>NW_027137442.1:1874249-2474249 GCF_001889945.1 Aspergillus brasiliensis CBS 101740
GATAATAAAAAGCCTCTTTTTGTAGAAAGGTTTTAGTTTATGTATTAAGTCACTAGAGGGTCTATACAGAAGTGTAATATTACCTCAGTGATTGTTATATCCAATCGTAGCACTAATCTTTCTCTACGGCAATATATATGTTTATATATTTTCACTGCTACTCAGAAATATAACAGTACTTAGGACTATTTTCTTCATTAGATGATAAGGCGTCTATACAGCTAGCGTCTTACAGAGCAGGTTTGATCAGTTATAAGAGTATGAACTGAACTGAATTGAACCTTCCCTAGCCGGAAACTAATTCATTACCTAGCAGAGCAGAGAACGACAAGGCTCGGGGTTTACTTCTTAGTCTGGTGGGTAATTTTGACAAGGCTGCTCCAATTGGCAAATCGCTGAGTTCTTGATCTACAAGGATACTGCTCGTTCCGTACATCAGTCCGATCGACAGGGTCCGACCACTCATGAGGCAGGAAGTGAGTATACGCGCAGCTTATTTCTCGAAGCGGACACCGGCTATGAAGTAATATACACCAGAATGTGGGACATAAATGTCGAGATTAGACAATGGGGGAGATGAGTAGGATTTTAGTTAGATGCTAGGGCCCAGGCAACTCATTGAAGGCGAGCTTGGGAGACGTCAACAGAAAGTACTCGAGGTGGTAACCAGTCTTAACCGGCAAAGATGGCAGGGCAATGATCTAGGAAAGAGGTACGGTCGTTCATCAGAGCTTGATGCCTCCAGTGACTTGCCAGTGACGCCAAGTCGGGCTCCACCAGAGTTGCAACAGAGTCGGTGATTGGCCGACTCATGTTTGGCAGCATTACCGCATGGGGAAATATTGCTGCATTCGGCGACAGAGCGAACAAGCCCGGCGAGATGCCCCGTCTCCGCCAGTTCGTCAATCGGGAAGCACTGCCAATGAAGGCAGGATACACCATCGGTTTCTCCCCACAAAGCTCCACCAAACTGCAATCAATGGCTTCCCCCGGATCGACACCCCAGGTGCAGGGCGGGGCTTCAATTACCGACAGGGAGAAGGGTTGCCAATAGCTTGCACCTCACGAGGATTAAACATATCCACATTGGGTACTGGATCAGTTACGTATATAACCTGCCAGAAGGACACCCTCCAGTTGTGCAGTACACTTCTATCTGACCTTTACCTTTGCCAGTAGAAGCTCTCACAGTTGCACAAAACCCCAAATGGCTATCAAAGAACGCCCTGAAGACCTAGACAAGAGTTCAGCAGTTCACGATGAACATGCCGACGCCCATGCTCTTGTTCTTCTGTCCTCAGAAGTCAAATATGACGATGGAGACCTCAGGGACCTAGTCCACGATCCCTATACATTTGGCGCAGCCTTATTGGCGTCATTCGGTGGCTTTTCCTTCGGCTATGGTTAGTCTTCCGTCCTACTGCGCTACCGTCAGAGCATACCGATACCCAGGGTCAATTAACCTGTACCAGACCAAGGAGTCATGTCCATTATCCTCGTTATATCCCAGTTCCGCGAACAGTTCCCTGAAACGTCCCCGGAGCATGCACACTATGGGTTCAATGTGGGACTCATGACCGGGATGCTTGAATTGGGGGCTTTCATCGGCTGTCTATTCTTCCCCGCCGTCGCTGATCGAATTTCCCGGAAATGGGGATTGACCGTAGCCACCTTCTTTTTCGTAGTAGGTGCCACCATTCAAACGGCCGCGCAAGACTATGCTACAATCGTAGCGGGCCGATTTATTGGAGGGATTGGCGTCGGCACCTTGGCGATGGGTGCTCCATTGTATATATCTGAGATCTCCCCGCCAGCATGGCGTGGATCATTCTTGGTTTTGGAAGCAATCAGCATTGTTACCGGAGCGATTGTGGCCTACTGGATCAGTTATGGAACAAGGTACATTTGGACAACAATTTCCGAACATCTCTCTAACCCAAGGTCTGATGTGGTCATAGATCCATCCCCAGCGATTGGGCGTTCCGGCTTCCCTTTCTCCTCCAACTGTTTCCGGCCCTCGTTGTGGGCATCGGCATCCATCTCTTTCCCTTCTCGCCCCGCTGGCTGGCAATGAGAGGTCGGGACCAGGACTCTCTCAAGTGCCTGGCGAAATTGCGCAGACGGTCTCCGCAAGATGACAAGGTACAGCTGGAGTGGAAAGGAATCCTATCGGAAGTTCGATTCCAGCAGGCGCTCCTGGAAAAAGAGTATCCAGACCATGCCCGTCATCCACTCCTTGTCGGCTTTAAACAGTGGGTCGATCTTTTTCGGCCAAGGTATCTCAAGAGGACATTGGTTGCCTTGGCCATTCCGTTCTTCCAACAGGTATGTTCCCAGCCGACGGAAGGGTCATTTCTCCATGTGCCCTGCCCCATCTCTGACCAGGCTAGTTTTCGGGGATCAACGCTTTCGTGTATTATGCGCCCACATTTTTCGAAGCCCTGGGACAGAGCAACGGTAATTCACTGATTCTCTCGGGTATGGTCAATGTCTGTCAGTTTGTTGGGGGCATTCCAATTATGCTGTATCTCGACCGGGTGGGACGGCGTAAACTAGCCATCTATGGCGGGATTGCTATGGCTATCCCGCATTTGGTAATGGCGGGGTTAATGAACCGGTTTAGTAGCAACTGGGCGGCACATCCGGCAGTTGGGTGGTTCTGCGTGGCGCTCATTTGTAAGCCCTCACCCCCTCAGCCTTTCTCAATCACCACTGACACGGTTGGACAGACTTGTATGTTCTCTCCTACAGCATGTCATACGGGCCATTGGCATGGGTCCTTCCGGCGGAGGTGTTTCCCAGCTCCAAACGTGCCAAGGGAGTTGGCGCAGCCACGGGGATGATTTGGTTGGCTAACTTCATTATCGGGGTTGTCGTGCCGGACATGCTCCTTAAACTTGGATGGGGGACGTATCTCTTTTTCGGGGTCTTCTGTGTAGCCGCCGCAGTGTTTTCCTTCCTTCTCGTCCCAGAGACATCGAACAAGTCATTAGAGCAAGTGGCCGCGGTGTTTGGGGACGAGCTGGTTGATGACGAGCGGAACCTACAAAGCCGCATTGCCGCCGAGGTGTGGCATGGTTATAGTCATGCGGAGAAGGAAGCGCGGGTATGAGCCGGCTTATTCCCGGCTTGGAGAGCCTTTCATCCCAACGAACGGAGCACCTCCGATCCCACCCTCGGATATTGTTGATTGTAATCCACGCAACGCATTCCCACATTTTGTGCATAGGAACATGTATTCCCTAGATGTCCATGAGCACCAACTTTGAGTGAGAGCACGGCGTGCATCTGGCCAGGGTTTCCTACCCCTGCCAGTCGAACACATGGGGACCCACTGATTAGAAATGCATGGGCAAAACACCATTACCATCATGCCGTGCCCCCGCATCCCCGCAATATGTAGTGCGCCCAACACGCTGCAGTCCATCGTCAATCTTTCACTTTTTGGGGTTGGGCAGCGCGCGGGTGGGTCCGGGGCATCCCCGGATTTCGATGACGGCAGGGTGTCCATGAGCCAAGCAGTTGGTAGTATTTCTAAGCAAGAAACGATGGAAATTGAAAGAAAGCAACAGAGAGAGAGAGAGAGAGAGAGGAAGACAGAGAGAGAGGAAAAATTCGACGAACGAAAAAGACGAACAAGGCATGCATGGTTTGTTTTGTTTGGCTGTGTTCGCCACCATTCCCTTTTGGGACGAGCAGTTTCGACATTTTTTAAATTAGCCAGACGCAAGACCCAGCAGTTGAACTAACTCAGCAAAAGTCGGAAGAAAGACTTGGTGTTACAAACAGGCAAGGCACAAGTAAAGCTACATTGGAATTCGTCCGTCTGGTCTCATCGTAGAGTCAAAGAGGCTGAGATCCTTATAATGATGATAACGGCGCAAGCCAATCGACCTCTGAATCTTCATCATGTGTATTCATTACGTGACCCGTTTTGATGTGATGAACCACTCTACTACAGTTTGTTGTCTTGGGGATCATGTGATACTAACGTCCCTCCTCATCATCTCTACAGCCTACCACTACAGAACCATTTCCACTGTCTCGTCAATTCCTGCGATGCATCCCTCCTACCCATTACCCCGCTTGGTCACCTTCGAATCCGGCTCAGGCGGGTGAAGCTGGGTCGGATGATGCTTCGAACGCACTTGATTTCATCTCAAAGACCTCCGATGCGACGCCCTCTTCTCAGAGTGCTTTCGTCCACTCGGCGCCGCCTTTTTCTACACAAATGCCGATTTTCTGGTCCGAGGAGGGAAGGGGAAGCGAGCGCTTTCAATTCTTCGCGCGGTACAAGCCGTCGTCTCTAGGCCAGCGACCCGATGGAATAGGGTTCGTCAACTATCTTCCGTGGCCCGATGCTATTAAGCGTTGAACTTAAAATGATGACCAGCAGCTAATTGGTGCTTGATGGCCACAACAGGAGACCAAGCACCCTCGGACCTACCAGGCCTCACGCCATGCCATATTCCTGCGGTCAGACGACCGGGAAGTATAATAGCCTAAGTGTCTAAGCCAAGCCGGATGTTGTATGGAGGAGGTACACAAATCTTGATTCTCCTCTTAGCCTGGTCATGTCTTAGCGTATATTAAGACCTACTCCCTGCATTTCCCCGGATTGCCCCCACTGCAGGTGGGCCACTTCTGGGTGATGTGGGACTGTTATTGCGGCATTTGGATTCCTCCATCGCTGCCGGGAGTGGAGGAGGAGTGACGGCTCGCATATTGTTACCCCGACCAGTGCGTCTATACTCCTGCTCTGCTTCATTACACCTCGCCTGACATGGTCTAGTCACCCACCATTCGTGTCCATTGCCCGATGTTTACCCGCTAGTCTGGAAATCCCGCAGATGCCGGGCACCGCAAACACACATTCACGGCTACACCTTCTCTGTTATCCACGTAAATGTGAGGGAAAGTGGCATTTAAATACCACCATGGCGTCGGTGTTCAACATGACCTGGTGGCAGTCAAGACAGCATCAGCAAAATGCACAACATTCCTGCGCTTCTCAGCTTGCTTGGGAGCCTCGCGCTCTCCAGCGCTGCTCCAACACAGAACATCACCAGTGATGCTTACTTCTATGGGCAATCTCCTGCTGTCTACCCATCTCGTACGTGTGTACCTTTCTCCTATCCGTAGCTTTCACTAACGCCTCTCACAGCCGAAGGAACGGGGACTGGGTCGTGGGCAGCCGCGTACGAGAAGGCTAAGGCATTCGTCTCCCAGCTGACAGACGAGGAAAAGGTCAATCTTACGGCAGGAGTAAGCTCCAAGACTGGCTGCTCGGGGTTCATCGCAGAAATCCCGCGCCTCAACTTTCCCGGCCTTTGTGTCAGTGATGCAAGCAATGGGCTGGTGAGTTTTGCGTTTAGCAATGACTGGACTTATCTAATGTTCGCAGAGGGGGACAGACTACGTCAATGGCTGGTCTAGCGGTGTTCATGTCGGTGCCAGGTAAGAGACTCATATGCGAATTACTGTCTCTACTGTTCCGGGGCTCACATACTGGTACAGCTGGAATCGCACCCTTGCTCGAGATAGGGCAAAGTACATGGGCCAGGAATTCCACCGGAAAGGGGTGAACCTTCTTCTAGGTCCCGTTGTCGGCCCTCTGGGTCGGGTGGCCGAGGGTGGCCGCAACTGGGAAGGGTTCTCGAATGACCCTTACCTCACCGGCGCCCTTGTTTACGAAACAGTGCAGGGAGTACAGTCGTCTGGTGTTGGTGTCTCGACCAAGGTAAGTCTAGTCACTTAGTAGAGGCCCACAGTTTGCTTATCGTTCAATAGCATTATATTGGCAATGAACAAGAGACCAACCGAAACCCGGAAACGATTAATGGCGTTGAGGTGGCCTCCGTCTCGTCTAACATCGATGACAAGACAATCCACGAGCTCTACTTGTGGCCTTTCCAGGATGCAGTTCTGGCGGGAAGTGTTGCCATCATGTGCTCGTACGAACGGATCAACAACTCGTATGCTTGCCAGAATAGTAAGACCCTCAACGGACTACTGAAGACCGAGCTTGGATTCCAAGGTAAGACGATTCCACCTGGTCTACACGCAACGGTCCCTGAATTTGCTAGGCTACGTGATTACCGACTGGGGGGCGCAGCATGGTGGAATAGCCTCGGCCAATGCGGGCTTAGACATGGTGATGCCGGAAACTACGCTCTGGGGCTCCAACCTCACCACTGCTATTGCTAATGGCACGATGGAGGCATCGCGACTCGATGACATGGCAACTAGGTGAGCCCCACGGTATGCCTTCGTGCGGCCAAGCTAATTGAATCAGAATCATCGCGACGTGGTACCAGTTGAACCAGGATACCGACTTTCCCACTCCTGGCGTTGGTATGCCAGCAAGCGCCCAGTCCGAGCACCAGGTTGTCGTGGGAACTTCCCCCGACGAGAAGAGTACGCTTCTGGAAAGTGCAATTGAGGGGCATGTCCTGGTGAAAAATCGCAATAATGCGCTTCCTCTTCAAACGCCACAGCTAGTATCTGTCTTTGGCTATGACGCCAAGATCACTGATTCTTTCAACCTTGTTTCTACTTTCTCGAGCATTAGTCCACTCTTTCAAAACTACTCTCTGTGGGTAGGCGGTGGCTCGGGCGCCAATTCACCAGCCTATGTCATTGCGCCTCTTAATGCCATTCAACAGCAGGCCTATGAAGATGGCACATCCGTGCTGTGGGACGTCAGTTCGCAGGACCCGAATGTGGACCCCACGTCTGAGGCGTGCCTCGTTTTCGTCAATAGCTATGCTACGGAAGGCTCTGACCGCTCTGCACTGACGGATGACTACAGCGACACTCTGATCACCAATGTGGCAAGCAAGTGTAACAACACCATTGTCGTCGTTCACAACGCCGGTATTCGGTTGGTGTACAACTGGATTGATCATGAGAATGTCACTGCCGTCGTCCTGGCACACCTGCCCGGTCAGGATACCGGCCATGCCTTGGTAGACATCCTCTACGGGCGGGCCAACCCCTCGGGCAAGCTTCCATACACGATCGCCAAGCAAGCCTCGGATTATGGCTCCTTGCTGCACCCAACAGAGCCACAGACCCCGTATGGCCTCTTCCCCCAGTCCGACTTCACCGAGGGGGTCTACATCGACTACCGCGCATTTGACAAGGATAACATCACCCCACAATTTGAGTTTGGATTTGGCCTTTCGTACACCACCTTTGCCTACTCGGAGCTGAACATCGAGAAGACCAACGAGACCACGTCCGAGTATCCTCCGTCCGCTGCGATCCAAGAAGGTGGAAACCCTCGCCTGTGGGACGAGCTGGTCACGGTGACGGCCGAAGTGCAGAACAGTGGATCGGTTGACGGAGCGGAGGTGGCCCAGCTGTATGTGGGGATACCCAACGGGCCGGTCCGTCAGCTGCGCGGGTTCGACAAGGTACTTCTCTCCGCTGGGGAGACGGCTCAGGTGAGTTTCTCGCTGAACCGGCGCGACTTGAGCACTTGGAATGTGGAAGCGCAGCAGTGGCAGCTGCAGTCGGGCACGTACCAAGTGTATGTGGGACGGTCGAGTCGTGATTTGCCATTGACGGGAGAGTTCTCTATCTAGATAGCAATTATCAGGAACTATAGTATGAATATGGGAAGCCCAATAGGGCGAGATTCTTAGTGAGTGTTGCCTAAGTGACTCGTCTCGGGGTCATTTTCTTCTGCATCAATCAAACAGACGTTCCGGAACATTCATCTACTACACCATGCCGGAAGGTATAGTAAACCAGGGGATGTCGTCCAGCTGATAACCATCACAAACATCCCCTGCCGCCGGTGTAACGTGGCGCATCTCCCGGAGCGGGGTTATCGCCAGTAGCAAATGCAGCCAGCGACTTACCAGGATTGTTATGCCGGCATGAATACGAATCGTCAATTGTGTTCTCGCCGACTGCTGCGGGGTTTCCTTCAGCCCGGAGGTTCATGGGTTGCCCTGCTGAAGGTGACACTATAAATAAAAACTCCCTTTTCCCTCTCCTCCCTCTCGTCCTAGGACCACCCTGAGATACTATCTTTCCGATGCATCGCAGCAATGCCTTCTGACACCCCCCAAGAACCAACCAGCACTGGCAGGGAACCCCCCAATAACAACTGCCTATCTGTAGATGCTCTTATCGTGGGAGCCGGGTTTGGCGGCATCTATTGTCTGCATGAATTGAGAAAACTCGGTCTCCGAGCAGTCATCTTCGACGCCGCCTCAGACTTGGGAGGAACATGGCAGTGGAATCGCTACCCCGGGGCCCGCGTGGACTCCGAAGTGCCCGAGTACCAATTCTCCATCCCAGAGACATGGGCCAACTGGAACTGGTCTACCAACTATCCCGCCTGCGACGAAATACGTCGGTATTTCGAGCATGTCGAGAATGTCCTGGATATCAAAAAGGACTGCTTCTTCAATACAGTCGTTGTGGCAGCCGAGTTCGATCCCGCAGCTGCGCGATGGGACATCACCACAGCCGATGGTCGTCACGCGTCCGCACGATACTTCATCGTCGCGACCGGATTCGCCGCCAAGCGACACGTCCCTGAATGGCCGGGCATGGACTCTTTCCGTGGAGATGTTCACCACTCTGCCTCCTGGCCTGAAGACGGGGTCGACGTTAAAGGCAAGCGATGTGCCGTCATCGGCACCGGTGCGTCCGGTGTCCAACTGACTCAAGCCCTGGGCCCCGTTGCCAGCTCCCTCAAGGTGTTCCAGCGCACGCCTAACCTTGCCATTCCGATGCGTCTGCGTCCCCTCACCGTCGAAGACCAGGAACGCCTCAAACCTCTCTACCCGGAGTTATTCCGACTAAGGGAGACATCCTTCGGAGGATTCAGCTACGACTTCATCGAGCGAGGAGTATTCGACGAAAACGAGAAAGAGCGCGAAGCATTCCTCGAGCAACTCTGGGATAAAGGCGGGTTCCGATACTGGGTCGGCTCGTACTGGGACTATCTCTTCGACGCCAAAGCCAGCAGGGTGATATACGACTTCTGGGCACGTAAAGTGCGCGCTCGCATTGACGATCCCGTTAAACGCGACCTACTGGCTCCATTGGAGCCACCGCACCCGTGGGGCGTCAAGCGACCGAGCTTAGAGCTCAGCTACTTTGACCAATTCAACAGGCCGAATGTGGATGTCGTTGACGTGCGCGATAACCCCATCGACTCGTTCACAGAAAAGGGCATCCGTTTGGCCGACGGCACGGAGCACGAGTTCGACGTGATCTGCGTAGCGACCGGGTTCGACGTCTCCACGGGCGCACTCACCAATATGGGCTTGCGCAGTATCCACGGGACGTACCTGAAAGACGAATGGGCAGCGTCGGTGCACACGTACCTGGGACTTGCTATCCATGGATACCCGAATATGTTCCTCACGTACGGACCCCAAGCGCCGACGGCATTATCCAATGGACCGACTACGATCGAGGTCCAGGGACGATGGATCGTCGATGCAATTCGCGCAATGGAGCGGAATAGAATTAAATCCGTGGAGCCGACCTTATCGGCGATGCATGGCTGGAAGCATCGGATTGACGAGCTGTCGAATTTGACGTTGTTGCCGACGACGCGGTCGACGTATATGGGAGGAACGTTTCCGGGCAAGCCGTTTGAGCAGTTGAATTATACGGGTGGGATTCCGCAGTATAAGGAGGAGATTAGAAGGGTGTTGCCGGGGTTTGAAGGGTTCAAGGTTGTAAGCTTGGGGGTTGATGGTAGCTGAATGCGGATATGCAGTGATAGATGTGCTGAACAGCCATGTACTCGAAATTTGTAGATTGGCTAGTATTTGTTTTGTGGATATCAACATTTTCGGGTTAACAGAGAACTTTCTAGGTCACCATCGGTTATTTCTTAACGGTCCTCATTTCACTGTCATTCATCCCTTTTAAACGATCTTCTTCCCAGATCTCTGCTTTTTGCCATATTCCACAGGTCTTCGGCTTGCCATGGAAGCTGGAACACTGAGTCCCTATTCAGAACCCTCCTGGATCTGGCGGATGCTAATCTTCTCAGCTCATTTATGTCTCCATGATGATGATGATGATATCCTAAGTATATAGCTCTGCCGTTGGAGTTTGTTAATTATATAGTAGTATCAATTACAGGACTCAAGTCAGATAATAGGGTCTCTCATTCTTACAACTAGCACATACTGACCATAATGAGAGCTTGGCAGTCGCTGTAAATATCTCGTTCAATACAGTTACCGTATGGAAACAACGAACCAATTTAGGTCTTCCAATAATATCCCCTTAACACGGCTTCTTTACCCCTGAGGCATATATATTGCTGCCTGAAGTAATGTAGCGAATCACAGCGCGGGTGCTATCAGATGGTGCGATCAGATTAGATAGGCCCCATCCCGATGATCACGAGGTCTTCTTCCACTGTAAGTCCGAATCTCCTCATCAGGAGTATTCCTCCGAGCCATTCTAAGATTTCAGTTTAGAGATATGTTATTACAGTCGAATATATGACATTATATCAGGCTAGTTAGTCGCCGGGCCTTGCGCTGTACCATACATTCCAACTCTTAGGACCACGTGGGTCTCAGGCTTCGCCCCCGGCCGGACTCGGTCGGAGCGTGCGGGCGACTCGGTCACGCCCCACTCGCACTCTGCCATCTCCGAGCTCGTGCCTCTGTCTCTTCCTTCTTCATCCATCACTTCCACTATCTGTATCCTCGATGCCATGCTGTCCTCCAGCTGGCTTTTTCTCCTGGTGTATTTGGGGCTGGCATTTGCTGGCCGGCCCCCAACGAACGAGGGATGCGTGACGGCGGTCTACACCGCCCTGGGATATCTCTCTTTTTCCGGCGACCCGGCCCAGGGACCCTGGGAGGCGCGCTGTCAGAACCGACTGAAGGTGACCTCGACTTACGCTTCGGTGGATGTGTACTGCACAGAGGATGAGCAAATTGTGGGATTCGCTCAGTTGCAAGACTACTGCCTGGAATACGCCAAGGTCGACTTGATCCCCCGCGAGGAGTTGGCCGAGAATCTCACCCACGATGCGCTTAGTCGCATGCCTGTCGTCGAATATGCGCAGATTCCAAAGTCGCAACGTATCCCGACTGCGGTTCTCATCTCTCCGACCTTCTATCGGCGGACCTTTGACACCATTGTATGCCCCAATCACACCGTGGTTGCGGTTACACATCTAACCGCTCCTCTTCGCAGGATACTTGGCAATTCGAGGTCTGGTCGCACAATGCATTCGGGTAAGACAGCATACGCCGTCATGTGCAACAGGATGCTGACTGCAGCAGCTTACTAGGATACGCATTCTGGACCCTTGTCCTCGCCGTCGGTATCACCCACCGATTGGTCCGACACATCTTCCACTCGCTGGACATTCGGGCAGGACAATGGGCGCCGTCACGCATACGATGGCTCTGGATACCGTTGGATGGGATATATCATTGGCTGCAGACTCATCTGGTAGTTCCGGCTCCGCTGTCCTCGACACGGCGGAAGCTGCTTTGGTGGACGTTTCCTACGCGCATTGAAGCAGTGACAGTTTTGTTATTCTGGGTACTCAGTGTTGTGTTCTGCACGTTGGAGTACCGGCCAGTGGAGGGGAATCTTTAGTGTGTCTGTCCACTCATATATGAAGGAATTGCTTCTGATGAAAATCCAGTTGGCCCTCCATACCCGATCAAATCATGCGCTATGCCGCTGACCGGACCGGTGTCTTATCTTTCGCCAATCTCCCATTAGTGTGGCTGTTCGCTGGTCGCAACAATATCTTCATATGGGCGACAGGATGGAGCTTTGGAACATTCAACTTGTTCCATCGACATGTTGCTTGGGTCGCTACGTTTCAGGCGGTCGCACATACTCTCATTTATCTTGTCATCATGTACCAAAGTATGATCCCGCATCGACATATCCTTCAAGCATACAACTAACAACATACAGAAGGCAATGTCATCAGAAAGCTTCACAAACCGTATCTGATCTGGGGAACACTGGTAAGCTTGGCCACTCACCCTATCTGTTCAAACTAACGCCTCTAGGCAACCGTCGTGATGGTCGCTATTCTTCCATTTGCCGTGCAATGGTTCCGCCACCGGCTATACGAGACATTTCTTCTGCTGCACATTCTCTTCTCTGTTGCTGTTCTACTCGGATGCTTCTAGTCAGTCCTCACCCACCTATCCCATCATCACCAACTAACCACTCGTCAGCCACACAATCATCTTCGAAGGCCACGACTACTGGAACTACCTCTGGCCCGCCGTGGCCATCTGGATCCTCGACCGATCCCTACGCCTAATCCGCCTCATGTACTGCAACATCCACGTGCGCGCCAATACCGGAAAAGGCATCCACTACACGCGCAGCACAGCAACCTACGACCCATCATCCGACGTGATCCGTCTCGAAGTGACCCCGGGATCAGCTCACATCCGCCCCTCCCCAGGAGACTTCTACTACCTTTACCAACCATTCCGACTCACAGGCTGGGAAAGCCACCCGTTCACTCTTGGCGCATGGACCTACGAATCACACCATGACACACACCACCACCACTCCAAAGACACCGAAGTAAACATAAACATAGACGTGACACAAGTTCCCCTTCTCTCCGACCCATCCTCACCAGGCACAACCACCCCGGACGAAACCCAACTCAAACACCAACACGAGCCACACAACGACCAAGATCACAAACATCTAAAATTCATCTTCTGGATCCGTCCCTACGACGGCTGGACCCGCTCCCTCCGCCAACAATGCACCCAATCCGCAAACCTAACCAGCACGACAACCATCCTCCTCGAAGGACCCTACGGGAACCACTTCCCACTATGGAACTACGAATCTGTCCTCCTGATAGCAGGAGGAACAGGTATAGCAGCCGCGGTACCGTATATCCAGGATCATATTGCACGATCGTCTACCGAATTAGACACATACCCCTCCTCAAAGAACAGCAACAGCAGCAGCACCACTACCACCACACAAACGAAAGATATGCATCTCGTCTGGGTAACCCGCCAGACCTCATTCGCGCAGCAGGTCGCAAGAGGGGAACTAGCCCCTGCGTTAGCGAGGGATGATTTCACTGCGGAGTTTTATTGCACTTCCACCACAACTCCTGCCAGATCATATACCACAAGTGATGTGGATGATGATGATGATATCGAAGGAAGTGACACAGATACAGATAGTACACAGCACTCACTATCTCCCGATCAGCCATGGAAGAGTGACACGGGGAATATAGAGATCCTCCCCGGTCGACCAGACCTAGAATCCCTAGTAATGAATCACGCGCACGAAGCTCAACTAAGTGAATCATCAGCCGCAGTACTGGTCTGTGGACCGTCTGCGTTAGCGGATGAGGCGCGTGCAGCGGTGCATTTGGCGATGAGGAGGGGGTATCGTCGGATACGGTATGTGGAGGAGTCGTTTAGTTGGTAGATTCTTAGTTTCCTTCGGGGTGTGGATGAGGATGAAGGTTATGAGGTCATGAATATACATTTGTTTATATGTTTGGATTTCAGGGCGAGAATTGTGCATATTTGGGGTTTTTGTATACAATTATATGGTGTTATAGACTTATTGCTGATTAAATTGTTCAGATATCAATTTATCTTCTATCCCTCTATTGATCTAGATCTAGGTACATTGTACTTTAGCAGGACAGTATCTCACACCAAAGCTATTCCTTCAACCGCGGCGCCTCTCATCGAGCAACCTCTTCAGATAGTCCACATCAACCGCAGGAAACTCCACCTCCTTGCCTGTCTTTCTCAACGCAGCCACAGTATGCGACTTATCCAACGCGAACATCGAATGGCCATGCTGGAAATACTTCTTGACCACCATCCAGTGTAACTGTTCCTCTTCGCTAGCCCCCTCGGAAACGAGTCGAAGCCATTCCTGCATCGGGATGACACGACAGTTGCCAGTCTCGCCTGATTCATCCAACAATGGTATCACATCATTCAGAGCATGAAGAGGTAGAGGCTGTGAGCTACCCAGATGATACACTTGCAAACCAGGGGCCGCAGCAGTCTCGTCGGACGCCAGGGTGTACATCGAGGATGTCAAGGTATCAACAGGAAGAAAATCGACCACGAAGTCACCGGCCTCGGCAATAAGACTGCTGGAATTGATCTCAGGGATGGCCCGGTGCTGGATCATGTGCATGATCATGTTACTGATAAAGTCCAATTCCGGGACCGGGACGTTGGTGGCTCGGCTGCCGGAGATGGACGACGCACGGTAAATAGACGCAGGCACACCACGAGCGGCAGCTTGAGTGAGATACATCTCTGCAGCCCACCGAGATTTGAAATATCCGTATTCGTCGGTGGTAGGAGGAGTGAAATGGCTGGGGTCCTCTTCCCTGTTGCTGGCGAAGGCCCTTGTGCGAGAGGTTTTCTTCCAGGTCTGCAGGTGGGGCACACTCCATGTGGATAGGTGGTGGATTTCCAGTAGGTGGCTGTGGCTGCTCGTCGCCAACTCAATTAGCGTCAAGATGGCGCTGGTGTTCACAGGCTTGAGGTTGGCATATGTCTTGAGGAGCGAAACATCCGCTGCGATATTATAGATCACCTGGACGGTGTCCGCCAGGCTTCTGAAGGCCTCTTCTGCCAGCCCAAAGCACGGCGAAGTCATCTTCCCCGGCACCGCGCGAGTCCGCGAAAGAACATCCTGAGTGGAAAGCTGAGCATCCAGCAGTTTGTACCTAGTCATTTCTTCGACCAGATAGTCCTCAGTCAACTCATCATGGATTCCAATGACATATACGGTCGCATTGTGGTTGTTCGAAAGAATAGTGGCCAACATGTGAAGGCCAATAAAGGTGTCAATACCAGTGAGAAGTATACTGCTCACATCGGTACGCTGAAACCTGGAAAGCCGGCTGTAGTCGGTGTTACTTGGTCGAGCCGGCAGCGAAATTTCTTGCGACCAATCGATACTCTTCGAAGCATTTGCATTTTGGACACCCTCCGGCCCCTTGAGCTGCCTTTGAATCATGCCAGCAATAGCTAAAGGCGTGGGAGCATGTATGAGCTCCTGGAGCTTCAGTGTGACTTTGAACTTCTTTTTCAGCCGCGACTGCAGCCGCAGGAGTAGGATGCTTTGGCCACCGAGTTCGAAGAAGTTGTCATTCGGGCCAATTGACCGACCTATTCCCAGAAGGCTACATACCTGTCCGATGACGCCCTCTAAAATCTCAGCATAATCGCCATCAACATCTTCAACCGGCGGATTGTCATCACGGGTGGTCGTATGTTGGGCCAAATCCAGGTTCATTGTCAGTAGACTGCGACGGTCCACCTTTCCGCCGATAGTTACGGGAAATCTCTCAAGGAACTGGTAGCCGTTTGGACACATGTACTCATTCAACGAGCCCTGTGCTATACGGTGGAGGTAGTTGGCATACTCATCTCGTTCCTGGGTTGACTGGAACGGTTTCTTAGGGATGACAAAAGCGATAAGTCGGCGCTCATCAGTCAGGGGCGATGTCCCATCGCTCTTCTCCGAACCACGAGCGATGACTGAGATATCCACGATGCCCTGGCCATCCGGTGTCGATGCATTTTGGTAAAGGACCTGCTCCACCTCCCCTAGGTCAATTCGAAATCCGCGAAGCTTGATCTGCTTATCTCCGGCGATTCGACCCTTGAAGGTGAGAAGTCCGTTTGGCAGAAAAGATCCCTTATCACCGGTCCTAAACATTCTCTGCCAACCTCTTGCTTGATCGTCTGGCGATGCATTCAGATCTTCCACGAAAGAGGCTGCATTAGCCGTCGGCCGATTCAGATATCCCAAGCCCACCTGGGCGCCTCCAACGCAGATCTCGCCGACGAAACCGGCCGGGAGAGGATTGAGAACCGCATCAACGATATAATGGCGGCAGTTGGGAAGTGGCCGACCGATCGGGATGTCAACAACGTCATCATCAGGCTTATCGACCTTGTGGATTGTGGTCTGAACAACCAGTTCGCTCGGGCTCCAGGTGTTGTAGACGATGGCTGGGGTCTGTAGGTCGTAAAAAGCCCTGGCGATGCGGACTGGAAGGCGTTCTCCGGCGAACAAAGCGGCGCGGTACTGCGAGCACTGGCGGAGACTCTCCCGGCTATGCTCCAAGAGCAAAGCAAAGTGAGTTGGCGTGAAGTAGGTTATGGTCACACCCGATTCATGCATGAAGGCAGCCAGTGCAGCTGGATCCTTCCGGATATCATGTCTCGCCACACAGACGCGGGCTCCAGCAGTTAGCGCAGAGAAGATCTGAACCACGGACAGATCAAAACATAGCGAGGATTGCTGCAAAAACCGGTCGTCTGTTGTAAACTTGAAGTATTCGCTAACCGAAGCCAGCATCTGGTGAGTGTTGGCATGAGACAAAACTACACCCTTAGGCTTTCCAGTGCTCCCCTAAGTAACAACAAATACAATCAGTGGAATTTATCTAACCTAAGATCAAGGACTTACAGAAGTATAGATAATGAAGAAGGGATCTTCATTGACAGAAGGCAAATCACCAATGAACCTGTCCGCGCACAGCGCCGCCGTCTTCGTTTCCAGTAGACGAATGCCTGACCTAGACTTGGAAGCAACCGCTTCCGCCAATTCCTGAAGTTCTCCTCCGTAAAGCAAGACTCCCGCACCACAGTCAGACGCCATGAATGCCAACCGATCAACGGCAAAACTGCTATCCAAGGCCACATAGCAGGATCTGGTGATTAGGATGGCCAAAAGAGCAATGACAGCATCGACCCCTGGATCCACTAGTACACAGATCTTTTGTCTTTCGGTCACACCAGCTGCTCTGAGAGATGCAGCAACCCTCTGAGCACGCTCCACCAATTCGGAGTACGTTATAGCTGCTCCGTCTGACACAGTGACTGCCACGGCCTCTGGCTGCTTGGCGGCATGTTCCATGATCTTCTGGCAGACTCCCACAATGCCCCAGGGATTCTCGGTGAATTGTGTGTTCCAGAAGTTCTTCTCAAGATGGGCAATCTCCAGCGCGCCACACAGATTGACTTCGGCGATCGGCTGTCGGTGGTCCTTGATCAGGCTGGACATGAATGTGACGAAATTGTCATAGAAGCGGTTCATGTCGTCAGAGCCGTAAAGAGTTGACGAATATTCGAGGCGAAGGTCCAGGCCCCGTTCAGGGTGCTCAAGCGCCTCAAGCTGCATGTCGCAGGCGGTGGGTACATCCACAGATTGCACATCATGAACATTGAAATCTTGAGTGCGGTAGACTGGGAATGTGCCATGGATTTGATAATTCAAGGCAATCTGGGCCAGGGGAAAGTGGCTGGTTGTTTTCTTCGCCTTGACAATATCTATAATGCTGTCAAAGGGCGCTTTGTTGTGAGACATTGCTTCCAACGTGCGGGTCTTGGTTGCCTCAAGCAGTTGGTCGAAGGCACCCTCACAGCTGTCCTGGCACCGGATGGGGGTCATGTTGACGAAGAATCCCAGCACGTCCTCGAGATCCGGGTGAGGTCGGTCACCGTCGATCATCAAGATGCCCAAGTCGCTGTCCTCTGTATAACGGAAGATAAAAGCCCGGAAAGCGGCCAGGAGGAATTGGAACGGGGTCGCCCCAGATTGTGAGCAAATACGTTTCATCCTATTGAGAAGGCTCTTCTTGAGGATGCCAGAAACAACTGCCCGCTGAAGGTCATCGTGCAAAGGCCTTTCACACTTGGCAAACGGGAGAAGCTTGCATGTTTTTGGCATTCCAGACAGAGTCTCTTTCCAGAAGGCCAGGTCAGCCTGCAGAGAAGGAGAGCTGAGCAATTGATTGTGCCAGACGGCAAAGTCCGCATAGCTCACTCGCGGTCGGGGAACCATATCTAGATCTCTACCTTGCCGGAGAGCATCATAGATACCAGTGAGTTGACTCAGCGACGATTTTGCACTACCACGGTCAATAGCGATGTGGTGGCAAGTCAGTACTAGAGCGTGCTGTTCGTCACTCAAACGGACCAATGCCGGTCGGAAAACTTCACCCTCCTCGATATCCAGCTGTATCGCCCTGCGGTGCTGAATCAAATCCATGAGTGCACCGGTGGCATTTGACTTGGACGATAGGTCAATGCGTTCCAAGCTGATACCGGGCATGCCCAGCACAGTCTGTTCGGCAAACTCATCTCCTTCGGCATAGCCAGTTCGCAGAATGGCGTTTCGATTCACCAGTTCGTTCAACGCCTTCTCCAGGATTGTGGCATCCGGGTTGCCTTGGAGGTATGAAGTGATGGACAAATTGAGGAAGGTCTTGTCATCGCCAAAGTTATGAATGAACCATAGCCTTTGTTGGAAGCTAGACATGGGAACAGGGCCAACAGCCGCTGCGGGGGGAATGGGTTGGTTCAGCTGGCCCTGCTGGGTTTCTACCTTTTGGTCCACATCTCCATTGGTCCCATCGTTGTCAACATTCTCGGCCTTGTTGTCGGTGCTTGTGGTGGTTGTGATGAGTCCGCTGGCTTTGGTCACTAAAGCCAGAATGGACGGTGCTCCGAGTACGTCGAACAGAGCAATGTCAACACCGACACTTCTAGAGAACCATTTACGGAACTCCACGGCAATGATGGAATCTAGGCCGTAAGCTGACAAAGGGTTGCCTGGTTCGATAGAATCCACGGACACAGATAGTACGTCCGCGACCTTCTCGATGAAGGCTGATAGAACCAGTGCAGTTCTTTCTTCAACGGACTGAGTACCTTGAAGCTGAGAAGATAGACTCTTGGTCCCTTGCTTGCTGGCTGCCTGGCCCAGGAATTCGTGATTGTTGTACAAATTCCGATACAAGGGCTTCTGACACCAGTAGAAGTCCCCCTTGGTCATGTTAATACCAGTAATGGTTTGATGGAGGTCGACTCCGCCAGGGGAGACCTTCTTGCTGTTATCGGACAATACTGCTTCCTCGATCTGGTAAAGTAGTTCTTCCTTGTTCACACCGTCGTAGCCGCTGCGCATCATGACCTTCAGAAGGGCCTGGTTGGCAGCTACGGCACCAATGCCGACAATCATGCCGCAATTCATAGTAGTACCAGCAAGGCCCATTTCTCGGCGGTGTCGCATTAAAGCGTCAAGGTAACAATTGGCGGATGAGTAGTTGGCCTGTCCTTTCGAGCCTATGCTGCCCGACGCGGACGAAAAGCAGATGAAGAAATCCAACTGCTTACCTAGCGTTGCCTGATGCAGATTGTACGTACCCTTGACCTTGGGGTCAACACAAATGCGCCACTGCTGATAGGACATATTCTCCAGTGGAGCATCCTGCAGAACCATGGCGGCTTGGAAGATGCCACCAAGATTATCGATCGCATTGACTGCCTGGTCGACGTCTTCATACCTCGCAACGTCTCCCTTGAAGACGGTCACGGACACGCCTCGCTCTCGGAGCCACTCCACTGTATGCTTCGCCTCCTCCTTGTCTGCGCCAGAACGAGAAAGGAATGCTAGCCGTCTGGCGTTCTTCCTGACCATCCATTCAGCAAGGGTTCGGCCAAGGCCACCGAGGCCTCCGACCAGCAAGTAGGTCTTTTCGGGCTTGAAGAGTGGCTGGTTGCGGTACGTCGATGGGCGGACTAGAACCCTATCTTCAGCATGAGGAACAAGAACCACCTTACCAGTGTGCTTTCCCATCTGCAGAAGACGGAAAGCCTTTACAGCGTCGGAGTAAGGGAGCTCTGTGACGGTCTCCGGAGGGGTAATGTATCCCTCATGAACAAGCTTGCCACATTCCTTGAGTAAGCGCGCGCCCAAGGGCTTGTTCTTCTCGAAGATGGTGATCAAATCGACCGAAGCAAAGGCAACATTGCGACGGAAAGGATCCATATCGATCTTTGAGTTCTCATGGATATCGCGCTTTCCGATCTCAATAAACCGACCGAACGGTGCAACGCAGCTCCACGTAGCATGCAAAAGCTTTCCTGCCAAGCTATTGAGGATCACATCCACACCTCGACCACCAGTTGCATCGAGCACATCTCGAACAAAGCTGTCATCGCGAGAATTGAATATCAACTCATCAGCGAGCCCGTAGCGAGATTTCAACAGAGCTCGCTTCGCTTGTGAACCGACAGTGGCAATCACGCGTGCACCGACGTATTGAGCAACTTGAATAGCCATCTGGCCAACACCACCCGCCGCAGAGTGGATCAAGACAGTCTCTCCGGGCTGTAGGTGAGCAACATTGACAAGGGAGTAATATGCGGTGGTCAGGATACAAGGCAGGGATGCTGCATCCACAAACGACATGTCGCCAAGCCTGTAGCAGAGGGAGGCAGGGTTGCGCACAATTGTCTTGTGAGCTCCTTGGCCTGGCCTCCATGCGGCGACGCGATCGCCGACCTGGAAGTCCAGGGGGTTGACCTGTGCTCCAATACGCGTGACGATACCCGCACATTCATCGCCGAGCTTATAGTCATCGATGATACCCATCGAGGCAGCAATGTCTCTAAAGTTGATGGCAGACGCCTTTACATCGATTTCGATTTCGTCATCAGCAAGCTCCGTATCCAGGACCTGTTCGTCGTCTTCGAATACAAGTGTCTCGAGAAGACCCACGCGGCCGATTTTCAGCGCCAGTGGGCGGCCTGAGCCAAGAGATTCCTCACGAGGTTGGGAGTTGATGCCATTGCGCAGCTTGGCGTTAAGCTGGTCATCAGCTTCAACTCGAGGGATGAAGATGCAGTTATCCCTCACAGCCACCTCGTCTTCGGTAATCGAGCGGTCTAGTAGTCTCCAGACGTGCCCGACGACGGTTTCCTGTGTGGAGGCGTGAGGAAGGTCAAGGGTAACAAAGCGCAACTGGTCATTCTCGCTGCGAGCAACACGAGCGAGACCAATTATCATCGCATGCTCCGGCTTGGGGGCATCCATTGCGCCGCCCTCAAGCACCCAGACTATGTTTTTGCTACCTGCTGTGAGAAGCCTCTTGATTGCGAGGAAGGTGCTTTGATTCGATGAACCATCTTCAAAGAGCACATCTTCATCCAAGTTCGCCAATACGACGATGTTTTCTGCTTGGAGCGCTTCATTAGAGAGGGCTGCTAAGGAGGTACGGGCGACAGCGCTAGTGCTTCCATGCTGGGTCTCAATGTGATTTGCAATGCCTAGAGTGCGCTGACTGGGATGAGAAGAGAGAATCAGCGACAGCTGTGCTGGCTTCTGCGCACTCTCCGTCGACTTCTGCCAGACGGCCAAGCCTTCGGTGGAGAACACACAACGGAGGCCATCAACTGGGGGTTGTGATCCGTGAGCAAGGATGAATCCGCCTTCTTTGACAAGTTGACTGGAATCATGACCCGCCACATCAGCACTGACAACAACAAGCCCGTATGAATTTGGTTCAGGGTCGGAAATTTCGACCAAGCCTGACCACTCCTGGCTCAGCGCATCGATCTCTTCGGGTGCAACCTGGGTCTGGGACACCGGAGTAATCGAGTGGAAACGACGTCTCTCATTCGAACGACCGCCCAGATATCTCAATACATTCCGCGTGCTATCGACGGTATCTGAAAGATGAAGAATCCTGGTATTAGGGAATTGATGCGCGAAGATATCCAAGAGTTCTGAAATATTCTGCTGAGTCACGGCCGGATGATCGGGAGCCAAGAAGGTGAACGCGGGCTGCCAGCGGGTACGGAAGAACAGAGAACGACCAGCGGCATTGTCAGTCCGGTCAGATCCAAGTGCCGTGACTTCAAGGCCCTTGAACTGCAGAAGAGGCTTGTTGCTCTCCTTTGAACAAACCGTCAGATCGCTTAGGGCAACACGTGGCCCAGGCAGGCGAGTGAAGCAAGTGACCTGGAAATTTTGTTCCTGAGATTCCCTGCAGCAGGCGAGAAAATCACCCGATACCTTGAAAGAACGAACAAAGGTGGGCACTAAGGGCTCATCCAGAGAGCGCCCAAGAACAGACTCGATAGCGGGGAAGATCGCATGGAATGATGCATCCAGCAAGGTGGGATGTGCAATTGTGAGGTCGGCCGCCTGCGCGGAGAACTGGCTTGGCTGGAAGTTGAGACCGGCCAATGCAAATCCTGGTCCAGTCTGGACATCACCGGTCAATAACTGGAAGTTGGGGCCATATTGTAGTCCAAGTGCTGTGAGATGGTCATATAGACTCTCTGCGGGAATTGATTCCTGAGACTCCTTCGCCAGCTCTCCGAAGCTCTTTGGGGATTCCCATTTCATTGGCAGAGTTAGGGCGCCGGTCTCAACGGAGACCAAACCGGAACAATGCTCGTTGGGGATCTTGGTCTCTCCGTAGGAGTATATCGTGAATTCGTACCACAGTGTCGACTTTGACTTGGCGGACTGTGTTGCCGGTCGGAGCTCGAAGATGATTTCTGTTCCTTCCTCCGAATCATTCAATAGTAGAGCAGACTGGACATTGAGATCCCGTAGAGCAATCTCCTTGATAACAGACTCCTCTGCACACATGCTGACCGCTGCCTCAATAGCCATGCTGAAGTATCCGGCAGCTGGGAAAACGGCGTTACCATCTATGACATGATCCGCGAGCCAGGGGATCTCCTTGAGGCGAAGGTAATTTCTCCAGTGTGGACTCTTCTCTGGCATTCCAGGCATTCGGGCACCGAGGATTGAGTGTCGCTGCTTGCGCAGCCGATGCTCGCGGATGGGTCGAGTCTCAGACCAGTAACGCTTGTGATCCCAGGCGTAGGTCGGCAGGTCCCGAAGTCGCTGACCGTGCAGCTCAGATTGGATCATACCCGTCTCCCGTTGTAGAACGTGGTCGCTGTTCACAGCCATCAGATCCACCGAGAAACCATACTGGAAGAGCTGACCTGCCATTGTCAACAGGCTTTCGTAGTCATCCACTCCGCGGGTCAGGGACGCTAGGTAGGGAAGGTTGAGCTTGAGGGCATTCATGACCTGGCGCGAAGGACCCTTCAGTGCGGGATGGGGACCAATCTCAACAAGGACATCAACATTCTGCTCATCCTCCTCGTTCAGGAGAATGCCGGTAAGGGCGTCGGAGAAGCGTACGGTACCCGTCATATTGGCCGTCCAGTATTCGGCACCCATCTCACCTGGTCGAGCTAGTCGAGCAGTGACGCTGGAAAACATGCGAGCGCGTGCAGCACTTGTACCGAACCCAGCACAATTCTTCAGGGCCTCTTCATACTTCGGCGCCAAGGGCAGCATGTGATGTGAGTGGAAGGCCTGTGCAACCTGAAGCAGTCGGGCGAAAATCTTCCGCTCCACGAGACTGTCCCTCAAACGGACGATGGCATCTTTATCGCCAGACAATGTCAAACTAGAAGCACTATTGACGGCAGCCACGCAGATCTGGCCAGTGTACGCTTCAAGTTCCTTCTTCGCTTCCGCCTCGGTCAGTCCAACCGCCATCATGGCGCCATTCGTGGTCGTAGAACCTTCGACGCCGCTTGACATGTAAAGTCCTCGATAGTAAGCAGCAATCATAGCGTTTTCAAATGTGAGAATGCCTGCCGCATAGGCTGCTGCTACTTCGCCAGATGAGTGCCCCACCACTGCGGACGGTTCAATGCCCCATTGTTTCAACAGGCAGACTGTGGCAAGCTGTATGGCAGTGCAAATAGGTTGTGACAGCCGAGTTTCTTTCAGGCGACTGGCTTCCTCTGTGCGCAGCAGTTCTTCGAGGATCGTCCAATTAGGCCGATCTGGCAAGCTTTGCAAGACCGCATCGCATCGCTCCAGGGTCTGCCGGTACAATGGCGATTGCTGGATGAGTTTCCGGCCCATCGCAAACCATTGAGCACCTTGGCCAGTGAAGACGAATCCGAGCCGGGGAGTCTCCTTCAACGGGCGCGTCCAGGCAGCAGCAGGAGTAGGTGGCTGCTCGAGTCCCTGGAGAACAGTAGGCATGTCCTTTCCGATGATAAACGAGCGGTGTCCGTGCATAGTGCGGCGTGTAGACAAGCTGACTGCGAGGTCGCTGACCACAGGCCTACCCATGGGCTTGCTTGACAGATACTCGGTCAATTTGTCCGCCCACAAAGCTCCGGCTCTTGTCGAATGCGCACTCAGTGGGATCAAGTATGGACGATCATTGGGAGTGCTCCTAGAGATGGCTGGGACGACTTGATATTCAGCTTCGCTATCTTCAGGCTTGTAGGCGCCCAGAATGACGTGTGCGTTGGTGCCTCCATAACCAAAAGAATTGATACTGGCACGGCGTATACCGTTTGCGCTCGCTGGCCAGTTAACAATTTCCTGCGGGACCTTGATCTTCCAATCGTCGAACTTGATTTCCGGGTTGGGGCGTTTGAAGTGCATGTTAGGTGGGATCTGGCCTTTCTCTAACGCCAAAGTCGCTTTTATAATACCAGCCAGACCCGAAGCACCCTCCAGGTGGCCGATGTTACTCTTGACCGATCCTACATAGAGGGGCTGAGGGCGCGTTGAGCCGAAGACAGCACCGATGGCCCGGGCCTCGATCGGGTCTCCCCGAGCTGTACCTGTACCGTGTGCCTCGAAGTACTGCGTGTCGCATGGATCCAGACCAGCTAGATCGTATGTGCGACGGATGAGCTTCTCCTGTGCATCGGTGTTGGGGAGAGTAATGCCCTGCTTAATACCATCATGATTCACACCGGATGCACGTACCACGGCGCGAATATTGTCACTGTTATATACCGCATCGCGCCGGCGCTTCAGGACTGCGGCGCAAATGCCCTCTCCTCGAACGTAGCCACTGCCCATGGCGTCGAATGTCCGGCAGCGACCGTCACTGGACAGCATGCCCAAGTCGGTCATTGTAATAAACACATTCGGGTCAAAGTGAATGGCTGAGCCAACTACAATAGCAATATCCGATTCCTTCTGAGACAACGATTGGTTGCCAAGATGGAAACACACCAAGGACGATGAGCACGCAGTGTCTATTGTCACGCTGGGGCCATGAAGGTTGTAGAAGTAGGATATCCGGTTGGAAAGAATGGCGTTTCCTGTGCCGGTGACGGTGTACTTGGGGTAATACTCAAGATCCTTGGTAACCATGGCATTGTAGTCATTGGTAAAGGAGCCGCAGAAGACGGCGGTGTTGGAGCCATTGACCTCGTCAAGAGTAATGCCAGCATCCTCAAGCGCTTCGTAGACAACCTCCAGTAACAACCGCTGCTGAGGGTCCATCGCTTCTGCTTCCTTACCGGATATCCGAAAGAACCCGGCGTCGAACATGCCGATATCCTGGTCAAGGAAGTAGCCATATTTGGCATTGGTCTATAGTCGTCAGTACTGATCTGCCTTAGTCATGGCTTCTTCCACTTACAGTGCCTTTATTGGTCCCATCTGGGTGATAGAAAGCGTCCACATTGAAACGATCCGAGGGCATCTTCCGCTGCAGGTCCTTCTGGGCAACGATGTTTTCCCATAGCTGACTGGGGTTCGTAGCGCCCGGAACACGACAAGCAAGCCCCACAATCACTGAGGGATCCGCGTTGGGTGTCATGGAAGAGACCGATGAGGGAACAGCATTGGAGAAGCGGGGAGAGGAGGTCTCAGACGATGAGAGAAGTGGTGTGTCCATTTTGATGGTTTCGGGGACGACGTTGAAGGGTCGATTGGGCTCGGGTACAATTGTTCTATAGAAAGTTGAGTCTATCTCATGATCCTCCATCTACTATGGTCGGCCAGGTGTGTTTATATGGCCGACATATTACCCTTCGCGAAGAGGGACCTTCCCTGGTAGCGGCCATACTGAAGGCGATGGAGTCAGCCCTCGATGAGAATCTCAGTCAGCTCTGATGCCTTTGTCGGCTTCGCGATGAGATGGCGAGAGTAAGCTCAGGATGGGGGCAGAATCGGGGACAGAATGGCGAAGCAGTGAAAGTAAAGCGGAGGAGAGACAGCGACAGCGGGAGGAAGCGGCGGATGGGCAAAGGTTCGGTCGGCGAGTGGAGAGGAACCAAGGGAGAAAATCCCGCCCGCCCACGGAGGTTTTTCCAGATCACACCTACTCATGCTTCTCCCCGTTTTAGGACGGCGACACGTGGCGGCCTTATTGTCATAAAACACTCACTATCACTCTAATTGAATACTGTCAGTATTATTTTCCGTGTGTCTTCGATTGAAGCTTTCCCTCATGTTGCTGAGGCTCAACATTCATCTTCTCTCCGGTGGAGGATGATCCCATCTAGTTACGGACCATTCATTTATATATCTGGCTCCAATGTTAGTTTACTCTTTCCATTATTCACCAATTTCACTCTTCCTCGGCAAAACACAGGAGAGGGACTAGAAGAAGAAATAAAACTAGAAAACTTAGAAAATTAGAAAAAAAGAGAAAATAGGGAAGGAAGAGGAAAAGGAAAAGAAAAGCTTATCCTACTGACCTTATACATGCGAATGCTAAAACAGACATCATTGACCTTCTTCTTAAACCCATAAGCATCTTAACCATGTTTTTGTTACACCAAAGACGAGCTGATTGTAACATCTCCTACTCGTGAAGTGGCTATCTAAGCAGCAACATCCACAACAAAGTATCTGCTCTACTGGCACAATCCTACATATAGAGTTGTACTATTTACCTCTACTGCAACGGCTACATTAATGAGTATCGTTATGATCTCCTTCCACAAGATCGCAGAGAGCGCCTAAGTTTTGAAGGTATAGGCATCGTAGCTAAGCATTCAGTGAAATATATTAAATACGTTGGTTGTCGATAGGAGATGAAGTGCTGTGCTAATACTAGCGTAGCCTCCTTCTTTCATTAACCTGATAACCTGATAAATCTGACGAATCCTCCTATGCATCTCAACTAGATCACGGATATGTCCATTGTTCCCCTCGACATGAACCAAAAGCAGAGAAACATATTAAACGCCTAGCCGCGCTGGGACGATGCATGGTTAAACAGCACACTAAAACTTCCACTCTCTTGGAGCTGCTACGTATCGAGAGAGAATAGTCACCACGGCTCCGCCCATGAGAATCGAACCACAAAAGTCGATAAACCCATACCACTTCTGATGATCGGCACTAAGAAGGGCACCCGCGATCGGACTACCAGTCAGTCCTCTAAAAGCAATGTTAGTCAACCGTATATATGAGTAATGAGAAGAAAGGATCAAGAAGCACATACCCAACCGAGCA
Organism: Aspergillus brasiliensis CBS 101740; assembly: GCF_001889945.1. NCBI lineage: Eukaryota > Fungi > Ascomycota > Eurotiomycetes > Eurotiales > Aspergillaceae > Aspergillus > Aspergillus brasiliensis. The sequence goes on from NW_027137442.1 coordinate 1,901,361, forward strand.
GAAGCCCATCATGAGCCCGATCTTAACCCCAATGATACTGTGGTCAGGGGTAATCTGGCCAATACAGGCCGATTGCAGTGAGATCAACCCGCCCGAGCAGATGCCGTATAGCGTCGAAAAGGCAATGATCGCGCCGGATGTGGTGATCTTGTGGAGACAGAAGAGCAGGATGCCACAGCTTAGTGCAGCTAGTGAGATTACGTTGAACCTGTGAAAAGGGCATTAGTGAAATCCGGCTCAAGGGAATTAGGCAAGGAATCGTACCGTCCCATGCGATCAGCCATCAGGCCCGTTAGAACTCGTCCGACGAAGGACCCTGCGTTCATGTAGGCGAGAAGATTGTTTGCTCCCGTTACAGTCATTCCGTACGTCTCTCCGTAAGAAGGCAGGTAGAAGAAGGGAATGAACATTCCCCAGAGCACAAGCAGCATTCCCACGCTAAAGAGCAGGTACTTGGCATCGGTAAAGATAGCCTTAAAGTCGAGCTGCATGTCCTTACTCTCGCCAGGCTCTGGAGGACGAGTGATAATCAACACACAGCTTGGAATAAGGAACGCCAGACTGATGAACCCGCAGGCGCGGACGGTCCATCCGAACCCGATGTGGTCAAGCATGAGCTGAATGATCTCTGTCCAGAAGATCCCGCCCAGCGAGGAGCCCGACACAGCAAGACCGAGTGCTATCCCTCGACGCCGATCGAACCATTGGTTGATGGCTGCGATAGTCGGATAGAACCTGCCATCGTTAGAAGCGGGCATCGGAATAGAGATAACGTGGACTTACAGAAGCGCATTGGCACAGCCAAACAAGATGCCTTGAGCCAGGATGAGCTGATAGTACTTCTTGCACACACTGGTGAGCATCAGGGCGACGACATAGACGACCGACCCCGGCACCAGGAGCTTGGTAGCTCCCACCTTGTCATACAGGGGGCCAACCACCAGACCACCGATAAAGAGGAGGAAGATCTAAACGGTCAGCCAGGATAATGGAAAATTCGAGATCAATATGCGCACCTGTAAAGATCCAATCCAAGCAATCTTGGAGCTGGAAGTTCCAGCCAAGAGATCCTGTAGGTAGAAGGTTTGGAAGGTACCAAAAGCATTGAGGAATCCTGCAGGAAGAAAACGGATTAGTGATAGGTAGGATCCACTCGTCATCAAGGCATACCAAAAGTCGGAAAGTAGATCAGTAAGCCGCCCACTACGACTAGCCAGGCTCGCGTACTGGTGTCTTTGGCAGGCAGTGAGTGGTGTCCATCGCCCACGATAGTCAACTCCGAAGCGGGTTTGGACAGGGCGGTCATAGAGACCTCCTCGGAGGGCGAACGCTGGTCGTGCGACATGATGAGTGAACTTTGATGTTTGCAGCATGAGAAGAAGGAAACATACTCTCTGCGACAGTATGCGGACTTTATAAGAAAGGCTCCTCCGCGTTGCGGACATCAGACGTGGTGCGACTGAAAAATGTCCGTTCCTCGACGGAGGTCGCGGTGATAGTGAAGCCCCAGCCACTCACTGGTCAAACCAGCTGCATATATACCAATCACACCCAGTTCAGTTCCTGAAAGGACACTAAGTTAATTTCATATCAATCTGTTCTCGCGATGTGGCGCATCCCCGTTATCGTGGCGTTAGTTGCCGGGTTGCTGTACTGGGCACGGAAGCAGGCTTCCAAACCCAGTCGTAAAATTCCCCAGGCCCGGATCGGCCTGCCGGTAGTTGGCGATGCACAAGCCTTTGGAAAGTCGCCGATCTCATACATTCGACAAGCGACGGCACGATGTGGGCCTGTCTTTCGAATCAATCTCCTTTTGACCAACATTATCATGCTTCGTGGCGCCCAGCTGAATCGATTTTATCTGGACACGCGTGAGGAGGTCTGGTCGTTTGGGGATGGCATGGTAGCCAGATCCCATCAAGCGTTCTGAACCTGTTCTAACATAATAAAATAGGGTCTTTTCCTAGAGAAAGTCGTTGTTCCCGGATACCTATCCCACCTCAAGGAGATGGTGAGCTCGCTCAATCGAGGCGTAAACCGCTCCATTGCCCTGGAACACTATACGCGCATCGCTGGCGAAGAAGCGCGCAAAATTGTCATCGACTGGACCGAGAAACCGGACATTGAGGTCTTCGAACAGATGTCTCGTTATACGCACCGGGTGATTGTGCGGTGCCTGATGGGGCAAGACTTTTACGATCACCACCTCGACGAGCTGCTTGATCTCCTCCACCGCATGGAAGCAGACATCGGTCATCCGTTTCACTTCCTGCTGCCCAACTGGGTTCCCCACGGTCCAGCTCGTCGACTTCATCAAGCCCGCGACCGGATGGCGGCCATCTTCAACGAGCGGCTGCAGGCGCGCGAGCAGAATCCAGAAAAGTGGCAGGACTCGCTCGATTACATCGCCTACACCCTCAACGATAGCCGCACGGCACATCTGCGCCATTATTTCGCCGCGCACCATACCTTGCTCATGTTTGCTGCTCATACCAGTACAGTAGCGAGTATTGCCTGGACGGTGCTGGAGGTGAGTTGACCATTTCTTTCCATGGAGAATGCCTGGACAGCTAACCCCGGCGCAATAGCTGCTCCGTAACCCCACGCATCTTAAGGCGCTGAAAGCAGCCCTGGAAACCGACCTGGATGTTCACCGATCTCCCACCTTAATCGCCACGCTCAAAGAGACGAGTCGGCGATATTCCGGAGTGAGCATGATCCGGTGGGCCCGGCAACCACACCAACTACCCCCCAATGCTGCTCCCGGAATGGGAAGCATTGTAGTCCCAGACAACTGCATAGTCTCGATTTCACCCTATCTGACCCATCATGATCCGGAGACGTACGCCTATCCGCAGACATGGGATCCGTCGCGGTGGCTGGAGAGCGGTAGGCCGAGCGAGGCGCAGAAGAGCAATCGATCGGAGGTGACTTATTTCCCGTTCGGGGCGGGATGTCACCGATGCCCTGGGGAGCAAATGGCGGGGATCATTGCACGGGAGATGGTGGCTCATTTGGTCAAGAATTATGAGGTCCGTTGGTCGAGCAGTGGGCCGCCGGAGGACTTTGAGCAACTGGATTTCTCTCGGGTTGGTAGTGCGTGGTTGAAGGGAGATGCGAGGGTGACGGTGGAACGGAGATGACTTTCGGGTACAGTAGATGGCCCGGCAAGACGTATAACTAGTAGTGTATAGCGTCTGTTTTGCAGTACAAAATCAAGCCAATTGGGATGAACAAGCCGTTTTTGATCTGACACAAGTACGGCAGCTATGTTCTCAGCTGTAAATATTGACTCATTAATAGGAGGAATAACGTGTGTTATTGAGAATACAACGGGGTGAAACAAGAAGAATACACGGACAAGATGCCGTGTCTCTGGAATTGTCGAAAGGCACCTTTCTCCAGTTTAAACGCCACCAAGTCTCGAGCACCAATGCCTACACTATTTTGAATAACTCAAAGATGATAAATACTATGCACACGGTCTATCTTCATCACACTTATATTATTATTTAAGTAAGGTGAGTTGGTATAGAAACACTTGCAATAACTGTTTGTAGGACAAATAATTGGAATGAGCAAGAAGAAAACGCACAAAAAGAAGAAGAAAAGAAAAGTGAAAATAACACTAACACCTCGAATATTGTTACTAAAATAGCCACCATGTGTTATCTTGAAGTAGGTGAGGATAGGCGGCGGTGTATGTGAACCTAAACAGACGTCTATCACTTACGATTCCCTTGTATTAACTCTAAAAATGGAACGATATCTCCGAACAGGTGCTTCACCATTGACCGAAAGCCTAGGGAGATAGACACTAAGTCTAAACCTACCTTCCCTGCATTGAATCAGGCGATCGACCCCGGGGTATTCACAAATGGCATTGAATGCCTCTCTCCGTCGGGGCACGGAGGTTTACCTTGTCCCAGCAGAGTACTGCACATGCTGGCCCGTTGTATACAGGTGAGCCTGATGTATACACTCAATCCAACTAACATCAGCACATCAGCACATAAGCACATCGATAACCAAACTTTAGTATAAAACACAATGACACCACACTAACTCCTCATCTATTCACCCTCACCATCAACCACATCACCACCATCACATCACCACCATCACATCACCACCACCACCACCACCACCACCACCACAACAACAACAACAACACCACAACAATGTCCCCCTCCACCCCCAACCCCGACTCCTCCCCCCTCCACACCTACTACTTCTCGATGGTCGAAATGAGCATCATGAAACTCTTCCTCGACCACAAAATCTTCACCCTCATCCCCACCACCCCAGGGACCTCCATCCCGCTCTCCACCATCACAACCACCCTCAACGCCTCCCCATCCCTTCTCACCCGGCTCACCAACTTCCTCATTGCCTCGGGGGTCCTCTCCTCCCCCTCACCAGGCCACATCGCCCACACCCCGAAATCTCTCCAATTCACCGATCCAACCAGCTATCAAGCCCTCTTCTTCGCCCACATCTTCGACTTCTTCCTCGTCCCCGCCGTGAAATGGCCGGGCTACATGGCCGAACATGGCCTGAACGAGCCGACCAGCGCCAGTCGGACCCCCTTCGGCTATGCAGCTGGGTATCCCGATAAAACACTCTATGAGATACTGGAGACGATGCCCGAGCGGGCAGCGCAGTTTAATGCTACGATGGCGGCGTCGTTTCAGCCGATGCCGGTGTTGGGGATGTATGATTTCTCATGGATCGAGAAGATCCCTGATGGTGAGGATGGTGAGGATGGCGAGAGAGTAGCCATTGTCGACGTAGGCGGTGGAAAAGGCCAGGCATTGAAGGAGATCCTGCGAGCGTATTCGGGTATTCGTCCAGAACGGTGCGTGCTGTTCGACGTGGAGGATGTGATCCGCGAGGCTGTCGCGGAGGCAGAAGCAGAAGACACCAACGAAGAGAAAACATCCTGGCGCGCTGTCCGCAAAATCCCCGGCAGCTTCTTCGCCGAGCAACCCGTCAAGGGCGCAGCAGTGTACCACATCCGACGGGTTCTGAATGACTGGCCCGATGAGGACTGCGTGACGATCCTCCGTCGGATTAAGGATGCAGCGGCGCCGGATTCCAGGGTGTTGATCTCGGAGCAGATTCTCCAGGAGCAGCCGAGTTTGGCGGTGGCGGCGTTGGATCTGTGGATGTTGAACTTCGGGGGCAAGCGGCGCAGTGAGAGTATGTTTGGGGAGATTGCGCACCGGGCGGGGTGGAAGGTGAATGGGGTGTTTCGGGATAAGGAGTCGGATACGGGGGTGGTGGAGTTGGTGGTTGCGTAGAGTGTGGATAGTAGTTGAAACTCCTTGGTACTCTGCGTTACTTGGGAGAATTGCTTGCTTTGGGATTCACTTCGTTCGGGATTTACTTCGTTTGTAGGAAAAGCTGCTAAAGTAACAAGATGATGGAATTTTTTGTCTAGTCGCTGGGTATCAACGCCTGTAGGTGAAGAAACAATATATGTAGAACTCCAAGCAACGCCAGACCACATAACATCAATGATATTAATTTGACATCCCCTTCATGCGCCTCTTTGACCCCCCATCGGAACTCATCCCCATATCCCCATCGCCCAAACTATTCAGATTTTCTGACGAACGCTTCCGTCCCCGTTCACCCATTCCCAGGTCTGCCAGCGAGATGATGGATGGCGGGGGCATGGTGCCCACCAGGTGGTGCGCCGGACTGAACTGCGGGTCGTGCCAGAATGAAGGGAGCGACATGGGATTCGGAGAGAACTGCTGCATCAGCCGAGTCCGTTCATCCCTGTTCTGCATCGAGTCGACCGATCCCAAGGATACAAAGGGGGCAAGGTCGAAGTCGGATAGATCGGACGCTGCTGGATGAGAGCTCTCTCGTGGCCCCTGTTCCTGGGTTGGGAGTAATTGTCCGTCCCCTGGCCATCCAAGGCCTATCTCGCGAGAGACGTGCGAGAGTGACGACGAGATAGACGAGGGTATGCCGCTTGTAGGGGGCATCGTTGGATACAACATCTCGCTGCGTCCTTCCTCGCTGGTTGGAATGCCCATCGCCGGTGTTGGCCGCGACGGTAATGCGAAAGACAGGTCCAGGGAGGAGACGGAAGACGATGAGCTACGAGAGGACTGATCGCGGCTTCCAGCAAGCACGCCTTTAAGCCCCCTGCATGCGGTCTTCAGGTGCCGTTTCACTGATCGCCATCGGTGATCCTGTAACAGAACATCATGTTCGAACAAGTCGTGAATCGTAAGGCCCCCGTCCAACAAGCCACGAAGTCGATCCTGCCAGACTCGCTGCTCCACCGGCGTGGCACGGTCCCAGATAGTGAGGATGTACATGAGAGCCCGACCGAGGGCGTCCAAGGCGAAAAGATAAAAATGCAGCCCAGCAGAACCCGTGCTGGCTGGCTGGGCCGAGTCATGCCGCGCAACAGAGCTGATGGCGGGAAATAGCTGCTTGAGTTCCTGTATGGAGGTGATAAGTCGTTGAAAGAGCGCATCACTCAAGACAAGGGTGTGAGAGTTGTTGTCGTGATGACCGGCCTCCTCGCGCGGGAAGAGAAGGTGTATCGATACGGCCTGGTACAAGGCAAGCAGTGTGGGCTCCCCGTGGCCATGGGCCGATTCCTGCTGCAGCACCACCATAATATCCAGCAGTGCGTTTCGAGAATCCGAGCAAATCTGTGCCAGGCTACGCCCTTGTCGCAGGAGGCGGTTCAGCCGATGTAGCATCAGGTCTTGCCACGGTTGCGGCTCTGGCGGACTGCGGGGTTGTTGGGGATACAGGGCGTATAGGTGGGCGCTGAGCACGGTGACGTGCGAGAGGAGCCACACAGACTGCAGGGAGGAGAGCTGAGGCTTGAGGGTGGAGAGATTATCCGTCGCACGATCCAGTTGCAGCAGCGTTGAATCGGGCGTTGTTCTTGCAGGGAGTACCTGCAACAGCTGCGCGGGTAGGAGATCCGCCAGAGGCATGTCCATTTGGATAAAAGACCATACAGTAAGAGCCAGCATCACCCAGTACATATGGTGGATCATCTCCGCTTCAACGGCCCCCCGATCGATGCCATTGATGTGAGTCTGACCAGTCAGAGGGGATTCATGCAGCTGGCTCGCTAGCTTGGTCGTAATGCGTCCAGCGTAGCCCACGTAGCACAATGCCCGGCGGGAGTGTCCGCGACAGACATGAAACCAGCCCAGCAACAGGGTGATCTGCGCAGTAGTAAGATCTTCCTGGCCCGCAGGAATGTTCGAGAGTTGGGAGATGGCCCACTGCAGAAGGCAGTCCCCCTTGGCGGAATTATCGGCAAAGTGATGGGCGTCTGCCAGCATGACCGCCAATAGTACCCGATTGGCTGTTTGGCTACGCAAATCGCGGAGGAGCAGGGATTTAGAGATGATAATCGATAAGGGATGGTTACTCATCCAGACCTCGAGATGCTGAGTGATCAGATGTGAGTTGTAGTCGGCCAAGATGTCCGCTTCACCACCGGATGGCGTGGACGAAGAAGGCGAAGGTAGACATGCCGTATCGAACATAGTTTTAGTAGTGTCTTGCAGCATGCAGGCGCGATAAAAGCGCTCTCCAGGTCCAAAGAAGGGATGACAGCCCAGATCTCCGAACTTGCCGGTGACTGTCTCAGCCAGATCCTGCATCAAGAGGGCCAGGAATCCGGGGTAACTGAGACTACCCGCCGGTGTGGATGGACCCTGGCTGGCTCTCCCGGCCGCCAAATTCCGATTGAAGCGGGCCACCCGGTCCTGGAACTGATTTGATGGAGCCGCCATAGGATCCTCGCCGAAATTCTCGCGGAACATCACCTCCAGCTCTGCCATCACTCCAGTGAGGCGGGTTGCGTCGGGGTTGGCCGCCGATGTGATAGAATGACCCCCGTCTCCCGGCTCTCCGTCTTCTAGTGTGATAGGACTAGGCCCAGCCGGTCCGGCCGACATCGAGGCCCGAGTAGATGTTGTCTTGTTCAGGCGAGGACGACCTTTGGCGATTTCTAGATCATAAACACATTCAATTGACCGGGAACGACAAGCATTGCAGATGCGCTCGCCGGAGCAGGCGATCTTGCGGGCGCGACAGAAGGTGCAGCTCCGCCGTAACTCAGCTTTCTTGGCCATAGTAAAGAAAGGAAAGGAGCATGTATCTACCACAGTCGAACACAGGGCTCCAAAAGCTGAGATCGAAGATCATCCCACGAGATAACCAGCATACCTGGCCGAGATAAATGTACTCCACGTGGTAAAGAGGCGATGATGACGCTGATGATGAGGAGAGGAGTGGAGGAAGTGAGACAACAAAGGATTGCTAGTGTCATGCAGGTGGTCCCTGCTGACTCACTCTCAGAGGGAACGAAATCAATGCTCACTGGCACAGCAAGCAACCTTCACTTGTACCCCATTGTAAGATTACTCTATAACTACTATTTAGGTCTGATTCAGATAATGTTTTCCCGCCCCACTGCGTATTCAAAGGATTCTGGTACCCATGGCAGGCTGTGTGAATTGCATCTGATTCGTCTGGTCGGATGTCAACTAACATGGGTATAACTAGTACTACCATCATGGCTTGCGGGCAAAATCCTGCCCAGTTCCGGCTAAACACGATTTGATTGGATAAGAAGCATCTTTTAGGCAGTCTTCTTCACGGCCTCATTCCGCTGCTCAACGACAGTGGGCTGGTGGCCATACAGCCACTGCAAAGCCCACTTCCAACCCCAGAGAGGCATCCAGGTGTATACCATTTGTCGAACAAAGGGACCCCAGCTTCCCAACAGGCGTCCGGTATGGAGCAAGGCAAATCGATCCGAAAATCCGACTAAATCGCGGCCGCGGCGCTCCCGGCTCTGACGGTAGCCTTGGAGGATCGTCTCCGCATCGGTGGGCTTGGCATCGATCATCCCCAACGCACTGGCCAGCTCCGTCGCGTCTTCGATAGCCTGGCAGGCGCCCTATTGTCGGTGTCAGCAAGGGGAGAGGGTTGAAACCAAAAAAAAAAATAAAATAAAATAAATAAAAAAAAATAAAAGATGAGCAGAAACGGCAAGTAATCAGGCATGCTTTTTGCAAGATCAGGAATAAACAAACAAGATGGGAAGGGAAAAGCGTCCAACATGTCACGACCAAGCGAGACGGAAAGATGGTTCCTGTCAGCGCCAAAGTCAATCCAAGAAAATCCCGTTTGGTTGGCTTACCTGGCCGAAGAAAGAAGTCATAGCATGCGAGGCTGCTTATTGCATTAGTGGAACAAACCCATCCTGAATGACCTGTAAGTAGGCAGTGAGTAGGTCGCTACGTACCGTCACCCAGCAGGGCTATGCGACCGGCCGCCATCGGGGGAAAGGTGGTCTGATGGAAGACATCGCTGGCAACCACACGTTCCGCGTGTTTGACGACTAGAAGCATCCAATTACCATCGTCAGAATGTCATTCTGACGGGATGCTAACAATAACTATCCTCACCGTCACGGAAGCGAAAATCCGGGGCAAAGGGGTGATATTCGGAACCATAGACTTGATTGATAGTGTTGTGATCGGCATGTTTCCAGACGGAGCGATTCGGGTCCTTGAGCTTGGACGGCTAGAGGCAGAGTTTAGCTGATGTGAGCAGTGTTTCATAGTTCTTGGTCCCTACCACTGCCCCAACGAACCACTGACGGTGATCCTTGCATGGCCACGTTGTGAGGATTGAGCGATCATAGAGCATCCAGTGAGCGATACCTTCGTCTGCGGGGCCAAGGTGATCGAGTGGATGAGTGTAGCCAGACAGATGCACTCGGCCCGTGAATTGAATGACATCTGCCGCATCTTCGTCTTCTCCAACTCCTCCACTTTGTTCTGGTGGGGAATCGATGGTGGCCATGAGCGCCCGGCGCACAACAGACCGCACCCCATCAGCTCCCACTAGCACATTGCCCGTGTATCGTCTCCCATCCTTCAGGACCACCGATACCCCGTCAGCCTTCTCCTGCGGAGGGATCACCTTGGCAACTTCTGCCCCCAGGATGACCGTTTCGGAACCCCCCGCAGCGTCATATAATCGCCGATGGAAGCCATGCCGTTCGATCGAGTACACAGGATACCCAAAAGTACGCTCCAGCCATTGGAAGTCAATCTCACTCCACTGTGTCTGATTTCGGTAAACACGGATCTTGCGAACCGGCTGGCCTTCCTGGCGCACGTAGTCGTACAGACCGATCTGGTCCAGGGCCCGTAGGGCATTAGGGGCCAATGAGATACCGGCACCCACCGGTTCTAGAACAGCGCTTCGCTCTAGCACCTGACAAGACACGCCAATCCTTCGACACATGGTCGCTAGTGTCAGGCCTCCAATGCCGCCACCCACTATGAGCACCTGGGTGGACATGCTGGCGTGTGGTTGGTTCGGGTTCCTGTGCAAAAACACGAGGGTTGCAGGGGTTCGATTGTAGAAGGAAGAGAAGCAGGATCTGGGCGGTGGAGAATGGGAGCCGAAGTCGAAATGAGGGTTGGGTTTAATAGTAGAGCTACACTTTCTGTCAGTCGGAGGGGCGAAATTAGTCACACACGAGCATATCATCCTGTTCTGTTGGGAGTTATAAATGATCCGTCGGCGCACGGAAGTCAAACAACATGGTGCTCTGGATGAGTCTGGCTTGCCATATGCCTTCTGTTCTGCTGGTGCGTTGGGTAACAGTCTTACCTCAGCTTTCCGTCTTATGAAGAGGTTCCGAACTGTCACTGTGCAATTATGTTGTGATACCTCCGATGCCGTGAGGCGCCCTGATCATCAGGCAGCCGAGTTCTGCAGAGTCCATGCCGTACCATGTTGGCGATGAGCTTGATACCACGTGGGTGATTGTTTATTCTCCGGGTCAGTGCTACTCAGATTTGCTTTTTCCAATCGATCCTTGTCGGCCAACCTCCCGTAACGCTGTAACGTTCTCTGAGTAACCTCCATCACGCTAACAAGATTTGGGAGATTTGTTCAATCGACTATGTGACACAAAACTCAACTGATGGAAATGAGATGAAGTCTATGTCAAAGGTGGAAGTGCTGGGGCCTTGGACACACAATTAGTTAGCCACACCATGGAACAGCTTGCTGCATAGTACTGGTTTCTCAGTGTCACATGATGACCACGGCGCTCCTTCCTATTTCGTATGGACGTACGATTGTATCTACTAGAATACTTAGTGAGAAACATTACTCTTCTCTTTCTATCATTGCTTTGGACGAATTATGAATGCCTTACTTCCACAAACTAGAGGCATTGATATAATTAAAAAGGTCGTGCCATGGTCCACGGTCTTGGATCCTCCATTTGTTTAGTCAAGTTCTAGGTAATGCACATGAAAATGTTCGGACAGGCATCCTTCCATCACTACCACGCAAAGTCTGCAATTCCCACCTGCAACTTCTCAAAGTCAAACATAACATACTTGTCAATGGCGAACGTCTCGCCAAAGTTCCCCATTACCATTGCCCCATCTCCCAGGGTGCGCACATTAAAGGTGCACTTATTGGTCCCATTCGTCAGCACCTCCACATAGTTTTCGGGTGCGATCTCCCACACCCGCTTGGACCCGGCAAACTCATACCGCAGCGGTGGCAGTGAACTCGTGTTCCGGCAATCAAACTGATAGAATCCCTGCTCGCCGTTATTGGGAGGATCGGACAGCGTGACGGCCTTTGCCCCGACCAGCTCGACCAGCCGCTGGTACCCGTACACAGACACCGGGGCACCGCGACCATATGAAGCATGGTCGAACGCGGCAACGGCGGCCTGCTTCCCATCCAAAGTGGTGGTCTGGTTGAGTTGCTGCTCTTCATCTCCGATAGAGAATCGCGTGAGGTTCAACGCCCAGTAATTAATCACGGCTGGCGCATAAACAAAGTCCAGCGTGTTGATGGCCTCCGTGACAATGATGTCGTACCAGGTGATATTCCCGTGGACGTGAGAGGTGTTGTATCCGCCTAGTGTCTGAATGCCGTCGTGGCCACTGCATACTGCCTTGGTGGCATTGTCGTGGCAATAAATGAAGGAGACAATTGGAGAGGGCCAGGCGCCGCTTTTCCATCCTTGGTAGAAGGACGCTTGCACAGATCCTAGCCCGGTTAACATAATAGTCTTTCTTATAGGTGAAGGAACAACTCACGGTTATCACCCTTGAAGACCGGGGAGAGTCCGTATACTCCCGAGAAAGGGAATGCGCTAATAGTCTCATTGAAGACGAAATTGGCTGCTTGGATGGTGGTGTTCACCGCAGTGGGACCGATGCGCAGCATGTCCGTGGCCACATCGGCTGCCGCGGGCTCGGTGAAATAGAAGTGGTTGGGGTCCCAGTAAAGATAACCATATTGGTCAGTTTGGTTGATAAAAGTGGTCGACAAAGTCTGGTTGAAAATTTTCTGATCGACGTTGAGACAATCATAGGTGGCGGTAGGATCGTTGTAGCACAAGGTGGTCACCACATAGTGGCCGGTCCAGGTCCAGTCAACCAGATATGGCAGGCTCTGGCCCGGAGTTCCAAGGGCGATGTCAGTAAGAAACCCGTAAGAACTGCGAGTCAGAGGCAAGTCGACCGATTGCAGATGCCTGGTGGCCAGACTGGTGGGTACAGCACTAGCGGTGACTGCTGCAACGAGCAGAGAACAAATACGAGAGCCGGGAGACATCCTGCCTGATTGTGAAGCAGAAACGATTATGACGAGATCCTGGTAATTTTTTCCAATCTTCTGTGGAATCTGAACGTGGAAACAGGTGCTTAACGAGTCGAATATAAGCCGCACGCCGCGTGGCAACCGGGTATATGCCATGCATGCGGCTAGAAGACGTCTGATTTGGCCCCAAGACTGTCCTTGTCAGTTTGCCTCCGTGCATCTGCGGATATATACTGGTAATATCAATTGGCGACGATCAGACGGAGGCAAAAGATGAAACAGAAACGGGCAAACCCGAAGACCTTTTTGTCAGATCTCTCCCAGCCATACCATTGTATAGATCACCCGGAGTTTTCTTCATCTTGAAAGTTTCCAGCGATCAGAATCACTGACGACGGGGGGAAAGCACAAACGGAAAATAACGGAGATCTTCTTTCATTATGGAGCCTATTCTGCATATCCAAGGCGATGCTCATTCCTCGTTAACCCCGTTGATCCTCATTCATGCAGTGTCTGGCCTGGCATGGCCATATATGGCGCTTGGCAACCTCAGCAGCACAAGTGACTCGGCCAAGACCCGACCAGTATATGGGCTCTCATCACCGGTCTACGGTGTGAGTCGCTATACTCTATCTTCCTCCTTAGAAGAAATCGCCAAAGAGTATGTCGAGCGTCTACAAACAGAGCTCCAACCGCATGGCCCATATCTTCTAGGGGGGTGGTCCATGGGCGGGATGATCGCCATCAAAATGGCGGAGATCCTGCAAGCCAAGGAGACGGTCCAGCATGTCATTCTCCTCGACTCCATCAATCCAGAGCAATACCCGGCGTTCGTCAACGAGGAAGAGCACCGCATCATCGCAGACAGCTTATACACAAACGTCTGCCAAGCGATGGGGATGGCCAAGCTCGCAGACAATAGCGATGATGAAGACATTCGATCAGATGTGTCTGATGCCAGCGACGACGAGAGTACTATGAGTGATGAAGAGGAGGAAGATGACAATCTGCATCGTCTGTTCTCAACCATGCGCCGTCATATTCATGCCAGCACTCTCTCCATTGCTAGCACCGAGCCCGGCAATCTGCTCCAGCCAAACAGCGTCTGCCATACCAGTGTTACTTTGGTCAAATGTACGCAGTTGTCTGAGACTGTTCCTGCGCTATATTCTGCGCGACAACGGTGGATCCGACGGTGTGCGCTGCACCCCACCCTGCAGTGGAGGCCGCAGAATTTCGATCGGTTTCGCACGCTGTTGATCGACGCGCGGCATGATAGTTTGTTTGATGAGGAACACGTGGAGGAGGTGACCAACATACTTAGACAAATTCTTGCAACCTGTTAGCTTTCGTTTTCTTCCAGAATTTCCTTTGTTTCCTTCTATCTTTGCCGACACGGTCACTTAGTGGACAGATGATTAAAGTATATTGCCATCGATGGAGGTTTATAGACATACATACTGCAAGAATGCCTTATAGAAGGTAAATGATATGTTTTTTTCACGAGCTGTACAGATCATCACAACACAAAGAGACAGAATACAATTCAATATTTCCCACAGCATTAGGCTTCTGTTCCACAGCAAAAGAGAACCCCTGTACATTCCATACCCCATCAATGAACAATAACCCAATCCCCCCTCATAAACGCCTACAACATACTACTAACATCCCCAAGCTAACACAAAAAGATATCTACCAACAAGTCAAGGTCACCTTCTCATCCACCCACCTCCCACCACCTATCACCACCACCTCCCGAAACACCCACTCACCGACATCCGCCCTCGGAATCGTCCATCCCACAGAAGGTTTCTCCCTCTCCGTCCCAACACGGACCTTCTCATACCCATACCCCGATCCCAACATATGATCCCCCGTCAACAAACTCCCCGGCCTCACCGTAACCACCCCGCGAAACAACTCCTTCGCCTCCCTCTTCGCCAACATCTCCTCCATCACCCACTTATCCGCATGCGGCACATGCAGTAGCCCATGATACACCCGCCTTAACAAGAACGGCACGTCCATCTGCTTCTGGCTTGGGTCGACGCCCATGCCCGATATGACGGTGAGGAGCGGTCTAGCTTTCACATTCGCAGGCAGTAGCAGTTCTGGATGATAAGTGGTGTAGATGTTCCGCAGGGCGGTTAGGAGCGCCCGCGTGGCTTCTTCGCAGATGTGCGGCTGGTCGAATTCGAAGCACCACCCGCGGAGGTGGCCTGTGGCGCCGATGCCGGAGATGATGTGGGAGACTAGGGGTGGTGCTGATGATGATGATGATGATGATGATGATGATGATGATGGTGTAGATGTGGAATCAGTAGGAGAAGCAGCAGGCTGCAGGAGGAGTGTATTCTTCACGGCCTCCGGGTCGGTCGCGTCACCGGTCACGATGCGGAGTCGGGAGTCTAGAATCTCTTGGTCGATGTTCTGGCTGCGGAGGAGGGCCGTGAGCTTGGATGGTGTCCGGGCTAGTGCTACGGCGTGGTAGCCATTTTGCAGGGTGTGGGCGAGGCAGGCGTTGATGCAGCCGCCCGTGGCGCCGAGGAAGGCGATGGTTGGTTTGGTCATGGTGGATTTTGTTTTTGTGTTTGTGTGTCTGAAGGATGAAGGATGAAGGATGGAGGATTCTGGAATAGATGATACTAGTGAGGGAGAAATCAATTGTGGATGTGGAACGGAGGGATTGGGTTCTTGTCACGGTCAGTCGGAGGTGGTGGGTTTATATCTACCGCGGAGGATTGGAAAGTCTCCGTCTGGGGACGGAAGGAGGATGCACTGCGGATCACGGATCGTCAGAGGGATCGATTACCGTGGCTGGTGCTGTCCACTCAGCGGGTAGCACGTTGGATCTTGGGCATAGTGACTTTGCTGCGTTGGGATAGCTTAGTCCCTAAGTCCTATGCTATTTTTGGTGTTGTGGTTTAGTTCATGCTGTTAAGTGAATAGGGTCCTCTTCTTGGTTCACCAAGATAGATATTAACTGCATATCGTATAGCACTTTGTTATAGCGCTTCTTTCTCATTGCCCTGTATGACGCACGAAGCGAATAGATATGCCTGATTAATGAATTGCATGTCAATGGATCCCCACATGGCCGCGGTACTGTGAATACTCGCCTGTACGCCGCTCACCATGCTCTAGATTTCCAGACTGATTATGAATCAAAGATGATATTTTTATTTTTAGCTATTCGGTTATATTTAAGAGATTCAAATTCGAATACTTCCACATTAGTCTGTCCATATATTATAGAGTTAAAGGACTTCCCAATCTAAGGCAACTGACTTGGCCCAAAAGTCGGAACTAATAGAGGTAATATGAGATGGAATATATCATGATAATATAATCACGATCGTTGATTCTCACATATTACTAGCTCAAATGTTAGATGTAAATGAGACAGCATCGTGCCATTCTTTAATCCATGTCACTCAGACCATCTTGTCCCAGAATTGAACCAACTTTTTCTCCAGTCTTGAAGTGTAAATAAGAACTAAATCAAGAAAGATCCAAATGTCATAGATTCTATACTAACGATCCTATCTCGTACATGTGTATCCCTTGGCTATCTAACAGTACAACCCACTAATCATTTCTTCCCGTCACAGTCTTCGACGGCTAAGTGACCCTTTAGCAAGTAATCCCCTCCGGTACGGCCGGAGTGATAGCATCAGGGTTCGTGAAGAAATTATTCGGGTCATAACTCTTCTTCACCTCGACCAGTCGACAAACGTTATCACCATAGTACGACTCAAACGGGTTTGTTGAAATGTGAGCGTCCATCTCCCCAGAGTACGACGCAACCCTAGATGACAATCGCGATTAGCATCAGTCTCCCACACGTGGCAGCCCATGCATCCATGTAAGCACTTACCCAATCTTCGGCCGCAAAAAGGTCTCCAGATCTGTAAACCATTTCTCGTACGTCGCTTGTTTCGTTGGGTTTGTCAACGAACCATGTACCTGAAATTCCAGGTGAGCATAGGCTTGTTCGCGCCATGCGAACGCATAGTCCGATTTTGAGGGATTGGAGATGTTCCATGCGTGCCATTCACCCCAGATCTCCGAGTCTGTGTCCAACTCGCCCATCATCTCGATGACGGTCTTTAAGTCTGCTGCAGGAAGAATATTGTCCTTCTGCATGAAAAATGACTTGCTGATACGGTTGAAGCGGGCCCAGGGTTCGGCAATGGTAATGGACGGGTCCTCTGGCTCATTCTCATACTGGTATTGAGGGTAGTCGTCGTACTGGGAGAACGGCTCTGGGAGGACATTCATGATCTGCCGGTTGGTTTCATTAGCCGGAACGCATTCGTAGCTCGTGTAGCCAAAGAGCCGGGAGTTGTCGGTGTCGCAGTTCCCGGATATGTAAATGGTTGGGGTCCCAATGTCCAGCAGCCCCGACTCGTTGATCAGCTTGCGGAGTTCATTCTCGGTACCCCCCAGATACTGGCCCAGGAAGTTGATGCTACTCTTGTATACGTTCACCTGCGAGGTAAAGGCAGGTATCTGCACGGGTGCCCAGTCGAAGAATCGCTGCGCCACCGGGTACCGGTCGCTGCTCGCATTCCAGGATATGGCCACCATGGCTGACGTGGGGAACTGCATCAACTGCAGGTCGAAGTCCACGATGATCCCATACGTGCCACCGCCACCACCCCGAATCGCCCAGAAGAGGTCTTCGTGTGAGCTGGACGAGGCTGTCACAAGGCTGCCGTCGGCGAGGACCACGCGGGCGGACTGCACATACTCGGCAGCGAGTCCAAGGGCGCGCATCTGCAGGCTGAATCCGCCGGACGAGACCAGTCCACCCAACGCAACAGTTGGGCAGATTCCACCCGGAAATGTGACGTTGTGCTCATCCAGTCCCAAGTACAGAGCGCCCTGTCGAATGCCTGCTCCGACAGTGGCGGTGGTGGTATCGGCAGAGACATTGACATGGTTGATGTGGCTCAGGTCGATGACCAAAGTCCCATTGAGAGCTGACCATGCCTCGAAGCTGTTGTGGGTTAGCAAGAGTATCGGATTATAATCGGGTGTGACGGTAGAAAGAAGGAGGTCGACTAACTGATGTCCTCCTGATCGTGGCACGGCTTTGAATCCCGATCTCTGAGCACAGCGGACGAGCGATGCTACTTCATCCGCTTCCTTTGCGTATGCGATCAGTGCTGGGAACTCATTGAACCTATAAGCCACATGAGTATGTGTACGAGGGATCCAGGTAAGGATACAACAGACTGGATTTTCTCGCCCAAACGGGCGTCCGTGTAGGTGTCATTGCTGGGGTCAACAATGCGGGCGTTAACATCGCCCGCAACAAGCGCTTGGGTGACACAGGCGCGCAGACTTTGTGTGCTGTTGCTAGCAGTTGCAGCAGCCTCGCCCAAAGCTGGTGCAGTGCATGCTAGAAGGGCACTCCAAACGACGCTTCTCGCGGAAATTCTCATAATGCAGATGCCGTGTGGTTTTGATCTTCTTGCTCCTATACCCATGCCAGCTTCCATGCCTCCGGTATTTAAAGAAGACCCTCTGGAATTTCATCATGGCTTCCTTAATGGATTATCGCACCATTAGTCTGGGCTGATACGCGGAGGACGGAACAGATGGGTGGATGAGCCATTCTGACAATCCTGTTGGGGGCTGTTTTCTCCATCCTCGAAAAACCCGTGGTTGATCGGATTCTTTTCACGAACTCAGGGCGCTTTCTAAAATTGGCCTGTTAGCTATAGATCCATACTGAATTTAGCGGAGCAATCACTGCGACGATTTGGATACGTGCACTACTGCATTGCTCAGCGCAGCGCAGTGGAAGTTGACTAGCATGTTCGCTCCGCTGTCCCCCCAAGACTTAGGCTCTCTCCAGCGGGCTAATTCTCCCCGGACCGCGCTTTTTCTGTTCTGCAGCCTGACAAAATTATCTTCTAGTAGTATTCTCTTCTGCCCTGGGCGTCGTGCGATGTCCAACAGGGAGTGGCAATGGCCCGCCACTGCCCGATGGCTTGCGGAGACAACCGTCGCACTGAGCAGATCCCCAGCCAGGCTTTGCAGCTCGGAGGGATCATGTCAGCCCGTATATTCACGGTGCGCTTTAGCGGGGAGTGTGAAACGTCCACAACCTCGCGCCATTGACTGGATTGTGCGACGATTCATGGGCCGCAGTTGGCCGAGGTAAACTTCTCTCGTATGCAAACCATCGCCTCTGACATTATCAGAAAAGGCGGATCCGACTCCTGATCATACTACTCAACCCCTGTTTACACTTATAGCGAAATGCGGGCTTGCTTGTGGGCCTCCCAGGCCGAGAACTCAGGCAACTAGATGCATGAAAGCCTGCTCAATCAAGAGGTGCCGCTGTCTTTAGTGACTTGTGTGCCGAGTATGGTTTTCTTTTCTCACAGTGCAGGGAATTATATTCTGCTGACATTGGTTTATGCACTTGAAGTGCTAGTCGGTCGATCTCGAAAAGCCCTTTGCTGTTGATGAGGAAGTGATAGTCACCAGGTGGTCAGTGCTTGCTGTCGGGGCAAGCATAATTCTCCCTGTTGCGGACAATCTTCCTTAGGGACCCACAAATCAGCATTACTCTTGACTAAAACCCCTGTTCTAGCTATAAATTGCTTCGTTGAAGTCATCCTACAGATGCACTTGTCGCATGAATGAAGTTTTGGTTTTGCTCTTCTCCGACTTCGTGCTGCTACTGAGCAGCTAATAGATCGTATGTCCGACTGAAAATTGCACGAATACTCATGTATGTATCCGACGAGCATGCTTTTGGTCGCGGACTAATCGGACAATAGCCAGGAGAATTTGGCAATCATCCGAGTGCTATTTCCGAACTGCTGACAGTCTTGAAAGTCTCCTTAGGTGATTTTATGTGATATCAGATTCATGGTGTGGGTACACATGAGATGTCATGAACCCTTTCGTCTTTGGCATACTACCAATGCAGGATCCGTCCACGAATCGCGTCAAGTTCGGAAATCCATCTGCTGCACGTGATATGTCAGATATATCCCCTGAATATCATGCATCTTTTAGGAGCTTTGTGCGGATCTGGCCGCTCCATATGCTATACACAGATCACTGGCACTGGAGTGTATGATTTTGTAAGCGGACTATATACTGATTTGGTACGCGAATATCACTTGGATCGTCCCTAATTGTCTGTCTGCAAAGAGGTCTTTAGCGTTGTAGAATGCACACTGCCACCACCGACTATCATGATGCAAGGAGCTATACTAAAGCTTAATCAAGTGGTGTAAGCTTCGACATCGCAGAATATCTCGAATATCCATGATTTTCGACAAAGACTGGGTGGTGTCCAGGTGAATTCCAAAATCTATAAAGAGGCTCATCATGTTTATCCGTCAGAGCCATCATCAACAGCACAATTCAAGCTTTTCTCTTAGTACCTCCATCTCAGACTCTACTGAAGCAATATACTGCTCTATCATCACTTTTAATCAACCTGCAATCAACATGAAGGTCTTCGCGATTGCCGCCTTTCTCGCTGCCACCGCCATGGCCGGTGTTGTCCCTCAGAACTACCAGTGGATCAGCCACAACGGCCCTTCGAATTCAGGACTTACCAGATCACATGCCCAGAACGCCTGCGGAACAAACAATGTAAGATGCTGCCAGGGTTTCAGTCCCGAGCACGGACTCTCCCGACAAGATGAGAGTCGTTTCCGGAATGGACTGGGCGAGGGTGTTCCCGGCGAACTGCAGGGCGGAAACAATTGCGGCCCTTGTAAGTGGATCCATATGAAACTTCCTGCTAGGAGTAAAAGCTAATCAAGTTGTTCAATGATAGGCGGCAATGATGGAGGAGCTCGGAATGTTGCCTGCTGCTCCGAAGGCGTGAGTGACTAGTATTCATAACCCTGTTAGATGGAGAATACTAACAATCGCATTGGCACAGAGCAACAACCTAATCAGCCTCCCGTGCATTGCCATCGGACGCCTGATATAAATTGATTTCTTTGCGGCATGAACTTTGGAGGATTGTCTCAAAATTTCTCCCCCCGGCCAATGCTGGATGTTTTATAGAATGTACAGTTGGATGCTTGTATCGGAGTCAGAAATGTTGTGTTGATGTTTGCGTGTCATGGTATCTGGATTTCTCGGAGTTAATCACTCTTCATTGGCTCCTCTACAGTCAGTTGCTGTGCACAGAATCTTCTTCGGTCACTGGGGAGTCCGCTTAATCTATACAATCAATTCATGAGAAAGTGTTAGCTAAAGCTCAGAATATGTCGCCAGTAAGAGATAAAGGTGCTCAAGTACTATGGTAAGAAGACCGTTCACCGTTTGTTCGCTGGTGGCTCGGAGAGCTGCAGGAAGTAAATTCAGAGATGACGCAGTAATTCCGCGGCGTTTACCAAAGCTCCAGCTCTTCGGAAGGCATTCCGTGCCAACAACCGCCTATAGTCAGTCCACACCGATCAACTTACGCAAGTACGACAAATATGAAGCATACGATAATCAAGCTCAACATGCTAAGCTCTACAGCAGATGTTGAATCGTCTTCCCCAAGATAGGGGCTGTTTTAAGCTTCCTCCATCGTTTAATACGAGATGAGTGGTTCTTGGCTGGTTCATGCAAGTTAGTCATCCGGCCGGACTCCCCCGGAAGAGATTCCGTTCCCCACGACCCCGGATTTTCTTCCTTTGCTGCATTGTCAGTTGCTTGCTGTGTCTCCGGGGTCTTCTGTCTGGGGTTGCATGACATACCAAATCCCTCCCCACCATGTCTAGTGCAAAACAGTCTCATTCTCGTCATTCCGACGCTTCTGATCGTCCCCCTAAACGCCGCAAAGTGGCAATTGCTTGTGACGAATGCCGTGCTCGGAAGATCCGCTGTGACGGGAGACAACCCGGTGCGTATTTTCTCAATTGTGCGCCTCTTCGGAGCGACCTAGATTATGTCGCTAATATCTGAATCTCAAGTCTGTGGGCCATGCGCAAAACGAGTGGACCAGGGGGGCCAATGTGTTTACACTGGGGAACTGGAGAAAAAGCGAGCAGTTCGCAAGTGAGTGCATATTGATGCCTTAGGCACTAACGAGCTCTTTCCCGATTCCTCAAGCCACTCGGACTAACCGTCATCTCACAATGGCAGTTATATCGAAAGCCTGGAAAGTCGGATCAAGCATCTGGAGAGTCCTCGCTCCTGTTACGACAGCAGGGAAGGAGGACCCGTACAATATTATGACGCCTCGGGCCAAGTGCAGGTAAGTTACGCCTTGCCCCTTGTCTCCCAACATAGCAGGGTGTATTGCTCGTGAGAGTAGTATGTTCTACTCACACTCACGCTTTTGCAGCATCCCTCTCCCTCCATGGGAGCATCCGTGGTATCTCCATCGGGCCCATCGGGCCCATCGGGGGCACCCATCCGCCATAATCGGCCTAGGAGCATTGTGTCTGTAACGACCACGAATGTGGATCACCTTTCTCCGGCAGGAAGCACCTCACAATGTACACCGAAGGCGAATCCCCATCTTGTCACCAGCCACTCTGCCTATCCAGATCGAAACTCATTAGATCAGTCGCTTCAACTGAAAGACCCAACGGACAGTGTCAATGCCATGATGGGCGCTGTGGAGGATGAGCGTCCCACACAGGGCTTTTTTGGCAGCTCTAGTGCTGCCAGCTTTATACGCCAGATCAAAACTGCCATAGAAAAAAAAGTATCCTCACCGAATCGACATACCTCAGACTCGATTCTAGGGGTTGGTCCGCCTTCCAGTTTAATGTCCACGAAGAAGCCACGGCTATCCACTGTGCCTAATTATGTCCTCCCTCCGCGCAAAACAGCAGATAGCCTCATGGAGGTTTACTGGGAATTCGTTTTCCCACTTTATCCTCTCGTTGACAGTCTTCAACTGAGAAGGGAATATGAGAGGATTTGGACAGGGGAGGCGCTTCAATCTGATGAAAACATGCTTATGTGTACCGTCAATGTCATATTTGCACTGGCCTGCCAACTGGCTGATTTTATCCCGCCAGAAGAGCGGGAGGCTTCTGCAGATGCATTCTTTACTCGTGCAAAGGATCTTCTCCAGTTCAATCTCTGGAACACAGGGTCCGCTGCTCTGATTCAATGTCTGCTTCTAATGGCCCAGTATCTCCAAAGTACTGACTCCGCCCATCAGTGCTGGATTGTCACTGGACTGGCTATCCGCAATGCCCAGGGACTTGGCCTGCACCTTCCCCAGACGATTGCTCGTCTACATAACCCACAGGAACAGCAGCTGGCTCGCAAAATTTGGCACGGATGTGTTCTGATGGACCGGTATGTATCTTTACCTTGCTGAATCGACGATATGGTCGAATGCTAATATCTTGTAGGGTCATATCCATGACATTTGGGCGCCCCGCCATGATCTCCAAGGCATCTTGTGGGTCGGTTCCTCTTCCAGCTACGGTGGACGAAGAGTATATCCCCGCAGTGTCTGGGTCCGAGGTGACACAGCCAGCGGACCGACCATCAGTCATGGCATTTTACGCAAAGTCGCTCGAGCTCTATGAGATTCTGAATGATATCCTGTTGAGCCTTTATAGCCCCACAACCGATGAAAGTCCAGAAGACATCTATGACTACTACTTTAACAAAGAAGCAAATCAGGGAGAGCGGACGATATTCGAGCTCGATCGGGCACTTACCAAATGGTCCCGAAGCCTACCATCACATTTGCGAGGTGAATCTCATCTAGGGGGTGGGTATACGGTATTCTACCACCAGAGCGTTGTGTTGCGTGCAAGGTACGTTACAGTGTGTGTTGAGTGGCGATCTGCCTACTAAGCCTCTCGCAAGATTTCTTCATGTAAGGATGCTGCTCTTCAGACCTATCCTATCCCGATACTGCACTTCACGTGAGATTGCGGACTCAGATCCGTTGATTGCCCTGCAAGACTCTTTTCCTCAGCGGGTAGCATTGCAATGTTCGACCATTTGCGTAAAGGTTGCCCAAGAGGTTATCGGCCTAATACACAGTCACTTGCCCGCCGATGGAAGTTCGGGTCCTCTTCCTGCTTGGTGGTACAACATTCTGTGTGAGTCTAGCCTCGGTGAATTGATTGATTGTCAGCAAAGCTCATAACGCACAGATGTCTACACCGCTGCCACCGTTCTCATAGCCGGTCGTCTCTGCCCTGCTATATTGGAAGAGGTGACTGAGGCTGCAATCACACAATCATGGGAGAACGCTCTGGAGGTATTGCGACGATATCACAGCCACAGCACGTCCGCCCGGCGATGTGTGGCAGCTCTCGAGATCCTCTACGAAAGGGTAGTGTCCGAAGGGCCTCCACCTCATGACCACCCAACAAGCGCTTTCCCCACGAATGCTGCGTCTAATGGTCTGAGTGATCTCTCTTTAGGGGAGGGTATCAACTCGATACTTCTGGATGGCCTTGATCTCCCAGACTTTCAAGATATGTCCTGGTTGAACAGTGTTCCAAGCAATTTATTCTGAGCTGGCTTCCTGGATGATAAACTCCATTGCATTCACACCCATCTGCGGAGCAAACATGCTTTTCCGATCTTCTCTACAGCAGTTTACGTTCTCTGGCCTAATAAGCCGGTTCCGGCATACTATCGGGATAAGCAAGGTAGCCGTGGGGGTTCACCTTTTTGAAGGTTATCGACTACGTCGACCAGGCTGTAAGTCATTCAAGACGAAGCTGTTCAATTCTCTCATGTTTTCAAGTTATAACATCACTAATACCCTGTATAAGTTCTTCCAAGCTGCGGCAAAACTACTCCGTAAGCTCATCTTGCACCTTCCGGTCTGCGCGCGTAGCCACGAACTGTATGGCAATGATTGGAAGTAGTGCGCAGACTCCAATGATAGCACACATGACACCAGCGGCACCACCCAAGCCCAAAGTCGTGAACATGTCAGGGAAATAGAACGGACCGATCTGAAACCATTAGCAAGGAAATACTAACGCTGCGTGCTCTTTGACTTACAAAACCATACACATGTCGAAATACATTGATGCACACGCCAACATCAGTCGACGCTTCCTTATAGCTGTCAACAGCAAACGATATAAGGATTGTCGTTATGATTTGGTTTCCAAAGCTGGCGATTGCTGCGCCGATGCATGGGGTCACGTTCCAGCTGGTAGCCTTCTGTAGCTGAAAGCCCCATACAAGAAGACCAGCAATGACAGTCCCAAAGCCAATGTATGAGAGCCATAGCCGGTCTGCCGGGCGGTGATATCCTCTCCTTCTATGCATGACTTGCAGGAACCGGTCTGAGATAGGGCCACTCAACTGCTCGCCGAGCACACACCCGATAATGATGGCGATGAACTGCAGACCTATTTGCTGCGAATCGAAGTCAAACTTCTCGCCAAAGACAATTGGCATTTCAACAATCAGAGCAATGTTTCCATAGCAAAAGACTATGGAATGAGCGCATGCAGGAATCAGCACCCTAGGCAGCCTCGTAAAGAGAAGGGGCTCGATGAATTCGCGAAGCTTAAGCGGACGAGGATTAATTCGGCGGGGAATGAACTTCTGAGCGAAGCTAGGCTTGACCACGCCTGCGTCATAAGTATTGCTGTCGGTCAGGATGTACAGGGTTTCTTCGCCCAACAGCAGGTAGGCAATGAACTGCCCGAAGTTCATCATGGCGAATATCCAATAGATCCATTCAAACCCAATATGTTTTGTGACAAAGCCCATGATGAATGGCCCACATGGAGTTCCAAGTGTCAACATGAGGGTCCACCATCCCAGCTTCTGCGCTCGCTCCTCTGGCTCACACAGCTCCGTGATCACGCCGCTGCCTATTCCGATAGGGGGAGAGATGAGGAGTGCGGTGAGGACTCGAGTGACCATTTGTGTCCCGTATGTAGTACAACGAGCTCCGCCAATATTGCAGACCATACTTCCGAGGACCGAAAACAGGAACACATGGTATCGTCCGTAGGTGGAGGTGATTGGTTTCCAGAAAAGGGGGCAAATGCCTAAGAGCAAGATCTGCACAAACGATCGAGTGTAAGACGGGTGAATTCCAATGACAAAGAACAAAAAATGATTGAACCCTCTGAAGCGGGCGAAGACGAAACAATATCACTTACTTGGACGGATGTAAGATAACTTGCTTGTGGCACCGTTACGTTGTACCTTTCGGCCATGATGTCGTAGGCCGGTATGATCCCGGCCGCCATGAAGGTTGCGGCCATTGAATGAAATGCCACCATCAGGATATGAGCATTCTTCTTCCAAACGGGCCAATTTTGAGGATTGGTGGGAGAAGAGTCTGTCCAAAGATTCCTGTTGGACTGCTGGTCAGGTGGCGTTGGGGATACATTCTCAAGATGGACCTCTTCATGGCCATTCTTCTTCAGTGTGTCAGAGCGGGCCATGTTGGTGCCCAAGGATACCTCTTCTGCCATGATTGCAGATAAGAGTATGCTGAGCGGAATTGGAGGCGTCGAGAGATAAGTGGTAAAGCAAATCAGGCAAATGGCAGCTGCGGTGGTGCAAGATTAACACTACCAACAGCTCCATGCACAGATCCCAGTCTTCGGCCTACTTTATATGCCTGAGCAATGCTAGATCGCGGTTTGCATCCCGGTCCCCTCGCAAGCCACGACCGTGGGGACTTGAGCTGAGCCAAGCTGAACGCCATATCAACAGAGTGCACGGTCCTTGGGCAGCTGGATGCCAAGCAGGTATATCATGGGGATCATCACCAATTAGCCACTGATGAGAGGAATTGATTCCGAATTCTGAGCCCAGGTGGTGGCCAATAACCTGCTACCCGAGGTTATACACGCCAGACCCAAGCCAGCGTCGACGGGATGGCATCCGACGGAATGTTCGGTGATGGCTTCGGATGCGGGTCCGTTGATCTTCCCCCTACTTTATAAGACCCTGATGTTGTCGTGAGTCTGGGGAAAGCTAGTCCCTAGTATGTACCGGGGTTCAGGGGGTCCTGATCCGGGGTACGGGTTGATCCCCGCAATCTGACTGTCTCGACTCTTGAGATCTGACTTTCCGTGTCGGAAGAGCTATCGGCTAGATTCACGGAAATGGCTCACAGCTTCGGATGTCGTCTTGGCTGGGTGAGGTCTCAACCTTGTATGGTCTCTTGGTTGATTCTTTGTTAAGCACGGTGGGTTCAGAGCAAACTTCAGTGAAGATTGATGCGACTGATGACGCTTTGATGAGCAATGCGGCAGTGATCACGGCACTTGCCATGGCTTTCAACGTTTTCGTAGGCCTGAGTGTCTTTGGGAAGGATGCTTGGCACAAAGGCGTGTGTCTTTCGGTGCCAATCTTGGCTATCCAAGATAGATGTGGATGCATGGCAGAGAGTATGCTGATATAATGCTTCGCTCACAGCTGATTAAAGCTCCCGATGCCAGTGCCCCTAGTAGTAGTTCATGACAGCTTCCCCACAAACGGGTCAGTCGATGAGGAGATCTGAGCAACAGAAGTTGTCGGGACAATGCTGGCCGAACAATTTCTCCGTCGAGCAACTGTCTGGCAACAATTTATCCGTCTCGCTTGGCTGCTAAATTCCCCGCGATTTTACCCCGGATTTCAAGCGACTGCATCTGCAGCCATTGACGGGCAGTTAACACGGTCATTGCAGTTATTGCTTCCTGTCATGCACCGCGCATACCTCTTGGCCCTGCACAACAACGTGTTGTCATTCTCCTCGTTCGGGGTAATGCAATCCGCACTCCAGCACTCTCACTATCACAGGAACTATAAGATGGCTTTCTCAGAACCCTCCAATACTGAATGCAGGGTACATAGCGACCTCCTCCAGACAGCATTACCCAAAGCGCCGTCACAATGCGCTTCCTCTACCCCCTCATCCCAACCCTCCTCCTCCTCACCCTCACCACAGCGACCCTCCACACCTCTCAAACCAACACCACCATAACCCTCACCAACAACCGCCTAACAGCAAACTTCTCCAAATCCCAAGGTCGAATCACTGACCTCTACCTGGACAACCAGGACCTCCTGGGCCCTCAATCCGGCGACACTGGCGTCGGCCCCTACCTCGACTGCTACTGCATCCCCTCAGGCTTCTACACCCCCGGATCCACCTACTCCACGCTCCAGCTGTTCACCGGCACCGACAAGACTGGAACTCACTATGCAGGTGTCCTCATGGACGAGACGTACCCGCCCACGGGCCAGCACTTCCAACAATACTGGTTCCTGCGCGACGGCGAAACAGGCCTACACACCTTCAGCCGATTAGCGTATTACAACGAGACGACGCCATATCTGCGCAATCTGCAGGAGTTCCGGACACTGTTTCGCCCGAATACGGAGCTTTGGACGCATTTGACCTCAAGTGAGGTGCAGACCGCGCCGTTGCCGAGTAAGAAGGCTGTTGAAGAGGAGGTGGTCGTGCAGGATGCGACGTGGACGTTTAATAACACTCCTACGGATGCGTATTATACGGAATTTGCAGATTATTTCACGAAGTATACGTTTTCAAATGGTATGTGTACCTCCTGCGATTCAAATGTGTTTTTTGGGTGAGTGGGTGGATGGATGGCTGACCTGTGAGGACTAGCATGGAGGGATAATTCCGTTCATGGCATGTATGCCGATGGGAGTACCTCGAATGGGAGTACGTTTGGAGCTTGGTTGGTTATGAATACTAAGGTATTCCATATCATTCAGAGTATCATTGAGTCGTGGCTAATGGTTCATCCCTGTTCGGTTTAGGATACATACTATGGTGTATGTCACTGCGTTCACTTGGTTCGGTCCAGGAATATACTGACCATTCTGCATAGGGACCCCTACACTCGGATCTCACCGTCGACGGCATCGTCTACAACTACCTGGTATCCAACCACCACGGTGAAGGCATTCCCAACATCACCTACGGCTTTGATCGCACTTTCGGCCCTCAGTACTATCACTTCAACGGCGGAAAAGGCTCCACTGCGTCTCTACAAGAGCTGAAGGCTGATGCGGAAACCCTGGCAGATCCGAGCTGGAACATCGACTTCTACGACTCCATCGCTGAACACGTCGTCGGATACGCCCCTTCCAGCCAACGCGGCAGTGTTCAAGGGAAGATCGACCTTCCCAAAGGTGCTACTAGACCTATCGCAGTCCTGACCGTGGACGGACAATATTTCCAGGATAACTCCGTAAACTCATCCGCATACCAGTATTGGGCCGAGATCGACAACTCCGGACGGTTTAGCGTGGACCACGTCAAAGAGGGCCCATACCGACTCACTGTATACGCCGACGGAATCTTCGGTGACTTTGTACGCGACGGCGTGCAAGTGAAGGCGGGAAAGAAAACCACCATCCAAGACACCTGGGAGGCAGAGTCTGCAGGCACTGAGATCTGGCGACTCGGCACACCAGACAAGTCTTCCGGGGAGTTTCGGCATGGCGTTGCCAGGGACCCCACACACCCGCTTCACCCTCCAGAGTACCTGATCTACTGGGGTGCATACGACTGGCAATCAGACTTCCCGGACGGAATCAACTATACCATCGGTACCAGCGATCCAGCAACTGACCTGAACACTGTCCACTGGTCTGTATTCGGGCCAACACCGAACGACCCGCGCGTCGAGTACGATACCACGCACGACTGGACGATTAACTTCCCCCTCAGTGAGAAGGATCTCGCAAAGCGCTCCAAGGCCACTCTCACCATCCAACTGGCAGGAGCGAAAGCGGCATCCGGCAATACAGACGTATACAACGCATCGGAGCCATATGCGAACCTCGCGTTGGAGAGCTACATCAACGATCAAGCGGAGCCTCTTACCCTTCTGGTCGGGTTCAATCAGTCGAACAGCTGCATTGTCCGGTCGGCTGTGAGTTGCTACCAAGTTCGCTCGCGCATGGAATTCCCGGCGGATTGGCTGAAAGTCGGCAACAATGTTCTGACGTTGCATCTCCCGTACAATGCGACGGATACGGAGACGGCGATTTTACCGGCGACGGTGTATGTGCAGTATGATGCGTTGAGGTTGGAGGTTTCGTAGAAGAGTAGACTGCAGGTATTCTGCAAATAGCAAAGCAGAGACCGTCATGAGTTGCGCTTTTAAACCTAGAATATGATGAGATCAATTTAGTAAATGGAAGGGTCAGGAGATATAGCACAATCAATCCTAGTAATGACTACCATCCCATTGGTATCAAGCCGACGCATGTTGTAGACAGTGGTCAATACCAAACATCCTATGTCAATAATGAGTGTGCAGAACACAATGGCCAGACCCCTATCATTCAAATTATCATTAACTCCTCAGAAGCTCGAGCTCGAGCCACTCAGCTATGTCCGTCACTTCTCATAATTGAGATCATACGCCACCCAATCTAGTCGAGTGATGGTCCGTAAGGTTCCAAGGTCAGGATCAGTGGATAACCGAGGCAAGTTCCGGGTAGATTGGCCGATTGCCTGATCTTAAGTAACTAATCATCATCACGCGCTATTCTGCATACTTGTCCATCACTGATTACTTCATGTGCAGATTCTGATTGCGTTCTGGGATTTTACTCTGGAAGATTATCTGATTGAGGATATGAGTTCGAATTTATGTGAATTTGAAATGATAACTATTGAGACAAGGCGGAAAGGGTCCAAAGCTACCGTGGTCTCGGTGAACCTTACAAATTGATCGAGTCTTTTCCTATTGCGGTAAAAGCCTCGGCCCATCGGGGGGAGGGATGATGCACAAGGGATACTAATCCACTCGCATTGATTGGCAACAATTTACTTATAACCAGACCGTGGACCGGATTACTTCCCCGCATTTTTGTTCTGCAGCTTCTTGCTTCTTTACTTTCTGCAGAGCTCTGATCTTTTCTCTGTTTTGGTGGTATCTGAAACCAGATTGTGATATTCGCAACAACCGCGACCATGTCGAAGACCTTCACCCGCGCCGAGGTTGCGCAGCACAACACGGAGGACTCGGTTTGGTGCATCATCGATCACCGCGTGTACGACTTGACCGATTTCATAGACGCACATCCCGGCGGTAGTGTGGTGTTGAATCAGGTCGCGGGCACGGATGCCACGGTCGATTTCTATAACCTTCATCGACAGGAGGTCCTCGAGAAATACAAGGATCTCTGCATTGGAACGGTCGCCGGTGAAACCCCCGAAATCGTCACCCCAGAGCCCGGCAGCTTGAGCCAGGTTCCTTATGCCGAGCCTCTGTGGCTGCGTCCGCAATTCAAGAGCCCCTATTTCAATGACAGCCATCGCCGCCTTCAGAAAGCTCTCCGAGAGTTCACAGATCGCTATATTACCCCTGAGGCGCAGGAGAAGGAGAAGGATGGCACCTATATCAGTCAGGAGTTGATCGATCGCATGGCGGAGGCAGGAATACTGGCAATGCGCTTAGGTCCGGGAAAGCATTTGCACGGGCGGAAGCTTCTGGGTGGGGTCATCGATGGAAAGGAATTTGATTATTTGCATGATATGGTGCTCTCGCAGGAGTTGGTGAGATCTAATGCTCGAGGTTGGTTGGCTCTCCACGTTGTCCGTAGCCAGTGGAACGAACGCTGTGTATTGACACCTGGCAGGCTTTCAGGATGGAAACATGGCAGGCATGTGTATCAGTCTGACTGCCGTTCAGCAGTGGCTTCGTAATGAGCCTCTTCGGCAGAAGATCACTGATGAAGTTCTGTCTGGCAAGAAGAAGATGTGTCTGGCGGTTACAGAGGCGTTTGCCGGTAGTGACGTTGCTGGTCTCCGCACAACCGCGACGAAAACCCCTGACGGCAAGCACTTTATCGTGAACGGAACTAAGTACGTAAAGTTTTGGTTTTTTCGGTCAGAGGTACAAGCAGCTAACTCTTATTCCAGGAAATGGATCACTAATGGTATGTTCTGCGACTACTTCGTTACTGGCTGCCGGACCGAAAAGGGCTTTTCGGTGCTCTTGATTCCCCGCGATGAAGGGGTCGAGACTAAACAGATCAAGACGTCCTACTCGACAGCGGCTGCCACCGCGTTTGTTCAATTCGAGAACGTCAAGGTTCCTGTGGAGAACCTTCTGGGTGAGGAGGATAAAGGTTTCATTGTGATCATGAGCAACTTCAACCACGAACGCTTCATGATGGTTTGCAGTGTGGTCCGCATGTGCATGACCGTTGTGGAGGAGTGCATGAAGTGGTGTAACCAGCGCATTGTCTTCGGCAAGAAGCTTATTGAGCAGCCTGTTATGCGGCAAAAGTAAGTACTAACCGATGTGCATACCATTTCGACAAGCTAACGTGGTTCCAGACTTGCCCGAATGATCTCCCTTTGCGAATCGAACCAGGCCTGGCTGGAATCTATTGCATACCAAATGTGCAACATGACCTATGCCCAGCAGTCCGCTAACCTGGGTGGCCCCATCGGCCTGCTCAAGTCCCATGCCACCCGCTCAGCACAGGAGATTGCGGACCTTGCGACCAACATCTTTGGCGGACGAGGTTTGACCCAGTCCGGCATGGGTAAGGTCATTGAGATGTTCCACCGGACATACAAGTTTGACGCCATCTTGGGTGGCACGGAGGAGATTCTGGCCGATTTGGGAGTTCGTCAGGCGATGAAGAAGTTCCCCAAGGCGATGTTGTAGATATTCATTCTCAATCAAAGGCCCTGCTGGACAGGGTATAGTCATCAACTTTGCCGTAATATCCATCTGCCTTGGTCATAAGACTGGATACCCATAGCGTTAGTAGTTTGAACCAATGCCTATAAACAGTCTGATCGTCGATGTCGTACTGGCGATTGTGTATTACGAAGTGTTAACCGAACGCGTTCGTGATTCTGAAACATGTCCAACGAATGGGTAGATGCTATCACCGACAGCGGTTGCCTTATGAATTCCAGGCATAATTGAAAGGAGCTTCGTGATAAAATGAAAGCTCCCTGTAGAGACAGCTAAGAAATAGATGCAGGTCGTATGCTAGGAGATTTCAGTCAAAAGTTGTTTAGATTCTGATAGTAGTAGTATTATTATTTATATACTACGAGTTCCGCGCAACATAAACTAAATAACGCTGGTCCGGTCTACAGTACAAATGCTCTATAACTTGTTTGATTTGTGATGGTCGAAAGCCGATTGCAGTTGTGACTTACTTAGTACTGGTATTTAGGTAATATATTAAAGTGCTATAACTAGTACTTCATTACCTGCACCTGAGTGTTTCAGTTAGCGCAGACCATAGCAGTTGGTGATCGTTATCCATGTGGAAAGGCGCGATCCTGACTAAGCATCAATTACGAGGCTCTCCGCAGGCTGCGACAAGAGACGTAAGCGCCCTCAAGTCACCTCTTAAATCCAGACATCCTCACACTCACATCGCATTCCTGATCCTTCCAAAATATATCTTCGTCATCCATAAAGATGACCGAAAGGACAGATTCCCTCAGCGTGAACAGCGTGTTGGCGATCGCTGCAACAGCTCTTCGCGGAAATGGGGCCGCGCCGCCTAGCCTCAAGACGCCATACGAGGCGATCGCTCTAGTCGGCCATGCGTCCATGACCGCAGTGGGCTTCCGCTTAGTAGGACTTGGGGAAGACCATACGCTAGGTATGTGCAATGCGAACACTGCAAGGTACTCAAATATGCATTACTGATGGCTCTCGACCTCGCAGAGAATCAATCTGATAGCCCCTCACTCCCCGCAGAATGGAACGCCAACACGGCCTTTGCCTTCCGCTACGCCCACTCACAGTCGTCGATGCAATATCTCCTCAAGATAAGCCGAATCGGAAATAATGCTGTCGTTTTCGCTTTGGCTTTGGGTGATGACAAAACCACGTCCTTCGATCTCCCCGTGAAAGACTACGTCTCCGAGTCCGCCCTTCCAGTATCTTCGACCGCCGAGGATCTCCCAGCAGCACTTTGCGAAGCATTTATATCTCCCTCTCGCCTCCAGGATCTGGTCGGACTATTCAAGATCAACGTCATTCAGAAGCTGGCGCCTGGACTGTACAAGGAGGGCTACGAAGATACATCCGACCAGCCACAGGAGACGTTGCGCGAAAGAACCCTGGAAAGACCTCCACGCCATGATCCTCTACGAGACGATCCAATGCCCCAACCCGCTCGGCCGTACCCGTTTGACGACCCCCTAGCGGTGCCTCCCCGGCGACCCATTCCCGCTGGGGACTTTCCTCCACCAGGGTTTGAGGATGAATTCGAGATCCAGAGACCCCCTCGAGGATATCCGGGAGGTACTGGAGGAAGAAATCCATTGAGTATCGGAGACCGAGATTTGTACCCTGCCGGATTAGGTCCGCATGATCCTTTGCGAGGAGGCATAGGCCCTGGACTGGGAGGTGGCGGCGGTGGTGGCATGCACCCCACGTTCGATGATCCTCTATTTGGTGGACCTCGCGGACAAGGGTACGATCCTCAAGCACCACCCGGATCGCGGTATGATCCGGTAGGACCCGGACAAGGGGCACCGTTTGGACGAGGACAGGGGCCGTATGGGGGACGCGGATTTGGCGGAGGGTTCGGGGGATTTGGTGGTGACATCATTTAAGCGCGGCTGAGGCTGAGGTTGGGGGTTCGCAGACCAAACTTTGAACTACACAGTAACATAGTTAGTGCACGACGTGATGACACAGAATGACTGATGATATGAATTGTATGTATATGAATTGCTAGGATTAGTGTTATCCTGCTGTGATTTAATCAAGTTATTTGTTTCCATTAATTGATGAT
Source organism: Aspergillus brasiliensis CBS 101740 (assembly GCF_001889945.1). Taxonomy (NCBI): domain Eukaryota; kingdom Fungi; phylum Ascomycota; class Eurotiomycetes; order Eurotiales; family Aspergillaceae; genus Aspergillus; species Aspergillus brasiliensis. Next base: position 1,935,717 of record NW_027137442.1, read on the forward strand.
GATTTACGTGGATGATTTGTTTCTGTTTCCCTCCACACCATAGTAAGCTGTAGTAATTCTGGGGCAAGAAAAATGAAGAACCGGGTCAAGTTGTGGCTGAGGAAGGCGGGCGGTGTGGCGCACAGACTGGGAAGAGCCCAGTTTGGGTTCGCACCACCAGATCAACTCAGTGAGTTGCTCACTAACTAGTTGTGCCTCTGACTCTGACCACCACCGCCATCCCATCCCAGCTCACACCTCCCTTTCCCGATTCTACTCTTGTCATTCCCCTCCACTCAACCTATCTCTTCATCTTTTGATCCCCCCCCAATCCCTCCACATTTCACCCCCTTATTTCTCTTCTCTTATCATTCTTCAGTCTGTGGGCGACAGGGTTTGCTGGTCCATTTTAATTTGGTTTCTCGTCCGATTTCCGTGGGTGCACCGTGTCTCGTCCGACCGACCTGGTTCCCCCTCTAAGAAATCCACGCCTTCCTCTCACGAGACCTCCCCTCCCCAGTTGGTCCCGCTCCACCACCCCTCGGTTGCAATCATCTTGAGCTCGCTCTTTTCCCCCCAACCACCCTTCTCCTCACTCCCGGTGGTCACTATCAAATGGACAATAACATGGAGATCGATACGGCGCGGTCGCCCGAACCTCACCACCTCTCCCCGACCACCGACCCGGGGTCCATACCCACCCTCGATGGATGGATCGAAAGCTTGATGACCTGCAAGCAACTAGCGGAGGAAGATGTCCGGAGGCTTTGTGATCGGGTGTGTGCTGCTTTTTGCTGGGGACTATACGTGATTCTTGGAGATGAAATGATCCTAATCGTGGTTGTGTTTTTCTACATAGGCAAGAGAGGTTCTGCAAGATGAGTCGAACGTGCAGCCCGTGGTATGTGATTGACTTTTCTTGTTATTGTTGTTGTGGCCTTTCCCGCCCTGCCCGGCCACTGGTCGTGGCCCCGCGGCCGTTGCGACCGATCGGAACTGACTTCTCTTCGATCTATAGAAATGTCCAGTGACTGTGTGCGGTGATATACACGGTCAGTTCCACGATCTGATGGAGCTGTTCCGCATTGGTGGCCCCAATCCGGATACAAACTACCTGTTCATGGGTGAGTTGGCGTCTTGTTACCGCTTCTGCCAGTCGTCCCCCTTGGCTCACCCGCCCGCCCGCTAGGTGACTACGTCGACCGTGGTTACTACTCTGTAGAGACCGTCACGCTCCTTGTCTGCCTCAAAATCCGTTATCCCCAGCGTATCACCATCCTGCGAGGAAATCACGAGTCCCGCCAGATTACGCAAGTCTACGGCTTCTACGACGAGTGTCTGCGCAAGTACGGCAACGCGAACGTGTGGAAATACTTCACCGACCTTTTCGACTACCTTCCCCTTACCGCACTTATTGAGAACCAGATCTTCTGTCTGCACGGCGGTCTGAGTCCGTCGATCGACACCCTTGACAACATCCGCTCTCTGGATCGGATTCAGGAGGTCCCGCACGAGGGTCCCATGTGCGACCTTCTGTGGAGTGACCCCGACGACCGATGCGGCTGGGGTATCTCTCCCCGTGGTGCTGGATACACATTCGGGCAGGATATTTCGGAGGCATTTAATCACAACAACGGCTTGACTCTGGTGGCACGGGCGCACCAGCTGGTAATGGAGGGTTACAACTGGTCCCAGGATAGAAATGTGGTCACAATTTTCTCCGGTATGCAGAAGACTCTCTGGCTCTCTTTGTACGTTGTTTGGCGATGATGGCTAACCACGTTCTTTTCCAGCTCCTAACTACTGCTACCGTTGCGGTAACCAAGCCGCAATTATGGAAATTGACGAGCATCTGAAATATACCTTGTATGTGATGACAAAACCTCTAGCGATGCCGAAGAAGCAGACTAACGCAAATTTACAGCTTACAATTCGATCCCTGCCCGCGCGCAGGAGAACCCATGGTCTCGAGGCGCACACCCGATTACTTCCTGTGATTTCAGATTTTTGTGATAGACATAACCGGCTCACCTCTGGCAAGTTGAGGTTCTCCGACCCTTCGAAAGGGCTCCTGGGACGTTTGGCACAAGAAAGACACAACCAAGGCGGTCTGGCCTAAATAATTGTATGTCCGTATTTCTGACCGTGTTGATACCAATTCATGAAAATAAAAGAACGTTCCGAGAACCTTGGCCTCTTTTGTATCGTCATATAACACACATACACATACATACATACATTATGAGTTTCTCTTTTTGCCACCCGGTGGGGGTAATATAATGCCCTGTGTCGCTGCCTGAAAGCCGGTAGTAGATATACGCCTCAGGTAGACATACATACACCACCATTATGCATTGTGGGCTTTGATTTGAGCCCAATGTGACAGACCAACCGTAGTCATTCCTCATACTTTGCCTATTTGGCAATGTTGCTCTACACAAAAAATCGAGCAATTTCTATGTACGGAGTAGGTAGATACTCTACTTTGTTGCCCCTCATTTCTATCATCTCTCTCACCTCGTCAAATGGGGTGGATGACTTTTCCTACTACTACACTCAAAAGGCAAAGAAAAGTTAGAATATTCTAGATATGGCGTTCTATACTGGGTACCTGAATATACTAGACTGTACGTCATGTACACGTCACTTTTCTTCACAAATCACAAATCAGAAGGCTGGTGCTGGCATATACGAACTAGTTGTCTTCAATATATGTACAGACAAGGCTACTAGTATAGTACAAGACTATTCAAACATGCCATGGGCATAAACATGAACAAGGACAAGAACATGCACGCGAACAGAGAGAAAATGGCTAAGCTCAAAAAGGGAGGGGGAATGAAACACAGCAGCTGCTATCCAATTAGATCTTCATCCCCTGAGCCTTCTTGGCCAACAACTCCTCGACCTCTTTCTCGTGCTTGGAGAAGTTATCGACCAGGTTGTCCCACATCTTGGGCTCGTGTTCGTGTCGCTTGTTGCTGTTCCAGGCGTAGTCTGTGATCGTGAATGGGCGACTCGATTCGAACATGATTGCCATGGAGGCCTCGGAGATCCGCATGGCCGGAGGGTCGACTTCTGTTGCCGCTTTGAACTCTTCGTAGGCCACGCCGTGGGGGACCACTGGTTGGTAGACAAGTTAGCTGTATGCCTCGTTGTGATTTGTGATGGTGCTAGGGTGATGCTTACTGCCACATTCGAAAGAGACACTTCCAGGCTGGAAGGCATCGGAACGACCGCCGTAGTCGCCGTAGATAAGACCCATGAGTTCGGAGGCGGCGTTGCGGTGGTAGTACGGGGGCCGGTAGGTGTCTGTCATTGTTATTGTTAGCGAGGCGAGAGTCATACAAGCTCAGTCTGTGGGAGGAACGTACGTGATGCGACATCCCAGCGAGGGGAGAAGATGAGCAAATCGGCCAAAGGAGCCGTGGTATCCCGAGACTTGGCGGTAAGGACACAGAAGATGGAGGGGTCGATGTGATCAACGGAGATGGAACCAACGTTGACGAACTTGGTCATATCGTACTTGTAGGGCACCTGTATGACACATTAGACTTTGCGACTGAAAGCATGTTGGAAAGAGGAATAACATACATAGTTTCCGTGCCAGGCAACCACGTCAAACGGACTATGGTTCTGTGTGCTCTTGAAGAACTTTCCGCCCAGCTTGTACACAATCTCCCAGGGCTCCTTGGAGATCTCATACTTGGCCGTGGGGAACAGGAAGTCCCGTGCATTGGCGAGACCGTTGGCACCCAGGGGTCCCAGCTCAGGCAATTCAAACTGACTACCCCAGATCTCAAGGATGTAACCACGAGAAGGCCCATCAGGGAGCTCTACGCGGAAACGAATGCCACGTTGAATAACGACAATCTCTCCTGGCTGGACGAACAAAGGACCGAATTCGGTCTGAATATCTAGTGCACCCTGTTGGGGAACGATGACCATCTCACCATCCGAGTTGACAAACGCCTTCTTGGTCATGCTAGCGTTAGCAACATAAACGTGGGTGGCCAGACCCTCACGAAGGGTAGGCTCTCCCGAGCCGGCCACGGTCTTCAGACCAGACACGAAGTCCACTTCGCCGCTGGTTGGGATGTCGAAGGGGTGCCAGGCAAGCTGGGTGGGAGAGACATGGACGCGAGGGTTCAGAGGGAGAAAGTTGGCTTCTGTGTCCTTGTTGTCGGGAAGATCGGTCTGTAGTCATTGTAAGCAGGTAGCAATCGTCAATGACAGAAGTGCACGACATACGAATCCCTGGTGAGCAACAGCCGGACGGGCACGGTACAGCCATGCCTTCTTGTTGCAATGTCTCGGGGCAATAAAGGCCGTGGCCGTCATCTGCTCGGCGTAGAGGCCAAAGCGGACGTTACGAGGGCTGTTTTGGCCCTGTGGAAGGGTTCCAGGCACAGCCTCAGAGGCGAACCTAATAGAGATTAACTACATCAGCCAGTTGAATCGCTAGATGCAGGAGAGCGCTTTGACATACGAGTTGCCGAATCCGGCTTGGTACTGTTGGTTTTGAGTTAGCAACGGTAGGCAAGGGAGAAAGGCAATGACACGGGAGATTCACTTCATAGGGGTCATTCCTCCTGGTAGCGAAGGAAGGAATGGTACCATCCTTCTGTGTCTCTGCCCAGTGGAAGATCTTCTGGTATTCCTTGGGGTCTGCGAGGTCACTTGTGGAGGGCATCGTGACTAGTAGGTCTCAGGAAAGAGGCAAGGAACTATTGTAGGAGTAAAGGGGCCTTGTAGAAGAAGATACAGTGTTTATAAGGTTCATGAATCGTGATATCTGGGGAGGAGAGTCGGGGTAGGTTCCAGCAGGCTCATCATATACTTGAGCCGGTGGAGTCGAGCCAAGCGGAGAGCCATTATGAAGCAATTAATCAGACCGCTGGCCATCCGGATACCCGGGCCAGGTGATTTCCAAGACAGCAAGTCAGGATGGATGGATGAGACCAGAGTTTGAGGAGTATTGGATGGGGATGCATACGAGGATGAAAGTTGGAAGAGCAATGGGGAGGGAGGTTCGGCAGATGTCGAGGGGGAAGCGTTGCCGAGAGCAGTAGAAACGACGGGGGACTGAGGCAACAACAGGAACATCAAGCATCCCCCAGTGGAGCGACCCCACATGAGTCAGGCCTGAGTAACGGTGGGGAAGTTTGCCCGCCTTTGCGCTTGCGGGGACGCGCCCGGTTAGCAACCATCGCTGGAATTGCCGATGTATACTATACTCATACTATGTATGAAGTACTTTGCATCAATATATTACAATTTACGGTTACAAAGGTCAACTAAATGATCTCATAGGATACATGAAGGGGTTTGGTAATTCTGTATCTTCTATGTGACTTCAATCTATTGAGACTAAGCGGTGTCTAATTCAGCAAGCTAATCTTGCCCGCCGTCAAGGCAAATACAATAGGCATATAGACCCCCATTCCAACCTCCCTAAGAGCTTTTACATGCTCGACCCGACGTCTAGACGCGAACTGTCCCTCAGAAATCTCTCCACAGCTCCCGACAGGTCCGTAGGCGAATCTGCGCTCCGTAGACCACGGGCTACCACCATTGACGAACTGTACCCAACGGTTCCGCATCTCCTGACCAACCGCCTGTGCAGCAGGGTTGAAAGATAGGTCGACGCCATCAAACAAGAAGAGCAGGTCAACAGCATGATGGGCCCGGCTGGAAGCCTGCCACGGGTTCGCCTGGTCAACCACATACTTGTAGACGCGTTTCCCTGCTGCTTGCAGTTTCTCGGAAACGACCTCCACTGGGAGCGTATAACGGACATCGTTCACAAAATCCAGAGCACCCAACTTGCAGGCAGTTGGTCGATCAGCGACAACCTGATACATCTTGCGTAGCTTGGTACCCCATTTCTCATCCTGCTCAAAAGCGGAAGCAATCGCTTCTCCATCAAATGTCTCGATCCCGTTCCTCCAAATGACCGACTGCGCGAGTTCGTTGTTGTTAGTATTTAACTTTATAGATCGGAATAACTGGCTACTCACCTCATATTCAGTGTCACCGATCATGAGTTCGTCCACCAGCTCGGACTTGTTTTCCCATCCTTGGAAGTCCTCATCCTCCTGTATCCACATGGTGTTCACGTTGCTCTCTTTCAATGCCTGCAAGAGAGCAGGCACCGACGACAGCCGAAGCGACGGCTGTCCCAGTTCCTGCACCTTGGCTTCCAACACCTTGATGAGACCCTGGCCCTTCTCAATCGGCAAGGGAGAAGATAGATACAGTGATCCAGATGCCAGAACGGCCCTCTTGACTGGTGTACCGGTGACTAGATGGGCATGGGTATATACCGCTCCAGCACTTTCTCCGGCCAGCGTGATGTTGTTCTATGAGAAAATTGATTAGATAGTGGTAAATGACCGTGCGACGTAGTACATACCGGATCGCCTCCAAAGGCAGAGATGTTGTTCCGCACCCATTCAATACCCAGTTTCTGATCCTTGACTGCCAGGTTCTTCTCCTTCCCGTCGCCAAAGCTGAAGATGTTGAGCCGATAATTGATTGAGACAAAGATAATCGGCTGGCCGGACTTGATAGAATCCGCAACGATTTTGATGGGATCTACCAATTCTGTTGTCAGTCGATGATCATACAATCCTATTGACCTCTCTTACCGCAGATCTTGGACGCAGCTGAGCAGAATGTCACCACCTGCGAGCCTCCTGTGAAGCATAGTTAGCCAGTGTTCACTACACAAATAGTAAAGAAAGCCTATGTTACATACCATAAATCCATAAAAGCACAGGAAGAGGTCCCTTGGCAGAAGACGCCGGAGGACAGGTAACATCCAAGTTCAAGCATTCGAACTCATCCTCCGGCTCCTTTTCGATTGGAAAATCCTCTGGAATGCGCAGCAAATGGCGAACGTCAACATCGACCTGCGGACATCTCGGCCTAAGCAGGATCAAATCCAGAATCAGCACTTATCCAGCCCAAGCTCCCACCATAACATCATTGGAAACATACCCATAATGAGAAGCATCAACCACAGCATCATTAAAGTCACCCACTGGCTGTGCCCGCTCAAACCGCGCGGGGACAGACGCATACTTGATACCCCTAAACTCATTCACCGTGATCCCATTCGACTCCCTCTCAATCCCCTTGAAAGTCGCACGAAGACCCTGATGCTGTACCTGCGGAGATGCCATATTTGCCAAGACTAAAACCTTCAATACCTTCACAGTATGCTACACGCGAAGAGTAAGTATGATTGAGACGAAAGTCAAGAAACGGTCCAGCCGAAAAGACTCGAGGCGGGGATGATGGTGCCACCGGCATGCCATTCTCTCTATGACGAACCATCCTAGCTCAGCTTTCGTCTTGGTCAATGATTTCTCAGCATTCTCTCTTCTATGATCCGGCTCATGATTTCTCAGGAAATGCCGATATCCGTGCTGGCTGGCTGGGTGACTGGCTGAATTGTGGGTGTGTGTCTGAGAGAGTGCAACTTTGGCCTTGCCGCCCCCCTCCGTCATGTGGTGGGGCCTGTTGCGGGGAGATCCACCCGCTGCACAAAGTTGGGTCTTCCTTTTCTACTTTTGGTCGATCTTGCTTGGTTCCTGGCCTGCTCGGTTCGAAGGCACGGAGGCGGAGTTGATTTTCTTGCCGTTCTGTGAGTGCTGGAAGATGGATCTCACTAATCAAATCGAACTAACTGTTGAAGCGAGGTTGTCTTTCAATTCCCTCTCGCAACATCACCTCCCGAGGGTGGTTATTCTTCACGCTGTCACTAGTCACTACACTAGAATCTTCGATACGCTTGGTTTTGATGAAAGGTCATGTGATTTCTATGTCTATTGAGCTGAGAATTACTATACTAACTTATGTACACGCCATTATATGTGGTCCGTCGTGTAAGCCTGTTAAATTCCTTTCTGAAAAGGTCTTCAGGTCAATCACTCCACCGATGAAGCCGATTCACTTTGCTTCTTCCTGAACAGAAACCCGCCCAAGAACAACAGAATAGGCACACCAGAGACACCAGTCAACAGGGCCAATGCCCACGTCATGGTCTTCCAGCCCGCACTCTCCCGGATAAACCCCGCAAAGAACGGGCCAACAATCGTTCCAGCAGCATACGCTGAGTTGAGAATGCCATACGCCAAGGCCATGGCACCACCCTTGCCGAAAATATTCGGGTCCTGTGCCTCCTTTTCCTGCACGATATAGGACGCCTCGACCAACAGAGGAGGCATCAGCGAGGCTATACAAAAGCCAACAAGGGTCAACAATGCACATAACAATACCTTCTGGCCCATCGAGTCGTGCGTGACAAGACGGAGCAGCACCATAAAAGGAACGGTTGTAAAGAGTGCTCCTGCCGCCATGTAACGTCGTGCATTGGCATATTTGTCGTTGATCCAGCCGAAGAATGGATCTGAAATATGAGGAACTGACAAGGGCACGAAAATGAGCCCCTGGCCTGTCTGGTCCCAGCCAAAGGTGTCCTCGACGAAGAGAGGAAGGACGCTGTCAAACGAAGTCAAGACCACAGAGACGATGAAGTAAGCCCAAATGGTAACTATCATGCGCTCTGAAGCAAGAAGAGTCAAGACAGCGCTTCTAGTCTTTTTGGGACTTGTAGGAGCAGAGGATTCAGAAGACTGCTGTCGGATTGAAACCGGATCCTCTGGGTTATCATCAGATGCAACAGCGGGCGAACGGTCCGTAGCATCATCCATATCAAAGCACTTCTCCGTTGTCACAGACGGCGTAAAATCCGGGCTCTGATCCTTTTCATGCTGCAACCACTTCACAGCATGCTTCTTCTCGATCATGATCAATCGCAAAACAATGTCAACACCAACGAGAGCAAACGCCAGAGCAAAGACGGCATAGTATCCGCCACGGGCGTAGATGACACCACCAAGAAGCGGCCCACCCATGATTCCAAAGGTCATACCCATCCCGATATAACCCATCGCCTGCCCAATGCCCTCTTTACCAACGGTGTCGACGAGCAACGCAGCCCCGACCGTCCATACCACCGCTGCGGAAGCTCCCTGAAAGATACGGCCAATTATCCAGAGACTAAGGTGAGTCCCAACGCAGAGAAGAGCCGTGGAAGCGCCCAATGCGAGCAATCCAACAATGAGTGGCCACCATCGAGATTCAAAGCGGTCGGCAATGTAGCCCGCAACGGCTGAATATTCCAGTCAATCAGCAAGGACATTCATTCAACTGATATCAAGGATGATACTTACGCGATGTTGCTAACAGCGCTGCACCATACAACGCTAACAAGATAGACGTCCACGATTGTTCTACCACACACCATAATCAGCAATAGCTCATTATAGAGACAGAAGAGGACATAATTGACCGAGTCAACTCACCTTGATCAACCGACATCCCAACCCTCTCATGCAAAGCGGTAGGAGCCACAGGGACAATCTACAATAAGGTTCAATGTCAGCACAACAAACCCATCGATCGGTACAGTTCAAGCCACGTACCAGTCCATAGAGTAAAACATCCTATCCAACATCTGGTAATCAGCACGTGTAGCTAGATACGGATCAAGGGTCCGAGCAAAGCAAATCAAAGACAACGCATAGCATACCGTGAAGACAGCAAAAACCACCACGAAAATAATAAAAGCATTCGATGACCTCCACTTCAGAAAGACCGGTGGCTTGGTGTCATTCTGCCCTGGCACTAAGCCACGCAAATTCCAGGCCATATTATGCAATTTTATGCTATAAGGACTGTATGTACTAGTGTTTGGTTGGGACTGGGTCGGTGCGCAACATCGGGGAGACCTTTTTGCAGCGCTTCAGCGGGGTGTGTGTGGAAATTGACAGATTTTTTTTTCTTTGGCGTATTGCAGATCAAAAAGATTACTTGATATCAGGTACGTGGCTAGATGGGATCTACTTGGTGTCAGGATTAAGGGTCTAGTTATACTTGGAAAGGGAGGTGTGGCTAATCAGGTCAAAAACCTGTTACTATGTGAGCCGCTCGGTACCCGCGGGCCCCGAGCCTAGTCTCATCTAGGGGTTGATCACAGGAGCATCACTGGGACGGAATGAGATGTTTACAGTTTACTGCGGAGAAGAGTGGCTGAATCCTGCTGCTTTTCGAACAGTGAATGTAAATAATACTTGACCAAATGTTTAAATGGTGTATCGATTTTCGTGACTCATGGCATGATGCTGCCTTATCGGGGCTATTGGAGGCTCTGGATTCGCCACCGTCTTCACAGCTTGTACATCTCGCTGCGGCTGCGTACCCCGTCAAAAATGCAAGTATTATCCAAGGGCACGTACTGCCTGGTAATTACTTTGAGCGCTTCTTGCGCAACGAGTCCTCCGGTGAGCGAAGAGATGTTGTGTAGCTCGCCGCCTTGCGTCCTCCGTAGCTCCTGGGCTGCTTGTTGGATGCGTTCCCTTGCATCTTCTTCATCGATAGCGGATGGATCTTCCGGTTGAAGCGCACCAAGAATGTGGTTGATTGCAGAGTCCCACACCTTCTTATCGTCCAAGGAATCTTCTGATTTCTTGCCCGCTTGGATGTCGGTAATTATGTCGTCCAGGACCTGGAAAGCAATGAAGGTCGGCACGAGAGAGTCGGGAATATTGATGTTGTTCCGGATGGCCTTCAGAGTGTATGCCTCCCCGTTCACTATGGGAATATCGCGGCCATGGATAACCTTGATGTGAGCCGCATTCTTGCAGAAGACCTCAATATCTTTGTCCGAAGCTGGGGCCGGGCGTGGTCCAAGCTGTTCTTCAAGGCCACGGACAATCTTGGTGACTTCTTCCAAGTCCTTGCGGGCCTTTGACTTGTAAATATTCTGAAGGGAAACGTAGTCGGCTGTTTGAGCTTTCATGTCAGGTAAGGAGCCCGGCAGAGGAAGTACACTATGTCTTTGGTAGTATTCACGTATGGCCGCTGCGATAATCCAGAAGTTAGCAGAATCTGGACCCGGGCGCTTGCATTCCTCCATCTCGAAGATCTCGCGAAGGGAACTGCGTAGGCTGAATGGGTTCAGTGACTTCAGCACTGCAGCAACAGCCTCATCGTAGTTCTCCTCGCCACCTTCGGGGTTGCTTGTCCTTGCACTAGACCGCACCAGTTCCCTGAACTCCGATTTCTCCTTGTAGTTCGACGGGACCTGGCCATCGTGCGCTTCTTTCCATTTCTCCAGATAATGGAGAAGAAGCAGGATGTACGGGACATGCCCATGTTGGTGGTCATCCAGGCTGTCCAAGTTGCGAATGCTAGCACCGACTGCTGCCAGCTCAGGCCAAGGGTTTAGGAGACGGAGATCTTGTGTGCTTTCAGGATCTGGGTGTGTCTCTACTATAGGAAATGCAGCCGGGAGCTGAACAGAAAAGGTCGAATAAAATCCAACCGAGCGTGTGTAGATTACTGGGATGCCGAATTCTTTAGCAGCCTTGCATATGGCCTCCAAAGAAGGGCGTTTTACCGGTCCAGATACCAAGACCAGCTTGTGCTGTGGAAGAAACTCTGGGTCCCTCAACAGTTCTGTGATTGACTTCAAACTTCGTTAGCTCTAGCGGGCAATAAAGTTAGATTGAGGGAGAGGCGTTACCTTGGTATAGAAGCTTCCATCTACGTCTGGGTTTAATTCTCGTAGCAACCGACAGGTCTCCTCCGCTCGGGACTTCCCCAGGCTTTCTTCTTCTAGGAAGAAATTGACTCCGAGATCCGGCTCAGTAACAAGTGCAGGGTCCACAATCGTGAAGCCTCCAATTCCAGGAAGTACAAGGTTCTTGAGGGTTTCCACGCCGACTACGCCGGTTACACCCGTGTTGTGCTTGCCCCAGGCTTCGTCCGAGTTGACGAGAAGCACGCGGGACTCTTCTAGAGCTTGCTGTCCACTTGCTGCCCACAAGCGTAATTGGCGATCATATTTCCTCTCTTTCGAGGATGGTCCAACCAAAGCACTCGGGAAGGCCTCTGCCATGAGGGGCTAAAGCGGAGAAGAGACGGAGATAAACGAAGATGAGTTGGATGAGAAGTGGGGAGTCAACGAACTGGACAATGTTCCAGTGGTAATCCCTGGCTGTGGATAGAGGGATCAGCAAGAACCCGAGCACCCGAATGGACTGATGGTTTGCTGAAAGTATTGATATTCTGGTCAAGTAAGAGCGTTGGAATCCATATGTTGGCTATAGTCACATGATCAATGCGATGCACGGACCCACCAGAGCTGTTGGTGGCCTTGCTGCCTCTATGCCTGAGGCTGCACTAACTATGACGACACAACCCCGCCGGAGGAAAACACGCCGAAACAAACAGTCAGTCCCTCTTGAGTCACAGCAGATTGCTGCATTTATAGACGAACCTAGACAAATAGTGTAAGGTGTCAAGATCTCAATTGCTATGCCATGAGATTCGCACTCCCGCGTGGCTGTCTGTCCTCTTTGTAAGTGGTCCAATCCGTTTGCTGGAAACTTTCTTGGGCTTCTCGCATCTCCCCCCACCGCGGGCATCCACTACATTTGACGGTTCCTCCCCGAATTTGCAGGGGCTCGATTCGAGGGTTTCTGGTCCCGGAATAGTCCGCCTACTGACTGATCTAATAACAGACCCCGGCTCGGCAGTTCCCCCTCATCTTCTATTTATCCTCGTGTTCGTCTCTGCTTACAACCAGATCGCTTGTCTCCGCCCCTTGTGCCCCTCTTCTCTGTCCCCAGCGCTATCTTCCGTCGTCATTCCACCATGGCCAGCGTCGTCGAAGCCGCAAAGCGCGCAGCCGGTAAGGCTGCCGTCGAGAACCACTACCCCAAGGACGCCAAATATGTCGGCATTGGCAGTGGTTCGACCATTGTCTATGTGGTCGAGGCCATCAAGGAGTCCGGAATAGATACCTCCGCCACCAAATACGTTCCCACCGGCTTCCAGTCCAAGCAGTTGATTGTCAACGCTGGTCTGACCGCGGTGGACTTCGATGCTCTCCCGGAAGGGACGGTCTTGGATGTCGCATTCGATGGTGCCGACGAGGTCGACGACGAGCTGAACCTGATCAAGGGTGGTGGTGCTTGTCTCTTCCAGGAGAAGATCGTGGCTCTTCAGGCCAAGGAGTTCATCTGTGTGGCTGGTGCGTATATCTTGCGCTGACATGATACTCCGAATTGTACTGGCACTTCTATAAATGGCATGTGCACTAACGCCCCGCTTGATAGATTCCCGCAAGCTCCAGTCCCGCCTGCTCACCGGCTGGAAGTACATCCCCATCGAAGTTGCTCCTATCGCGGCCCGTCGGGTTCTCGGTGCTCTCAAGGAGATTGGCAGCATTGAGCCCGCTGTGCGTATGAATGCCGATCCGAAGCAAGGCCCCTTGAAGACCGACCAGGCCTTCTTCCTGATCGATGCTCCCTTCAAGACTCTGTTGACTCAGGCAGACGTGGCTGCTGGAAAGGACGGCAGTGGCAAGGATGGCGTCTGGGAGGTCCACGCCCTCTCTAAGGCGATCAAGCAAATCCCTGGTGTTCTCGATGTGGGTATCTTCTCTGGCGTGACGGGTCCGCAGGCGCAGGCGCTCGGTGGTGTCGGAGGCCAGAAGCCTATTGCTGCCTACTTCGGTATGCCTGACGGCTCGGTGTCCGTCAGAAAGGCCACTGCTTAATCGGGTTTGATCCCTAACGCCATATACGATACGTTGGAAGACTAGAAGAAAAAGTACAAGTACAAATGATACCATGTAGACTGTTAGCACGAATCGGACTATTTTACGCTTTCTATAACCTGGTGCCTCGTAACTGTGATATCAATGAACCAAAAGTAAGAACAAGAACACCAGTCTCCGCACGCCGGTCATCAATACAAAAAGTAAGTTAGTTTCATAAGGCGACAATATACTCATACTTATTTGGCGCCCTTCCCCTTCGCTTCCGTCTCACCAAGCTCACGTACAAAGATCTTAACGGTCCCTTCCACAACATCATCTTTCCCATCCTCGAAGCCCGGACTAATCGCAATCGCCAGGTATTTTCCATTACCGCTAAAGTCCACGGCAGCCACACTCGACGGATACTTCTGGTACTGTCTGATTCTCCTCTTCGCAATACCATCCCAAAGCGCGACCACTCCATCACCGCCACCAGATGCAAACGTACCGTGGACCGGGTGGAACGCAAGCGCGTTGACAGGGTAGACCACATCGACATCGTCCGCCGTCTGTCTGTGGCACTTGAAAGCATACTTGCGGGCCTGCGACTCCGCAGACGGGTCGAACCATTCGACCGCGACACGGCCCTCAATACTGGATGACGCGTACCCGGCATCGTCGGGCATGCATGCCACCGAGCGAGTCATGAACTTCAGGCTGCTCTCTCTCCGCTGCCAGGGTTCGATTTCAAGCTTGTTGGGGCCCGTACCCTCCGACTGAGCGGTGAGCATAGCCAATGCTTTCAGGTCGTAGATGTGTAGTGCGCGGGAAGCCATTGCGACAACGAGCTTCGTAGCGGTAAGAGACATGGAGAACGGCTTCGAGGGGAGGGGGATGATAGCGGGCGCTGTGACGGGATCGTTCGTCGGGTGCACATGCAACGTAGAGTCCCAGGATGCGGATATTACTAGGTTGTGTTCCTTGCTGAAAACGACGCTTCGCACGCCAGCTTCGTGGCTGCTGAGGACGGTCTGAGTGGACGATGCTACATCGATTCTGTTGTCGTCAGCAGAGAATAGATTGAGGATACGCCGGTTGCTAACGGAGCCCAAGCAGAACAGGACTGGACTCACTTCTTGACGTCCCAATCCAAGCCAGCCGTGTAGATCTCATCCTCGGTTGCGCCGAAACACACATCCAACACCGGAGCACGATGCTCAAACTTCTGCAACAGCTTGCCTTCTCCGACGGCACCATTCTCATCGCGCAGGTCGTACAGATACACGTTCTTATCCCATGAAGAAACGACGATTCGCGTGGAGTCGGGATCTGGCGAGAACTTCAGAGCGGAGATAGCATCCGTCGGCGGGGATGCGACAGAGAATTGATCTGATGTTTGTCAGTTGATGAGAATCTCCACAAAATCACTTCGCGACTTACGTGACGCCATGATTCTTTGTTTGAACCTTCAACGAGCCCAATTGTATATCGTTGTTGATCGGCCCGTCGTCATGGAAGCTTCACCTTCAGACCATTTTCTGCCGCCCAACACCGCCCTGGAATATTCTCCCCGCCATCATCATCGATTAATGGCATTGACGTCGGACATTCTCTGGATCGAACACATTCTTGTGCGCAGATCTTCATCATGCCGTTCGCACAACTCGTGATAGGGCCCCCGGGCGCCGGGAAGTCCACCTACTGCAATGGCATGCACCAGTTCCTCGGAGCTATTGGTCGCAAATGCTCCATTGTGAATCTGGACCCCGCAAATGATAAAACATCATATCCGTGCGCGCTGGACGTTCGCGACCTTGTCACGTTAGAGGAGATTATGAGCGAGGATCAGTTGGGGCCTAACGGGGGTATATTGTATGCGCTGGAAGAATTAGAGGAGAACTTTGACTGGCTTGAGGAAGGGCTGAAGGATCTCGGAGGTATGCGCATTCTGCCGTCTGAGGATGTTACAAGATCAAACGCTAATGCTTGTTTGTATATGATAGAGGACTACGTCTTGTTCGACTGCCCTGGCCAAGTTGAACTATTCACTCACCACTCTTCCCTGCGGAACATCTTCTTCAAGTTACAAAAAATGGGCTACAGAGTATGTCCTACCCGTCCCATCCGGAGTGTTCCATGCCATGCGAATACTGACAAACGGATGATGCACAGCTCATCGTGATCCATCTCATTGACTCCTACAACCTCACACTACCATCGATGTACATTTCTGCTCTTCTCCTCTCCCTCCGCGCCATGCTCCAAATGGACCTACCTCACCTGAACGTCCTCACTAAAATCGACAACCTATCCAACTATGCCCCGCTGCCCTTCAACCTCGATTACTACACAGAAGTGCAAGACCTCAGCTACCTCCTCCCGCACCTCGAAGCCGAGTCATCACGGCTATCGCATGAGAAATTCGGGCCGCTCAACAACGCTATCATCGACCTAGTGGAGGAATTCGGTCTAGTGAACTTCGAGACGCTAGCTGTAGAAGACAAGAAGAGCATGATGAACCTACTGCACGTTATCGACCGTGCCAGCGGCTACGTCTTCGGACCCGCTGAGGGTGCCAACGACAGCATCTGGCAGGTTGCTGTCCGAGAAGGCTTGGGACAGATGGACATCCGGGATGTGCAAGAGCGGTGGCTCGACGCGAAGGACACGTACGATGAACACGAGCTAAAGGAGCTGGAGAAAGAAGCCAAAGCCGCGGAGCAACAAGCCGCCGAAGGAGCATCAGAGCAGAAGCCTACTCCCCACCCAGACTTTGATGACGACGAATACGACGATCTGGGTCGGGGTTCGATACCAGATGGCGGCGTGAAGGTTATACGAAAATCATGACGTGACATGACATGACATGGATGGAATCTATCCCAGCATCTATATTCACACACACATACATACATACACACACACTGTATAATATAGGGTATCTCTAATGAAAAACGATCAAGACAAAACTCCCCAGCACCCAAACCAATGCCTCCATACACATTATCCCATCAATCATTCATCCTCATCCTCACTCTCCATCATCACATCCTCAACCACATCCTCCCCCTCAGTAGTAAGCGGCGTACTCTCCTGCGCATCCACCAACCCTCCCAGCAACCCCTCCAGAACCCCAGTCTCCTCCGCCTCCCTCAACCGAACAATCTCCCTCCTCGCCCTCCGAATGGCCTCCTCCTCCGCCTTGCGCATCGTCCCCGACACGCGAATCACCCGAAACACACAAGATCTGGTCGTATTCGCCCTCTTCGAACCCGGTTCACTAAACCCAGGGACCTGCGACATGCACGTAAGCGCCGTCCAGACAATCCTGAACGCCGCCCGAGGACACCGAATGATAGCCGTTGAAGTAGCAGGAGAAAGATATTTCACTATACCATTCATCAAATCAGCCAAATAGTCCCATCATCACACAAGAAAAAAAAAAAAAAAAAAAAAAAAACAAAGGGAATAAACCAAGAGATTTTAAATCATACCACTAATACTCCCCGCACCCGCACCACCCAATCTACCAACGCCATAATCGCCAAACATGAGGGCGACTTCCTCCCTGACCATTTTCGCTAACAAACCGGGTGTCAGGGCATCAGATGTCGGCGAATGGATCTGTAACTGCGCTTGCGATTTCGATTTCGATTTGGATGGTGGGGGGTTCTGGGTGCGCGAGGTTGGAGCAGTAGCAGATGTGGCCGAGGGCCATGTCGATGGGTCCGGGTAAAGAATGTCGAGAAGGAGGTAGCGGTGTTTGAGGCGGACCATTGTTTAGCAGTACTTTGATACTTGGAGGAGGGATAGATTCAAGGCGTCGTAGTGGTGGTGGTGGTGGTGTAAGTATGGTGGGAGGGGGTTTGCGGAATGGGTCTTGAAGATAAGCTTGTTGCGGGACAGTCCCTGGTAGGACGCGCGTGTGGTATTATCGACAATTAAGCGATTGTATTGCTTGAGGGTTTTCAAGACAATTGATTAGTTTGAGAGCTGGAGGAATGGCAGTTATATTGAGCAGATCGGCGCGGGCATAGGCCCGTTTTTCTGCCGTGCATGTGGGCCGGGGACGGATCTACCGCCTTCTCGGAAGGAACCGCGGAGTACTTAACCTATTTGTCTAAAGAAGTATAGAACGTCAAAAACAGCCATCTACAGCTACGGTTGTCTACAAAATTTCTAGTGAATGCGCATTTCTAAAATCGTTGCGTGATATTCATCAACCTTTTAACAGCAAGTCATGCCACATGTGCCACTACAGATTGTAAGTTGAAATAGATGAGATATGAAGCGAACCAAACCGATGCAGAAAATATGGGCGAAATGAAAACAGGCCATCACAACTCCGACGTCAACAATGACGGATTTTATGACTAATCCATGAGATGTAAATGTATTAAGGGGGGCAAGTAGGATATTAGACGTTGACCTCAACACGGCCCTCGGAGCCACCCTTCTGGAGGGCGGGGAGGAGGTAGGTGATGTCATCCCAGGGGTGTCTGTACAGACCAGTGCGGAGTCTCTTCTGGTCGAGGTAGTGGGCAATGAGACCAATGGAACGACCAAGGACGAAGAGACCGTTGAGGACACCCATCTTCATGTAGTCCTCAACCTCCTCGGAAGAGAAGGCACCGCAGTTGCGCATCAGGTCAACGAAGCAGACGGCAACGCAACCATCGACGTTGAGGATCAGGTTGTCCTTCTTGGAGGTGGTCACGGTCTCGACAGCAATGGCGTAGTCGAGCAGCTTGGTGCTGGGGAAGTGCTTCTTGGCGAACTCCTTGACGAGCTCGACACGGAGATCGGGGTTGTTGCGGGACTTGACACGGTGACCAATACCGGGGACTGTGGGCATGGTTAGCGAAGCTGGTCGGATGATCAAATACAATGACGGTTCACTTACTCAGCTTGTTCTCCTTGCGCATGGTGTCAACGAAGTCACGGGGGCTCATGCCCTTGTCGAAGGCCTTGGTGAACTCCTCAGCAGCGCCGTCCAGGGCACCACCGAAACGAGAACCAATGGTCAGGAGACCAGAGACGAGAGCGCTGATCAAGTCCTTGCCGGCACGAGTGGTGATGATGGTGTTCATGGCACCAGACACGGCGGGACCGTGGTCAGCAGTAAGCATGAGAACCATCTCGAGGAACTTGCTGGCGTAGGCAGGGAGGCGGCGGCGGAACCACAGAAGAGACATGACACCACCGATACCAATGTCCTCACGGAAGACATCAGAGATGGGCATACCGGCGTAGAGGAGCTCCTGGCCACGGTCGTCGGAGATGGTGGAGATGAAAGCAGCGGGCTTACGGACGAGACCCAGCTCCTGAGCCCAGGAGTAGTCGATGGGGATCTTCGGGGGGACAGGCTCAGGCTGGGGCTTGACGATGCCCTTGTTGACCTGGTCCTCGTAGACCTGCTTGAGGGTCTGGGGAAGGTCCTCGAAGGTCTCGGGAACGAAGATACCGGCCTCGCGCATGGCCTTGTTCTTGGCAACGGCCGTCTCGAGGTCGGAGTTGGCAGAGGCACCAGCGTGACCGAACTGAACCTCAGTCTTGAACATGCTAGCGCAGGTACCGATGGCCCAGGCGACAATGGGCTTGGTGATGGTGCCGTTCTTGACGGCCTCAATGACGCGGTACTCCTCAACACCACCGACCTCACCCAGCAGAACCAGGATCTTGCACTCAGGCTCGGCCTGGTAGCGGAGCAGGTGGTCGATGAAAGTGGTACCGGGGTAACGGTCACCACCAATGGCAACACCCTCGTAGACACCATCGGTGTTCTGAGAGATGATGTTGTTCAGTTCGTTGGACATACCACCGGACTTGGAGACGTAACCGACGGAACCCCGGCGGTAGAGCTTGGAGGCAACGATGTTGTCCATCATACCACCAGTGTTACCGATCTTGAAGGCACCGGGCTTGATACCACCGACGGTAGCAGGTCCGATGATAGTGATGCCCTTCTCCTTGGCAGTGACCATGATCTCACGTGCGCGCTGTTCTGCTGTTAGTAGGAGAGCATCATGGTTTCGTTTCGGGGCACAAGACTTACTCTCTCGGGGACACCCTCAGCAATGATGGCAATGCAGCGGATCTGGGGGCACTCCATGAGCTCCATGGTAGAGCTGTAGACGGAACGGGAAGAGGCGAAGTTGACAACGGTGTCAACGTCAGGGTGCTTGGCCATGGCCTTGGAGACATCCTGGTAGACGGGGAGGAGAGTCTCGCTGGTACCCCAGTACCTAACAATTGCATTAGTATCTCAATTCGTGAGATGGGGCCTGGTTTGCCATACATCTTGCTCACGAACTGGCCACCGAAGGTGTAGATGATACCGGCGACGGAGGGAGTGGAACGCTTGCAGATGAAGTCGAAGTCAAGCATACCCTGGACAGCGCGGGGCTGCATACCACTGTGGCATATTGTCAGCCAGGGAGCAATTGAGCACGGCTCGAGACCGCCACTTACTATACGAAACATCTCGTCTTGTTGTGGAAGAGGGCGTTGCTGAGAGGAGAGCGCACACGGCTGGGGGGGTCGAAGCGGGTGATGTTGTCGTTGGCGGAGGCGCCATTGGCGGTGTTGACGAGGGGAGCAGAGGTAGGCATGTTGGCTGAATACTCTATGAATGCAGCAAGATGTCAGTGTCAAGAGTTCAAGAAGGTTTTCGTTGGAAGCAGGTGCCGTATGGGAAGAATCCGTGGGAGGGGAAATGTATCCGCCGTGGTAGGGTAATATATCGGACAGCCCACATACCTGTCAACAGAGTTGGGAATAGGAGAGAGGATTAAAGGAGGATATTATTAGGTAGGGTATGGAAGATATAGATAAAGTGAGGATAGTGACAAGCCGCTTCGTGAGACTGCGACCTGAACACAAAGGAAGTGGTTTAGGATGGGTAGAGGAACAAGAGGAAGAAGAGGAGAGTAGGAAGCTGGAAGAGGGAGGCAACCAGATGGAGAAATGGGAAAATGGAGGGAGGAGGAGGAGAGAAGTGGACTGATGGGAAAAAGACGGGAGATGCGAGAGAAAAACAAGAGGTAAGATAAAAAGGAAATGGAACGGACAAAAAAAAGTAGCTAAAGGAGGGGACGATATCGGGAAGCTTGATGGGGGGGTTAGAAAAATTATGGGGCCAAGTGAGGAAAGAGCAGGTACATACACAGCTGGTATGGGCGTATGAATGGGGTACGTATCGATCGTACCATACGGTATTAAATGGGAACCTGGTCCGAAACAACCCAGTTGGGGAAATCACGACAAGGATGGATCACAATGGATCACAATGGATCACTTCGCTAGAATAGTAACTATGGGGACGTTTCAAAGCGACTAGTGACTCGCAACCCGAAATGACATTGCGCAGGTAGAAGCCGATAATTCTGGTCTCTATTTGGAGATGGGGAGATTGATGGTTTACGGAGTCCGGAGTCCGGAGTATATCGTCCAAGACGGGTGCATTGAGAGAAAGATTCCAAAGCCCAACAAACTCCGTGGAGGGATTGATTGACCGATCACTACTGTATCTATGGAGTTACTAGTAGAGTGACAAAAGAGATGAATGACTATCAGTCCGGTGACTGTGGTCAATTTCGGCTAATCGGGGGACTCCGTTGGCTGCCAAAACAGCCAAAACAAGAGGTGGTAGGCACAAATCGGAGCATGCAGAATTGTCTTGGAACTACTTTAGGAGGTTAAAAACCGAAATAGACCGTCTGAGAGTCACCGAGACCACGGTTCTCCGTATTACGGGGGCAAGGGCATTCTGATTGATACTGCGTACACATCGAACCGGGAGGTGGTCCAGGTGGTCCTGATGGTCTTGGTTGGGGCTAAGGCGGGTGGATCCTACATCCGTCTGCTGGATCAGCAAACTGGAGGTCTCAATTGTGGCCAGGGACTGGGCCGATGCGTATGCACGAGGCCCCGTAACTCCAAGGAGGATTTCTCGCTGGCCGCTCACCGAAAGATCAAACGGCGGTATACTAACTTAACTCCTGAAAAGTATGCTTCTGGAATCATACGGGCACCTACCCAAGTAGGTATATCGCCCCTGCCCCAATCTTCATAGTCCATACGAGAATCTGTGGTATGTACCTTAACTTTAGGCTGCCAGCATATTGTACATAGATAGATAGGAGTGCTGCCATGCTATTCCCCCCTGTATGATGCAATTCATACTAATCAAGTGACAGTCGTAGATAGCAAGGTACCTGAATTCCAGAAACTACTACTTCGTATTTGGTGGGAAGAATCATGGTCATTCCCGTAAAGTATGGGGAAGCGAGCCGGGGAAGTAGAGAAACCAACCCATTACATCATCGGGCAGGACACGTTAGTTAGTTACTCTATCATCTCCAACTCACACATCTACCACACTATCACTGCATTATTGGATATTGTAAATCCTGATTCCAAGCCATTCAGACAGGGGTGGTGGGTGGTGGTGATGGATGGTGGTGTCGTCAACAAAACCAAGTGGTCAAGTAACTACCCAACAAAAAAAAGACGCAAAGAAAGAAGTCGAGTAGGCTTGCCATTCTGGTGGATGGTAGGGGGCTACAGTATTGAGGCTACAGCGTAGGGCAGATACTGCGAGTCAAATACTCACGAGAATGGCTTCCGAGGATCCCCAACGCCGCCAATCCCGGCTGACAGGATGGGTCTTGGGCCGACCCGCTTTTTCTTACGGCGGCTCCACCGAATCTCAACAAAGTCCGCTGGCTGCAGCATCGCAACCCGCTAAGCCCCTTGTATTGCCCGAGCTCGGCCCTGATCGTGCTCCGTATCAAGCGGTTTTGGCTGGTTTTATGGGTTTTTCTGCGGCTTCAGTTGATCATTCCATCTTTCTGCCTCCATCTTCGGACCCCAAAAAATTTCACTGCGTCGAAACTGCTCCTCCCCCCTCTTCTGCCTCCTTTCGCCGGCCGTCACTTATCATCCCCGACTAATCGGCGCTCTTCTCGCATCTACTCCGTTTTACTAGGTTCTTTTTTTCCCTTCCCGCTTTGTTTCTTCTTTTCCTCTTCGTCCTCCTCTCCCACCCCCCTCTTACTCTCACTCTCCATTTTATTCCTGCTCCTCCTTTGGTTGGTGATTTCTCTTCCAGACCTCCCAAAAAAATTCAAGACTACTATCTTCCAATTCCTTCTCTCCCTCTTTTTCTCTCTATCTCCCTCTACATACATCTTCCTCTAGGTATACCTCTCTCCCACCCATTCCCCGGGTTCACTACTTCCACCTCCAACCATTGCTCTTCCAACTCCTCCTAACACGCTATCTAGTATAATTCTACCCCTCCTCTCTCACCTATACACTCATCATGTCCGCCAAGTCGATTCTCGAAGCTGATGGCAAGGCCATCCTCAACTACCACCTCACTCGTGCTCCCGTCATCAAGCCTACCCCTCTTCCTCCGTCCACCACGCACAACCCTCCTCCTAAGCTCGCCTCCCTTCACTTCCCCGAAGATGTCGCCGTCAAGGATGTCCTCGACCAGGCTGAGGTCGTCTACCCTTGGCTGTTGACCCCCGGTTCTAAGTTCGTGGCCAAGCCCGACCAATTGATCAAGAGACGTGGAAAGAGCGGCCTGTTGGCCCTGAACAAGACCTGGGCCGAGGCCAGGGAATGGATTGAGGCCCGTGCTGCCAAGGACGTCCAGGTTGAGACGGTCACCGGCGTTCTCCGTCAGTTCCTGGTTGAGCCTTTCGTTCCTCACCCCCAGGAGACTGAGTACTACATCAACATCCACTCCGTGCGTGAGGTAAGTTTTTTTTCTCCGCCGTCTGATCGGCGCTCTCCGTAACTGCGGGGTATCAATGCTAATGGTAGCACATTAGGGTGACTGGATCCTTTTCACCCACGAGGGTGGTGTCGACGTTGGTGATGTTGATGCCAAGGCTGAGAAGCTTCTCATCCCCGTCAACCTGAAGAACTACCCCTCCAACGAGGAGATCGCTGCTACTCTCCTGAGCAAGGTGCCCAAGGGTGTCCACAACGTCCTCGTTGACTTCATCTCCCGCCTCTATGCTGTCTACGTCGACTGCCAGTTCACCTACCTCGAGATCAACCCTCTGGTTGTCATCCCCAACGCTGATGCCACCTCCGCTGATGTTCACTTCCTCGATCTGGCTGCCAAGCTCGACCAGACTGCTGAGTTCGAGTGCGGTACCAAGTGGGCCATCGCCCGTAGCCCCGCCAACCTTGGTCTGCCCACCCTTCCCTCCAGCGACAAGGTCAACATTGACGCTGGTCCCCCGATGGAGTTCCCCGCTCCTTTCGGTCGTGAGCTGAGCAAGGAGGAGAAGTTCATCTCCGAGATGGACGCCAAGACCGGTGCTTCCCTCAAGCTTACCGTCCTCAACGCCAACGGCCGTGTCTGGACCCTCGTTGCTGGTGGTGGTGCCTCCGTCGTGTACGCTGACGCCATTGCCTCTGCTGGCTTCGTCAGCGAGCTCGCCAACTACGGTGAGTACTCCGGTGCTCCCACCGAGACCCAGACCTTCAACTACGCCCGTACCATCCTCGACCTGATGCTGCGCTCTCCCATCCACCCCGAGGGCAAGGTCCTCTTCATCGGTGGTGGTATTGCCAACTTCACCAACGTTGCGTCCACCTTCAAGGGTGTCATCCGCGCTCTGCGTGAGGTTGCCCCCGTCCTGAACGAGCACAAGGTCCAGATCTGGGTTCGTCGTGCTGGTCCCAACTACCAGGAGGGTCTTAAGAACATCAAGGCTGTTGGTGAGGAGCTTGGCCTCAACATGCACGTCTACGGCCCTGAGATGCACGTCAGTGGTATCGTCCCTCTTGCCCTTTGCGGCAAGCAGACCGACATCAAGGAGTTCGGTTCCGCGTAAAAAAAGGAAAACCAAATCAAAAGGGCACGTTTCACTGAATTTCTAATTAATTTAATTTCCTATGAGAATCTGTTTCATTTCTTCTCAATGCATGGCATGATATGGTTGTTTACGCTATCTTGTTCACTTGTTTGTTTTTTTTTTATTGACGGTACAAACGGTTTGCCCAGCTTTACACTGCAGGGCAAGTGGAAGAGGGGATACTCGTTCTGGAGTTGATGCTGTTTAGACTTGAGATAGTCGTTAATAGAACGATACGATCTATGACTGTCACTGAGACTATGTCACTGAGAACCATGTAAACAATGATCAAGGCAAGACTTGCATGTTAGAAGAGCTATTCATATGCAAGTAACTATCCATCAAGCGTCCGTATTATTCAATACCAGTCGGCAAAGAACATACTCCAAATCCCAACGCACAACCCCTCTTCACCCATAAATAATGAGAATTAGCCCACCTACCCACCTACCTCACACGTAGACCGCATATCCAATCTGACACATCACATCCGCACAACCACCACCAACCAGCAAAGGTAGGTAACCAAGTCAACCAACACAGCAGTTAAGGCACACACGCATACATATATAACAAATCAACTCATGCACACGCAGGTCCCAAGCGCGCCCACATTAATCCCATCAGTGACATATGGAGTATATACAACATGTATACCATGTATAATAAAATACACAATACCTACATACGCACGATACACAGTTGTATCATATGTAAGACCGTAAAAAAAGAGGTCCAAATAAACTACATTTAACGGTTGCCACACCTAATCTCTCACCCGGAAACATAGATCCACAAGGGCTGAGCTGCAAGGGAAAGGGTAGACTAAAAAAAGATAAGAATGAGCTTGGTTTTCTCGCGTGGCAACACTAATTAAGGTGGAAAAGGATTTTCATCGTAGCAGGGGTGGTGGGAGTGGTTGTGGCTTCCGTACGTCCGAGACGGGACGCGGATGGATGGAACTGCGGGAGTTGAGTAAGATAGATGAATAGATAACTAAGTAGATATGGGGAACGGAGACGGAACGGCCTATGAGATGGCATCGATTAGAACGGGACGGGCCTTTGCGTGATGGAGAATTTATTAGTAAAGGAGCCGAGGGACTGGGAGAGATGGGGATTTGATTCTTATTTAATTATTGTAGTCCGTAGCTGTTCCTTTGATTAGATTGGGTCTTATCAGTTTTCTGTTCTTGTCTACTTTGCGTGTGTGGTTTGGGGTGGTTGGGTTGGGTTGTTTACTCGTAAGTAACCGAGGTAGTTACTTAGTAGGTAGATATGTTGATGGGGATATACTCACCCCTTCTTCGTGATGTCGTTTTAGTTGTTGAATGTCAACATTTATTATATAGCAGTGATGTTGTTGGGTGCTCTCCAAGATTGTGGGAATAGCAGTGCGGTGTTTCGCGTCTACAAATAGTATATTGTCGCGTTTACTACTGTTGGTCCGTACACTACGCGGGTATATACATCCGCGCCTCGTCTGTCAGTATAACTATATATTGCAGCCGGACACCAATTCGATACCAAGAAGTGAACTTGATGAGGCTGAGGTCAAGCTCTTAAAGGTGCACCATGAGTCGAAAACTGCACCAAGTCCTTCGAGAAATATGAAGAACAACCCTTGTAGCCGGTTACAAGTAAGATCAGTGAGAGTTACACCAAGTACGTTGATCTTGAGTCGCTGCACCCAGTACCTACATATTTATACTGTAGTTCTTGAAGCGAGTGACAAACACACTTCCTATGATTAACTCCAGGATAGCAAATAATTTTTCGAAATTCTATTGAGAATCAGCAATCGATTTATATTCCACATAAATTGTATATCTGAGCCCTGTTCGACATCTCTGTTTACTAACTCTACCAACCCGGCGATCAATTAATACTCGCCGGGCCTGTTTTGGCTACGTGATACCAACAGTTCTATTAGAGTGCAGAAATGTGTATCAGACCTTTATTCTGGTTACCTAAATCGTGGTGCTGTCGCTAATAATATAGTGATGATAACGTTGGCTAGCCTTTCTGATATTGCTGCATCTGTTTCACCCATATTCCTCCCCTTACTGAGACATCGCAGCTGTGACGTGTATTAGATGAGGAATGCTAGTATATCTAGGGGTGTCTGATACACTTATTCATGAGCTTGACATGACTACGACTTGTTTTCGGATAGAACTAATATATAACGAGCTTTGTTGCTCTCACATGACAAAGCTAGTCGAATGGCTGCCCTCTAACATGACAACAAGGTCCATGATCTTTGAGTCATCATCAGTTTGGGAACAGAACGGTATCACATGTTTATGTCTACAGTTAAACATATCAGAGAGGAGATTATCATATCGATTACTTGCCCTCATCGCGCCAGACAATGTAGGACAGGATGATTGCTATATTTAAAAGTACATCGTGTGGTATGTTAAACAGTCATTTCACGCTTTCGATAATAAATGCCAGACAAGACGTTAGCCCAAGATGATGAGGAGGGACGACAGATCCCTCCTGATACCTCTTCGGTGGTTCTTTTTTTGATTATGAGTTTTCCCGGTTGGTTGGTTGAAGCTCATGATTTTGCGTAGGAGGTATAGTACAAGTGATTCGGCCTTAACCCGTGAACAGAAAGACAACGGAGCTGAATATCATTTCACTCGTCCAGTTTACTCTTGGATCTTGGCAAGGATCCTGGAAGCATGTTAGTATATGACGTCTACTCAAGCGAGGTAGTGGCAAGGGTGTGCATACTCATGGTCGCGGAAAAGAGTGTACTCGTCCTCACCGACCTTGACGGCGCTGCCACCGAACTATATCACAAGACTCGTTAGTGGTTGTGTTCAACAATAGACATCAATCGGCGCGATGGACCAAATGCTTCGTTTTCTGCATCGGATGATCACGGATCGGGGGCTCGACGTACCTGAGGGATCAGGACACGGTCACCAGGAGCGACGCTCATGGGGAGGCGCTGGCCGTTCTTGTCAAAGACACCGGGGCCAACAGCGAGAACCTTGGCCTCGTTCTGCTCCTTGACGCTGCTCTCGGGGAGGAAGATACCGGAGGCGGTCTTGGCCTCGGGCTTGACACGCTGGACCAGGACGCGGTCCAGGAGGGGAGCAAGGCTCTTGACGTTACGGAGGAAAGACTAATCAAACAATCAGAACATTAGCAATGGCCAGAGGTAGAAAGATAACGGTTAGGGATGGCAATCCCCTCGGAAGGGGATGGACATCGATGGGTGAAAAAGTTCATTCGGAGCTCTACGGCATCCGTCATCAATTGCAATAACATACCATTGTGTTAGAAGTGTGTATGAAAGTGCCAGGCACGAGGAACAGCGTAGATTCAAGCAGGAGCGAGAGGAAATGGAAGCAAGTTGGGGACGTGGAGAGCAAAAGAAGAAGAGGAAGCGGCCGGGGAAAGAAGATCTGATCTGGACTCGCGAGAAATTTCCAGAATGCCAAGACCGACAGCTTCCATCCTCTCTGCCGAGGGTATCACCACTTCTTCGCTCTTCCCTTTCATTCTGATTTACAGCGTGCTCCTTTCCATTATGCTTGTTTGCTTGTTTGGATACTACAGATAATCATTGTTTCTTTAATGAGATTAAGAGTACTTGCTGCTGGTGTCTGTGATGAGGATTACTGCCATTGCGCTCGATTAGTAGCTCCCTTTCCCCGAGCAACCCGACCCCAGATCCGCACAAGAAGCTTAGCCTTCGGGAGTCATACATTTATGAATAGGGTTACTACTATTTCTAGGACTCTGCTGGAATCGCCAATGGTGAGCTTTCGACAAGGTATTCGCTATTATAACACGGTCGCAGCGCCAGATGCATAGCTTCACCATCTTCTTCCGCGACCCCGACCAAAGCCGCCTCCGTATCCCATCTGAGGCTGGCCACCACCTTGCCCGCCAAATCCGGGTTGACCTTGTTGTCCGCCGCCTGCGCCGGGTTGCCCACCCATCATGGCCTGCGCATGCTGCATGAATGCCATAGGATCCATCGACGAGGGGTCCAGGCCTTGCGACATCATGCTCGTCAGCATGCCTTGCATCATATCTTGTGACATATCCGGCATCCCAGGCATGCCAGGCATAGGAGGCGGTGCGCTTCCTGAAGGTCCTCCCGGTCCCGGAGGACCACCGGGCATCGGTGGGAGCCCCATGCTTAGGAAAGCCTGCATATCATCCAACTGTTTCTTCTGATCTCCAATTTCCTTGCGTAGCTCCTGTTGCTTCAACACATAGCTGGCCCACGTGAATTCGTCAAACCCGTAATTGAAATAATCCGTAATGTCGGAGCCTGGCCGTCTCCAAGGCTTATCGTCCTCTGGAAAGTCGGTGTCCATGTCTGTTAACATGATTGGTTTGCCGGTCGCCGGATGAATAGGGTTCGCGTGGACATCGATGTTCGAGGCATGGACTGGAGGGTAGGCGGAACCGGGCTTCTGAGGGACCGCGGGCCTTGCAGCAGCAGGCACAGGGGTAGCAGTTTCAAGTTTAGGGGTAGCGGTGGGTGTTATTGATTTCGATATCGTGGAGACATCTGCAGAGGAGGGCCTTTGAGACTCCGCGCGGAGACTGGCGTGACGAGGATGTGGGCTGTTCAAAGGTTAACCAGGTGAAGTGCGTTGAACAGAGGTAGTACGACGTACACTTCTGGAGGCGGTGCATCCGCTGGTGCTTCAGTGATGATATTGAAGTCATCCTACATGAGTGTAAGTGATATTGGCTGGATAATTTGGGGGTCGTCATGCGCATACCTCATCTTCTTCTACCTCTATCTCCTCCTCTTCCGCATCATTGTCGTCCTGGGGTTCTGAATTTGCGGGCGGATGTTGAGAACCATTTTGATGCTGAGTCACAGGCACTGCATCGGCGGGATCATAGAAATCATCATCTTCGTCTTCCATCATCATGTTTGGGATCTGCGACCGAGTAGATGTAGAAGGTAGGAGGTGTGACGGGGATGCGTTTCTGTCGGCGGCGATCCTGCGGAGATTCGCAGGTCGGCTTTGATTTGTTTGTTCTTGTGCTGCTGGTTGCTTGGGGATACTAAAGTCGCGAAGCCAAAACGTTTAGATTCCTAAGTCGCACAGATCCCCTTGCTAAAAGAAGTAGAACAAGTTTGTAGCATAAAAACAACAATGGACGAGAGTACTTTCTTTTCTCAAAGCGCAGGCAAGTTGTGGTTGTTCCCGATCCGGCAACCTTGGACATCACGTGCCAGTACGTCAGTCGCATTCATGTGAGATTTATCGCCAATCTCGACGACTAGCCCTCGATCCTCTGAGAACCTATCCAATAAGAAAATGTCACAATCCGAACAGCCGAGCCATAGCTCGACTCCACGCTCTTTTACCAGCCAAACTGCGTCAGCAGAAGATCTGCTCAAGTCGCAGACAGTTGGTCTCGTCCACCTTTCCGACTTTCGCAAGCGTCGCGCCGAGGTTTTAGAGCAAAAAGAGCGCGAAGCCCATGACAAATCCCTAGGAAGATTTACGTCTGGCCTTTCCAGAAGTGCAACTCCTTCTGCTGGTGAAGCGACTGACGGGTGAGTTAAAGCGCATCTTCAAACAACATTGGCTCGTAACTGATCGCAAAGCGTATAGCAACTCGACGCCACGAAGCGAGGGCCCGCCGAAGAAGAAGAAAAAGAAGCCTATCAGCAAAAGTAAACTTTCATTCGGAGATGACGATGAGGAGGAAGGTAACGATAGCACTGCCGATGCAGTCGCAACGCCGCGGGACTCGAGTATCCCCCGTTCTGCTTCCAGAACCCCCGTTGACGACAGCTCTGCTCCGTCATCACGTCGCATTACACCAAACCCAAATGCTCCGCCTCCTCCGAAAGCAATGACGAAAGCCGCATTAAAGGCAGAGGCAGAGGCACGGGATGCCCTCCGCAAGGAGTTCCTTGCCATGCAGGAAGCCGTGAAGAATACCGAGATATTGATTCCCTTTATATTTTTCGATGGGACCAACATCCCCGCGGGGACTGTCAGGGTCAAGAAAGGCGACCCTGTTTGGTTGTTCTTGGACCGATGCCGAAAGGTTGGAGCCGAACTGGGTGTTAGCGGTTCCAGCGGAGCATCCAAGGCTCGCAAAGACAACCGTCGCGAGTGGGCTCGAGTTAGTGTTGATGATTTGATGTTGGTCAAAGGAGAGATCATCGTTCCACACGTAAGTATACAACTATCTTGTCTGGTTGCATACGCTGACTGGTACAGCACTATGAACTTTATTATTTCATCGCCAACAGTGTACCCGATTTCACAAAGGCGGGTGGACTGTTGTTCGATTATTCCAACAAACCGCCCCCGAGGCCTTCGACGGACGATCCTTTATCGCGTCCGGAGAGCAGCCAACTAGAGGGCGCCGACAAAGATCCCTCTTTAACCAAGGTGGTTGATAGACGGTGGTATGAGCGGAACAAACACATCTTCCCGGCCAGTCTGTGGCGAGAATATGAACCAGGGCCAGAGTTTGAGGAGAAGATGCGGACGACAAGGCGTGATGCTTCTGGGAATACGTTCTTTTTCTGAAGAATACCCAGGATGGTCATGGAGTGGCTGATATAAATGAGAGCGTTGAGATCGTAGATGTTGTATATTCCTAAGATACCCAATAAAACCTAAGCTTACTCATGTATCATCGAAGTCTGGTCGTATTCTCATACGCTATCAAACTTTTGTCGAAGCGACCTGGCTGATCCCGCGGCAGTTTCCATATCGCGCAATGAGTTGGCGTGTATGCATCTTAGCTCAACCTCCATCTTCGCTCGAACATCCATCTAACCAAGAACTCTAAATCATTTCCCTCAAAGGACTTCGATATACCCAGAATGGATTTTCACCTCCGTTGTAACTCTTTGAAGTGTCGAGAACAACTAAAGGAGAGAGCAGTCGTTACTACCTGTTCGTAAGTAACTCCATCTGCTTTCGTACGGTTGTCGAAATAACGACATGCTGAGCATCCAAGACACATCTTCTGTCTCAACTGCGCAGGAAGCCTGGGTCTATCGCAACCCACAGCGAATGAGCGAATCTGTCCAGCCTGTCAGACTGTTCTCGTGAACCCCGACGACGCGGTAGCAACGGTTCTCAACCCATCGGAAGACTACAAAACCAGTGTTCTGAGTGGGCTTGATCCGAATACAATAATGGAGTGTGCGGGACGGGCATTAGTCTTCTGGACATATCAGAATTCTCAGGAAATGTGCGTTGATTGTTAAGTGTCACTACCCTGGATGCCTACTAAAAAGCCACAGCTGCTACCAGGAGTACCTTGCAAAGACATTGACGGACAAGTATACCAATCTCAATACGCAAATGGACAAGGTCATACACAACGCGAATACGGAGATTTCGGCCCTACAAGCGAGAATAAAAGGTATGCCTGTCTCCAACCCTGGGAGTACGTAAATGACAGTATCTGATAATGAAGCAGATATGCAGACAGCACAGGACCAAATTCGCAAGAAGAACCACGAACTAGTCGATATGTATCGAGAGAAGTGCAAGAAGTTGACACAGGTGACAAACTTATACAATATACTCAAATCACGAGCGATGCGATCTCAAATGCAGGCAGCTGCAACAGATACGGTGTCCCAAGCGCTGGGTTCGCTAACGACCTCTCGAAACAACCCATCCGAGCTTGTGCCCAGACCAGAGACATCGAGGCTGCCGCATCCTCCATCGTCTAGACATTCCAACGTATTTCCCGTCAACCAGGAAGGCGTGGAACAATTGCATCGTTATCAACGGAGCGGAACCGGAAGTTCAAAGGGCAACAAACAGAAGACTGATGTAGCTGCAATGCCGCCGCCTTCCCGTCCTATAGACAATCGGAGCAAACGTATGCCCCTGAACTTTGAGTTCACGTTGCAAGTGCTGACGCTGTATAGACACTCAGCCTGCCGCAACAGCGCAGCATCGAACGCGTCTCATGGGTCCTACACGTCCGTCAACAGGAAAATCATACCTTCCTTCCGAAAGAATGATGGTGGAGCGTTTCCAAGCAGAGGCTAGATCAGCCAATACTCTCCTAGACACACGAGACTCAACGGGAAGGGATGCTGGCATGCAACTTCCTAGTCAGAGACACAGTCCTCCAGGACGCCCTGCAACGGACTCTTTCTTCGACAGTACAATCATATAGCAAAAGTAAACCAGGACTACCAGCGCCAGGAGCGAAAATGCGGGAGTTTCAGCTCTGTCGGTTGTGATCACTAGTACGATTTTCAACGCAATGAGAATCTATTATAGCATTGAACTGGGGCTGCGGTTGACGATGTTTTATGATTAGGATGCCATTCGTCTAATGAGATACTTTAATGCTTGTTTAAATATATATACAAGGACTCTTGTCACCATTCTCTGATCTATCAGTAGCATGTAAAATACCTTTCTTAACCCAGTTCAAGACCAGTGCCATATCCCATAAGCGCTATTCATTGCATATTCCCAGTAGGATAATTGAGAGAGCTCCAACACAACTAGAACACGACTTACTTCTAACTATCATTAGATACGCTTGCTCTAGGCAGCACTTTGGACTACTACCGAATTCGATTGCTTCACAGCCATACTAAGAACGCATGGTGAAGTGTGTGATGTGAATAGGTTAGAGTGATTAAGAGTTAGGTGGCAATATCTGGCTATATTTAGATATAGCCTTCTCCCAGTGGAAAGGATACAGATGAATATATTGTTATAGTTGATATTATGAGACGAAAAGTCCCATCTACAGCTCGAATTAGAATGTTCACTGTGTACTATTCTCAGAAGGGAAGAGAAAGCGAAACCAAGCGAGGGCGCGGCGCGGGAGAATAAAAGCGAAAAAAAAAAGATAAATAGAAAAGGACTCATCAATAAAAGAATAATAGAATTAGTAGTGAGAACAAAGATAAGGATAATATTAGAAGGGTTTGTCCCAAAGCAAACTGTTAGACCTGTGAATTCGCGGATTTACTTGCAAGCACAAGAATCCAGCTTGCGATTGTATCAGGGGAGGAGGGTATCACAACGGGGTAAATATTCAGGTTGGACATGGAACTACAGAAAGCAGCAAAGGTAGTCAGAGATGACAGCATGTTCTTATCAATGGTAAACCCAGTATCTGGCAAGCTTGAGGTCGTACCACTGCAATGAGAGATAAGGACATATAATTTCCCATACTTTCCCGCAAGACGGAATATGCGTTCTCGTAGAGGAGAGTTGATGCTCGAAATGTCCTTCAATATTGCTGGTTTGTGGCCTGGGAGGAATAGCTGTGTTGTTGCTTGGGAGGTTGACAAGATGATACCTGTGTTCGGCGGGATTACTATATCAGCTTCGTCCTCGCAGTTTGATAGTAATGTTGATGTCTTTTGGGTACGACTTCCAGGTGCCGTTTTGAAGATCTCTGCACCAGGATCTCTGTATACGATTGATGTGGCAGGTCCCATACGTTCGAGGCACTGGACTAAGCGTAGATGGCTTTTGAGGAGGTTTGTGGACAGGGAGAGCATTATGTGTTGATTTGTTCCAGGTAGACAATGTGGGATCTGAGACTGGTTGGAGGTTTTCTCTGGTTGTCGAGGAACATTTCCATCAGTGGACCGGCTGTCTGATGTTCTATCATGCAGTGATGCATCGTGCTCCTTCGTAGAAGTTTCTGTTGGCACCTTATTTAGGAAATAATGACTTTGGGTGGCCACAAGTCGCCTGGTAGCCTGCCCTCTGGTCTCCATAAACCGTGATAAGGAGCCAAGGCCTGAGGTCAGATTTTGTCTTGAAGGAGACTTGTCTTCTATTGTTGAAGGCATGAATATCTGATCCGCAGTACTTGTCTGGTTGTAATCCTCTTGAATGTCATTCAGCTTTCGTTTTCGCATCAGTGATTGACTGCTTGGGCTCATATTACTATGAAGTTCGGGTAGATTCTGAGGAAGACCGGAAGCCACTGAGGCATCTCCTTCTATTGCAGGGGCTACCAGGCGTACTTCAG
This sequence comes from Aspergillus brasiliensis CBS 101740, assembly GCF_001889945.1. Classification (NCBI taxonomy): domain Eukaryota; kingdom Fungi; phylum Ascomycota; class Eurotiomycetes; order Eurotiales; family Aspergillaceae; genus Aspergillus; species Aspergillus brasiliensis. Next base: position 1,970,186 of record NW_027137442.1, read on the forward strand.
GGACCAGAGTTCCAAAGACTGACTGTGCTGAGCAATTTGGAAACTGGTTAACTTCCTGATGAGACGAGCTACATACAGGTGGATTTGGAGAGTAGCTTGGTCGAAAAGGAAGATCCTTCAAGATGCAGTTGTCACAGTTGTCATAAGGGAAACAGTCGGATGTCGCAATGTTATCCGTGATCTCAGTGTAGGTTACTTGGGAAGTAACGCTGCTTGAACTCGTGGGTATTGTCATAGGCATGATGACTTGCTCAACATCGGATGGAAGCTCCTTTCTCTTGCTCACATCCATATCCGTAGTGAACCTCTCGAGAGGCGGATCTTGTTCGCATGATGATGACCTGCACGAAGCTGGATCGTGCGACAGTTGCTTGCCTGCTTTCGCAGAGACCTGGTAACCTCCCAGATCACTTTCCAATTGTGGACCGGGAGTCCCTTCAGTATCTTTAATCTCAAGGCAGTTATTATACTGCAGCGTATCGACATCACATGGTATATTATGCAAAGAAATGGTGACGGGACTAAGCAGGACCTGCTCTTCTATATTCGGTGATGGGCTGTCGCAAGTAAAACAATCATCATCTAGAGGACAAAGGGGCGGTGACTGGAGATGTAATTGATCTTCCTACCATCAAATTCAGCGAAGAGAGTCAAAGAAGCGCGAGGGTTTCCCAACACATACCTTCGCCACGTCTTGCAAAGGACAGAGTAAGTCATCCAAGTCCGGAGGACGATTGACAGCCTCTCTTGCACCCTGAATAAGGAGTAATGCGTCTTTAGAACAATCCAGCTTCTCATTCCTAGCACTCTTCTCAATCATATCCGTTTCACATATCAGTTTGCTGGAGAGATTGCTATCGTAGTCCCTAGTAAGTCCCTCAAGTGAACACAAGACATCCTCTTCTCGAAAGTAACGAAGCGGCTCAGCCGGAAGTGCCAAATACGTATCATTGTCAGAGCTGAAGAGAGGAGGTTCTAGCTTCAAATCGTCATATCGATCCCACAACGGAAGGACTTTACCCCACAAGTCATCGATGCTTTCTCTTTTAATGTCGCGAAGTACTGACGACAGGTACTGAACACTTTCCTTTCTAATGTCGAGCTTTTCATGAAGTAGGTCCTGCTCGATCAGTTGCTGGCTGGAAGCGACGTTTTGCTCGATAAGTGAGACAGCGTCTTCAGGGGAATTAAGAAAATCGGGAGCGATCTCGCAAATATCGTCGATATGCTGGAGGTCAAGGTCTGTGTAATCAGTAGCTATGCCGTGAAAACGAGCATATTGAAGTAAAGAGACATTGTTTGTGGTTGCCATTGGAGGGTTGGGACTGTCGGTTGTATGGTTTGCGACAAAACTGTGAAGGCTTCGCTAAAAGGTACTTGATACTATGATGATGTGGAAGAGAAAAGCACGTGTCTTATGTTGTTGACGCCTCACGATTGAGGTGGAAAAGCATGACTTGAATTGTAATAGCCCGAAATTATGTACTCCTAGTTGCTAAGGCTCCGCTAAAAATCGCTAGTCATCTAATTATCAACCCGGAAAGTAAGAGAACCAGCTCTCATATTCCCGCAAAACCTGCTTCACGCTAAACATTCAAAACGCGCGAATGACGACTCGACAGAATTTCGACAGAATTAGTCATTGTAGTTTGACTGTCGGGAGCCGTCCTTGTTAACAGGAGGCAGGTTGTACAGAGCAATGAATTCTTCTTCTTGCGATTTTCCTGCCGGATCCAAAACCGGGCGCTCTGCGTGGCAGCAGACGCGGACAGCATGGCGACGGTGAGGAGCGAATCCGTAAGAAGCAGAGTGGTTCTACCAAACAGTTAGCTTAAAATGTACAGCATACTGCGAGGGACACGGTACTCACAGTTGTGCGATTATCCCAGATAGCGACATCATTCTTGTTCCACTGGAACCGCGCATGCATCTCTTGGGTAGTCGCGATGACTTCCGTGAGGTATCTGATGATAGCATCGCTCTCGGTCTTGGGAATTCCCACAATCTTTGTAACGAAACCAGGATTGAAAAACAAACTGTTCCAGCCAGTGACAGGGTTCGTCCGAATAAGAGGATGTTCTGTAGTAACCGGCTCCCGACGGACAGGTCGACCAAGAGCACGCGAGTCCGAGGCCTGCATATCCGCCGAGTGTAGAGCTGTCAGACCCTTGAGGTATGTTTGCATATGAGGCGACAGTGCATCATAAGCCGCGTATTGAGACGTCCAGAGCGTATCACCACCACCACCCCGTGGCGGGCCGGTCAAGACCTTGAGCGATGTGTATGATGGAGGTTGGACTTCATATGTAACCTAGAATAATTCGTCAGTCACCAATTCGGTACCATAAGCAAAGGTAGCACATACATCTGAATGCCATAGAAAACTGGGTGTGAACATGGCTCGCTGGTCACTGGAGTTGTCTCCAGTATACACGACGTGAACATCCTCCAAACCCTCTCTTCTCGGGACAGACGTTGTTGCGTGCTGAAGGCGAAAAACGTTAGCGATAGTTGATGATAACCGTATGCAGGCCATGCATACCTTATGTAGCTTCCCGAAGTGTCTACCCAGGTCACGCTGAGCATCGATATCCAAGTCATCCTGTCCTCGGAAGAAAACCACACCGCGGATAGCTACCAAACGAGCCAAGTCATCCTTCTGTGCATCGTTCAGCTTTGCCAGATTCACTCCATGAATCTCGGTCCCGATCTTGGGCGTGTAGTCAAAGACGTCTGTTGCGTCCTGAAGTAGGTTCCGGAACTTGGCGTCTCCATAGAGACCCCTATCCTCATAGGGTGTTTCCTCTAGCGGAGGCCAATGGAGGTTAGGGAAAGTAGGAAGAAGATCTTGGTACGGGTAGTTGTCATGGTTTTCCACAACAGTCCGACCTGGTTGATAACCAAACTTGTTGTCTTCTGTGGTTTCCTTCTTGATTATGGGAAGGCGACCGACTGGCTGAGTTACCACTGGGTCCACGAGTGATGGCGCCATGGTCTATCTGGGAAAAGGTGACCGTGATATACAAATGTGCTGGTGGAAACGATGATAACAAGATGTATTTGAATAGGGACTTATTGACACGAAGACTGATAATCAATGTGAGATGAAAAACTGGGCTTATATAGACAGAAGCACACATAGAGAACGGAGAGGCCACATCCTCCACTCCATTATCAAGGGGAGAGATAACCAGAGAAGAGTCAGGCATTGCCCCAAATTCGGGACAGGCGGGTATTGCACCATCGCTGGAGAATATCACCCAAGCGGCTGATCAAGCAACGATGTATCCAAGTATCCATGGGGACACCGAACGATCCCCCAAACAATAGCGGGCCCAACGATGGTGTCAGCGAAGATCGCGTCATTCGAAGGCAACAGAAACCGTTGTGGGGACAAGTTCTGTGACGCTCGGCGTCGGGTCAGATCTCCCGCTTATCTGGGAGAACCCGGAGGCGTCACACCGCTTCCTTGAGCTAAGTTGATCTGTCGCGAATCACATACGTATGTAGGGTTCTAGAATGCCACTAGATGGAAACGGATCAACAAATTGGGGTTGCTATTTAGAGCGAGTATGGGGAAACACCCGATAGAAACATCATGTTGAAACTTGAAATAGCCGGACGGAGTATGCCAGGCTGCTTGCAAGCCACCTTCGATTGTGGCCGTATGTATAATCTACTGTAAGCTTAATCCATTATTGTAAGCAGACCACCCTTTCGTTCTCAGCAGGGTTAAACGGAGTTCCCTACCACAAGGGCCTCCGGCTTCAGGAAGGTCATGCTGGGAGCCCAGGGGATGGAGTGACGTTAGCCGAAGGATTAGGTGCGATCACGCCAGTCTGCCGTCCTCTTGCGTCTTTGCGCCGAACGGGCAGCTTGGCATTCTTCACCCTGACCGCCTTCTCCGCATAACCCCTGGCGAGCCGCATCAACCTGTCACAGCCTCACAGGTGCTTTACGTGTATGTACGGAGGAAGAAAGTGATGATCCTCAAAATTTCATTAGATTTTGATGAGTCACACTGCTGCTTATGATAATCAACTGATTAACTAACTGCCCGGACTACATTGCATGCGTGCTATGCTTTCTGGTAGTGCATTCAAAATACCTCGTTGGAGGCCTTTGTATGCGACTTGAACTAGCTTTCTCTGGAGCTTGTGATGGCATCCTCACTCGTCATCTCCGAGATTCTTTACATCAAGTACAACGACGCCTTTCTGCGCGGTCGTGGACAGGATGATCCAGGGGACAATGTCACCAGCAGATAGCCGGATCAGATAACCGGGTAAACCGAAGTTGCGTGGTAGTGAAGTTCCACCTAATGTAGCGAAATTAGGTATGCTTCATCAAATCTAAATCCGTCCGTAATTTACATGAATACTATGTGATGTCAATGCACCGACTTCCCGACATTCATGACACAGAGGGCGGGCCTAGAACCACCTCTTGCACCTGTTCGGTAACTCCACCGAGACGGCTGGCAACCCCTAGTATGCCCGCCTCAACATCACCGAGCACTGTGGCAAGCTCGCTGACGATGGACTTGGGAGTTCCAGCGGCTGCGCCATCTCGACTACGAGATGTCACAAAGTCGTGAATCTGTCGTTCCAAAGTCGCCTCGACTCCGTGAAGGTGATCTTCAATCTCTTTCAGGTTTCGCGTGTAACGCTCCAGGACGGCTCCCATCTCGTCAGAGCGCTGAGAGAAGTAATCAACCAGGTTGACGGGTACCCCGTTGACGGATGTGGCAGTCGACGGATCGCTTTCAACGTCGTCTGGGAGAGCTAGAGTATTCTTGCGCGTGGTTCTCAACGCTTGTCCATCTGACATCTTCTGATCCTGGGACCACCATCCAGCACCACCGGTAGATTGATACTGCAGCGGCAATTTCAGAGTATCAATTGCTCGGAATGCAACTTGAGCCTCAGCTGCGTCGCGAGACACAAGATTGCGAAGTTGATCGATATCACCGGCGTCATTCTCGAGTGCATGCTGCATTGTCTCCAATTTCCCCTGGACAAACTCCACGTCATTTGGAATCGTCTCTCCCTGGCTGGCGATGGTGGGTATCATGTTCGCAACCTCGTTGCATATCTTAATTTGATTGAGGACGAAGTTATCGAACTTTTCCAACTCTGATTTGATCTCATCTGCGCAGCTCTCGTATTTGGTTGTGGGAAGAATGTTGCTGATATCGACTTTGACCCCAGGGATGACCGTTGTTCCAGCCGCCGCGGCTGTGGGTTGTGTTGTTTGTTGCGTTGTAGTATTTTGGTTTCCGAACAAAGACAGAGTAGGCTTCTGTGATTGCTGCTGCTGCTGCGCGCTAGTTTGGTTGGCGCCGCCACTGTGATGGTTAGCATGAGCCATGATTCATATCGTGAGCAGGAAGACCGCTTACAATAGGCCTCCACCAGTAGTCGTAGAGCCTCCAAGTCCACCAAAAAGAGGCTTTGATTGAGTCTGGTTGGCGGTATTGCCGCCCAGGTTGCCGAAAAGGCCTCCACCGGTGGTCCCGCTTTGTGTGTTGGTCGTGGTGCCGGCTCCCGAGAAAAGACCGCCTGACTGTGGTTGCGAAGTTGTGGCAGTAGAGTTACCAAATAGCCCTCCTCCAGTTGAGGTTGTGTTTGACTGCTGGCCACCTAACCCCGGAAAGAGACTCGAACCGGAAGGCTGAGATTGCTGTGTAGCGCCGCCTGCATTTCCAAACAGCCCACCGGCTGGCTTTGACTGAGTGGCAGCATTCCCAAGGTTGCCGAATAAACCTCCCGAAGTAGTAGTGGTCGCTGGTGTTGTTGTAGTGCTAGTCTGCGTGTTGGTTCCAGAGCCACTGGTAATGCAATATTCTGTTAGCTCTTTGAAACCTGAGAGAGGCCCAGAAAAAAGGACTAAAACAAGGCAATTGCGGTTTGAACACTTCATGAAGGTGTAGCCCAGATGGCACCATGAGATCACCAACAGACGTAACAGGAAAGACCTTACAATAAAGAATTGGCAGAACCAGTGTTGATGGACAGGCCGGTCGAGGTGCCGGCAGGCTTTGTACCGAACATGATGAACGTTTGGACTGGAAATGAAAGCGCGGGATCAGGTATGAAATGTGTTTCGGAGAAAGTATCGCGACAAGAACCTTTGTTGCGCCCGTCAAGAGGGTCTTGTGCCAGCACAATGTCCACAGGAGCTGGAGCGAGTTGCGACGTCGGAAAACAACAATCAAGACGATCCTCCCCGGCTAGTGTTGGATGGGGAAAGATTCGCCGGGCCGAGATTATTCAGCGTTATCGATAAGGACAAAGTAAAGGTAGAGTATAACGACCACCAATATTCTAAAGAAAATATTGATTATCAAGATCAATGACCAATTGCGTCTTTTCAGATTCAGCTCATCGATGGGAAACAATTAAAAGGACATTTATAGGTCTTGGAATGTCATCACTTCACGTTTGAGCGCAGGGTGCCATTCCTCATGACTTCCAACCACCGGCGCCGTATGAGTTGATTCACATATATAGTCTGTGATATCCTCATCAATCGTCTCTTCAATTGCTATCCCATTGACTCAATTCCACAGTATCTATTCAACTGATTCTCATGCTACGATGTACTTGAATTGAAGGCATCTGGCATTGAGAACTAAGGGAGAGATTTACTCATCTTTGCTCCACCCACTGCTTCACAATTTCGACCTATTCAATCTTTTGCTTGATTGTTGCAACTTGCCATTATATAAGAAGACCCAGATCTCAGAATGACTGAAGGCTCAGAGCCCATATGTGTTGCCTCGACCCGACAGAGTGGTGATGAGAATGGCCCTGGCTTCGGCAGTCATTCTCCGAATTCTCTAGACTCAACGGCCATACGACCAAAGGATCAGCGGAGTCTTGCCCAGAGCCCTAACACTACATATTTCAAGGGCGCAGAATGGTAAGTCCTCAGGTATCACTATCATGGCTTGGCTAATCATGCATCCCAGGTCGGCGGATGGAACCACAGTATTGACGGATTCCTCGGACCACCATATCAGGACATGGATATTGTCAGTAAATCCTCCTGTCCTCTTGTCAAAATAGCCTAACCAAACCTCTACAGACCGCCTGATCTTCTAGAAGAAAAGACATCTCCCCACAGCTTGTCACCTTACTCTGTCTTGCCGTCAGCAGAACCGACCTATGCGACTGCCATGTACCCTTTCTTCTCCCTTCAAGACCCATCGACTACATTGTTCCTCTCATCTGTTCGAGACCATCCAATCAGGTTGACTTCTGCTCTGGCTCCGACCTCAGTGGCGACTTATTCTCTGATAAACCCCATGACAGAAGCCTTTATAACGCCTCACTCAATCATTTATCCATCTGCGTTGGGAGGAAGCCAATTTCTCGCTGGCTCGGACAGCCTGATCAGTCTATTTGATATCTCTCGACCCGGAAACGACGGCCCTGTTGCTTCCATGCCCACAATACCAAGCAAGCGCAAACAGCTGGTGGGTGGAGGTGTGGGCATGAAGGGAATCATTTCTGCCATGGCCCTGGATCCAACAGGAGCTGGTATCTTAGCTGCTGGAACCTTCACCAGACATGTCGGACTTTATGGTGCACATGGGACAGGGGAGTCTTTAGGGACATTCAGCATCGCCAAAACGGAAGCCCACCATCATATCGGCGGCCGAGGGATCACTCAACTGCTGTGGAGCCCCTGCGGAAGATATCTTTACGTTGCTGAACGGAAAAGTGACGGGGTCTTGATATATGATATTCGAGTTACTGGACAATTGCTTGGATGGTTGGAAGGTCGCAAGGCTTTCACAAATCAAAGGCTGAAAATCGATGTAGTTCCCAGTGGCGACAACGGTTCGCACGAGATTTGGGCTGGCGGGACCGATGGCTGCATGAGAGTGTGGCAGAACCCTACACATGCTGCTGGTGCTCAGGCTCCCAAATGGGAATGGAAGGTCCATGACGGTAAGTGTGCTGCGCAATGAAGAACAAGGACACCTAAGCTAATTGAGAATAATAGATACCGTGAGTAGTACGGTACTGCATCCAATGGGGAATATAGTAGCTACAACCTCAGGTCAACGGCACTTTGATAAAGATATCGACGATACCAGCTCCTTAGCCGATCCGGAGATTGACAACAGCCTGAAAGTGTGGTATATGCCATTTCTAAATACGAACAGCAATGACGACTGAGTAGGATGGCGACCCAGTAGGTATTGTTGGATGCCATACAGTGGCATATGCTGTTCCTGAGCACACCTAATGCTTGGGATTCTTTCGATGGCCGACGAAGTTTCTTCTCTGTCTACGCCGTAACCAGTCACACCAGGAGGATCACAAAGGCTCTGAGCTATCGGTGGATTGGGATAATCTGGGGCTAAGATAATTAGGGCCTGGTTCCTGCAGCAATAGCGGCATCAGCAAATAATAGGTCATACTTCTATGAAATGCTTGCAACTTCACACTGGAAAAGAGTAAGAGACCAGGGAGCTATGGTCAACTGGTGTTAGGAGTTAAGACAGCTCAATAAATTCTGTGAAAACCGGCTGTTCACGAAATAGGCCAGAAATTCAGATTCACGCTCTTTTTTTAGCACTTCGTGAACGCGTGAATCTAGGCAACCCTCCACCAACGTGAACGTGAATCTGTGAACCTGTGAACATGAATCCACTCAAGTCTTCCATTGGATCTACCACACACAGACAGAATGAATTTGAGGCTTCACCCAGTCTACATTCCCTCATTTGCAGTGCTCTTGCTGCCTGGCAACAGGGTACTATGGCCTGGCTTCCATTTTTTCAGATTTTACTAGGGAGTCTTCAACAGCCAGGTGGATCCTGATTCCCTATACAAAGGCCAGTGTGTTAATGTGTCTGTGATTCCATTCACAGGTAGTGAATCGTATGAAAAATTCACACAATGCCTTAATTTCCAACACAGTACTTAACTGTTCTTCCCTTCCCTCCTCTCTCCCTTTCATCTTCCTCGTGTATAGCAATCCTCATTCCTTGGAGTACATATCTTCTTGTGATCATTCCACATATTGCTTCACAGATTTACTGTTGCCCTAAGAACAAGTTGGATTTGCTATTCTATCCCCTTCTACACCATCAATTTGGTCAAGTCTTCTTTGATTATTTCTGTTTCTGGAGCTTCCAGGGACGCGTCTAGGAACGAGTCTTTGGATTTCGTGACTAGCGAAGGGCAGTGTTGGTCAGCCTTTACGATGTCTGACTTTACTCAGCCTGCTGTATCGGGACAGGGTGATCCGATGAGCGATTTCACGTTTATAAATGAGCTTGTCGATGCCGACTTTACTGCTCTGTTTGGGGACTTTAAGTGAGTATCTACTTCGTTGTTCTTGTTCTTGTCCTTTTATCGTCAACAAGTTCTGACATTACATGCTAGTAACTGGCATTCGGCACCGGAAAGCGGAGGGCCTAGTAGCAACACTCAAGATCCCTCGGGTCAAAACCTTCCAGATGAAAATCTTCAAAATCAAAGCCTCCCAGGCACCATCATGGCGCAGGACGCCGGTGGACACGGAGGTGTTCTTGACGCTTCGGGTGCCCTGCCTGATCCATTCGTTCTAGGATCGGACCCGGATCCAGTCGCATCGCCGGTCTCCCTGAATACAGGTGATCACAGTCTGGCCATAAGCTTCGAGAACGCCCAAATGGTTGCAATGGGTGACAACCAACCGAACCTCTTCGGGGAGGTGGAAGGTTATAATATCACTGGGCCTGCCAATCATACGGATCCTAGTACTACTGGGCAGTTCAATGCTGCGGCTCTGAACCAGACCGGATCTGTGCCTAGGAACCAAAATATGGCGAATCTGCAACACATGGACGCCCGTACTTTGGCCAATAAGTTCTATAGTGGTGAGATTGCGCATTTATCAAGCCCTATGAACGGTGTTCAGCATACTAGTTTGTCTCAAGCTCGCAATGCGCTACCGGGACAGTTCAGCATCATGCCTTTGTATCCGCGTGCAAATTGTCCTGAAAATAACAGCACGGACGTCGCGTATGATATTGACGATGACGATGACGGTGAGAATTTTCTGCAAGTTGGGGATAAGTTTTTGAACAACGCGTCGAACAACTTCGTGGACCCGGGCAACTATGTGGATAATGCCTCGGGGGCCTCACTCAGTTCCACGCCCGTTGAGCAGGCCGCAAGCATGATCGGAAATGTACCGGGACACCAGGCTGTTTCTTCCCAGGGGTCCCAGAGATGCACACCTCCATCGCAGCTCATTCATGCCACTGGTGTCTCGCAGGCAATTGCTACGCCAACAAACCAGCTTGATAGAAACCGATCAAATACTGGCTCCTCTGGCACTTCTGCCACCTCCCAAAGATGCCAAGCAGCTTCGCCTGCGGAACAGATTGCTGGAAGTGCTGGCAATCATGTCATTGGAAACCAGATCACGGGCAACCAGATCACTGGATATACACCCCAGCATGGGATTCAAGTGTACCAGCGTATCTCGCCGCCTCAGCAGGCTGCCAGTGGAAACAGCAGCGCAACCCGATCGTCGCCAGGATCCGGATCTGGACCACAGATGAACTCCAGTCCACCTGATTATCTGCCTGGCAAGCTCGGGACGGTCGACGGCTTCAATCAGCGCAGCTCATCTGGCAGCAGCGGATTCTCCGAACAGCAGATCACTCCCTCCCGCGGTTATCATATGGCCCCGGCCCAGAGCGGAGGAATCTCAGAATCAGCAGCCACTATCCCAGTCGTTACTGCTGCTCAGCCGACCATCACCCTCCAAGGGCCCGTTCATGACCCACGGCCAAGCTTCGTTCCGGATATTGAGCGGCTTATGAACCCTGAGGCCTATAATATGGACTGTAGTACATTCTATGCTTCAGTGGATGAAGCTAGGGCAGCTCGTCCGGTGCAGGCTGGTGTTCGAGAGGATACAACACTGCCCACGAACGAACTTCAGAAACGAGCCATTGTTAGAGCTCTTAGCGTGGCCATGCTAAGCACCAGGAAGGCCCAAGACAACCCCGGCATGATTAAGCCGTTCAAAGAGGGCAAGTACAGTGAGGAAAGGGTTGAAATCGTCTGCTGGGAGCTACTAGTGAGTATTGGCGTCAGACAGTACTGTTGTGTCATGGTCTAACATTGCGTTTAGGAGTGCGTTATTACCAGACAGATCTCGGGCTCATTGTTGACCCTTCACGGATTGAGGAAAAAGATTACTAGCGATCTGATGACATTTGCGGAACGTATCACTAGAGTTCTGGACTGCCTCGAAACTCAAAAAACGATCTGCAAACATCTTCTGGATCCCCCTTACATGCATCAGTTTGTTGATGATCCCCTCGCCGCCTATAAGCGTGTCATCGCCAACAAGACGCTGAACAAGCGCAAAGGGGAGGTGATGAACGCTGGCAAGCAAGTTCTTGGAGCCAAGAAGGCAGCTGAATCGACCACAATCAGCCAGCCGGTTAGGGTTGCCGTACCTACGGTGCCTTCAATGCCTTCAGTGCCTCCAGTGCCTACCGTGACCAATGTGCCCAATGTGCCTATGGTACCTATGGTGCCTACTACCGGCGTGACCATGACTCCGATCAGCACTCCTGGAAGCATTGCAGCGACTGGACGAAATCCCCAGCCTGCCACCCCAGCTCATGGGCACCAGCCAGTGGTGAACGTCATGGCCCAGGGACTCAGAACTAGGTACAATGGGTCCATGAGCGCAGGCACGCCTACCCCTGGACACCCAGCCAGACCTTCGGTTCCAATGGGCCACCACTCGGCGCCTCTGGCCAGACAAGCCGCTGCTCGCGCACATAACAATCGTGTGATGGGCCCGACCTCACACCCTCGACTCAGTGCCGGCTCCGTCCCCATGCCTCAGTCTGCTCCCGCATATGCCCAAACGCCCGACACCGTCTACAACCCAGTACGAACTCTGGGAAACATGATGCAGCGAAATATGATGGGACACGGCAACAACCCAGTTTCTGCTCAGGCCAACCCACACCTCCAAATGGGACAAGCCAATCCATACATGCAGATGGGACACCAACAGCAAGTGCTAGGCACTGTGCCAGGAGTGCGAAAGCGCAGAAGACAAGAAGCAGAAGATGAAGATGCTTCCCCTTCTGCCAAACGGCACCATTAATCTCACCACAACCATTACTACCTTTTGTTGAAAGATCATCGAACAGGCTCATACGAAAGAAAAGCGATCATGCGACGGCACCAGTTGCTTGCCTACACACTACTCAAAAGAATTCTCGAACACAATGAATGAAAGGCTCTACATCGGACAGGCAACACGAAAGCACCAGGTGCTCGTTAAGATACAACTCTCAAACTTTGGAATGACACATGCAATCGGCTCGAAGAAAGAGCGCGACAGCACAAGTTGCTAGTCAACCATTTACTCTACGAACGTTTACGACGACCACAGGCTTTTATGACAGAAAGGAACAGGACAGCAAGAATCTGCATGTCAAGAATAGAATACATCTCTCTCAACTCTCGATCTACAAGAACTTACACCTCAACATCATACAGATTGGACAGACCTCAACACACCACATCTGAACGTACTCCGACTTTACTACATCTGACTTGGTCCTACGATATTACGAGATACGATCTTACGAGGTTTTGGCTGTTGTACATGTTTTGTGATACCCCCCAGTCGATGATACACTTCTCTCCGACTTGCAGACTCTGGCGTTGCCATTGGAAATATTCTCATCTTCTTCTCTTTTCTCGTGACTGGAATAGTCTCGCATTTGGCTCAACACCCAGGGGTTTCTCTACTACATTTTGTCGAAAGACCAACATTCAGAAGGTGCACACAGTGCAACATTCAGGCTTAAGTGTACGGCGAGTTAGTTCGTCGACGCCTTTGATTAAGAACAATCGGTGCAGAGCTGGCCTCATGCACTGTTTTTGCTTCGTTTTCGGTTCCTTTTAGGTACATGGAAGGCTTTTCTCTGGTTTTTGTCAGAGTTTTGGGGCAGGATGGTTTCTTTTTCTTTTTTCTTGCTTGTCTTATGGTGGTTTTTCTTTCACATATTTGATTTTATTTGCTTTTTCTGCTTCTATGAGATTCATTTCCTTTTTGCTTTCTGTCTTATCCCTCGGGGGTACATACATAGTCTTTCATCTTTCTCACGGGTATCAAACACATCTTCGCCTGACGTGGCTGTATCTTTTGATTATCAGATTGCCAGAAATTATCTTTGTCTATAGCCCGATAGACAGAATCAATTTCACGCAGGCTTAATACCATAACGCTCATACGGGAAATTCTCTAGAGAAGGCAACAACTCCCCCAACCCATCCCCAATCTGCCCCGGCGTACCGGCGCTCTTCAACCTCCCCGAGACTAATTCATCCGCCTCACGCTCCGGCTCAGTCTTCTCCTCCTCTTTATGCTCCCCAGTAAGCCCAGCCAACACCTCCTCCTCACGCCCCTTATACGACTCCAACAAACCGGGATGCGGGACCCAAACCACCCGCATACCGGCCCTCCGACCGGCCTCAACGCCCGGCACCGCATCCTCAAAGACCAGACACTCCTCCGGCGTGATCTCAGTCTCTCCCTTTGCGCGCAGATTCGTGTTGATGGTCTCCAGCGCGAGCAGATAGATATCGGGAAGCGGCTTGCCTCGTCCCTTGCCAATGCGGGGATCGTCACCGAGCACTTGTTGAGATTTCGGGAATGCAGAGAACAAGTCGTCCAGGTGGCTGGCCTTCAGCTTGAAGTTCCGGCTGTGGGAAGACGTGGCGAGAGCGAGGTGCACGGGCTGGTCGGTGGCTTGGGTGGAAACAAGCTTGGCGAGGAGTTCCCTGACGCCGGGGAGGGGCTGGGATTGAGGGAAGAATTTCTCTTGCAGGGCGGATTGCTTCGCGGCGTATTCTTCGGGCGAGATGGGGAGTTGGGCCCAGTGGTGGAAGATTCGGCTGGCCTGGTTTGGTATGTCAGAGGAGTGATTGAAGGAGGAGCTGTGGAAGGAGGGTACTGGAGGCATATGCGATTCGAGCAATGTGGGCGGTGGGGGGGGAGTGATTCTACTTACATCTGGTTGGGGACGACCCTGCAATTGTGCCTTGATAGACCATGGGAGCATAGGCTTTCCATATTCCTGAAGAATGGCATTGGTGATATCCGTGTATTTGTCCTCCGAGTCGATGAGCAGGCCATCCATGTCGAAGAGACATGCCCGCACGCGGGGTAGACTGGGTATCAATCAGCTAATTGCGAGCTATTCTTGGGGGCAGTAAAGCTATACTTTTGTGCTGAGCTAGGCATTATGCAGTTACTCTCCTTGGATGTTTGAAATGCAAGGATAACCAGGTCAGCGTAGACAGGTGACAGCAATGATGCGCCTCGACCGTTAACGATGGATGATTATCGGAGATTGGCAGGAGGGGAAGTCAGTGCCTAAGGCAGGAAGGGGCAGCGGCAGGGACCGGCCATCTCCGACTCCGACTCGCCGACTCCGCGGAGCTGCAAGTAGCTTCTGGAACCGCCAGAGCAAAAGGAACCCACCGGAGGATCAACAAGCACCTGGTGAACCTACGAACCTCCAGAATCAAAGATGACGAACGATGCGAAACAAAGAGCCGAGAATGCGGCTAACAGTGACGGTGAAGAAGAAGAGGACGTGTTTCACGATGCGCGCTTCCCCGCTGAAGAAGAAACGGTGAGTTGAGCACAGCTATGTCTTTGCCCCTCATCATCAACAAAAGGATACTGATACGGCTACGATTACCAGCGACTCCTAGAAGAATCTCATACCATCAAAGCCGAAGCCAACAAACTCTTCACCGCAGCCTGCTATGATCAAGCTATCTCGTGCTATGACCGCGCCCTCGCCTCATGCCCCAACTACCTCGACTACGAAGTCGCCGTTCTGCGAAGCAACATGGCCGCATGTTATCTGAAACTTGAAGACTGGAAGGCGTCTGTCGACTCAGCGACTGCCTGTATCGATCGTTTGGATAAGGTGGTTCCCCCTGCGACAGGGACAGCAGATGGGGAGGGTGGTGACAAGGGAAAGCAACCGCAAGAGTCGAGTGGCGAAGACGCTGTGGTCGAGATAACGGGTGATGATGAAGAAGCCGAGGAGGAGCTGAAACGGTTACAAAAGCAGGATGAGAAGAAACGGGATGTGATGCGCATCCGCGCAAAGGCGCTAATGCGACGGGCCCGGGCAAAAATGCAGCTCGCGGGCTGGGGGAACCTGCAAGGGGCGGAAGAGGACTATAAGGAGCTGGCTGCGATGGATAATCTGCCGCCTGATGATAAGCGTGTTGTACAGAAGGCTCTGCGTGAGTTACCTGCGAAGATCGGTCAAGCGAGGGAGAAGGAGATGGGGGAGATGATGGGAAAGCTCAAGGATGTAAGTCGATGCTCTGTAGAGGTTAGTTATCGACATGCTAACGAATATAGCTGGGCAACGGATTTCTCAAGCCGTTTGGGCTGTCGACAGATAATTTCAAATTTGTGCAGGATCCAAAGACGGGTGGATATAGCATGAACTTCCAGTCATGAACTTTCAATCTGGTTGATCTGCCGATAGAATTGCTTGTTAACTTGCATTGTGGAGTCTGGTTTCGATAGTTGAGCGTCATATAAATTGGTCGTAATTCATGTCTGATATGGGATCTCTTGGTAGACAATATCTGCAAGTCATTAGCAGGACAGCTGTGGGTATAGATCGGTGCTATTGAAATGACGGACTCTGAGCCATGCCTTATGTTAAGCACAGCAGAAGTGACGGCAACACCCAAGAGTCTAACTGAAGTTGCTTAGCGGCTGCAGCAATCGGGACAAGTCCTCAACAGAGCCGAGCAAAGTGATACCAGAAAGAGTCAAGATGAGCATTGATTGATCCCCGCATATCCGCATGGGGGATTTCCGAGCGGGGGAGCTATATCCTTAACTCCGGATTGCCGTGAAGTTATATAGATACCATCCTTGTCCATAACTACATATTTCCTCTCTCATTGTCTCCATACACATCATGTCGAACATAATCCAGGCCACTACTCACCTCGGTGAGATCCGCGGGAAAACTACTAATGGTGTCACCCAGTTCCTGGGAATCAAGTACGCCACCCTGAAGAATAGACTCGCAGATGCGGAACTAGTCGAAAGGCGTGATGGAGGCATTCTTGATGCAACTGAAGATGGGTAAGACATTCGTCTGCCGAAATCTGCACGTTCTCTTTTGGATACACGTTAAAATGATTGTCTTTATAGACCAACCGCGATATCCCTCTAGGTGGATGTGACTTGGAACTCAGCGCGATTCAACACACTTTACCCAAGAAAGAACTCACCCAGTCAGATGTGGACTGTCTGAACCTGAACATTGCTGTTCCTGCAGGCACTTCTGCCCATCTAAAACTTCCCGTGTTTGTCTTTATCCATGGTGGTGGTCTCATGATTGGAGCGAATTCCTGGCCTCAATTCGACTACGAGCGTTTCGTCAAGTTGTCGATTGACAATGAACTGCCTGTAGTTGCGGTCTCAATCAAGTGAGTATATGTCTTGTGGCTATTTATGAAGCAAGGTTTATCTGACTATGATCAAGTTATCGCCTAGGACCATTGGGATTCTTGACCTCCGATGAATTGCGGAAAGCTGGATATAAAGCCAACAACGGGCTTCGGGATCAGAGGGTGGCTTTGCAGTGGGTACGCAGGCACATTGTGGACTTTGGAGGAGACCCCGAAAATATCACCGTTGCTGGAATGAGTGCTGGAGCAGGTAAGCTTTCTTTCTGCTCTTATATAAAGAAGGGGAATCTAACAGTATAGCCTCTGTCACTTTTCATCTCGATTCGGAAACACCGCTCTTCAAACGCGCTATTCTCATGAGTGGCTCTCGATTCTTTGTCCAAGCTCTGCCATACGACGTGCACGAGGGCAACTATCAACACGCCATGTCGACACTTGGACTGCAAAATGCTACGTCAGACGAGAGGATCAAGGCCCTTTTGGAATTACCCGGCCAAGATCTGCTTGCTAAGCTTCCTCCATCCGTCTTGTCTGCACCTGCATTCGATGGGGATATGGTGCCATCTGCCGCAACATATGCGCAGGTAGCTGATCGAGCAAGCAATATCCCTAGGGGGAAACAGTGGTGTCACGATTTACTGATTGGCGATGCGCAGTGTGATGTAAGTGGTCGGAGAGTAAGACTGGCCAGGTAGCTCGAACTCACCAAGATTTCCTCAGACCAATATCCTTGCGATCCTAATGCCTCATTTGAAGAACGCCTGTGCAGAGCGATTTGCGAAAGCAGTCCACTCCGTCTTTTCGACCAAGCAAGAACTAGCGACACAGATATTGGCAGGATACGGTTTGACCGCCGAGATTGCAGACGATGAGGCTTTCCCTGCGGTACTCAACTACTTAAACGATATCTTCATATTGGCGCCAACGCTGACATACTCACGCGGGTGGAGAGGGCGCACACATGTCTACTACTTCAACGAGGAGAATCCCTGGGATGGACCTTGGAAAGGCAAGGCTGGCCACATATTGGATGTCGCTTATTTGTTCCAGAATTTCCGCGAGTTCATGAGCCCCGCTCAGCAGAAGGTCGCAGCTGCATTCGCAGTTGATTTCTTCAAGTTCTGCCATGGCATTGAGCCATGGCCTGCCGTAGTAGATGGAGACATCGAGAAAGGATTTACGGCGCGAGTCTATGGACCCTCCTGTGAGGGAGAGACAGCTGCGCAAGTAACTCAAGCTTACGGTGGTACCAGTCGACGAAGGCCGGTTTTATTCGATCTTTCTGACGAAGCATCCTTGGACGAACTGGCAAAGGTTGCTGCCATATTCATGACAAATTAATACTGCATTGCTTGAATGTAAGAGACGTATAGTTTGCTAAAGAAAGGGCAGGGTTGCAACTTCCCTCATTAAACCAGAAGAGCACCATTCATTCACTCAATTCTTGTCTTCTCAAAATTTCCCAAGATAAATAACTCTTCCTCATTCGCTTCTCCACAGACCTATCTTTCATACCGTCTCATTCTTATATTTTCCTAAAATGCAACAGAGAAGAGTACTCCTTCCAGGATCAACTGCACCTTATGACCCTTTACGCCCATGGTTTCCACGATATGGAGCTGGCAATGGAGAAGGGTAAGTAAGTGCGACCATGCGACGCACAGTATATTAACCACCAAAGGACTCCCTAGTTCCGCGGCAACATTATCTCATTGAATTCCATCGACTACTTCCAAGGCTGGCCAACATCATTGGCATGCCTAATTGTGGACGTGCATGAACCCTTTTGGAAAGCGTGTGTGGTGACCGTCCAAGTCGAGGGACCTCTGGGCACTCTAGGCGGAACACTACACATCAGAATGTTTGACAGACGCTTTACAGGAGGCATACGAGTGAGATATGGATGTCCTATTTGGTGTCATGCCGTCGAAGCGGGATACCGGCAATATGGGCAATTGCCAGTCGCACCGTATGCGCAGACACCAATCACCTCCGCAGATAGCAAAGAACCGCAAAATACTCGAAGCATCAATCAGAGAGAAGCCGATATCCAGAATGCTATAACTTATTACTATCAAACGGAACTGCACGCGTACAATACTCTCGCTGACCTTCAAACGGGACATATCCCCAAACTGCTTGGTACTGCCACGATGGCATGGGAAGTAACGAATGGGACGGGGAGTACTTTTATCGGGTCATGTCCTGCATTGATTCTCGTCCCTCTCAATGGGATTCCCTTTCTCAACATGAACTACATTCTGCAGCACACCTGGCACTATATATTTTTGGATATCGTCAACATCAGAAAGATCCTGAAAGATCGTGACCTACATGCAATTGATACGACCCCGAGAAACATTGTGATCGTTCCAAGCCATCCTTGGGGTCTCTTCAAAGCTGTTTTGCTTAGCCTGCAGATGAATGACGGGCCTGGGGAGACTGGGACATCGACCACCAATCACTGAAGGGGTCTCATGCTCGTGCCAGACGATGGAAGGCATACGACTATGCTGCAGGAATCTCCACGGAATGGCTATCATTAGTGTATATAGTGAGGCGTTTCAGTCTCGGACGTTGGGGTTTTTGGTCTTGGTTTCCGGTTGGTGGTATCAACACTTAACTTATGTAGCTCGCGAGCAATTTGAAATGTCGTCGGTCGGCTTCAGAAGACCTGAGGAAGAGGGTTCCAACAGATCAGACAACAGTCTACATTGCAAGACTCGGGATCTGTCTTCGTATCACCTAATTTTCATACAATCACAACTAGTAACACACAACTACTCCCCGCCACGACTCCTAACCCAACACCGCCCCTCACACACCTCATAAACAACCTAAGATACAGTTGCATTAACCGTAGTATTGAGGAAGCTCGAGCCCAGCTTCGCCTCCGCAGCCTTAATCAAAGCCTCCACGGCATTATCGAAATTAGAGAACATCTTACCCACGACAGACTCGCCACAGGTACTCTCCTGAACAGTTGTGCTCGAATCGCTACTAGTAGTATCGCGCTTCTTGAAGCTAATCCCAGGGGTAATTTCCACACAGTTGTACTGAGACTCAGCAGCACGTAACTGGCAGATCTCATCTGTCTTACAGTCACCTGTGCACTCGGAGACATCCCAACCGCGGCTCTTGCGGGCGTAGTAGTCCTGGAAAACGGAGTCGTCATTCTCAAACAGAACAGTGACATTGTGCCAGAAGGCCGGAGTCAGCTCAGCGGCGCTGTCCGTGACGGGTGGGTCGAGGAGGGATCCGTAGGTCTCCTTGGCAGAGTAGTATTTCTCCCAGGTGGGCTTTGTCTGGTAGGTAGAGCTGGACATGTTGGTGATGTACTCGGTGAAGTCGAGGACACCGAAAGTGACGGGGTCGACGGAGTAGACGCGGAACGCAGGGTTACCGGAGGTGGGGGTCATGGCGGGCATGATGTAGGACATCATGGTGGCGGTGTCTGCGGACTGGTCCGTGTAGTTGGAGTAGGCGAGTTCGAATTCATCTTTGTGGGTGTGGCCGTAGAAGACAGCGGCGATGGTGGCGTCGTAGCGCTGGATGATCTGGTTGAAGTAGTTAGAGGCATCATGGAAGGTGTCGCCCGACCCCATGGGCATGTGGCCCATTAACCAGACGCGCTCGCCGGCTGTTTCGGCTGCAGAGAGCTCGTCCACGAGCCAGGCGAGCTGGCCGCTGGGGTCCGTCTCCATGGTCTTCTCGTACAGCCAGAAGTTCTCTTTGTAGTAGAAGTTGGTGTTGAAGGAGATGATACGCAGGTTTCCGCCGGAGTATTTGACCGAGTAGGCGCCATAGTCGTCTGCCGTGCTGGCTGCGGTGGATCCGATCCATTGGCTCCAGTCGGAGGAGAGAGTGTCGTATGCCCACTGGCTGGAGATGGTGGTGTCGACATCAGCTGGTGGGAAGGAGTTCACTGGGGCGCAATCGTGGTTGCCGGTGACGCCGTAGACAAGGTCGAAGTAGTCGGCCATCCGAGAGTTATAGGCGTCGTTCAGGTCATTGGTCACTTCGGTTTCATTGACCAACCAGACGGCACCTTCGACGACATCGCCTGTGAATATGACGAATGAGGCGTCGGGGACGAGCTCCTGGATAGCAGAATACATGCTCTCCTCCAGCGTGAGAGGGGCATCGCAGTTGTGGTTGCCATACTCGCCCGCTGGGTAGTCCGTCACACCTGGGTCGTCGGAGGAAGTATAAGGGCGGCAGCAAATGGGCTTGGTACAATTGTAGCTGGCGAAATGGTTAGTTCTCGTCTCCTAGTAAGTGGATAAAGCTCACGTACTTGGCGCCAGTCTCGTACGAAAGATCAACGTGAATGTCGCTGATGTGAACAATCTGCAGAGGAGTTTCTCCGCTCGGTGCCGGGCGAGAGGCATTCGCCGGTTTGGCAGATGGGAAATCTACGGTATACTCGGCCACTGCAGGGTAATCGCACAGCCCAAAAATAGTAGTACAGAAGAGAACCGCCGTCTTCGAGGGGACGTCCATGTAGCGCAGGTCGTGAGCCAGGATTGGCCCTTCGAGGGAAATCGCACCCTTACAAACGTCATCGTCATCCACCTGAAAAAGCGTCAGCCTTGTTCAACAGAGCCTGGAACCCAAAGAGGCTTACTCCAGCCAGAATGCAAACTTCCGTAATCACATCCACAAAGTCATCATTGCCCAAGTGGGCAAGAGCCTGCAGAACAACAAGAAGAGCCTGCGAACATGTATAAGAATGAGCATCAAGCGCTAGTCTCAAAGTGCCGAGTGGAGCGACAAACCTCGCATGCTGCACAGGTGGCAGCATTCTCAATATCAGTCAGGATCTCACTAACTGTCGACCTCTTAGCGATACCAGTCTCGGTGGAGGCGAGAGCAGCACCGAGAAGGCCCCCAAAACACAATAAATCGGAGATTCTCATTTTGCGTAAAGGCAAGGTTGGTGCATCAGAGTTGCTGTCCAACAGCCCAGGCCAAGGGTTTTTGCGCGGCTTATATAGGTGCGATGGCCACATCTTCAGGCGGGCTGTATCTCCGCCAGTCGCCCCTTGATCACCTGTTCAAAACGCACATAGTATAGATCATCCATATGACACTAGAGGGAGGCCGGACGAAATTCCTTCCGCCTTTCTGCACGTTCTTCCGGGCTCCGCGATGATTGAATGGTGGGTAAATAGCCGGTGGAGATAGGGCAGCGCGGACTCCATGACAGCGAGGGGCATGCCGAGGCCCTCGTGCTAGCGATTGGAGGGCAGGCTTGTGGCAGGCTCGAGAAGAAATTAAAATCAATTTAGCCCTGCAGGGGCAATGGATGAAAGCCGGATTGTCACGGAATTGGCTGCACGCTAAGGAGGATAGTGATAAGCGATCCGTGACTATTACGGCGATGCCTTCCCGTCCTGGTCTGGTAGCGGACGCTATCCTCTCTTCTGCAAGACAATATGGCCCGATCCTATTACACCGTAGACCTTAGCTGTATAACATATGAAGCCTATTAGCAGCACTCAATCCTTCAGAGAGAATGGTGGCATCACTGGCGAGAAAGGAGACATGGGTCTGAAGTATATGTTGAATAGCATGAGCGACTATAGAAACCGACAATAGGCCGTTCGTGAAGGATTGCTGGTCCGAGGAAACACCGATCGGGGAAAATTAAAGCTGCGCGTCTGGGTTATGTGAAATGACGCAGACACCATAATAGAACCTCAGTAGCACCACTATTAGAGACATTTGTGAGCTGCGTTTGTGTCTGGCTTCTGGTGTCCAGTGCTTGTGTGTACTATTTAGCCGAGTCTCCGCAAGATGTAATCGAGATTTTAGTGCAGGTAAGCTGTGATATCCGACAGTGCTACATTAATGCCATAGAAAAGTCAGCTAAAGTACACTTCAATGATAAGGTACGCTCGGGGTCAGGGTGTTCACTGCTGGCAAGATCATGTGAGCTTGTTGCGCTTGTTAGACTTTCACGGTTGCTAGATTGCGTCTTCTTTGGATAGCTCAAGATATTTCTGCGCAGCTAATATCAATGCAGGAGTTGTCTATGGCGAGAGTTGTACTTTGGGTCTCTGATAGCATTTCTCAAAGGAAGGAGTTGGTGTGTGGGAGATGCCGATTCGGAGGCATGACGCTATCTCCTCAGGTTCAATTCGCGTCCTTTTTTATTTTTCAACACCAGAAATTCACGTGTTCCATGCCTATCGATTTGGCGTTATACTTTACTGGATCCATAGCTTTATATGTGGGAGAGTTTATACGTATATACCCAACCACCATGTGGTATATCCCATCCTTTAAGAGCTCATTCAGAGGATTCAAGATTGAAAAGGGGCGACGAGAAAAACTCGTATGCTGTAGTAAATAGAGACTTAGTCGAATACTACCTGTCCAACTTGCATTATTTGTAGTGCTAGGAATCATCACGACATTAGCGATCCATCAAAGCCTCAAACATCTGTATAAGATATTGTTGCTCATCTTCGGACATGTGGATTCGCTGTGTCATGCCATATCCGTCCCTGAGTCGCGCAAGAAGAATTGCCTTTCCTGTCTTCGATCTGACAGCTGCTTCAATCGTCTTCACAATCCCATGAAAAGGGTACGCGACAAGCCCAATGCCAGCTGTTCATAAATAGTAATCAGCGGTCGCTCTATATGGGGTTCGAATATTCGGGAATAATTACTCACCGGAAGGGACTTTAGTTGCAAGCCCAATGGTTCCTTTTGCAAATCCTTTGACGGCCCCTAGCGCCCCCTCTTCTCTGGCGCCTTTGATGGGCTCAGTGAATAATCCCTTGAACCCATCTGTCATGCCGTCCACAAAGTTCTTGCCACCCATCGTGGCACCAGACTTCCAATCACGAACCGAGCCATACTGCTTAGGTTCGTCCCCATAGAGTCGAGGAACTTGTCGGAAACCCTCGGCAGCAGCGTAGGGAATGTCTACTACCACGCCTTTGAAGTATGCTCCCGTGAACTTCCCAAAGCCCTTCAAAGAGGCCCCAACCACATTTCCCGCCGTTGCTAACGCGTTTTTGTGGGGCTTACTGTCGGTAGCAGTCTCCGTACGTTTCGGTTCTGAAGGCCGCCTACTTGTCTCGGAAAGGACTGAACTGGATCCAGAAGACGACGACATTGTAGTTGTGGAAAGCGCAGATCCAGTTCGAGATATCGGTGGCTTCAGAGAACGGCTAGATGTGTATTCCTTGTATGGGTTGTATAGCATCTCCCCAGTCGATTTGAGCATCGCAGATCCTGTGCTTGTAGAGGCGGATATAATGCCGGTCACAGGGTCCCAACGACGGTTCTCAATATAGATCGGGTTGACGGTGTTGCTGTGAACCTCAAGTCAGCACGAGCGAACGAATTCTTCGAGCACCAATAGTAAGTGACAAAAGATACTTACCACCGAAGCTCATTTGCGTTGAGCCTGCCGTTGTCTATCAATAATTGAACAGCTAATTTGGAAAGTTTCAAACTCTTCTTAGACCGCTTGTAAGTCCAAGTAGCAGGCTGATTGGGTATCAGTGAGCAACGCATCTTGTGCAACGGCAAATGGCGATGGAAAGATCGAACAGCTGCTGCTACTCCTGACTCATGTTGCATCTTAAGGGCGATGTCTCGGGCTGACTCTGCTGCAGCCGGTTTCAACGAGAAAGCGATGGCTCCAGCCAAATTCTCCGCGCTGAGTGAGGCATAAGGAATCGGCCTAGCTCCAGCACCAGAATTTGCCACCATGTTGCCCCAAAACGGTTGGCTATAACAGGTCAGCACTGGTATTGACTGGGAGTAGCCTTCGTATAGTGTACTTACTCCCCAAAGAATGGCACGATCGTAGTCGGCCGACCGTTAGCAAGACCGCACGCGGTTGTCCCAGCACCTCCATGGTGCACCACTGCAGCAACGTGCTTGAAAAGCCATTCATGCGGGCAATCATCAATGTAATAAATATTGGGATTGGGTCCACCACCTAGTTTGCTCCAGCCGCGTGAGATAATGGCACGAACACCAGTCTTCGCGATTGCTTCTAGGATAATTCCTGTCATCTTCTGAGGATTGTCAATCACAATGCTGCCGAAACCTATATATATGGGTGTTGCACCCGATTTGAGGAAGTCCTTCAATCCCGGTGGCGGTTCGTAGGATGGTGGATCCCTGAAGAAGAAGCCACAGACATCTAATCCATTAGTTTCCGATTCTATCCAGTAGCAAACGGTATCCAAGGAGTGCCTACCAATATTAGCTGGCCAGTCCCGCGGCCTTGGGATCAAGGCAGGCGACCAGCAATAAGTAAAAGGAACCTTCAACGTTTCAGCCAACCTGGGGCCTTCCGTGGTCGGAATCGGCTCCAGATCGATGGATGCCCGCCATCGATTAACTACATCTCCAAGTCTATGTAAGGACATTAGCAATTATCTCCTACTAGTATCGTGATTGCACGTACCCTTGCCATGTAAGCCATTCTACAACTCCATAAGAGACCCAGTTTGCTACACTGGGGTTCATCTCAGAAGAGCTCAGGTTGGCAAGCGGGTGAGGGAAAGCCTTGGTACTGGTCCAAGGCATGGTGAACATGAGGTGAACGGGAATACTCAAAGCCTGGGCACAATGAATATGGGCAAAGCTAGGTGGGTTTGCAATGATTGCATCCGCTACAAAGGGGATCTTTGTAACAGGGTCATCTTCGATGCAAGACTTCCAGCAGCCATGAAGCATCTCATTTACCATTGCCCGCTTCTTCTGAACCTCTCCGGCGCGCAGGCTGCTGATTTGAGGTATTAATCCTGGATTCTTGACCATGAAAGCCATGAGCTCTGCGGGATCGCCACCTATGGGATAGAACTCAAGGCCGGACTGAGTGACAAATTCAGAAAACACATCGTGTGTGGCTATTCGGACTCGATGCCCATATTTCTGGAGCTCGGTACCTAAGGCGATGAAGGGTTGCACATCACCCCTGCTGCCCACAATTTGTATCACGATGTTCAGTTGAATGTCACATTGCAGCAGCTCGTCCTTTACCGGCTGACCCTCGGAGTAATCTGGGGGCGGGTTTTGGAGATCCTCTTGCTGTAGCTCAATGATCGAGGCTAAAGTTCTTGCCAGTTTTGAATCGAGGTCGACATTGATGCGACCATTGGCTTTGTCGATGATTAGTCCTTCGTACTGCTATTTTCATGGTCATGGAATTGATCCGCTCACCCTGTACATCTGCCGATTCGACCACAAGTCCACCATCAGTGTATGGTGAATACGGCGGAGGTGCCTGGTCATATGTTGACGAACCAGGGTCGCTACAACCGAGCCGTGGGTCTTTTTCCATATCTCAACGCCACACCCCGAAGACCAGGACAAATTCCCCTTAGACAGAGATATTCTAAGAGAAGCTCCATGATGGGATCTTCTGGGAGGGGAGATATATATGGTGATGGGGAACAGGCAATAAGCTTTTGTGCAACCCCTGGTACGAATAGTAGGAAGTCCCTGCTGTACTTCGTATTCGTCTTTGATACTATAAACAGACTAGTGTGGCATTGGAGAGTCAAACCTTGGCAACCAAAGAGAAAAATCCTCGGCTTGGCGGTGATAGTTGGAACCCGCTGATTTCTTATTTAACTATTGGTGCCGATTGGCATTAATAGGCAGCAGTAGTCACACTACTGAGTTCCACTGGACACGAGGCGTAGCAATATAAAATTAAAAAAGGGCTGAGCAACTAGTAATAACTTAGTGCTACTACTATGCGGGTAGACCCATCCTTTTTCCTTCTAGAATACAGCCACAGACTTTATCCGGAGATATGGTGAATAGATACAGGAAGATATAGACTCCACATATTGATTCGTAGAATTAACTACTCCGTGGCAGCAAATGGTGTAATATATACATCTCATGCAGAGAACCAATATACAATTAGAGGGAAGCGACCGCGGGATGATGCTGGATGGCACGTGCAAATCCCATGGCAGTTGCCTGATCTGGCTAGCGGCGGATGTCGGGGAACGGACTGGGGGGAACGCGGGTTGCTGATGACGGTCCAAGATAGACCAGACCGACTTTAAAACAAACTACTTTGTATCTTACTGCCTCCCATCCAACACACCTCGTTGCATGAGGGACTCGCTGTCCAACTCACTCGGGGGAAATGATTCCAGATATGCCACCAGCTCCTCTTGGCACGCTCGATATCTCCCAGTGATACCGGATCACCCTTTTATGATCGCCCCCTCTCCGTATCCTCGCATTTGCGCGACACACTTATACCCACCATCCCAACGGATGCTTACTATTGAGAGATTAGCTTTCCGGCTCACACTAGATTGCTCAGGCATTGCTTTTGCTCCCTGAACACCCGTCATGTCCATACTGCCATCGGCCGCTTCAGCCGCATCAGCGTCATTAACTGCTGCGCAGTCCCTAAACACTACCTCATCGATCGCCGCTCATTCCTCACTGTCCTCGTCATCGCGCGAACTACTGTCGCTTCCATTCCGCGGACTCTCCCAGGCAGAGACCTTCACATTCTCTACCGTACCTAAGCAGATTGCTAAGCTAGTTGGGCTGCAGGATATGGCGACACGTTTTTGGGGGGCGGCTTCTGGGACGGGGCTGGAGCCTGAAGCAGTACTTGCAACGCAGACAGCGGCTGAAGTTGTCAGAGACGGCGTGGTTGATGCTGCTGCCCAGGCCGACTCCAGTTTCCAATTCTCGGACATCCTGCAGGCAGTCATGAAGTTTAGTGGTTTCTTCTCATATCTGACGAGCCGGTGGTCTTTAGCTTGCTTTACCGTGGTAAATACTGTTGTCCTGGCTAGTCGTTGTGGAAATGGTCAGGCTAACCTATCAAGGCTCTCGTATTGAACAGGATTACGATATATGCTTCCACTAGAAGACACCTTAATCTGGATTGGACCAGGCGATTGGCTCTGCGCATCGTTCCTATTGTCCTGTTTACTACTCAAATATACGCCCTTCTTCGGTCTATCCGTTGTCAGACATCCCCGGAATATTCGACGATACGCTACGGCACGCCAGGGAAGCGCATGCTATTCGATCATTCTGGAGGCGGGGGCTTCTTGCATTCCCTAAGCTCCACCCTATTGCCTTGGGAGACAGACGAGCAGTCTTGCAATGCGGTGCACATGGGTCGTCCTGTAAATGCTTCCGATATATCATATGGCTCTTTTCGACTACTCTGGCCCGTATTCTTACGCCTCTGCCTCAGTCACTTTGTCGAGACTCTGTCTTGCGCTTTGCAGGGACGAGCCGCCGTCACAGAAGCTGGAATGTCTATTTTCGAACACTCGCTTGCATTTGCAGAGGCGGAGTCCATGATCAGCCAAACTCTTGGCCTTGGTATCTTTGGTTTGTCGAAGCAAAGCAGTGCCAAAGATGTATCTGGAGAGGGCGGCCAATCAACCCTGCACCTCCTGACCCGATCTCAAGCCTTGGAGCGAATGAATGTCACTCCTGAG
The DNA here is from genome assembly GCF_001889945.1 of Aspergillus brasiliensis CBS 101740. Taxonomy (NCBI): domain Eukaryota; kingdom Fungi; phylum Ascomycota; class Eurotiomycetes; order Eurotiales; family Aspergillaceae; genus Aspergillus; species Aspergillus brasiliensis. The sequence continues at coordinate 1,998,165 of NW_027137442.1, forward strand.
TTATTGCTGATCGCTATGATATCATGTTGCAACAGTCTGACCTCAAATGCTCTGGATGTCATTGGCAGACAAAGTCGTTACCGCTTGGTGAATACCGCTTTTTGGGGCCTCTGCTTCATGTCGACTATGGCATGGGGCTTGTTTGGCGGTTCATCTGTTGGAAGCGACAATGTCGTCCTGAAATTTCCGACAGTTTGCATTGTAGGATTTGTTCCTCACCTTCTAATCCTGCTAGGGATCATCTCCTGTTTTTCTATATATATGATTGCCCTGGCTATTACAGCATTCTCAATACCCATGCCGATATCGGAGCCTTTGACGTTTCGAGAAAGGATCATGCTTGCACACGAAAACATGCAGGGCGCCAATCAGATTCAGAATATCCGTCTTAACTGGCACGAGGATTTCTACAGCATGCTGCTGAGGATCGGTTATACGGCTTTGACGGCTGCCAGCGAGGCCGTCTTTCTTAATGAAGGAAGGCGGGTTTCCGCGCGCAGGATGACTTGGTTGGAACAGGATAGGCTGGCCGAAATAGAGTCTCATCGCAAGCAGTCGTCTTGGAACCTTCGCAGCGACCGTTCCGACGATATGTGCTCGGAAAATGGGGAATTAGACTTCGATATCCCCGAGTCAACTGGGGAGTGGGAGAGCGGATACGGGCGCGAAAAGAAATTAGAGAAGCCCAAGCAAGGGTCCAGGTCGGTTCGGCCACAGAATGATGCGGGTGGTGTGGGTACCTTCAGAGGCGTGGTCCGATGCTACCATGGATTCGCCTTTTTCCGCAGCATCTTCTATCTCGTCCTGAAGTGGGTTGCTTACGGTCTGGACAAGCTTCTTTCCCAGATCGGCATAAAGGCCCGCCCACAGTGGTTGAAGTCTGCGGTAGGGTCACCAAAGGAATCGCAGAAGAAGAGAAAGAGCAGCCGCATGGATACTCTAGACTTTTGGGTTTTGACAGATGACGGAGTTTTAGAGCTACCAGACGACCATGAATTCGATGTAGAAAGAGAGATGCGAAAACGAGAAAGAAACCCAGCCGCTCCCTGGGGGGAATCCGATGAACGTCGGCTTGACGACAAGCTCTACGGTTGGTGGAAAGTCGGAGGCTCATGGGGCAATCAGGACCATAGCTCTGATTATACACCGTCTGTTGACGACTGGGAAGACACCACGAGCGTCATATCCATGTCGACAACGAGCGACTCCGAGTGGGAAGCATACGACTCAGACGGTCGTCGCACTCCCACTCAAGAAGATCCCTTTCCGGGCCGCTTTTCTCGAGAAAGTACTCCGGCTCAAGAGCCGCTCGTAGATATCGGCGCCTTGGCACGACTGCTAGATCCTCACGATCAAGAAAGCAGACATGAAGCGCGCATATTGTCTGCTCACTTGGCTGCCGGCCGTGAGGGTCGGATATTAACCCGTCGTCAGTTCCAGAAACATGTTGAACGCGAGCGAGCCCAAATCCTACTTAGCTCACGATTTGCACGGCCTTCCACGAATGATTCTATTAACGGAAGGCGCAAGCCTACTCCCGAGGAAGAAGCTGAGATGCTCGAAAACCTCATCCTCTCGCGAAGAGCCGAAATGTCGTCCACTTCAAGCACAGACGAGCAGACGTGGGAATCGGGCGCGTCAGGTCTTGGACCCAGCGGACCGCCGTGTGTCATTTGCCAGACCAACCCACGGTCCATCATAACCTGGCCATGCCGGTGTCTCTGTACTTGCGAAGATTGCCGTGTCAGTCTCGCGATGAATAACTTTGGACAATGTGTGACATGCCGCCAGGAAGTTGCGGGCTATGTTCGGTTATGGGTCCCATAAGTCTGATTTGCATCTTCACATTGTTTCTTTCGGGGAGATATCGAGGTTCTCATTTAGCAAATTAGCGTAATATGAATGCAAAGCGGTAGATAGAGGGATACATGTACATTTAACATCTAGGATAATATACTGCAGCGCGGATATAGTAGCTTCCTCCATTTACGCATACTACTTATACCCTTTAGTTGCAACAGCATAGCCAACTACTAAAGACAACAATATTCAAGTTACTACTAGCTATCTTCATGTAGAATAGACAACACGAATCATAAGCACCCATCGCAACTTCACCTCTCTAAATTCAACACAAGCTGGAAAGAAATATATACCAACATCACCCAGATATTCTTTCCAAATTAAGACAACTGTGAACCCAGTCACATAGCAACGAAGCATCAAGCAAGCAAAATTTCATACATTCAATACCAGTTTCATGATACCAGTCTCATGTCCTAACACACAAAGATGCTCATGCTCACTCAGAGAGCGCTAAGTCGCATTCACTGCGTCGTCCCTCGTCTAGTCAAGTCGATACAATCTTCTACCGACACCGTCCGTAATGTATACTTCCTCACCTCACGTCAACACAACTTGAACTTCCATTACGGACTTTCGTTCTCTCGGCGTTCTTTCTTTCAGAATAGACCATACGCGTTTTCACAACATAACTAGTCAAACGATACGATTTCTCTCGCTATCGACAGAAACGACTAAGCAATCATCTCGAAACCAGTAAGTGATGAACAGCAGTCATTTCCGGGGGTTTCTTCTCTCTCAGAGAGAAAAAACTGACGATCATCACAAGCAGAAGTTTCACAGCACAAGAGAAAAAAGGAAGAGGAAAGATCAACGACAATCTCGACGACGAGAATCCAGCAAACCATGGATTCGTCATCTGATCATCCTCACGACAGAGAAAACAATCATAACCATAATAGGCCTCACAAACCTGCCCTGAGGATCGACACAACTATCAGACCAACTACTACCAGTGCCGCGAGTGCTAGCCCCAGCACGGGCACTGGTATCCCGTCTACAGAGTCATCTTCCCCCAAAAGTGCCGATAGCTCGTTGTCTGCTGCATCGTCCATGTTGTCCAATTCCTCCAGAGAATTCACCTTGCAACTCGCTCATCCCAATGGTACTAACGGTGATGACCACGACGATGGTATCGTCCTTTTCATGTGGCCTGTTCCCGCCTCAACTGCTGCACCTGCGCCGACTTTTGCTGCCCCGTCTTCACCGGTCAATCAGGCTGATTCTGCTCTGGTTGAACCTCAGGCCCAGGAACAGGATCAGGATCAGATCCAGGGACAGGGTAATCAGTATGCCCAGGTGACGACTGGACATAATCAGACTACCACGATGGAGAATCTCGTTACCGCCATGGCCGAGACTGAAATCTCCCCTGTGTCCGGCGTCGACTGTGAGGTGGGCAATGATGACCATGTGGATCAGAGTAAGCTTTCTAGTAGAGTATCCCCCAGTTAGTCATGAAGAGTCTTTGCTAATTGGGTAAAGAAGAACTCACGCACGACGAAAGCGGCAACGAGGGAATCCATCAGGATACAGCAGCTACTGATAGATACGGCGCCGACACTTCGACTAGCATGGATGACGACTTCGACTTCGAGGCCTTCTATGCCTTGTGGAAGGACAATGACTGGGACGTCGATGATGATGTTGTCGTTCAAAAGGGGGGTCATGGCCGATCAGCATCGTCTTCAGTTCAGAAGTGACACAAGTTCAGGTCCTGTCAGTCAGCTACCATCCCTGCCCCTTGGGGTGGTAGCTGACTGACAGAGATGATCGCTTCTCGTAAAAGTTCGCTCTTTCTCTGGCGTTTTCTTCTTTCTATTGGGTCTAGGAGATGGAGTAAAGGGAGTTGGGGATAGAACGAAAGACGGAGTTTCAAAGGACTGCTCTCTTCTTGTGGTGTTGATGGTTTTGCTTTTTAGCAGGTCTTAGTTGGTTGTGAAGGAAAGAAAGTATGACACGAGCTCGTGGGGGGGATTCTGCTCTTTATGTATGCTCGGGATTGGAGCTACCGTACTGTCGTTTACGTTTTTAACGCAGTTAATGTTGTCATGGACGACTATATCTTCTCGTGTCGAGTGTTCCCGGGCTCATATTACGGGTGAGTAGTTGGTGTAAGTAGTGGGCATTCAATTGGTTGTGGCATGTAGTTGTGCTCCGGACCCGGCTGGGTCAGAGTTCTACTGTGAACTTCTTCACATTTCATGGATGCTCTGTCAACCTTTCTGGCTTGGAAGGTTCAAGCTGTGATAACGGTGATGCTAGCATGAGTAATTTACGTATCGATGCGACTTTGGAATTGACTGAGATTCTTTTTCTTGCTTAAGACATCAATAAATATTAAGACCACATAAAGGCATGGATAAAACCAGTAGTTACCCATGCGGGTGGACCCAGTAGAAACAAAATAGAACCAGTAACGGAGAAGTCCCCGACTAAGGTCACAAGCAGCGAAAAGATAGTAGAAAGAGAGACATGCTATACACTTCTCATACCCCATGGAAGATTCCAACAGTCTGGCTTACTACACCACAGTCTGTCTATAGCACGCACACTGCAGCAGCAGCAATGATCATAGCCCCAGCTACACCCGCCTTGACTGTAGAGGCAGAGCCAGTCGAAAGAGGAGAGGAAGGGGATGGCGTGGACGACGATCCAGCGCTAGACTGACTGTGGGAGCCTGGGTTTGAAGGAACGTGGGAGCCGGATGCCGATGCTGACGCGGAATGCGACACCCTGGATGATGAAGCGGCACCGGAGGAGGATACTGTGGGGAGGGTCGCTGTTGCAGCGCTTGAGGAGACAGCACCGGATTCAGTGGTGGAGGTCCTGGGCATAGACATGGTCGTGGTCTCAGGACCACCGCCAACTGGAGGGATAGAGATAGGATGGCCTGCCATGGAACATTGTCGGACAACTTCACTGGATACAGCTGAGTAATTATTAGTCAGGTCCACTGCTTATGGTAACGGGTGGGCTTATACCAGACTGGTCGGCAACGTTGCATGCTCTTTGGACGCATGGAGTTATAGTATTCGGCAGATCAGGCTTCTGGCAATGGCAAGCAAAGTCTGTCAACTGCGAGCACCCATCGTGCTGGAATGCACTGATGAAGCAGTTTATCTGGGGTACAAGAAGTGATGTTAGTCAGGAGTACACCATCAGATGGACGTTGAAGCTTACAGAGCATGAAGGAATATTAGGGAGCTGCGCAGTGACAAAGCTGCCAGCGAGCAGAATGAAAAGTGCGTGAAATAGCTGCATTGTTGAGATATTTGGCCTGTTATTACTTGTTGATTCTGTAGCTTGCGTTGAGAAGGACGTAAGCGTAGCTTGGGAAGTGATAAAGATGGGTACCAGCAAGTAGATCAGAGCAGGCTCATAAGCGGCAGGCCTTCCTTCTTATAAGCTTGTGGTACTGTTTCACGGAACTTTGGAAACGGTATCACATGCATAAACGTTAATATCTCTATTGCGGCATATCGGATTGTGCCGTCCGCTTGAAGAATCATGGACATGGGGTAGGGGATGTACACTCCATGTTGGAACCTCCAACCGAAGAAAGTCATCAGGTAAAGGCAATCTGGCCAATATGCACTAACAGCCAAACGATAAGTCTCGCAATGTTATGCCATCCCCTTGACCGTGCGTTGCGTTGGGTTTTCCTTGAGAAAGAGTATATTTAGACGGACATCATTGCCGAATGAGCAAAATGCGACGTAGGACCGGTGAAATTGCACATAGTTCTTGGTGACACGCCAACTCCTGTCCAGAGCGTGTGACAGTCGGTGTCATATCCAAATTAGATTCTGTTGTAGAACCAATGATGTCTGTCGTCAGAGTACGATCGATTGAGGCGGAGAAGTCTTCACTAATAAAATTCGAGGAAGAGTTCGCGAAAGGGATTAGCTATGACGGTTTTAAACGAACCGCAGAATTAGAAAGTCACCTGGTGCGATGAACATGTAGCTAAGACAGCTGCTAAAAGTGTCGAAGCCCAGATATAGCGCCTCTTAGCTCTGGACATACATTGGCCAATGCAGGGGCGTCGTGGACGCCTGCAGTGGAGGCCCAGTAGGACAGTAAGCGTAGAACCAATCGTTAGGTAGCACTAAAAGGGGCTTTTTTGTTTAACCAAGCGAGTAAAAAAAGCTCAAACGTAAAGTCTCCGGAGCCTAGACATCTTCGGGTCCTTTACACGGAAGCATCCATCCCTCCTTGTAAGACAATGTGTGACCAGCCACTCCCGCCGTGTGCTCAATATGGTCAGGTTCAACTCCACAATCGCTAATGAAAGGTTTCTCAAGTGGCGTGTTGAAATAACTAAAAATCCCAGCCAGGTAGTCCAAAGGCGTCCTTATGTACCTTCATCTTGATACTACGGTATGTTTGTACGTAGATGAGTGGCGACTTGTGTCCCACGGTATCTGCGAACCCCGAGGGGAGATTGGAGAAGACGAAGATTGGCAATCGAAGCATTGTAGGTCATTCAAGAGTAGTAATCCAAAGGGTATGTGCAAAATCCTCCCAAACGCCTGTCCAACAAACACCCAGTCTCAAATCTATCACCAGTTGGTCCATGGGATAGGAATATATATGTGCAGCGTCCCACCCATGCTCAAGACAGCAGCTCGTCAATATATGCCCGCTGTTTAGTATTATCGTCTGGCTTCAACAACACCGCCAAGACCTCAATGGGAGGATTGAGGCCGAGCATATGCGCACGTCTCCATCGCTTTAGTCGAGCAATTCCAATGCAAGGCTACACCGAGATAGCGTTAGTCCGAGAGAACATATGGTGTATGAGTAAAGTAAGACATACCCCGTATTGACTTGAAAGGTCAAAGTTGCGCAGAATCTTCTCTCGTAGATCAAGGCCTTCCTGGTGGACTGGTGGAGATGATCAGCGTACTTGTTACGGGAGCAGCCTGACTGGGGTGTGTGACTCACCTCTAGGCCCTTGTCTCTTTGCTTCCTCCTTCTTCCAGTACTGCTGCAGCTGCCTTTCGGTGATCTTTTCCGCCTTAGCATCCTCCTCGGACCGTGGTTGTTGAATTTCCGTCCGAGCCTGCTTCCTTACGGCAAGCTCGGCCACACGAGGTTGTGTAGGCTCCGTGGGAGTAACAGTGGCCTGTTCTGCTTCGGACACATCTTCGACGGACGGTGTCTTCGATCGAGTAGCATCAATCAAATCAAGGTCTTTGGCTTTCTGAGAGTGTGTGGATGGCGCTGCTGATGGTTTCGTAACTCTAGACTTGGAGCCAAACGACAGGATCGCCTGGTTAGAACGAGTGGCGGCAGTATTGCCTCCGCGGCGACGACTGGGAGGCATTTTGCAATTTTGGGTCAAATAGATTCTACTATCAGAAAGTGTGTAGACAATATGCAGCAGTTTGATAAAACCGAGTCCAGACTGAAGGAAAATCCAGGTCGACGTCTGGACCAGGCCTGGTTGAGAGTGTGGGGGAGACGATGTCATCATGGTTTGTTGCACATGGCAACCGCCGCTACCGGATTTACTTGCACCAACCCCAATCCAGTTATAGTATTCCCCCTAGAAGGAACCTCAGCAGGAATCCTTCTTTCTGGCCTGCTTGTATGGTATGCCTGAGTATTATCCAACCTTCTTAAAAAAGTTTCACTAGTTAACTAACTATAGTTCCATCCAGCTAGTCAGCCAGGGAGTCCTCTCAGACCCTGCATGATTATCGATGCCGCGGATGACACGCGCGTAGCCAATCCGCAGGCTTACTGGACATTGACTTGAGGACTAAGAACTTTGCGGGGTAGATAACTAGTGGTACCTGAAATCGGTGGATGAAGCAGCCTGCCGGACTGCAGCTGACCAAGCGCCTATTTCGCATTGTAAGATGACTAGTATCCACTTTGGTTGTTGAATGGGGATATCCTGTAGAAGATCCCATTTATGGTCAAATTGCGCGTGTCACTACGATCTAGAAATCTGCTATTTTTCGGCTATACTAGTACATGATGTTAATCCTATTGTTGGCTACCGGTAAGCGTCATTATCTTATAAGTATGGCCTGTGGAGATGCTGTGATTTTGATTGATAATCCTGGAGACTCTAGTTAGTTACCTGCTTATCGCCAATCTGGATCCGTCACATGGCATCATTATTGATAAGAGAAGACCTGCAGGGCGGGAGCCACACTTGACCGCTTCTTGCAGGGGAGCTTCAAGTTGGAATCCATCCAAGCATGGATCAGCGCCATGGAGACACCGTTCTACTAGAAACGCATACGAGACCTAAAATGGAATCAAATCGAATCTTCTTTTTGTCAGATGGATAAGAGCGTATATGTGGTCAGCTAGGACTGTATCCAGGTGCGTTTGCTGTACCGGAGGATGATTAATAGTCCAGGCGGCACCAAGGCCGAATGCTATGCAATTAATTTACCACCCAGAATCGCTTCGTTTCACGCTGCATAGTCATCATCATCCCAGCCCCGATGGTCGAAAATGATGATCGATAGTTAATGTTCTGCCTAGTGGAGAGGCCCAATAGTTGGCTAACTAAACGGGAAGCTGAAATGTGTCATTAGCTGTCCCCGAGAACAAACAGAGTGTACTACTCGGATGTATACTATGACGGTTTAGCAAAGCATAAATGAGGATGAGTTAGTTAGTGGCTAGTTATAACATAAGTAAAGTACTGAGCAAGGATCGCGGCTGGCCTGACAAGGGTCGGACAAGGTCGAAAAAGGTAGTAGTTCACGTAGTTCCGTGGCAGCCGCTGGGAACTTAACTTGCTTAGCCGCCGCAGATGTTCCCCATCACCTTCTCCCCTCCCCACATCAGCGCTTGTAAACAACCCTCCATTGCTTCACCAACGTCGCACCGGCTCTCACTCGCTTTGCAGCACCCTTCGACTCTACCCCCGTTTTCCCTCCTTCGCCGCTTCCGAATTCCTGTCTGACGCCGCCCGCACCTGAAGCGGTAATCGCCTAGCCTCGCCCAGACTTGGTCCGGACTTCACGTTCCATAGCAACGAGAGGGGTGTACCGCAACTGCGCCCTCACGATACTTTGGGTGCAGCGCTTTGAAGCGGGATTCTCTCACTAGATTTGGCTTCTCTATGAGATTACCGCTTCTATATAGCTCGTCGAGGTCGCATATTCTCCGCAGAACCCCCGGGGCGCATCCCTCTCACCCGCCTCGTGCCCATGGTGGTGCGGTAGCAGTGCTCTCAGCATGGCCGCCTTCGTGCGAGTGTCGGGGCCGCCGAATGGCCATTTCCTGATCGGTTACCCCGGTATATCTGCAACAATGGTGAGGACCGACTATTCTCTGCCCTGTCTTCGATGCATACAGCCCTTACTGACCTCCAGAAGCCACGTATCGAAGGCAAGGTTGAGATCAGGCCTAGCGTCGGCATTACAGCTCCCGTCAATGTGTCCCTCGTCACCATATCCCTCCATCGCCGTGAGACAATACATCCTTCCGCCGACTCCGTGACCAAGAAGCACCTCGCGCCCCCTAGGAAAGAAATCACGGATATTGTGGGCAAGGAGATGCTCCTCTTTCGCTGTCCAGCCGGTCGAGAGTACGAGGAAGTGATATCAATGGACTTGCCCTTCGTCCTTTTCATTCCCTTTGGGCGTGGAGGGCCGGATGCGTCGCGGAGAGTTCCGCCCGCCAGTTTACAACTTCCGAGTCGCACTGCAGAGACGTTCTATGAAGTAGTGGTCATGGTTCAACAAGGTCATTCGGATCAGCGAAAATACACATTCCCGGTCCCCATCTCACGATATGACACCCTCTCCACATTTGGAATGTACAACCGTCCCGAGTCGGCAGAAAGGGTGTCAGACCATCTGGTCACCTTGGGCATATCCTTGCCTCGGTGGTCTTACGGCCCCCTTGACCCCGTGAGCGTCTACGTCAAGCTGTCGCCCAATCTCGACTGGATAGGCAAAGCTAGGAAAGTCACGATAAACAAAATAACGATAGGGATCGACGAGGAGATCATCTACAACCATGAAGGCGATGAGCCACAGCGGAAAGTGAGGACCTTGACGAAGAGAACCGAGCCGATTGGGGTAAAGCTACCTCCGTCGGGCTTTTTGACGAATCTGGGTCTAGTATTTCCAGCCAGAGATCTTCGAGATTCAAAGGGAATTCTTCCCAGAAGCGATATGGCTTTCCCGGCTTACGCCGTGACTGGGTTTACGACCACGGCGAGTCTCTATAAGATCGAATATTATCTGACAGTAAAGGTTCGTCATCCCAACATGCAGGTGCAATCGCGGACTTTGGCTAACACGTATAACACAGGCCCACTTAACATCCGCTCGAGATATCGTCATTCGACAGCCCATAGTCGTCTGTCCTCTCGATCATGCTGGCTGTAAAGAGGAGATGGATGCTATCGAACAGGCTGCCCGAGAAGCGGTCCATATTAATCCCGATAATCCTATGCTGCCGCTTCCTTCTATCGTACGACCTAGTGATCCCAATGCTCTTCGTCATCTGGGTGTGGCTATTGTCGGCAATCAAAAGAAGCCTCTAATAGACTGAGACACAGTTGCCATTACGGACCCAGTGTCCACTATTTCAACCAAGTGATGCCCAGGCTTGCTCAGTCGCGGGGTAATCGGGCCATTCCACAGCGCCACTTTCAGGGTCTACTCCTGATACGCGCCGAGAGAGCTTGACCGCGTCGTATATTTCCTTTCTGATTCGGCGTGCTTGCTGTGACGCAAGAAGCGTCATTACGTCTTACGAATGCATGGGCCACGGAGTTTTGTCGTTGCATGGTTTTCCTGGTAGCCATTTCGTTCCATCTTTTGTTGGCCGGAGCAAAACGGGGTGTTTAGGTTGCCTTTACTTCACACGGAGGAAAAGGCCGGGGGAGAGGTTCCATTTTGGTTGGGTTCGCGTGCTTTCCCGTGCATCTTCTAGTTATGCATGCGCAATATAATATGTAAGATTTACCTTTCACGGCTCACTGAATTTTGGAAGCGAAAGAGAAGGGAACAATTCCAGCAGCTAGACTTGGATTCAAAATGTGGCAGACAGGGAAGATGGTTCCGTCCGCATAGTCCACAATATTTCTTGCTTATCATGCAAGGCCAACTATCTGGAATACTATATAGCGATCCTAATTCCTGGAACGAATTACATCGAGAGCCACTGGCACGAAACAAAAGGCTCGTATATTTCACTTATTTAACACTGCACCTGTATTCACAACGAAATAAAAAATATGTAGGGTATTTGTCCAACATCATAGCATAAAACACCAGCAGCAGCCAAACAATGCGCTTAAGACCAAAGTTTCCGTTGACAAAGCCACTCAGAATCCCAAAAGTCAAATACAAAGATAAATAGAACCTCAACCCCTCCATCCCCATTCCCCATTAAGTAGAGCAGGCAGGTAGGTCACCGTCCCTCCTCAATGTTCAACAACTCCAAAGCATTGCTCAACGTATCCGCCTCGAGATTGAGACGATTGCGTTCATTTTCTTCCTTTATACGACTTAGACATTCTCTAAACATCTGCAGGATACACTGGTACTGTGTTGAAGCTGGACCAAATGTAGTACATGCGTTGGAGAGATTTGCGGTTAACTAAATTGTGTTAACTAAGAGGGGCAGACAACATTCTATCCCGTATGTGGGGTGCGGAACTGGGACGTACCTGGGCGAGGAGAAGATTATAGTCGACAGTAGTGGATGGTTCGGTCATTTTGGAGACAGTATGAAGATAATAGGGTGCCACTGGAGCAGAGTCAAGATGGTGATCTGCTTCGATGTGGGAATTTTATGATGGTGCGGCGGCCCCTAAAGGTCTAACTTCCCCGCGATGATCGGATCTGATAAGCAAAGAAGAGAGAAGAGGGAGAGAGTTGGGCCACAGATTCAGGCGTCAAGTGTCAACACACAAGAGTGATTATGCTAGTGGATAAAGACTGGTTTTGCTTGGTATGGATATATCGGAACTTTCCTTTACTTGATTTTGTTACTACTAATCATAGCCGTGGTGGTGAATGCCCCCTTTGAACATGCAACATTGTACTTCACAGTATAATCCTCAGCAAGATGACGTCGAACTACCCTGACAAGTATAAGATACTACTAAATAATTTTAATACGGATGTGCCACTTCTCAAACACAAGATGTCTCAGCCATTGAAGGTTTGGAAGATTCGACTCTTGGTATCTGGACTACCCAACGTTCGATTACGTCTTGCGACAAAAGCGCGTGAATAACCCAGTCATGTTAAGATGTGCTGCATAAGGTAAGGAGGACAGCTCCATAACATCTTCTCCAGAAAACCAAAAGTTTGTTTTCTACGTGACTTCCTCCCCCTCTGAGTGTCAAGGACTAACGATCGCCGCTCTCACAAGACGACCTATACTCCAGTAGTGAAGCTCGTTTTCGGGGTCTTCTAGTATATTCGTGATGGCTAGTATAGCTGATAGCTTTAGCTGAAAACCTACAGTAATAGGTGGAGACAATAGTATCGATTCTCAAATGAAACCTCATGTTTTGACAATTAAACTCTGTCTAGAATCAGTACTACCGGGAAAGAAAACAGCTTATCTGTATGATCCTATCGTTTCACAAGAATTGGTTGGAACTGCAAGTTTGGAGGCAGACCGCAGGCTAAGCCCGAAACTAAACCCCGTGCATTCAGATTTTCTTATCGGAAGTGGATATCGATCCGCCCGCGCAGCTTAACTTTCTTTCCACCCTCGCTTTCCCCTCACGCGCTCTGCATCCCCGAGCTATATCCCAAGCTCTCTTGATTGGGTCATTGTCGGCCGGAATCACGATGGCTGACATAGATGAGGCCGTCATCCATATGCCCTCGCAGGATGCGAGTGCTCACATTGACACAGATCTCTCCGACGAGACTCAGGACTTCCGCATGCTGAATAGCATTTCCTTGTCAGTGCTCCCACCCGTCCTTCTGATCACTTCCCCAATTACAGTTAAATGCGCATATGGTATACTGATAATCGTGAAAACAGCCTCACAGATGGATCCCAACAAAGTCTCCCCAAACGTGGTGAAAAGGACTTCGAACCGAACCCAACGCTCTTCCAAGCCGACATTCTCTCCGCCTCGCGGCAGGCAATGCACAATGCCCTCTCGTACCCTCGGCTACACCACCCCAAATCACAAGTCATTGGAATATACTCACCCAATGGTCCGACCCCGCCGAAATCTGCCCAAAAATTAGATACAATCACGGAAGAGTCGGAGCCCTCGAAGCCCGCAGGCACGGGACTGGGCGTCCATCCCGACTCGTGTGTCTATGTGCCCATCCCGAAGGGGCAGTACTTCAAGTCGATAGGTCAGGCCGATCGTTGGAATCGCATATGGCTACTTCCAGAGGAGGCTCTGTATCTGCTTGAGAGAGGGACTTTGGACATCAGGTGGCCGTGCTCGGAGGTTGGATGTGCTGACGACGAGGATACGGACGACTCCGGGATCCCGATGAGCTTACAGGCCGCTTATGCGGCTTTCATAGGGCGGAGCGGGCTAAATAGTGAGCGATACTCAGTTTATACGGGATTGAGGAGGTTGGGGTATACGATCGTTCGTGCCCCGGGGTGGTACGATGCAGAGGAGGATACCGAGACCACTGTAACACAGCAAACGTCCGTGGAGAAGCCACAGAGTCTGGGTCCTGGGCTTGCTGGTGTGTTCAGGCAGCTTTTGCAGTGGCTATACAAACCTGGTAGCGCTACAACTGCGTTGGGGCCTGTTGTGGGACTTGGCATCCATCGCAGTTATGGTACGATGCCTGCTTTTACTGCGCTTGCGAATATGCTGACATACTCTAGATGACATCTATCAGAAACTCTCCATCATCCCCTGGTATGACCCGACTGCTTCGCCATCTCCGCCGCCTCCCACGACACCACCATACCGCGTTGTTTTCCATATCTACAAACCATCCACACCGTTCAAGAAATCCGCCCCTCCGACCCCCGACTTCAGGCTCGCTGTTGTGAATGCGCGCACGCATACTACAATCCCGACAGCAGCCCAGCTTGGCGCATTGCTCGAGAGCACCCCGCTCGACCCACCAGTGGGCGAGAAGATGAGTCGCCAGCTGTACCAGCGACTCCGATACGGATACAGGAACGTGATCCTAGCTGTGGTAGACGAGGGAGTTGTGAGTTACCTCCGAATCGCAGACTCGGCGTTTGGCAAGGAAAAGCTCTACAAGGAGAAAAAAGCGACTGGGAACAAAGGACCCTGGCGTCCGCGGCCGAAGAAGCGCTGAGGGCGTATGAAGATCCATTATACAGCTCATGCTAATTACAGCACCCGAATGGAGTGAAAGCATCTCTCCCCTGGAATAAGGCCCTGAGATCCACCATTAAGGACACGGGCTGAATAGAGGGGATAGTAACAATCTGCCATCATCTTTAGTACATCCGTCCACAGTATAAAAGGACGGATATAGATGCTCAGATGGCGAGCCAGTGAACTTGACAGCTCACTGGCTGAGAGAGACGAGACGTGCGGTGCAGAGAGTCGTGAAAGGGGACATGGGACAGCGAGATATCCGTCTATTCTTCCAAATTCTATACCCAGATCAAACGCCACCCTACCGTGTGTGAAAGGCCAAAGCCACAACCACCCAACTCCATATGATATACAATAGAGACATAGAGGCATCGTGTCGCGTTATTCGTAAACCAAGCAAGCCCATTATACCTAGTAGCCACAATCAGTAACAGACCCCGCATTGACCAAAGCACCTTGACTCACAGTAATACAAAGAACCACAGGTCAAATCACGCATCCAGATAATCCGCCGCCATCAGCAACTCCAAACACAACTCCGGCGGAATATCCATATCCGGAACGAAGGTCTGGTTCTTGTTCTTCTCATTGTAGCAGAAATACTCGCATACTTTTTCCAGCACGATGCCGCTGATATTCTCGAGGACGCATCGACCAGTAACGGCTTCTGAGAAGCGACCTACATAGCAAGGGAACATCATTAGCAAATGCCACCAACTAGGCACATACACATGTAGAATGGGAGTAACTCACTAGACGGCTCTAACATGCGACGTATCGTCCCCGACACGCAGGCTGTGCTGCGGGGAATCACAAATTCGAATCCATCGCCGGATACGAGAGTCACGTATTCGGACTGTGAGGTAGAGGGATTTGAAGCGGACATGGTGCGGTTAAATTTGAATGGGTGGTGGGGATGTTATGAAATAGGTAGATGGAACTGAACGAGAGAGATGGAAATCGATGGAAAAGGCACGGTACAAGAGACGCGGCGCGGCGGCGGGCGATAAGTGAGAAGTAGTAATCGGCGGTGGTTCCGCACTTCAATTAGTTAGGCTGCTGTTAGTTAGTTCATAGGCTCCAGTTTCGGTTTGGTCCGTGCTTAAGCTCCGATGCCGATGCTGTCAGTAGTCTAAGTTCTTCTTGTCTATCTTTATTCCAATGTGTCGCTGAGAGGATTGTACGCAATTAGTCGCAGTGTTGGATGCCTAGGATCTCGTTTCAGTAGGAAGTAGTAAGTTATGCATTGCTCCGGTCTGCGCAGCGACTAATCAAGCTGTAGTATCAAATCTCTGTGCTTTGTGCAACACTTCCGGAGGAGCTCGGTATTCCTTCAAGAGGACTATACACTTCTTCCGCTCGCTTGTCACAGATGCTGTAAATCAGCTATTATCATACCATGTACCAACGGAATATACTACGCCTTCGTGGCGTAATCTCCAGGCTTCAAGCTCATCCCACATGCACACTTCAACATCACCTTCCACTCCTCTCCCTCTCAACTCAGCAACGAGCATACTCCGCCACAAGCGAGAGCACACCATCCCAATTCACCCCTTCAAACCGCCTAGCCAACCGAACATGCTTGATCACAGGTGGAACATCCGGCATCGGGTTCGCCATCGCAGAGCGCTTCCTCCAAGAAGGTGCCTCGCGCGTGATCCTCGTCGGACGATCCTACGACCGACTCCATAACGCTGCATCTCGACTTCAAATCGGATCACCAGAAATGTCATCCAAGGAACTTCTCCAGCCTGTCACAAACCCAGAACAGCATCAGCTCCTCGAATCCTCGTCAAGGATCAGTCTACTGATCGGCGACATTGCCGAAGCAGGATCCTGGGCGCGAGAGCTCGAAAAAGTAATGGTAAGTACCTACCTTCCTACAAAACATACCAACGTTCCAAAACGTTCTCACATCTATGACTCCAGCAAACAACAAACCCAGACATCCTCGTCAACGCCGCCGGCCTCTCCATCTCCTCGATCCTGCCTAAATCCGAACCCACCGATATCTCACGCATCCTGCGCACGAACCTCGAAGGAGCCCTACTCACTTCTCGAGCTTTCATCCGCGCCTCGATACGCAACCGTATGAAGAGGTCTACCACCACCACTACCACCACTAGCAGCCACAGCGGTAGTAGCACCGCATCTTCAAAATGCATCATCAACATCTCCTCCCTCCTAGCCCACAAATCCGGAACCGGCGCGGTCCCCTACGCAGCATCCAAAGCCGGAGTCCTCGGTCTAACGAGATCAGTCGCCGTTGAAGCGGCAGCTTCGCTTCGTGATGTGGTGGTGAGATCTAATGCTATTGTGCCGGGTTATATTGAGACGCCTATGATTTCTGGTGTGTCTTTTCTTTCTTCCCCCTAAGCTCCGATGAACATGATGTTAGGATGGTTTACTGATTATCAACGTGAGGAATAGATTTCTCAGAGGGAGAAACAGCCCGATTGAAAGACACTATTCCTGTGCGACGATTCGGGAGACCAGATGAGGTAGCGGATGCGGCTGTGTTTTTGGCACAGAATGAGTATGCGAATAATTGTGTGTTGAATCTGGATGGCGGGTTGAGTGCTGTTTAGTCTATGGAAGCATACTATACATGCTATTCTGTTGAAGATGCTTGGAGGTATGTAGATAGATAGATACTTGGTATTGATTTAGTCTGTATGTGTACGATACCTGAGGTGTGACTTGTACCAAGCAAGAGTATTTTATTGCTGAATTTATGATAGTTAACATATCCAGCATCCCTTCTTCGAGACAGAAATCAGGAATACATAGCTAATCATCCATTCTATCGAAACCGATCATGCGGGGTTGTGTGTGTGTGTGTATGCAAGTAGTAGCGTGAAAGTATTTTACATGAGAAATGGAGAATAAAGGACAGACAAAAGCACAAAACCCAATTCATGCGCCAGATCTGCAAAGCCAAGAGAGAGCAAGTAAGTAGTTAAATGTCACTAAAGTTGTTGTTGAAGATGCTAAACCCCGGTTACCCACCTGGTATCATTTTTTTAATCATCAATCAGGATTGCGCCGCCAGTCGCCTCGTCCAAGACAATGGGGTTGTCTCCATCACCGTCAGAGATGGACATGGCTGCCACTCGCTTGGCTGGGTTGTCGCCGTTGCTGAGACCGGCTTCGTCTGCATCGCGCTTCCGCTTGCCTGCTCCATTGACGGGCTCTGGTTCGGGGACAGTAGGTGCGGGTGCTTTGGGCTTGCGGGGGATATCGGGAACTTTCTCCAACGATGCGGGTTTCTCATCTTTCTCGTCACCTTTGGAAGTCTCGGAGGCATCGGTGAAGAGCACGATAAGTTCGAGATTGACGCGGGGCTGGTCGTCTTCTTCGTCGATGACAGTAATGAAGCTCTCGTTCTTAACACCAAGGTCGGTCAACTTCTTGGGAAGGTTGTCCTCTAGGTCGGGGTCGTAAACGGTTCCTAGTTCGCTGTTGACAGAGAACTCTTCACCGTAACCCAATTGCGATCGGAGGATATCCTGGACCAGATTGTCCAATGTCGCGCGTGCAGGATCGATCTTGAGCCGGGCGTGAGTCACGGAACACACCGGACAGTTGGGGTTCGGAGGCTGCAAAGAATCGGAGTTGATCGCACGAACACCGGTGCGTTCGAGAAAGACCATCTTGGCCTGGTCGTAATCCCCTTTGAGAACCTTGTATGCCTGCAAAACACAGAGACCAGCCGTCATTGCGTTCGTGGTTGCAATAGCCGGGATGATATTGCCGGCCATCTGCTTCGTGTCGAACTTGGACTTGGGATCGATCTTGAAGATGCTCGCCCGCAGATTGGCAGTGGCGGCGACGAAGTCCAGGGTGTCGACGTCGTCCTTGTCAAAAACCAGTATGGGCTTTACGTCGCTCTTGATGGTGTCCTGCAGGGTCTTGAGCCGTTTACTCAAGCGATCCAGACTGTCCTTGAAAACGACGAAGTCCTCAGCAAGAGTCCAGACCTTCTGGTCATTGCATGAAACCACAGGCTCGATGTTGGAAGACTCCTCTTGTAGCTTGTGGAAATCCAGAGGCTCCGGAGGATCTCGCGTCTTCCACATGTCTTCCATCCCTCGTAACCGATCTATGTCCTCCTGAAACACTTTCTCGAATACTTTCTGCGCAAACTCGTCGGATCCCATGGATTGACGGATTTCCTTGAGGGCCTGGGCCTCCCGGCGGAGGTTTTCGATCTCTTCGGCTAGTAAGGGTTAGCCAGTATCAATCGACGCTGAGATCCCAACTCACAGTTTTCTGCATCTTCGGAGTGGTCAAATTCGCTCGAGTCATCCTCGCTGATGCCAAAGAGCTCGCTAGGAAACATTAGCCGTCATTCATACTGCTGTCGCCTGATGAACTTACGGAAAAAGGTAGCTCTTAGCCCAGACGATACAGTGGATCGGCTGGCTGGGTGTACTGCGGATAGTGCAGACCGGGAACGACTTGGGAACCTCTTTGGAGTTGCAATCGTAGCATTCCGTGACGCCCTAGCAGTGGTCAGCGGTCGTGCCTAGTAAGTCGGAGAGACAAAAGATAGAGACCTAGAGGCACACCTTCTTGATAACCTGGACTTGGCCATTGAAACCCGTTGTTCCACTCTCCACCAGCGGCACATCGGCTGCCAAGCACATTCTATTCACATGACGTCGAGCATCGAGGTTATCCAAAGCGTTGAAGACGACGTCAAATGTCGCGAACCAGTCCACGTTGAACTGGCTATCCTTGATGTTCGCATGGTATGCTTCGAGCTTTGCATTGGGTTGGAACTTGTGGGCGACTTCCTTCGCAACCTAGATACAGCGCCACCACCCGTCAGGATCTCGCTCGAAAGGATGGAAAGGACTGGATGGGGGGATGTAGATAGTGTGACGTTCGGAGGAGATGGACGCACCAATGCTTTGGGTTTCTTGATGTGTTCGAAGCGGAAAAGGAATTGGCGGTTGAGATTACTCAGGTCGATCGTGTCGAGGTCGATGATATGGATCTCGCCGAATCCGGAGAGCAGGAGGTTCTTCAGCAATTCGCATCCGATGCCACCAGCACCCACGAGAAGCACACGCGACTAGAAATCAAATCAAGGAGAACTGTTAGAATGTGTATGCGCCAGTTGAGCTTCCAACCAGGAAGAGAGTTGCCCAGGGAGAATAAGCGTGGGGGGAGATGGGGAGCGGTACCTCTTTGATTTGTCTGGCTAGAGTCCCGAGCGAGCGCTTAAGATAAGTCTCCCGCGTCATGGTTGCGGCGCGGAGACGGACAGTAGATCGAAACGGAGACTATCGGAGTCAGAGCGGGCGAAAAGGCATCGCCAAACAAAGAAGCTGTTTGCGAGGCGCGAATTGAGGGAATGGAGGTAGGCAGGCGACAATGCGAGGCAGAAGTGAAAGTAGGAAGAAGCTCCGGCGGAGAGGGAGGGAGACCGGAAGCAGTCGACGAAGTGAAGTCAGGAAGAATGAAGTAACAATCCCGAGCCCACTTCAACTTCACCCGAACGCCCTCCAAAGCTGCAGTGCTTATTCCCCTTCACCTGGGGGATCCCGGGGTGAATGATATTTATCCATGTCCGGTAACAAAGCTGTTGTTTGACAGCAGGCTGATGCAGAAACAAAATTAAAGACAAGAATACACAAACAAAGGGAACTTCGAACCCTCAAGCCATCCGTCACATTTGTCTGGTCGGATGCAACACCAAAAGATCGGCCAGTCTTGATGGCGATCGTCCCGCATCCGATCGCATTTCCCTGTTTGTCGCACCGACACGAGGCCATTCGAGTATCAACTCGTCTATTTGCTCTATACTGCATTGGTTGAATATCGTTCTTTGTCAGGAATTGCTATCAGGTACTTTTGCCTTTTTCTTTGCTCAATGTCGCTAACCCCCAAATGCGACTGATGCATCTCTTGAGCCCAGCATGTGAGAGCTCACATTCCTACCTTTTCCTCCTCCACGATGGTTGGGCGACTCATGCATGGTATAGAGCTAGCAGGGGGGTCCTATGCCGGAGCTGAGTGTCCAGCGCCAAAAATCAGAGGACGAGAATGGTACTTTGCATGTTCTGGACCTTTCATAGTGGGGGCCGTACTTGATGGATGTCGGGCTTTTCTACGGAGTCTATACGCCGTGGAATTCAACGAACTCCATCAGGTCTCACGGTCAGAGCATGAGGCTGACAGATCGGCAGTACTCAGAAGGCATGCAGCGCAGTCCTACAGAACGGATCCTGACCCGTCGTTCTCTGTACGAAAGTACCAGAAGACTGTCTTCTTTACTCATGACGCTCTAGTTAGTTGCATGATGTGATAGGACTTAGCTAATCATCAAGTACCGCAGATACATTCATCTTTATGATTGATGCCATTAAAGTGGGACGCCACGGGCTATCTATGGGCCACTGCCATGTCGCAGTCAGCGAGACATCTCCGAAGTTGTAGATGACATTCATGGGGCGCTTGTGTTGCCCAGCACTAACGCGCTTTGCAGGAAACGGAAAACGAACATCAGGAACACACTGTCTATCCGACAAGGATCGATGGACACAGCCACATCAGTCAGTAGCAGGTCACCTTCCACGTCTGTGCTATAGAGATGGCTCACTTTCCACATTGGATCGTTGCGCATATGTTTGCTCTGTAGTCGTACAATCGCAAAACTTAGTAGTAGCGTGTTGATAAAGCAGACAGACTCAGACACTAATTTACATTATGAACTCTACTACTAGTTGCTTTTCTTCAAAGTATACACATTGTATGACGGGCGTTTCATTGGCGGGACAAGGCCACCGTCTGGATGGAGTCAAAGAGGGGAAAAGCAACAGTGGCTGGCTTTGGTTGTGTAACAACCAACAAGATCAGCATGCTTCCATGATCCCGACAGGCCGTTGCTGCGATATGTGTGTATCCAAGCAGACTGTAATTGAACAAAAACCAAGTCTGATTTCCCTATGGCATACCAACAAGACTTGAGATCCGATCGCATTAATCTAAGTGCCTGTCACCAAAAGTCTTAAAAAGTGGCACCAAGAAGAGAGATAAGATACCCTTGCTTACATAACCAGCACTTATCGTCCCAAAAAGTTGAAGCTGGAAATTCCCAATAAATGGATTCAAGGGAAACGAAAGAACTAAGAAGCAAAGCAGGGCTTTATTGACGGGGTCAATTGACCAGGACATCGCTTCCTACTTGGCAGTAGAATATTCTACTCCGTAGATAAATTATTTGGTAGTGCGTGAATCTCTCCCTGGAGATTCGCATTGGAGCCTACCTTTGGCCCGATCGCCCTTTCTGGCAACAAAACCGTCTTTGATCCAAAGACTGTCGGTTCGCTGCCCGGTGCCTGTTGTCCGTGGGGGATTCCCATTTTCAATCCGTTTCCTCGTCCTCGCCTTTCTTCTCTAACTCCTCTACCGCTAGCGCGGAGTTCGCTGGTTCCTCCATCTTTTCCTCGCCGATTTCCCTCACACTTCTGTTGGTACCTAACCGAGCGAAAAAAAGTTGTCATCGGGCAAGAACTGCCCCCTGGAGCAATGTCGGACGACGAGGCAGACCCCGAGTTGATTGCTCTTCTGCGCGAGACACTGGGACTGGGAGGGTCTTCAAGTCCTCAAATCGCAGAGACAAAAGTACTAGAGAATGCGCAATACGCTTTCGACAATGCTATCGACGTCGCATTGAATCCCTCGAAGACGAAAGAAGCCGCGGAGACAATATGGAATCTGATGCAGAAGAAAGCATATTCAACGCAGACATGGTCCGAGCACGAATTACACCCTAAAACGAAAGACGAGAGCACGGTCAACTTTATTTTCACGATGGATCTCCTCAACTTCAGTTTCTGGTCTGAGCTCCCTAGCGAGAAGCGCTTCGCGATCGAGTACCGAGGGAGGAAGTGGACGGGTTACTGGAGCTTGGTCGCTGCCTTGCAGAGAGCCTTGGATGAAGGTAGGACTACCTGCGGTGTTAGACAAGTAATTGCGAGAAGCTAACTGTCATAGGCATATCGATCACCACTCCGGAGTTTTGGACTAAGGAAGATGAATGTACCGAGGAGCTCATCAAGCATGTCTTCCGCTCTGCCACCGATGAAGAGATTCCTTTGCTCCAGGAACGTCTTCAGTGCCTGCGAGAGGCCGGCCGAGTTCTTTGCAGAGTATGTCTATCGCCATGTTTCTCTCCCCCTGCGCCTGATGCTAATGGAACCTTTATCTGCAGGAGTATGAAGGTAGTTTTGTGAACTGCATCTACAACTCTAACTACTCTGCGGCTTCGCTAGTCAATTTGCTAGCAGAGAGCTTCTCCTGCTTCCGGGACGAAACAACCTTTCACGGGCGGAGAGTGCGAATCTACAAGCGAGCTCAGATCTTGGTTGCGGACCTTTGGGCTTGCTTCAACGGTGAGGGGTATGGAGAGTTTAACGATATCGATAAAATCACCATGTTTGCAGGTGAGTCTCTCGAACCTCTTTCAGATTGCCTTGTCTGGACTCTAACTTATAAGCTACAGACTATCGGATCCCTCAGATGCTCCACCAGCTTGGCTGTATGGCATACTCGCCGCCCTTGGAAAGCCACATACGCAGCCTGAAGCCTATTCCTAGCGGTTCCAACTGGGAGATTGAGCTGCGAGCAACCAGTATCTGGTGTGTCGAATTGATAAGACGGGAAATCGAACGCCGACATCCAGAAATCAGGGTGAACCCGACAGCGAATCCCAACAAAGACAAGCCGTCAGAAGACGACGAAGACACCGAAGACCACCAACAAAAGTGCTCAACCCAGAAGTTTGTGAAGAAGGAACCCGTTCAAAAACCGGCTGGAATGGGCGTGAACGCCATCTTGATAGATTTCTTCCTCTACGACACCATGAAGGAAATCGAAAAGACCGGACAGGAGTCCATCCCGCATCATCGCACAAGGAGTATCTGGTATTAGACTTGCGGCAAAGCATATCATCTGCGTTTGTTTTTGTCTTTATCGGCTTTCCAACACTATACCCCGTTGCTTTACTGGGCCACGCATTTCGTTTATGGGTTGCATTTCGGGTGGGTGATGGGTATAGACTTGCATACATTTGATAATGATACCATAGCATTGCTTCATATAGATTTTATTCTGCTTTGTGGGACTCTGTACACTAAATTTCTAATCATTCCATACAGCCCACTAAACTGTACAATTGATCTTCTACATCAAACGGAGCCATCATCTCACTTCATGGGTATCTCATTCAAATTAATCTATAGTCTTACAAATCCCATCAAGCAGCCTGAGCCGTCCTCTCAATCTGCTCAATTCGCGCCATCATATCCGCCTTCCACTCCAAATAATCCTCCCTCCGATCCTCACTTAACCAATCCACCCGATCCTGCATCATCGTGCCCAACCCAGGAAGAAGCCCACGTCTCGAAGACTTCCCAGTAACTAAAGCACCTCTCCCGGACACCATCAACCTGCCTCTACCACCACCATCCTCCTCTACAATCCCACCCGCCAGCTCATCTCCCAAATCCCCTTCATCCCCATCCAACTCCCCCGCCAACGGCACATTCTCAAACCACTCCTTCCCATGAGCCCACCCTTGCTCCATAACCAGCGCAATCCACTGATCCACATCCTCCCGATGACGTCTCTCCGTCGACGGAAGCCCAAGACTAACCAGCGCCGTCTGTCGCATCTCCGAGAACGTCTTCTTATCCATTTTCTTCGCCTCCGCTGCCTCAGCACTGTCCCCGGATGACGAAGGGCCCGGTTGTCGTCGACGAGCAAGGACAAGGAAGTACACAGCAACAATCAAGGCCTTGATGATTTCTTTGAAATCCTCATCGGTTTCTTTATCCTTGGCTATTATCACCGGCTCTAGGAACTCCATCATCTCCTCGTCGATCTCTTCGTCGTGTTTCGCCGTCGCTTCGGAAATCAAGTACAGGATGGAAGATACACCAGCGAAGATATGCGGTGGGAGAGTCCTCGAAATCGGCGGCCGAGACCACGTGCTCATGCGCGGTGCGGGTGTTGAAAGCGTCTTGCAGACTGTCCGGATGGAGTTCATCACCCAGCTAGGGGCGTCGGGGATGATGGTCGAGCCGGAGAGGCCATTTGCGCGGTACTTGGGGATTTTCTGTGGTCGGGGTGATGGAGATGGTTTGTCGGTGTCGTTGTTGTGGGTGTGTGAGAGAGCGCGCTTGAGAGGGGTGGATTTCGTAGGTGTGTTCTGTTGTTGTTGGTGTTGTTGTATCCTTCGCGGAGTAGCAGTAGCAGTCGCGGCGGTCTTGGACGGGGTCCTTTGGGTGCCCTTTCTCGGTGTTGATGGCGCTGATCCGGCTCGAGATGGTGTTCCTGGGGCTGAGGCACTTGCGCTCCCTGCGCGGGAGATCCCAGTGGAGAGGGATCGGTCAAGGAAGGCGTAGAGCTTTTTGTAGGCGCGTGGAGGACATGGGGGGTGACCGAGGAGCGGGGGAAGTTTGAGGGCACGAGTTAATCTATCATCGTGCGAGAGTGGTTAGAATTGTGTATGTTTGATTGGAGCTAGTTTGCGAGAGTAGCGGAGCTGCATACCTCTTGCAGGCAATTTCAGCGCACGCATACGGCCGAGCGATCTCTTCTTCGGGCTTGAGACTGCTAGAGAAGCTGCGCGATTGGGCGACGAGAGAAATGGCGAGACTAAGTAGTTCTTGTGGGAGGTCTTGTGCGTGTGTAGGCAATAGCGTGGCCAGCGCTTGCTCGACAGGCCTGTTGTTCATTGTGGTGAACAACAATGGATGTAGGATGCGTTGAGGATAATTGACCGGAGGGAATTGGGTGTGTCTAATCGCAGAACCAAGCAGCTGGCATGTACTTTGAGATAATCATGAGTCGTACACACTAGAGTCTAAGAACAGAGTATCTTGTCAAGTGGATGGATGGGTATGCGGTCCTGCTGGATGGAATATCACGACCGTCATGTGATCTGCAGATAAATGCGCTCCGCATCGATGATCGCCGCAGCTCCCCGTCCTTCATTTGCGCCCACATTTCACGTTCCACTATCTTTCGACTTTCAGCAGGGAGAAAAGATCATACATCATGTCTGTAACAGTGAGTACACTCCCCTAATCACACTACTACCGAATCCAACGAACATAGTGCTAACCACCCACCTCGTTCACCAGCTCCATACCACCCACGGCGACCTCAAGGTCGAGCTATTCTGCGAAGCGGTCCCCAAGACAGCAGAGGTAAATACATACATACATACATTCCCCCTCCCCTGCGCATTTCGCTCCATCCCCAAGGAACTAAAGTAAACTAACTAACTACTTCACATCAACACAGAACTTCATCGCCCTCTGCGCCAGCGGCGCATACAACAACACGCCCTTCCACCGACTCATACCAGGCTTCATGATCCAAGGCGGCGACATCTCCCTCAACCCGTCCCTAACCTCCTCCGCCACATCCACATCCAAACCTCCTCTCCCCTTCGAAGACATCCCCAAAGGCGGCACCTCAATCTACCACCCCTCAGCCCTGAACCAAGAAATCCACCTCCCAGCACTGAAGCACAACACGCGGGGTATTCTCTCCATGGCATCCCGACCCGTGAAGGACCGCACAGCACCAGGATCACAAGGCGCCACGGGAGCGACGATAAACGGGAGTCAGTTCTTCGTGACGTTGGCGGCGGCGCCGCATTTAGATGGGGCGAGTACGGTGTTTGGGAAGGTGCTGAATCTGACGGCGCAGGATGAGGGCGGGGATGTGTTGGGGAGGTTGGAGAAGGCGAATGTGAAGGTGGATAAGAAGGGGAGGGTGGTGCAGCCGAAGGAGGGCGAAGAGGGGGGTTACGAGGCACTGAGGATTGAAAGGGTTACGATTCATGCTAATCCGTTTGCGAAGTGAGATTTCGAGATAAGGGATATTTCTTGATGGGGTTGGATGATATGGTCATGACCATGATGTTCCTTTGCGAGATGTGGAAAACCGCCGTGCTTGATGCTGAGTTCCTTGGCCAGGGACTGCATGTTGCGGCACTGGAGTGTCGTTATCGCAATGGCTCAGCTCGGCTCACTACGTAAGGCTACCAGCGTCGCTCCATACCTCATCCATTATGTAGAATGGACCGAGGTGAGAGCTTTCTAGATGCGCTTGGTCAAATCCAGATACAGAGCGACAACCCGACTGGGATTGCCAATTTATGTTGTAATGATAAGTGAAAGCACAACAGGAAGCTAGTCATTCATACATGGTTCATAGTATCTCTCTAAAAGCACACATCATCAATTGACTTTTTTCACAATCCATGGATATCACCCCAAACTAAACACCCCACAACCACACCGTATGACAATGCCAACATGCACCGGATATCTAGAACCAAAAAAAGAAAAGAGGCAAAGAAAGGAAAGAAACGATCATGGCCTGGCCAAAACGTAAAACGTCATCGCAATGCATATATACGAAGAGGTCAAGTGTATAAAGTTCATGCACATCGTAACAGAGACAAGACGAAGGTCATCAATCGAAGAGAAAAGCGAAAGCAGAGTCTAAGGGTATAACGGAGTTAATTAATCACTTCTGCTCGTCAGCGGGCTGGTTCTCTGCATCCTGCTCGTATCCCTCAGTCTTCATGTCCTTTAGGCCGAGCTCCTCTTCCTCCTCATCAGTGCGGGTGTAGTCTTCCGTCTTGATCTGGGGGTCAACGGCAGGGGCGCACAGGTCCTGGACGTAGCTGTTGGCCATGGGGTCCTCGAGTGTAATGACGAACTTCAGTTCGCCGCTGATAGCGGAGTCGAGGCGCTTGAAGAAGCGCGCCCACTTCTCCTTGTCGGAAGACGCCATACTGTCACCACCGGAGCCGGTGGTGTCGTCGACGTCAAAGATCTGGCCGTGCAGCTGGTCGCGAATCTCAGTGAGGAGACCCTCGACGGTGGTGAAACGACCACCCAGGGTACCGGGCTGGACAGTAACCTCAAGCTCTTCACTGTAAAGCGCACAGGTGTCGGACTTGAGGATGTCACGGGAAAGATCGACCTCGTTCTCAACGCTAAGGGTGATGCGCTTGCCCTTCTCGGGAACCTCACCACCAGTCTTGACTTCACTGGTGCGGTACCCGCAGTGTTCACAAGCAGTGGCCCAGATATAAACCTCTTTAAAATAAGGAATCGAGACGCGCTTCATATTAGTAAAGCAATCCTTGGAGCAGGCAGGGCACTCAGTAGGAAGACTGTAGACCTTTCCGTCGATGATCTCGTCATCGTCGGGTTCGGCGACACCCTCATGCTGCACAGCATCGGGGTCACCAGCGATACCAAGCTCGATGTTCTGCTCGTGTGTACGAGGGTAATCGCGGCGCTTGTACTTATTGATGTTGTCGGCGGTGGTAGGAGCAATCCAAGAGTTACCGGTGGGGTCGTCGAGGGAGATGGTGAAGGGGTATGCCTCACGGTCAAGCATGCTCTTGAGCTTGTCGATAATGGGGACGAGGGCATCGTGCAGTTCAGGGGCCTGTTCCTTGCGAAGAGGCTGCTCGCTGGAGAGGGACTCGTAGATAGTCTGAATGACACCCTCAACGGTGGTCAGCTGGCCGTCGCCCTTGGGCATCTCGATACCCAGAGTCTCGACCTTGAGGACCGCGGTATCGCTGCGAATGACCTGGCGCTGCATGTCGGTCTCGTTCTCAACCTGGAGGGTGTACTTGGCACCCTTCTCCTTGATCTGGCCGGCAGACTTGACGGAGTTGTTCTTGAAGTGGCAGTGCTCGCATTCGAACGACTCAAGGATGAGATCCCCGTGATAGGGAACCCTCAGAAGCAAAATTCTCGTGGTACCCTGTACACGGGGTTAGGCTCACAATCCAAACGATGGAATAGAGTATATCAAGGGACCACTTACATTCTCGTGGCAGTTGGTGCAAAGACTCTCCAAGCTCATAACTCCAGTTTCATCGTTGCGCTCCACCAGATCACCGGGCTTCTGGAATTGCGACTCGGGCTGAGTCTGGTTTTCGTCTGCGGACATTGTGAAAGATGGGGTGATATAAGCACCGAATTGAAATAGAGTGCTCAAAAGAAATACAAAGATCGAAGGGACCGTATGCGCCAGTGAATTTAAGAATGAAGGCGACGGGGAAAATTTAAGCAGCAACCGCGGGAATGTTCCTTTGCTTTCCACTATCGCCGTGGCGGGGCAAGTTTTTTTTGGAGGGGCACCCGAGCTATTAGTCAGCCGGGGTTATTGGGCAGATTCGCAGTTAAGTAAAAATAGCATAACATTAAAGATACTACTAGTATAGATTCTAGTATAGATGGATACACGATGGTTGCGATGATATCCTAGCATGCTTAGTGATTGCATATAATGCGGTTTTGTAGATGTAGAGCTTCTATAGCTGCCTCGCTGAATCCCTTGCGAGATATCGCACTCATCACGCTCGACCCACTAGCTAAAAGCACTATGCTCATGTCAAATTGATCTGCTGTAGTTAGCCAGGTAAAAGTTATAGGGGACTGGGAGACTTATAAAAAAAAAATTGGGCCGTTCCCCCGAAGAGGAACGGCAAGTTCACTGACTGACTTGCACCCCCAACTGTTCGGCTACCGTACTTGAGGCTGCACATCCAATTCCCTTCCTGTATGGAATCCCGAGTCTCATTGCAGTGCCACCTTTGTTATCAACAGAGCGCCTTCTCTTCGTAGCTAACCCAGCCCGATCCTGAAAGAAACAGTAGCACCCAAAGCAATCGCAGCATGGCAAACAACATAAAATTCGAGCAGACAAGCCTAAGCTTTGATCCCCGGTCAGGGGTCCCGCACCGAGTTCCCTGTACGAATTCCAAAGCCCACGATGTTGGAAGATGATGCTTCGATCAATAGTTGGTTCGAATCCTGAGTGTCACAACGGAGAGGAGAAGAGCTCGCTCTGTTTGACATGCAGCGACTGCCGATCGTCGGGCTATTTGTGGGAGCAGTATAGCACGGGGCCCTTGGCAAGTAGTTGAACAGCCGAGGAGTGCAATCGTCAAGTGAACGCGGTTGTGACACAGGTATACCTCACAACCTCCGCGGTGAGATCAACCCTTTATCTATCCCAGGACATCCCAGTCGAACCTTGGGTCAAACGCACCATCTCCCTACATTCTCTAGACATGTGTCCTGGCCGTCAATTGTCATTCTGGCGCCACTTGATCCGTCCTCTTGTGTGTGATACAGTACCCTCAGGGACAGGTTTTTGTTTCCTCCCCGCCGTGTACAAACATTGGGGGGCATCTCAAAGCGGACAAAGAACATCCCCAAAAACCGCTTTCTTCTCCCCGAAAGGAGGGACTACGATCAAAACCGTAGTCTGTACCAGCGCCCATCATCTATTCACAACCTACATTGCAAAGAGACGGTTAACACGGGCGATCAGGACCTTCGATGGAAGCGCAAATCAGTGGCTGGTGCCGCGATTTGGTGCCACCTAGCCTCCGAAAAGGACGAAGTGCTAGGAGTTGCAAGGTAGAAAGAAGGTACAAGGGACCCAGGTCCCTCGAGGTTGGAAGCATGTACGGGACAGCACAGGGCCCAAGACCGTGAACGAACGACAATGCCTGCATATCGAACATCACCATTACATGCCAAGACTGATCTAATGCCGGAATGTGACAACAAGCCAAAGGTCGGATGGCATTGCATAGAAGGCAATGACCAAGCATGAATCATCCCGCCCGACAGTGAAAATGGACCTCGCTGCAATATAATCACTACGGACGTGCCTGGACACAACCGAGAGATTATATTGGTTCCGACGAGTGGATTCATTGACAAGCCGGGTTGATGACCGTGTGTAGGCAGTCTGTTGTATTCGAGATGATCAACTTGCACATGTAATGAATGATGCCCACAGTATTGCCCTCAATGATACGGAATTACCACCCATCGATTGCTCCCTAAGACAACACCAAGACAGTGTTGCCCGACATGCTTCACCTCCTTTCTCTCCAACTCCAGTCTTCCAGGCATAGAGTGACAATCCGTAGTGATCAGCATGTAGCGCCCAGCATTGGCAAACCGACGCGTGCCCTTTTCAGGAGCTTGCAACGCATGGCCAGCCGTCTTTTATTGCCCCCGAAGAAGCTCTGGACATCGGATTCCTTTCATATCGTCGATCCCGCAAGAGATCGAGCCCACTAATCGGTGCATCCGCCATGCAAAACCGTGAAACTGATACCATAGAATGGCATCGAACTGATTGGTGTCTATTAGGGTTTAGTTCCCAAGTTTCATCCGACTGCCTGCTCCTAGCAAAGCGCGAAAGACAAAACTTGAGAAGCCGTAGGAGGGTAAGATCTGTATAGACGCCCGATAGCGGGCAGAGAGGCGAGATCAAGCGGCGCTCCAGAATGAACAATGAAAACACGTCCACACATCTTTAGAAGCATAGGGTCCAATAGAGGTTTGAGCTCCCAAGATCCAGCAGTGACTGAGCATCTCGAATAAATAGAGATTGATATTTCCACGAAGTTGGTTGAGCCAGCCAATGCCACGGCCGCTGTGGTTGGAGAAGTAGAGGGACAAGATAGAAATGATGCGCCTCGATTCGAGCCTCGAGCGGACGCGACGCGTCATCACGTGATGACCAACCGCCTGCAAAGCTAGGAGTATTGGAATGTCCACGCCCGTAGTCATTCACGCTTTACACTTTTAGTTAATTTTCGGGTTTCTTGGGCTTTCTGTTTGTTATTATTTTCTAATGTTTTCACTTGAAAATTGGTCGTTTGCCAAAGGGGTTGTCAATCTACATAGTTCGAGGAACATTGAAAGCATCATCGTGCAGTTGCTCGGTGACGTCATCCAATACGGCAGTCAGAGTCGAGTAGTAAAAAGGGGGACATAACATGATAACACCGTATGTCCGACCGCGACTTGATCCAATAGACCGTACCCTGCAGGGTTTCACTTCAGTTCTATTGCCTGCAAAGGCTCACCAATTTTTGGGCAAATTCCTTGAGTGGCCACTTGCTTTTACCTCGCATCCCTGTTGCCGCGTTGCCGATTTAGCATGCCTGGACTGGTCCTCCAATTGGCACTCTAATCGCCCTGGGGCTCCGAGAATACTGGTTCCAGTTCGCTGCTAAGAGTTGTCACGAAAGGGTTGACTAGCTTGATCTTATAGCACCCTGACCAAAAGATCAATGGTGAGTGGTGGTGTGCTACAGGAGGTCTGCAGTCACAAAGATCGTCTCTATCTTAGTCGTGGGATACACAACGGACAATATCCAGTATTGTGCGAACACATCTTCTCATGACCCTCAATATTTGGGTTCGGATATCATGCCCACTGATGACCCCAGAAAAGCATGGCTCCTTTTATAGGCCATGAGCAGTGCGAAGACCCATTCACAGGGCGTAAAGCACATCCTGCCCGGGTGAATGCCGTTCCCTGACATTCAAACCTTTGATGGCCATATAAATAGCTATACTTTCGCTCACGAGGTCCACATAGTAGTGGGCCAGGCAGCAATGGTAGCAGGGTCATCAATGAAGAGGTCATATGGCTGGATAGCATCGATTTCATTCTCCGACCTGCCAAGAAAATCCTGCATCGTTGGTTCTAAGAATGCCATCTCGGTAGTATAGCCGGTAGCCGGCACTATACTAATGGCATGAGGGTCCGCGGCCTGGCCTCCAGCCGGTAATGAGGCGAGGGAGTGTCTTGGTGTTTGACTGCGTCGCTCATGGCTGTCATTAACAACACCAGGGTTGGTATCCAACGTTTTCTTGACACGCTTCAGATTCTCATAGAATTCAGCAGCAGCAAGATTGCCGTGCTCACTCATCCTATGCAAAATCTCTGTAGCAGTATCTAGCGACTCAAGATCTGCCGGGTTTCCGATTGATGGCAAGAGACCTGAAATTACCAGAGCAATGCAAGAGGAAAAGAGATACTGGGCGTAGAAATAGCCGTACATAGGCAGGGAGCCATTGACCCACTCCTCTATGATGAGTGCATGAGAGTGCCGTGCAGCATGTATGCAAGCTTCACTAAGAGTGATGACCGGCTGGGGAAGGTCTTGACTATCATCACGGTTGCTGTGGTGTAATAGAGCATGAAGTAGGATGGGTCGAGTGGCTAAAATGACGCACTACGTACTGTCAGCTCAGCGACCCAGCGCGGAGATAGAAGGAAGCTGACCTGATTAAATTGTAGATGCAGCGATACGATATGCTTTGGCGGAGAGAGGTCCTCTGAGCGTAGCTTAATATGTTCTGGGAGCGACTTTAGCCAGTCCTGTAAAGCCAGCAAGAGCTGCTGCTCTCGTTGTAGAAATGATTCTGCATGCTGTTTGCGACAATATATCTTGTCAATGGTCTGTCCTATAATCTGCGACAGTCGAATACTGGCGACCAAGTAAGCTGTATCAGAGAACTGCTCTTCAGCAGCAGGACTTTCAACCTCGGTGGGCATATCGACATGAATATCGTCGTCGCGTATCTGCAGCGGAAACCCAAATTTGGACGTATACATGCGGTCGAAGACATAGATAGCCCACCACAGTCGAACCCGGTGTTGACGTTCTATAGGGTCAGTGCATTGTCGCTCAGGGATATTGTGGTTTAACCCAAGGATCAGGCCCAGACGCATAGCACTGCCGACTAACATGTAAGCTGAGTGCCTCCTGTTGAGGAAGTATGAGTACAACGACTGGCGGATGCGTTTAGCACAAATGTCTCGCATGCTGAAGGAGCAAATGGCTTACCAGTAGAAGCAAACTTTCCACATGAATAACACCAGGTCTCTCAGGCAGAATCGGTATCAAACCCATTGCTCGTACATAGTACATCGTGCCTGGAACTCGACCCGTTGGTGATGAATTGGCCCGAGAAGAGTAGACCTCGCCCAACGCAAAAAGGGAGAAGAACTTGCACATAACAGCCGGGTCATCGCGTAGTGATGGCGTGCGGTATACCGATTCGAGGTGTTCGATAGTTGACTTGCGCAGAAACAGATGGTAGACGCGACTCAACTGATTGAAAGCAATACGAACCAGCAGACGAGCTTGTGCTAGGTTAGGCCATTGAGTGGCGCCCTCGAGTAAAGAGGATTCGGGAGTGTACTGCGTTCGAGCAACATGCGCCGTATTGGGATCACCCGTAAGGAACTGGCGCAAGCGCGTCGCAAACGCCGTGCATGCTGCATCACCCATGTAGATAGGAGGGGCAGAAGGGTCGTATGGATAGAACCAAGCCCGTTCTCCAAGAAGAGGGTTTTGCACCGGCGGGTAGGACTCTTGTGGAACAGACCGCTCGGCAGTCGTTGCAGATGAGCTTTGAGGAGAACTGATGGAACGTAGCTGTTCTCTCAACTGAGCGTTTTGAGTAAGAAGTTCGTCGAGGTAACTTAGGACTATTAGAATACAGTAGGGCTGAGTGATGGATGAATGAAGAGGGGCCTTACCTCTCTTGCACCTTAAGCTTGCGATCACGTAGAGTGTATTGGCACTCATCATCACAACCGGCCCGCCGACATCTTGAACAAGGCTGTTCGCCAGAGCATTTAACTTTATGTGCGTGACAACGGTGGCAGCTGCGGGAAGAGATCTAATTAGTGCACACCTTGATAAGGAAAACTCAAATGAGAACGAACGCTATAGGCTTCTTATTATCACGCTTAGGCTGCTGCTTATTGACAGGCATCGGGAAATTGTTATATTCCAGGCTATTAGAATGACTTGCATGCGTCGAGGTTGTCGGCAGTCTGATCCTTCGCCGAGAGGCAAGACGAGGTTCGCCTTTCTTATTCATCTTTCGGCAACCCGGTCACATGCCGAGGTCCGGATTTGGCCCAGTATAACTTTCACCAGTATCATCCGTGACTTCGATACACAAAAGAAAAGGGAGGTAGGCAAAGGCAAATAAAGGATATTTGATGTTGCTACTTTAGAGTGTTCGATAAATGTCCATGATATGTATCTCATTTGCCAATATCATACTAGTTTAAGTCTGTTGGCGCTGCTCAATTCCAGTCAAGCTGTTGTAATCGGTTCCGTGACGACATGCCGACGGTCCTATGGCCATATAACCGAACTATATAATCATGCAGAGAGGGAAATGCAGGGCTCCGTGGCTTCCACTTGAGAATTTGCTCCAGGAGCTCGCTTATCTGATAATAAAAGCATAGGTTAGAGCATTCTACTCTGTTTCTACACACAATGTTAATCCAGAGATCATATCTGGAAGTCCAGTTCCAACCGGAGCATGGTTCTGCCGAGTTCAGTGTTGGAGACAATATTAAGGGGATAGCTTACATTATCCCCCGAGAGACTATTTCACCACAGCAACTGAGTATTTACCTAGAAGGTATGGTTCAGTCTCTATTTATAGTTGCAGCTCGAAGTAATTTTTCATCAGGCAAGGTCAAAATACAGATTGACAGGACCGAAAACGGGGTACCACTTTCACCATTCACAGCATGCCAGACTTTTCTTCGCCTGGAACAGCCTCTTCTGCTTAAACCATCGGCAAAATCAGGACTACTACAAGGAGGACTAAGACATGAGATACCATTCGAGTTTATGGTTCCTCCAAGAATAATAGGTTCGATGTGCCAACATTTTTGTCACCGTCAACAAGTGCAGGAAGAACATTCGCTACTTCCCCCGAGCATTAGGCAAGGCGGCATGGCGCCCAACGGAATCTCGGTCGAATACAATATACAGCTCAGCTTAACACGGGGTATCAAGCGAGATGGGATGCCAGCAGTAGCGGAATGGGCGTATCCATTGGTCATTCGTTCGCCGCGCATAGAACAGGCGCCGTTGCTTATCCCACAAGACAGCAAGCATTATTGTCTCAACAAAAGAAAAATCATCTCCAAGTCTCCGATATCTCTGTCTCGGATCGGAGCTCTGTCGGCGCAGACGGTGCAGCCAACTGCTATCCAACAAGGAAAAGCCATGATCAGATACTTGCCAGTTGATCTACAGTTCCAAGCAATATCCGGACAACATCTGCCACAATTGTCATCAATGTGTGTCTCGCTGAATGTCATCACCACTTTCGGTGAGAAACCAGAGATACATCTTCCGGGGGCTTTTGGTCCTTCAGCATGGGATCCTTATCGACATTCTCATGTGCAAACAGTATCCCTAGGAACCTCAACCCCGAGCCCCTTGGAGTGGGAAAGGTATTATGTTACCGAAGATCAAGATTCACCCCAAGCCAGCATCGCATCAGAGAGAGTCTACAGTACCTCAGTAATGGTGCCAATCAAGCTTACAGATGGTCTGAGCTTGCCGCCTACGTTCAGTTACTGTCTTGTTTCCCGAATATACTCTTTAACGGTGACTCTCCGATTTCATATACCAGGGCAATGGCGCCGAACGACTAGTCTTACCTTGACAGTCCCACTTCAAGTATGCTAGACACATAGCAGAAGCTAGACTCATTCGTCCTTAGTGGCTAACAGGAGTGGTGAGAAGAGAAACCAACCTAGAGTAACATCCGACCTGGACCTCACCTGCCAAACGGCTATATGAGGGCTACTACTACTAGATTATATATCATCGGAACAGCAAACCTGCTTCAGTCAGCAGGCCACGAAAAATCACATTCTGTACATAGTATGTAAATAAGTTCAAAAAGCAGATGTTTATATCAAATTTGTTCACTCGCTTGATCTTTGTATAGTATACTTTTAGGTGGTGCCAAATCCCTACAATAGTACACTGTGAATTTCAAAGTAGCAGCAAAACTTGAAGTTGCCGCCCGGTGCATTGTACGCTAATCTCTAGTAGGACAAGAAGCGGATCATGTGATGCGCAACTTGCAGACATGGTCTGCTTAGGTAATCACTTCTAATCCATTCTCTGGACTTGAAGGAAATAGTTGTACGATTGTAAATGAGAGTATTGGGGTCAAGGAGAGCTCTCCTTGATTGAAGGATGGGTGAATCAGTACGGGTAAAAGAGGCATTCGCTGCCGTGAGCGTGTTCCTCGACTCTGTTCTTCAACGAGGCATGCAAAGCTCAATCCCAGAAGCTGCTTGAATGCCAGAAACTAACCGAGAATTTAGATAACGTTCAAATCCAAAAGTCGCGCGGGCAGTCTCTATTGGATATTTTAAACGAGACGCTGCATGAAGATGAAAAGGGCACTGGGTCTGTGAGGAGAGACGTTATCATTAAAGCTTTGAATCTACTGTCTCTCGTCCATACTGCTTTCGCCAACCCCTCCAGTGATGCCGATTCTCCCAGCCAGACTGCCCAGGAAACAGAAGATGTTGCGCTGGAAGATGCAAAGCGGCGCAGACTACTTCTCGCTCTATTGGATCTGATTGCTGTGGAAGGCATTTACCCGTCACTCTCGAGAGGACTTGGCCTACCTCTGCACCAAAGAGTGTTCTCGGCCTTGCCTGCGGGGATTATTGCTCAACAACAACACCATGCTCAGGAGAGTCCAGAAGACGAATTTCTCCTCGAGAAGATATGGACAGCACTTTCGGGCATCGTATTCGATGCACAAGTTAGCATTCAAGATGTCATCCGTGGCCGAATCCTCAGCGACATGATCAGTGCAGCTGCAGACCTGGCTTATAACTCCAAGAGCCTTTCCGATGAGAAAAGAGACAGCTACCGTCGGCATTTGAGTAGATTGATTGAAGAGTATGTTGATTTTGATTTATGTTCCTCCCTCAGTTACTAACTTTCTGCAGGACTCCTAGCCCTGTGCTGCTTTCGACCTTGTCCAGTTTCCTGCAATCAGATCCTGCTCCGTGGTTCAAATCGCTAGTCTCCAGCCAGCTGTCACGATTCCCCTTACGCCCTGGTGGAGTGCTTCAAACCATGGTCTTCCTGGCCTCTCAGTTTGCCCCGTCACTGGGAGCCGAAGCTCAGGCCCAGGCATCCAATGGCCCAATCTTCACAGTGCAGGGTATCATGCAAACATCCCGCCTGCTGTCTTCAGTTCCAGAAGGAATGGACCCAGTCAATTACTTTTCTACCATAGCACCGCAGCTATTAGCATTGATTGACGGGGATGACCCTGACCTTAAGAAGACGGCAGCATACGTTATTGGGAACGGTATCTTGGGCAAAAGAGCCTACGGCGCTCCTGGGACCGTTGGGCACTCCATCTTCTTGGAGCCTATCTTCAAAGCGCTTACGGCGGGGCTTGATACTTCCTCAAGGAAATGGATAGCTGCTTCTGATGACAGTGAAGGTGGCTCATCCGAGCAGATCCAGGTAGTCGAACCGACACTAGTATTAGCCGTGGACAGGCTGCGTACCTTAGTCCTCCAACCTCCAAATCCGGGTCTCGTGAAGCGGGTTGTTCACCCTATTCTCGTCCCACTCTGGGGCCTGGCTTGCTATACAATGGAACACCAAAACTTAACTCTGCATGAGAAAATTTTGACTGTCCTGCAGACATATTTTGGCATCTCGGTGGGATTACAGCCGCTACAAAAGCTCGTCGACAACCTACTGTATGATGGCGGCCAAACGTGGACTTACGACTCGGATTCCAGGAACAGTGTGCTTTTGCGAAAGCGCAACACATCGGAAACGAATCGCAACATTGTCCGTCTCGTCGACATATTGCAGTCTCGCGCGAAGCTGTTCGTCAGTTTATTGGGCGCAGATCCCAGTAGCGAAGAACGGACAGCAGACATCTTCCTTTACGTGAGTGAGAGCTGGCTGGTGAAGCCTTCTTTGAATGAGCGTTCTATGGATAGATTGCGACTATCCCCTGAGGAGGATAGCTTCAAGAACATCATGCAGCAGTTGATCAGTGCCAAGGTAGCGGAAATGCTACTTGACAATTTCAAAGACGTCCTTTCTCGTCGACCCCTGCGCGTGCTCGAACTCATCAAGCAGATCATCGACGGTGAATTGAACCGAGCGTACGTGCGGAGCAAGAAGACCATGGGAGCACAATCAGGCAAAATGTCGCTTTCGTCACTAGCCAACATCGTCAAGCCAGAAGAGACCGGAAAGGAGGAAGCCACAGCAGAGACAGACTCAGCCGAATCACTACCTGCAGTATTCAGCCTTCTATCTACTGTCCTCGCCTCTCCCGACTTCACTGTCTCACCCGAGACTCTCCCTGTGCTCGAAGCCATCAAGTCAAAACTCGACGACCTGACCCCTTATCTACCATCCGACCTCTCCAAACCAGCAACCACATCATCAATGCTCATCGAAATCCACCTCGCCAACCCCGAAGGCGAAAGCGCCATGACAAACAAACCGTCCACTGAAATAGCCGACTTCGAAACCCATCGTCGCGCACTATCCAACCTCAACTCCGACCTCGCCCCCATCCAAGCAGAAGGCTTCTCCCTCCTCTCAAACCTCATCACCAAAGCCTCCCCCGTCCTTGACATTCCCTCCACCCTCACCCTCCTACTATCCATCATAACCGACACCTCCGAAACCCACAGCTCTGACGAATTCATCTACCTAAATGCCATCAAGCTCATCGGCACCCTAGCATCGCGTCACCCCCGCACCGTCATCAAAACCCTCGTGGACCGCTACATCGACAAAAGCGAAACCCACACCCTGGACCAAAGACTCAAGATCGGCGAATCCCTCCTCCGCACCGTCCAAGACCTCAACGACGCCCTAACAGGCGAAACAGCCAAACTCCTCGCCGAAGGCATGATCAGCGTTGCCGGCCGACGCGCCCAGAAACCTCAAGCCCAAAAGACACGCCGACAGCAACTAGAGAAAGAGAAACGAAAAGCCGAACGCGAACAAGCCCGTCAGAACAAAGAATCGTCCATGCCGCCCGGATGGAGTATCTCTACATCTTCATCCAAAATCCGAGATCTATCCGACCAAATCCAGAGGGAAGTCGAAGGTGGCTCGGACTCCGAAGAAGACGAAGAGCAAGCCGCCCACTCCGCCAACATCCTCTCAGCCTGGGCAGCAGGCGCCGCATCAGACACCGAACCAGAGGATCTCCGCGTCCGCGCATCCGCATTATCCATCCTAGCCAGCGCCATCCAAACGAATATTCTCGGTCTCGGGCCCTCGGTTATCTCCTCCGCTGTGGAACTGGCGCTCGCGACACTAACACTCGAACCGGAGGTTGAGTCCGCTATCCTGCGACGCGCGAGCGCTATCCTCCTCCTTGATATTCTCAAGGCCATGGATACTGTTCGCGAGACTCGCGGCAATCAGGCTCTGGGATTCGGGTTCTCGCTTTCGGATGCGAAGTCTGTTGGAATGAATGAGGGAGCAGCGACGGTGGGAAATATCCCGCAGATGTTGTCTTCGTTGAGGTTTGTGGAGAGTCGGGAGACGGATTCGATTGTGAGGGGCCATGTAAGGGTGTTGGTGGAGAGTTTGGAGGCTTGGTTGGAGAAGTCGCTGTTGTGGGGGATTGGAGCGAGAGGAGGAGAGGATGAGGAGCCTCGGTTGGAACTTGGGGATCGGATTGCTGGGTTACGAGTCAGTCCTCTTTCTGGTAGGGATGAGGCTACGAGGCCTAGAATTGAGGAAATTGAGTAGTGGGTGTACTAAGATTGGTTTGGTGTTACTGATATCACTAGTTGGAGTTCTATCCTTTTAGTTACTTTACTGCCTAGTGCGCAAAGTTTATGCATGTTATCTGGGGTTTTCATTTCCGTTGTCTGTACTGTGATCCAGTAGGAAAAAGCTATCTCATGAACGCGTCAAATGTACTAAGTAACTCTAGGGTTACTGTAATCTCAAAGCATAGATGAAGAAAAGAATGCCGATCCCCATGATGCCAGGCTTGGTAAGAGACATGAATGAGATGGGTAGAGCTGAACTCCATTTCCATTGGAATGTCAATAGAAGAGATTAGAAGCGTAGCTGGCAGCACGATATGACGTGACGAGAAACTTTGGTAGATGGCAATGCAGCATAGCTGACTTGATGAAGAGAAGAAAAAGATAAAAGAGGCAAATGCCCAGCACTTCCTCACCTGCTGCATCTTTGCGCTGTGAGCTATGTCGCAACTCAGCCGAAGAGTAGTGATGTTACAAACCGAATCAGCCTTATTTAGCGAAAGTGCAATATTGAAGAGACGTAAAAATCAGTAACGGTTGCCGCGCCCACGACCACCGCGTCCCCGACCCCGTCCAAAGCCAAAGCCGCCACGACGAGGGGCCCGGCCTCTGTTGCTACTGGGACGGGGCCCGCGAGCCATTCTAGCCTGGCGTTCTGCATCACT
Source organism: Aspergillus brasiliensis CBS 101740 (assembly GCF_001889945.1). Classification (NCBI taxonomy): domain Eukaryota; kingdom Fungi; phylum Ascomycota; class Eurotiomycetes; order Eurotiales; family Aspergillaceae; genus Aspergillus; species Aspergillus brasiliensis. Next base: position 2,038,491 of record NW_027137442.1, read on the forward strand.
CATGTCGAATTTATTCTCGATACCTATCAGCTCGCAAAACTCAGCGGTCTGAGGATTGGTATATTCCATAGGCATTTCCTCGGTGGTGAGAGGTACGGCGGGGTCGTAGACAGGAGCAGTTTGAGTGAAGTTCTCCGGGACCGCAAGCTTTCCAGGCTTGACAACGTGTTCCTCAACCCACTTCTCTTGTTCGAGGATCTGGGGCCGGTACGCAACGTCGCCCTTATCCGCAGAGGTTTTGGCGTTGGGATCGCCGAGGTGGAGGTCATTGGCGAACGCACGTGTGATCGCTAGCCATTCCTTATCATACTGCAAGCGGTATGGGCGTTCAACCTTTGCTTCACCAGGGTCTGAAATGGGACTTATCTCCAAGAGCTGAAGAAATTCGCGGTTCGGCAAGCATTTGTCAAGAGCAAGGAAATTTGTGGTTGTGTTGGTGATTGCCTCTGGCAACGGACCATTGATCGGATAAGGATCAGCCTGTGGACGTGCGAAACTGGCGGGCAGCTGATTGCGGACATCCTGCGAGACATCGGCAGCTTTGGCTGGTTCCGCCTGGGCGTTGCTCGTGTCGCGTTCCAAGCGCTCTGCCGTAGACGTGTGCTTTGGAGAGCCGGTATTTCCTGAAACCGCCGTTTCAGGCTGTGCCTTATTAGAGGCGTCCTCGTCCGAATCACTATCCAGATCTAAGTCGATCTCGTCGGTATTTTTCACCATCTCAGGTTCATGCTGAAGCTTCTGCTTCTTGTTACTCTCCCGGTCAGGACTCGCTTCTCGTTCAACGCCTGTGATCTTTCGGTTAGCACCATCCAGGTCGGTTTCGATCCGTTTCCAGGTCAGGTTGTGCTTGATATCATAGGGATTGGGGCCCTGAGTCTCAGCTTTGCCGGATAAGAACAGATCATTCTCAGCCGCTTCCTTTCGGGCAGCAACGACGTGGAAATTATTCCATGCCGACAGTTTATTCTCCATGTTTGTAGTAGCTCCTTCGGCCGATGCGTCGCTTCTGGATGGCTCACCAGCAGACTGTCCACCCTCGGACTGCAACTGAGAATTTCTGGGGCTTATAGTGTGGTCATCTTGCTTACCAGCATTTGCAGTGGCAGCTACGGCCATATGCTCATTCAATGGGTTCTCTTCACCAAGAACCAGTGAAGTGAATACAGCGCCATCGAGCGCAAATGCATGTGAAGTGCCCGAACGCTGATTGGCATCGCTTCCAGCGGCGGCAGCCTGCCTCTTAGCCGCTGGATGCTCCGGGACAACATACTCAGCATGCTGAATTAAGGCCGCGAACTTGACGTGCAAATGAGCCGAGAACCAGAAGGCAGGACGCAGCCGATCAAGAACATGCTTAGCAGCATTACTGCCAAGTCGGCCATTCTGAGAGTCCTCGCGGAACCCGATTTTCGTATTAAAGAGAGTTTCGTAGTCTCCGCAGCGCTCAACCTTCTTAGGCCAATCGTGGGATAAACCCAGATCAATTTGTGTGCGAACTTGAAGCAATTTACGAACATCTAGTTCTCTGACGTGATAAATGCTCTGAACATCATCACTATTATATGGCAGCCGTTCGAAATGCGGCTTCCGATAGTCGTAACCTTTCCATATGCCAGACATACCGGCGATGCGAAGGGGCCCACACCGGATGACATTAGCCGCACCCAGGTAGTAGATATTAGGGGCGACCCAACCTCCATAATAGAGTTCGAATAGGTGATTGCTGGCTTCATGGTTACCACCAACAAAGATCGTCAGGTAGGGAGCGACACGCCGTCCACTGTAATATTCGTGGAAGTCTCCCAATTCTCTGTACTTCATTGGCACAGACATGCAGGCCAGATCATTGGCATTTCGCACGGCCTGGGTTGAGATTAGATTAGGAGAAACACGAAAGTTGTAGGGACAAGGAAAGATTTTACCTGAAAATCGCCACCAATGATCACCAGATCGACACCATCCCATCCTTTCAGGGAAGCGGCTTTATCAACTGACGCATAAATATCATGAAGACACCCATGACCCTAGAGAAGTTTTCGAGGTCAGCAAGATGAGAGGCATAGGATTTTAGAAACGAAAGGATGACTTACGCAACCTTCAAAGGCAACCCGAATCGACGAAGAGTCTGAAGTTGGCATCTCCATGATGCTGGAGACTGCCGAGCGAACTAAGCTTATGGGATTGATCTGGCGACGAAGTATGAGTTGCTAAAACGGCTTCAGACGCAGAAGATGAAAAGGACGATGAGAACGAAGTAGGAAACACTCTATGTAGGAACGAGAGTTACTTGGAGCAATATATGTGATTCTTAGAGAGAATGGAAAGATGCAAGAGTTGAAGAAGTGCGAAGAGAAGAATTGGGGGGAGAAGAGGAAGATGAAAAGTAGAGGCAGAGTAACACACCGGGAGGCGTGAGTTGATCGTGCGGCGGGAGTGTGTTTGGTTGCTTTGCTGCCGAACAGCCCTTTTTTTTCTTCTTTGCCTCAATTCATTTCTATGCCTCCCGCCAGGTTTTAAGCAGGTTTAACTGTCTTACATATTCACAACTGATCTAAATCTTGAAGATCCTATCACATAATCATGCCCCTTAGTGATCATGCGCCCAGGTTGGAGTTCCTCAAGGGCTCCGCCAGCGCTCTCAATGCTCTCAGTCCATCAACTGCGGCCTACCTAATGACAATTCACAACGGCATTCTCCGTGATGAATTCAAGCCATTGAACCAGCGGCTTCAGGAGACATCGTGCGGTGCATGTGGCAGCGTCAGAATCCCGCAGTGGACCAAAACCATCGTTATTCAGAAGAAGAAAGGCAAGCAGTCGAATGCAGGCAGAGCGGGCAAGGCAAGCTCTGATGGAGCTACAATCTTAAAATGTCTCCGTTGCCGGCGGCGTACCGTCAAGCCCGTTCGCAAAGATGCAGCTCGTCCTGCTCTACCACCGAAAGCTACTCCTACAGCAGCAGCAGCAACTACGCCTGATATTCAATCATCTGCAGCTACAACGCCTCAGAATGAATCGGCTACTGAATTGGCGGATCAAGGCCGGGTGAATAAAGCGGCCGACAATGCCAGCAGCAAAAAGCGGGCCAAGGCTCGCAAGCAAGGTGGGCTGCAGGCCTTGATGGCATCCAAGCAGCAATCCCGCAGTAATTCGTCCTCACTTGATCTCTTTGACTTCCTTCAGTAGTGAAAGCGATCAAAAACTTCCAACTTCCCTACTACTTTTGCATTCACTACCTCGGAGTGCCAAGACCGGAGTGTCGGCTGTTTCCTCCGAGATGGATTGGGCCTAGCGCGGGGTCACGCTATCGGAGCTTCCCAAAGAGCAGCTGTTGATCTGGAGCTTGGTCGATTGTCACCCTCTGCGTCCTCTGCATCTATTCCTTCTTCTCTGCTTGCCTTGCGCTTTGGTTGCATTCAACTTACGGCTACTTCTTACCCCTCTGACACAATGTCGTCCTACGATGACGAACACGATCCTCAGGCGGACGAACTCCGAGAAACCGCCCTAGTCACCCTGGAGACGCTGATTAGCTCTTGCAGTTCTCAGATGCAGCCATACATGTTTAATACCATCAACTCAGCCCTTCGATTTCTCAAATACGACCCTAATGTTGCAGAAGCCGAAGACGATGAAGAAATGGGCGGCACTCAGGATGATGGCTCCGAAGATGACGTAACGGAGGAGCCCGAATTGGACGACGACGACGAGTTCGAGGATTTCGAGGAAGAAGGAGGCTACAGTGATATTGATGATATGAGTTGGAAGGTCCGCCGATGTGCAGCAAAATTGCTCTATTCCGTCATCTCTGCCTACACCCGCGGCCGTGCTTCAGACGATGCGTCCTTGTTTCAGCAAATCTCCCCCGCTCTTATCGCCCGGTTCAATAAAGAAAGGGAAGAAAGTGTTAAGCTTGAAGTTGTGTCTACCATGACTGCCCTCGTTCGGAAAACAGGTGAAGGTGCTATGATAATCACGTCCAACGGATTCCTTGAAGCAGTCGGAGGTTCGAAGAATTCGAGGAAGAGGAGACGCCAGGACAGTGATGCTAGTATGATCGACTTCGAACCCAGCATTGGCACCTCCTCTGCTGTCAGCACCCCCGTTGTTGCGCCTTCCTCGCCCAAATCTGGTCCACAGGCGGAGCTGGCTCGCTCAGTGCCGATCATTGTGCAGAGTGTTGTCAAGATGTGGAAGCAGGCTTCCGTGCCTTTGAAGCAGGCTATCATCGTGCTGCTCAAGAGCCTTGCGCTCGTTCGCTACGGTGGTCTGGCAGATCATCTTCAACAGATCGAAGACCCCATAGCGGATGTCTTAAAGTCCTCTTCTCTCTCAGGCGGTTCATCTGCACCCGTCGGGTCTTCGGCGAGTGCAGGCACTCTCCAGACCGAAACCTTGGGCCTCATTGCCGCGATTGCCGAAACGCATACATCTGATGCTCTGTTGCCCTTCCTTATCGCTTTGATTCCCGGCATCATTGGGGCTGTTAATGACAGAAATTACAAGGTCAGCAGCGAAGCGTTGGGTGCCGTCGAACAAATCGTGAAGGCGCTTACGCCGCCGCGGGTCCCCAGCGCCTCTCAGGATCTTGCATCGCACCTAGAGAGACTGTATGATGTCGTTCATACCCGCATCACTGATACGAGTGCCGACCTTGAAGTTCGCCAGAGAGCTATTCACGTCTTCGGTGTGCTCTTGGCCCGGACAGCTGGGGAGAAAGGCTCTTCTTTCCTCTCGCTTGATCGACGCTCCACAGGTCTTTCTGTCTTGGTGGAGCGACTGAAGAACGAGACAACGCGGCTGGCAGCTGTCCGCGCCGTTGACGACGTGGCCGTTCTTTGCACTCGTGAAGTGGATGTCGCACCAACATGGGTCAGTGAAGTCACTGCAGAGCTTGGCGCACAGCTGCGCAAGTCAGACCGGGTTCTTCGAGGTGCCAGCTTGGAGGCTCTTCGCAGCCTAGCCATGAACCCCAACACCAGAACTCATTACGATGATAAGACCATGAAAGAGCTGGAAGATAGTCTCCTACCGCTCATCAGCGCAGAGGATTTCCATTTCCTCGCGCCGTCGCTTATCATTCTGGCGAAGCTGGTTCCAGGCAATGCCCAGCTTCTTGTGAACGAGAACCTGATCTCTGCGCTGTGTTCTGTCGTTCTCTCGTCGCTCGTTGGAACGGTACTAAAAGCCCTTCTCCTGTTGGTCAAGGTCATTGGAGAAGAGGGAGCTGGTGCAGCATTGATGAAGAAACTTCTTCAGGACGTCGGTATCAGCGGCGACACGTCCGTGGTCGGCAGAGCGATAGGAACTCTCTTGGTGCACGGTGGTCCTAAGCTGGGCGTCAAGATGGAGGATTTCATGACGGAGCTGGAGACTGCGCAGGATGCTCAACGCAAATGCCTTGCGCTCGCGATCTTGGGAGAGATCGGTCTACGAATGGGCTCTAGCTGTTCGCTGACCCCTGAACTCTTCATCACCCATTTTAGCTCTAAGTCCGACAAGGTCCGATTGGCTGCAGCCACGGCTTTGGGTAACGCAGCAGCTGGAAACGTCAAATCTTACTTGCCTATTATCCTTGGTGGTCTTGAGAAGGGAAATCCGCAGAGCTATCTGCTCCTGCATTCCGTGAGGGAACTGCTCCAGCACCCCGAGATTGTTCGGCCAGATGTAGCTCCCTCGGCTGTCAAGCTCTGGCAAGCACTTCTGGTCGTGTCAGAGGAGGAAGACAACCGAGCCGTTGGCGCAGAATGTGTAGGTCGGCTCGCTTTGATCGATCCGGTCGCCTACATTCCTCATTTCCAGGTGAGTACAAGGCGCCAGTGCTTTGTCAACAATCGCAACATGTGTAGCTAACACACTGTAGGATTATCTCTCCAGCAGTGACCCGAGTATCCGCAGTGTTGTCATCTCCGCATTCCGCTACACCCTTTCGGATCCCAGAGACACGTACAATGATGTGCTGAGGCCCGTGATCGTACCCCTGCTGGTCAACATGCTGAGCGACCGCGACCTTGGCAATCACCGTCTTGCTCTGACGACCTTGAACTCCGCCATCCACAACAAGATGGACATCCTCCTTCCTCACCTCAATGAACTCCTCCCGGCCGTCTTCGGCGACACCAAGGTGAAGCCGGAACTCATCCGCGAAGTCCAAATGGGACCTTTCAAGCACCGCGTCGATGACGGCCTCGAGCTACGCAAGGTTAGTGCTCCTAAGCCTTTCCCTCTACATACAAGAAGAGAAAAAAAAAAAAAAAAAAAACACTAACTCAACATCCAGAGCGCCTACGAAACCCTCTACGCCTCCCTCGACTCCGCATTCTCCCTCAGCCATATGGCCGAATTCTTCGACCGCATCATCTCCGGCATCGACGATGAACAAGACATCCGCACAATCTGCAATCTGATGACATCCAAGCTGATTCATCTCGCCCCAGAAGAGACCCAGCGCCATCTCGACGCGCTCTCAGAACGCTACAACGCCATTCTATCCTTTAAACCGAAGGAAAACGCCGTGAAGCAAGAGCTCGAGAAAGCACAGGAAGCATCACTGGGCGTGCTGAAGATCAGTCGCGAATTGAGCAAGGCGTTCCCGAATGCTGAGGTGGCGGGTGATCATCACAAGTGGAAGGCTTACATGGAGTTGATTCGGAAGACTTATGGTGCGCAGCTGAAGACTTTGGAGGCAGAGGCTTGAAAGTATCTTTCGTACTTCTAGCTCTCCGTGACGTAGTTGTCGTTTAGACAGTACACCTACCTAGCCTATATTTCACATGTGGACGAGGGGAGGAGCATGGGGTTGAAAAGCGAATGCATCCTGTCGTATGGTCTACCTTTGACGTGAATGAATGACGATTATGCCTGATTAAATACCTGGACTGCCGTTTTCATAGTAATGATCGCCCTTACTCAATGAATAGAGTTACTGTGTACTGTGGTAGACGAAAGGCCAATAGAGGAAGAGCATCAATGCATTAGGACGATAGAATGTAGCACTTGATATGGGGGAATAGTCCGCTTTGAAGTAGAATACAGCAGTGAGTTTCCAGAACTCCTGGTATGCAGCCAGCCCCTTTCACGTAGCCGTAACGCCAACCATTCGCTATGAAGATTCAAGAAGCAAAAAAAAGGAAAAGCAGAAAGCGAAACAGTAATCCAACCCAATGATATCAAAACTCCGTGCAGCTGCACCCCAGGATATCATGAATCATACGATGCTAAGTAAAACAGGGCATTTTATGCAGTGATGGCTTTCTTCTTGAGCACACCGAGCTTTTCAAGTTTTGCCCAGGCCCGGTCCATGTCAGAGCCTTCGTCCAGAGTGGGTCTCAACTCCAAGCCGTCCAAAAGGCGAATCGAACCTCCAGTTCCTGCATATAACATGAGCTCAAAGACCCGTCTGCGGAGTCGGGTTGCCTCATCCATATGGGATAAGTATCTTTGATCAGCCAAAGGGTCAGCGAGCGGAAGGGTGTAGGGGTCATCGATTTCGATCTCCTTGGCAGGATTTGGCATTTCGTCCTCGCCTAGAGTAGCTGGGTACGTGACGTCGCCATTGGGTCCGAACTCGGCCAGGGCAGAGGGAAGGTCCAAGGCGTCGTGCCGTCGTTGGCCAAGCTCCTCCTTCGCCTTCAGCTTCTTCACATTCGCTTTGCCGTTGCCAATAACTGCAGGGGGATAAAACCGAACGGTGAGGGGATTGCCCCGGATGTCGACCTTCTGTAAAGAGCAGGCCCTTCCCTTGCTTGTCCTCCCGATATGACTCAATACTTGACAGAGACGCCGCAGTCTTGTTATATTATTTCCGGCTGCTGCCAATCGAGCAAGACACTTTAGGCCTGATAGTTCGTTAAGACCTGTTAAGGAGTTGAAGTTGAGATTCAGGACCACCACGTTGGGAAAGCTCGAAGCAAAGTCCACAGGAAGCCCCTGAATGCTGCAGGAAGCTATGTCCAGCAGCTGCAAGCTCAGAAGGGGCGCGGAGGGCGAAAGGCTCTGCATAGACAGTCGGTTTGATGAGAGGAAAGCCTTCCGAAGATCTTTCACCAGACCCAAATCGATGTCGAAAGTGCCAGCATCAACATCTCCACTCATCTGTTCTCTAGCAGAGAGGACCTCCAAGCAATGGCACTTTTCAAGGCCAGAGACGCTGCGCAAGAAATTCTGGTCCACATAAAGCAGGTTTAAGGATGGGAAAGCCCCGATGTCGAGCGTGCGCAGGATGTTGTTGGAGAGCTTCAGCGATTGGAGACTAGGTAAAGAGGCTGTGACTTCAAGTTCGTTGAGCTGATTGAAGCGAAGATCAAGGGTAGACAGGGAGGGGAGTGAGTCAATGTTGCGGATGGACGAAAGCTGGTTATGGCTCAGATCTAGATCATGCAAGCGAGTCCTGTTCGAATAAGAAAGGCGACCGTTAGAGTATGGGTCAGTAGCTCGGGCGGGCTGTACTCACAATTCAGCTCGGCCAAAGTCGACGGCGGTCAAGGCATTATTTCTCAATTGCAAGCTCAATAGCCCGTCCAAATCAAATATTCCTTCAATGTTTGTGATGTTGTTATCGTTGGCTTTCAGCTCTCTGAGATGGATGAGGCCACTGAACGCGTCCAAGCTTTCGAGTTCGTTGCCGGATACATCCAGGTACTGCAAGTTGGTCAAGTGGCCCCAAGCAGTGAGGTTCGAGAGACAATTGTCCTGAATGGTCAGTGTCCTCAGGCTGGGAGGAACACCGCCTAGTTGACCGATATCGTTGCCGGTCACATCCAGATCTTCCAGTCGGGGGCAGAAATCACAAAGCTTATGAAGTGTGATCAGTCCTTTGTGCCGTAGGACCAGACGTCTGACATTTTCCCAGTACGGCTCGAATGGCTCGGCTTCGGTTATATGCCTCACCAAATCCTCAGTGGCCAAGGCGAATGTTCCGTGGACCTGGCGCAGCGATGTCGGGTGAGTGCGCTGAGCCACGTAGCTGACCTCAAGGTGAAGTGGTTGGTCAATCTGGTCAATTGTGAAATCGGGCAATGGGCTGAGATGGAAGCTATAGGTCGTGTCTGGTCCTAAGTTCTGGAAGCGAACCAGTGAATTATTGGCATTGCTCTTGTTCGGCGTAGATGCCAGAGATTCAGAGCCTCTCCGGACCAAACTCAAATCTCCTTTGCTATCAGGATCCGGGATCGCACCAGGATCCAGGGACTTTTGCTCTGGTAGCAGGGTATCCAATGGACGACCTGATTGGCCCGCCTCGACACAGGAAGGACCATGCTCAGGCTGCTGGACCTCTTGGTTTTGTCGAAGTTTGGTGGGGCTTTCATCTTCATCAAAAGCAATCTGCGAAACCAGTGGCGACGAGAAGCTGATGGTCACAACGCGAGCTTGTTGGCGGTGTTCCTGTTGGCGCCGGGGTAGCTTGGACAGACGGCCTTCGTGTAGCTGAATCTCATGCTCGACCTCGCTGGTTGATTTGCTCGTCCTGCGGGCCTCGGATCCCCACGAGGTGGCTCTGGTCTCCGAGTTGGAGAACCTAGATGTAAAGGGCGTTGCTTTCGACTGAATAGAGCTGTGATTGACCGAAGGGTCGCCTTCCTTCGTTTGGGGGCGCTGTTCTGACTGATTGGAAGCCTTTCGTGGGCTGGGCGAGTTCTGACGCCCGTACTCTTCGCCGCGAACCGAAGAACCTTTGGTTTTATCCGGAGAAAGAGAGCTCTGCATCCTCATCATCTCCTGGAGCTCATCCACGCTAAGGTCAGGAATATCCTTGAATGGGTCGTCCTCGCTCTCTTCGCCCTTCGGCTTGCCTGGAGACTGCTGAACCCTTTCCTTGACCCATTGGTTCCTATAACGGTCGTATGTCAGGCCATTTACCTGTTCCGGAATTAGGTGCGACACAATGTCAGACGACAGGACACCCTTTGCATGAGAGCTCTGTGAAGAAGAGCCTGTAGGTATGGAACGTGCACTGAGGCTTTTGCCAGAGAAGTGAGTGTTGATAGTTAACAGGTCAGGAAGATCATCGTCTTCTTCGCCATCTTCAGTCGGAGCCGACGATCTCCGTGCATGTTGTTCAGCGTCCAAGTTTTGGGTTTCAGCGTCGGCCAAATGGCTCTTCTCGTTCCCTTCAATTTCGTCCCATATCGAATTTGCCCCTTCAGAGCGAGTCTCATCTGGGTCTAGGTTCAATGACATGACGGATGTGTTGACGTCAAACTCTTGCTCGTCATCCTCTTGGAACTTCTTCAGATGACTTAGTATTCGAGGATTTGGCTCCTGGTGCTCCCTTAACTTCCGCATATCAACCCCCTCCCGACTCGGAGGGCGCGAGAATTCTTCGCGGGTGGACTCGTCTTCATAACTTCCGCTCTCGTCCTGGTCCTCGGCATCGGACTCCTCTACACTGGACAGCCCGCCAGCAGACCGGCCCTTAGAGCGGATTATATCCATTATTTTGGTTGCCTCATTCAGGAAATCCTGGGTAGTGATTGACCCTTTTCGAATTTCCGTGTTAACGCCATTCACTTTCACAATAGGTATCACGCTGTCCGGCGGGGAGAAGGGCTGGTTGTCGTGATCATCATGTCCAAGGCGATTGTGACTCCGGCCTGACGATGGTCTTTTCCTCGAGAGCGATTTCATTTGATTGGAAGTTGGGGTATTGGATCGGTATGCTGATTGAGACCGTAGGAAACGTTCATTGTCCTCATCTGTTACACCGTGCTGCATCAAACTCCTTTGTAACAGCGTGAGATTATCTGGAGCCTGACCTGTGGCTTTGCCAGATCCAGCATCGTCATGCATGAGACTGTGAGATTGGAGAATGGTTCGACGCCTCTTTGGGTGAGGGTCTTTAGCAGGGGAGTTCGGTCTTGATCCCGTTTCAGACTGGTGAAACTCTTCGACTGTCCATAGTCCTTGTTTTTCGGTGGCATTCGCACTTGAGGCCGATTCCAACGCGTCTGCTGACTTGTAATTCTTCGTCGATCTGTTTGACCCACCATCAAGGCTTTGCTGTCTATACGAACGACGGCCCAGATATCCCCGTTCGACAGAAAGCCTCCGTGAAGATGACCGCCGATTAGAGCCGAGGGCTTCATTATTGAGCAGCTTGGGCTCATATGGGCTGGTATCAGAGAAGTCGAAATGGTCCAGCTCCCCGTCACCAAACCGGTTGAGACGAGGGTTCGGCGTATTTCGTGATCTGGGCCGCTCGTGTCTCTTTGTGCTGGCGTCACCCAACGTGTCTTGTTGGGCGCTCATGAAGCTTCTCGACTCGCCCTTGCGCCGCGCTTCTTCCGAAGGGGACACTGGCTCATCATCTTCAGAAAAGCCTCCATAGGTCTCTTCGAATTGACTCATCCGTCGCAGTAGTCGGTTGTTGGTAAAAGTATCATGGTTCCCGAACAGCTTCAAAGGACTGCCGGAAGACGGCATGACGTCGGTTCTCCCGGTTCCGGGCCTCACAGCAACATGCGCAGATGATGGTCGAGGGAGCGTCGGGGGGTCGGTTACTGGATTAGTCTTCTGGTAAAAAGGTGGTGAGCTCCGGATTCTCTGGTTGGAAGGCATGAACGGCGACAGTCGTTCGGAGGGAAAGGGTGGCGGTGACAGATGCAGCTTCTGGAAGGAGCCTTCGTTCAGATAGTCCTCTCGTCGCAGGTGCGCAAAAGCTCCGCGACCTCGGAAATCCAGTGTGCCCATGGAGAGGTCCTTGGGCAGTGAGTGACTCGTGACATCCAGTAGGTCATCTTCCGGCAGCGGGTCGACGCGAGCCTCCGACGGTTGATTTAGCAGGAAGCTATCACTTGCCGGTGAGTCGGGTCGCTCATACGGCGGCAATTGTAGTCTTTCGAGCTTGTTTGTCACTTTCTTCAGCGCGGATCTTATCACTTCCGACGCAGCGTTTCCGTCCATTGTGTTCGGCTGTGAGAACGTGATAGGCGTGATGTCTTCATTTCGCATATCTTCCAAGCCACTTGCGGATCTCAATTGCGTGCCATTCCAGGAATCTTCATGCCCGTCACCCTGATTTATCGCCGATTTCGTAGGCCCTTTCCTCACATCCAGCATCCCATTATGCGATCCTCGGGGGCTTCCTGGGCTCGACCTGGGTTCTCCTTGATCTTGGCGTGACGACTTAGTCGGGGATCGGGGGCTTTTCGGAGAGGACTGGCCGGCACCCTCACCAAACTCATGTTGACCACCACCACCACCGGGAGGGATATTCGAGGTAGCATTGTCGCGTCGTTCCGAGGATGTAGAGAAGTTCCAGATGCTATCCGAGTGTTTCATTCTGGAAAGGGCTTCATCCTGAGTCTTCTCGGTTCCCGGGGTAGGTGGTTTGAACACACTCTCAAGGCCTATAGGGGCGAAAAGATCGCGCTGTTCACCAGAAGGGATATCTCCATGAACCAGTCTCCTGCGCCACTCGGGGGTCCCTTCGCTGCCCTTGGCCTTCTTTGGTTTGACTTGGACGGTGCTTTGCTGTACCGACTGACCGGAGGCATTCGAGACCGACCGCAGCGGCGATCTCGTGTCCATGGTGGACGATTGTTTACGCCTGGATGGCGGATTTGGTCGGGGGCTCTTTTTCGTCTTATCCGGAACCGGTGATCGCAACTTGGACGGAGTCTTGGGGGTACGAGGGGTTTTCGGCGTAGGCGGTTCCCTTCTTACGAAATGACAGGGCCGGGAGACCTTCTTTTTGTTATCACCAGGCGACGGCGACGGGCCGACCGAGCGACGCGCGGGAACAGGAATGCGACTAGGAGAGTTTTGTAAGCTGGACTGGCGGGAATGAGAGATGGACCGAGAGGGGACTGGGCTGGTTGGGGTTCCAGGCACAGGGACGGGCACCCAATCGTCGGAGAGGTTGTCCAGCCATGGTGGATTGTCGCTCATTTTCTGTTTCGGAGGGGAGGGGGGAGATTGGGTGGGTGGTGGTCACAGAGGCTGAAGCTCAAGTCGGCGCGCGTCGCGATTCACTGGACGCCAGGCGGGATGCAAGCACAGCGGAAATTAGCAGATGCAGGCGGACCATGGAGCTGAGGGATGGTGGAATGGCATCGGGAGTGGACTGCGGTGGGTTTGGATGAGGCGATGCGCAATGATTGATGTGGAGTAGAGTAAGCAAGGACCGAGTGGTGATTAATTTGGTTACAAGGGTATGTATAATAAATGGAAGAGAAGATGTAAGTAAGATTGGGGGAGGGGAGGAGGAGAGAAAAGAGGGAATCCATCTACAAAGTCGATAAATTGTTATTCTTGGGCGAGTGGAGATTCAGCGGCACGGGTTTAGTTCCATCGATCAAGTCTGGCTGGCGGGTGCTCGGGGCAACCCCCCAGTCAATCAATCAATCTACGCTTGAGTTAGTCTAGTTTGTTTCTATTCTTTATTTTGTTGACAAGTTTTTTAACTGCCCAACTCTAGTTCCATTATGTTTCTTGTTGTCTCCCTTCCCCACGGTTCCTTGGTTCCAGAGACTCAGAGAGGGACCCGGATTCATGGTTGATCCCCCCGTGTTCCACCGAGATCGTGCCTCTCCTTGAAACACCTGCTGCAGCATCTTGGATGGTAAATAAGAAAAAAAAGAAAAAGAAAAAACAACCTTGCGTCGGAGCAACACATTGGGGGATCCCACAATAATAATAACAATGATAATAATCACAACAATATTATGGGCCATCACCAAGAACGAGCCCAACCAGACCCGCAATCAACAACTCAAAATCCAAGCCCATCCCTTTTAAACCTGAAGTGGACAATTGCAGTCTGAGTTGGCACTGGATCCCCTCGCCAACCAATTGCAGTACTTCTGGTAGAGACCGACTCCATCCAGTTACGGAGTCCAGTCTAGTCCTGAGGAAGATAAGTCTGAGCCTTGTGGATAACTAGGAGGGGAGATAGATAGTACCCAATTGTCGCCCACTGTCGATCCCTTGGGATTCATTCGACGTTAATTTTCGCGACGCAAGGAGCACTGCTTCGTAGTTAGTACACAGTGGACCAGTCTCATCCGTCACGGTCTGGTCTGCCCGAGTCGTCGTGTTCTCAACGCCAAACCCTGCAAGGCACGAGCTTGGTGTTTCGGGCAAATTGGACTGATAACCTGTCGCTCGTGTTCGGTGCGATTATAAATCCTAGAGTTTGAAGTTTGGGTGAGTGTGCGATTATTCGAATGGGTACTTAATTTGCCAGTATCTAAGGGGAGGAGTAGTAGTGTGGTGCAGTAGTGGTAAACAACTGCGATCATGATATATTATCTTAGAGTTCAACTCGGCAATTCTGCACACCACAGAGGAGTACTAGTAGTACTACTACTCTCCCAGATAGTCGATCTAATGGCTTTCAGAGCCCGCAAATAAGTATAGGCCTTTCGTACACAAACTATATGCTCCTCGGTCAGTGCATCATACCACTACTGCGTAACTAGTGCTAGTAGTGGTTACTAACTACTATGTAATACTGGCACCTCTGGGGGACCACACCACTGCTTCGATTCAGTAACCGACTGTTCAATACTACCAGCACAAATTGTTCTCCATGTAGGCAGCCAAGCGCGAACATTAGTTAGAGGCATCCAATTTCCACATGCCATACTAAATATAAATATTACTATAGTAGTAGATGGAACATCCGGATTGTACTATGAAAGTGTCTCAAGCGGCTGAGTGCGGGAGTGATGCAGGGAAGGAGGAGTCGCAATACGAAGCTCATAGTTATCTCTCTCTACATGCGAATATAATTCAAATATCTTTATACTCCATATTATTCAGACACATATCTTGTGCCATTGGTGCAACTCCTGTGTGTGAGAGTGATCACAGCTGAGGAGTCCTCCCCGCCAGCCTGGGCTGCAACCTCTCGGGGGAAAATAAACATACCACTACTAAGAAGTAGACGCAAACGTTACATTAGCAACTCTTTGGTGATCTAGCTCGCGATCATGCCCCCTGGACGATAAAATACAGTAGCCTTCGCCAAAGACATAGGTGAACTTTTCACACGTATGACCCACGGTCATTATCACTCAAGCCTGGGGACGCTCGGGAGAAACGGTCCCCTTCACCTTGGCGGTTTCGGTTTCTCCCTCACCCTTTGCGCTCTTTCCAGGCTCGTTCACATACGGATTGGAAGTGTCCGTGTTAGAAAGACCCTCCTGCTTGCCCGAGATGGTAGCCGAAGAACCACTCTCCTTACGGCTGGCGGGCTAAGGTTGAAAATTAGTTAGTCGAGATTGCTCAGAACCCGTCACTGCCGAAGAGTGATTACTCACCTGATCTGCCTCTGAAGGAGGCTTTCCATCCGTTGAAGGCGTACTCTCCGCCGACGAGGAAGACGTATCTGTCTTCTGCTCTGCGTCCCGATCAGGCTGGGGACTAGCTTCGCCCGCAGGGGCCTTCTCTTCCTTCTCGACGTGACCAGCGCCGTGCGCTTCGTGGCCGTGGTGAGGGGTCTTCTTGGGTCCGGACTGAAGTAGGTAATACGCTGTTGGAACACCAAAACCAAGAGATGCGATGAGCCTAGTGGAATTGCGCCTTTAGTCCTGTGTCCTGAACTAGTGAGACTTGGTCCCAGAGAGAAGATAGCTACCATGGCAAATCGGAGGACTTGGGAGCGTCATGCGATTGAGCGTAACCCCTGCGAGCGAATTGCTGCGTGGGAGGTCGTCGAGCTGCGACGCCGACGCCGGCACCGACGGCCCTAGCAGATGCGCGGAGGATATGAGGGCGTGCGAGAACCATTGTAGGATGAGGTGTGGCTAGATGACAATATGGAAGACAGTATAGCTCAACAGACGCAGTATCAATTGGATGCGATTGACGGAAAGAAGAATGCAGCAGGAGAAGGAGAAGAAAGAAGAGAGAGTATGAGGGGGGAAGGAGGAGGCTGGATGGGGGATGGTATGACCTAATTGAAGGCAGTCCCGGGCTTTTGGCCTGAATTACCTCGTTACGTTGCAATTCCATTCCTGGCCAACTTTTCGGAGCGGGAGCTGCCGGAGTGGCTCTCCATCCCTGCTGTCACAGTCATTTTACCGGTTACTTACTGGCAGGTTTACCTGGCAACTCGCTGTGCTCACTATGAAGAGCAAAGTATCTCCCCATGTACTTTCACCTGTAATTACCGCGGATGATGTAATGGGCCACCGTGCGGGGAAGAACACTCCCAATTAGTTCCGTCTCACATGGACCGCGTGCTCAACATCTGAAGCTTGGAGCCATTTCTTTCCTAGAGCATTGTAGACAAGAAACATGGCATAGTGGAACCCTTTCACATTCTTCTCGATTGGTCCCAACCAATGCACATTCTTTAGGTCACCGCGTGGTTGTGAATCGACCTCGACCGAGCACGAAACATGCACTACTAGTCTGCAGGGTCCGCCGTAGAAGCTTGCTTATGCCTGAGGCCGCAACAGCAGCTCCGATAACAAACACCACTTTAAGTCTATCTCCTCCCCATCCATTATCCCACTTGTTGCTTCGCTAGTTCCCAGTCCCAACTTCATCCCTGGCTTGATTGCACGACAACTCATCCAGGCTGCTTGAAACCCTCTCTCTAATTAAATCCTTCCACTCTCGATTCTCAGGCGTCATCTCGTACTCGACCTCTTCCACTATCCTGACGCTGAAACTCACTGCGGGGCTTCAACATGGCGGACCGGCAGTCGGTGCAGCACAGCCTTAACAGTCTGCTCTCTAAGCTGGGCGACCCTGACCCGGACATGAGATACATGTCTCTAAATGATTTACTGGGCATCCTAAATAATCCGAATTCTACCTATCTTGCTCACGACCAAGCCTCTTCGTCACGACTGGCCGAGGGCTTATTGAAGGCCTTGGATGACCAACACGGCGATGTCCAGAACCAAGCCCTGAAATGGTCTGCCAATAACCCTCTTAAGAAATATTTACTTGGGCTAACTCGACGTATATTGTCTAGTCTTGGTCCTCTTGTCATTCGACTGCCCTTTGAAAGCCTCGCATCTCTCCTCGAAAAGCTCACAAACCTGACGGCATCGCAAACCATTGACACATCTGTTCCAAATACTGCTCTGAGGTACATTGTGACAGCTCTTCCTCGCCCCCAGGCTGGTCAGCCCCCAAGTCAGGAGGCAACAATGGCTTATTCGGCCGTCTCCCGCGTCCTCATCCCCCGCTTGACTGGCCCGACCCCATCCCCTACTAGTCGGAGAGGCTCTATCGTCAAGGGCATGCTGGAAAAGGATCCATCAAAGGGCTTTAGCAGTGATGCTATTGATGTTCTGATTCAAGTTGTCACTTGCTTTGGTCCTCTGCTGAAAGAATCCGAATTAACTGCCTTACAAAACTCTGTCCTGTCTATCATTGACAACGACACGGCTGGTACCGTGGTCACGAAAAGAGCTCTGACGGCTATATCTGCCCTCGTGCTTCATTTCTCCGATGCTCAACTTAGTGCCTTCGTCCAAGGGCTGGTGCAGAGATTCAACTCCCCACAACTTAGCACTGTCCATCGGCGTCACCTCATTGCCACCATCGGTGGTGTAGCGAAAAGTGCCCCGGCCAAGTTTGGTCCTCATCTTCCCACACTAGCCCCTTACGTCTTTGCCGCTGTCGGTGAGGATAACCTAGCACAAGTAAGTCGGCATCAACCCTATCTCAATTCGTTGTAACTTTGCTCATGTTCGACTTCACAGTAGTCGAACCGGATCCCAAAATCGCTTTCTGTAGGCTCGATGGCGTGAGGGACAGAGTCTTTCAAAGAATTATCCCCAGAACGGCGGCTTCCCATGTAACTAGGCCTCACCTTATAGGCATGATGAGCCTTCCAGTTCTCTGGGTGCCATGACCATACCCTTAATGAAATGAAAGAGCAATGCAATGCTGCATCACCCTAATGCCCATCAATGGAGTCCCACACGACTTCCTACTCTTGCGAATAGTAGACAAAAGCTTACCGGCCAGTCAACCAATGATTCGAAAGATAGGTTAGCATTCCCTCTTGATCATGGCCTGTTCTTCAGCCTGACCGTCATTGCAACATGTTTTCAACTGCCCCTTGTGGATAAGCTCCTTCCGTCCCGATGTCTCAACTCGTCACCGGCAGCTTCTTGCCTTGTATCCAGGGTCGTGACTTCCAGTTACATCGGATAGGGGCCCGGTTGTCTAAGCAGCCCTGCCTAATTCGCAACCATATTTCTTCTCTTCTCCCACAGCACATCCCATCATCCGTACAAGTCGCTATTCACTGTCTCCATTACTCTACAGTTTACTCTGGAATACATATTATCACAGTATACTATCTCAAGATGCACATGCTTCGCTTGGTTGTCTCTGGGCTTGGCCTTGTAGCATGCACGACTGCGCGCAACATCTTCAGCTTACAGCCTGACCGTCAAGGAACTCATCTTCTGCCCCTTACCCACGGAAATGCTCCTGATCAGAAGCTTGTCGAGCGTGGTTCTAGTCCTCGCTGTGGCCCTGATCATGGCAAGTGCCCTGAGGGTAAATGCTGCTCAACTGCTGGTGTGTTCTACCTCCTTCCTTGGTAGATCAGTTAGTCCGTACTGATGGCTACAGGTTATTGCGGGGATACCAAGAACCACTGCAGCTCTCCTGATTGTCAGATCAACTTTGGTCATTGCGACGCTCACACAACTCCAGGGGGCCCTCCTACAGACAAGATTCCTCGGCCTCATATAGGCAACGTTCCCTATGGCCCGAAATTTATTCGTTCCTGTACCACTCCAGGAACCATCGCCCTGACCTTCGACGATGGTCCCAAAGAATACACTCAGGACCTTCTTGACCTACTTGACAAGTATGAAGCAAAAGTAACATTCTTCGTTACGGGCAACAACAATGCCAAGGGCGAGATCGACAGCCCTGAGATGCCCTGGGCATCCCTGATTCAACGCATGTATCACAGTGGCCACCAAGTTGCAAGCCATACTTGGTCGCACCAAGACCTTAGTAAAGTCACGCAAGATCAGCGCCGAGTTCAGCTGCTGTGGAACGAAGTTGCCCTACGCAATATCTTGGGGACCATACCAACTTACATGCGCCCTCCGTATTCCAGCTGCACCGCGGAGTCCGGTTGTCTGGAAGATCTTGGCTCGCTTGGGTATCACGTCATTCTGTACGACATCGACACTGAAGATTATAGTCATGATAGCCCGGTCCTGATCCAAGAATCCAAGGACATTTTCGATCGCAACTTGGCCTCTCGGACAGATTTTGATAGGCCCTGGCTTGTTATCGCCCACGACGTTCATGAACAAACGGTCCACAACCTCACCGAGTACATGTTGAAACAACTTATTGTGGAGGGTTACCGCGCTGTGACGGTTGGCGAGTGCCTGGGTGATCCTCCCGAGTTCTGGTACCGTAAGGATGAGGCCTTCGACGATCGACAAACGCGAAAGTCTAAGTCCAAGAATGGTGTTGCCAAAACTGTATCAGTTGACGGCATGTGTGGCGGCAATGTCACCTGTCTTGGGTCGCGCTTCGGCCCTTGCTGCAGTGGCACTGGCTTCTGTGGGAGCTTGTCTACATTTTGCGGCTCCGGATGCCGACCTGAGAATGGCAACTGTGGCGACAATGCTGGTACCGTCAAAGGCGGTGGTGCCCCAAATGCTGGTTCTGGTAAACCAACGAAGCCGGCAAAGTCAGAAGGGAAGTCGTTGCAGTTAAGCTCATCGGTGGCAATCGTGATATTGTTATTCCTCGTTGTGTTGATGGATTAGGCCGATGCGCTTGGTTTGAAAGTCTGATCCATCTTGATATGGAACATACAATGGCTTAGCTGTGTATAATCGAGGCTGTATCTACTACAGTCGATAACGGGATGCTAAAAGGCACATCGTCTTACTCAGTAAGATGTCACTCAGAGAAAACTGTTGGCTCTGTACTTTCACTAGACTAGTCTTACGAATTTGATGCAGGCTTTGGCACGGCACATGGTCGTTCATAGACTTGACCACAACATAGGTATCTCATAGCATGACATGAAAAGCAGAGAACAGAAAAAAGGTAAAATGCATCAATCAATAAATGTACCCACAACGCCAGGTGGTATACCGCCGTCCGGCCCCCGTCCATAGCTCAGCTGCGTTAACAATCGCGCCAGTTCCCATAACCATCTACAATGCAAGCACAACTCATCTGTTTAGAGAAGACAGATAAACAATTTCAATAGTTTTGAACTCCTCGATCGCGACCCCCTTACCTTCACCCGCATAGCACTTCACATCACATGCACATGCACGTCACCGCCTCACAATCTT
Organism: Aspergillus brasiliensis CBS 101740; assembly: GCF_001889945.1. Taxonomy (NCBI): domain Eukaryota; kingdom Fungi; phylum Ascomycota; class Eurotiomycetes; order Eurotiales; family Aspergillaceae; genus Aspergillus; species Aspergillus brasiliensis. The sequence continues at coordinate 2,058,746 of NW_027137442.1, forward strand.
CAACAATGGCGCGATTCTCGCTCGCCGACTCAATCCTACCCGGTAGGGTACTTTAGTCGTCGATGATATCGGACTGTGCTTCGTTGGCCCTTTACTTGGTTTTAGGGGTGTTGAGGGTGTTGCTTTCTGTTGTTCTTGTTGGGCCTCGCTCTCGTTGTCTTTTTCGTTCTCATTCTCCTGTCCTTGTGGCGGTTGATGTTGGTCTGGTTCTTGCTGTGGGTTTGCATTATCATGGATTGGTGGATGGGAGTCTGGTGCCGGATTGTTTTCTTTATCTGACGATGATGACGATTGCTGAGCATCTATGGGTAGTGCAGGTGGATTGGCGGGTGGTTGTTCTTCGACTGGGTTCTTTCGTTTACGGCCGCGCTTTCTGGGCGCCAGTGCTGGTGCGGGATCTGGATTAGGATCGGGAACTTGGTTTTGGTTTGTAGAAGCGGTATCATCCTGTACAGGAGGATCGGCGGTGGTGTAGTTCTTCTTGTTGTCGGTTATGTTTTCTGCCTCGGGTTGGGGAGCAACGGTGGTAGAGATTGGTCGTTCATCTATCCAGATTACGTCGTCTTCAACGTCTGACTCGTATGTTTTCGTTAGCGTTATAGATGTGGTTTTGCCGCGTTTGAGTTTCTTCTTTTTGGGCTCTTTGGCTTGTTTCTTTGGTGGAGGCGGGTCGATGGTGGTTGCGGTTTGGTGTTCTGTAGTTGCGAGGGGGTCGGTTGAGGTGGTAGTGGTGGTGTCTAGTGGTATAGGGAATGCGCTGGTATCGTTTGAGGTTAAGTCTGTCTGGTTGTCTGCTTCGTTGCGCGGTGGCTTGGGGTTCTTGGGAGGTCTGCCTGGCTTGCGCTTTTCGGGTTTATTATTGGTAGTGGTATTCTGGGCGCCGGCAGTGGTGGTGGTTGTCGCATCTAGGGTTATCGTAGTATAGTGATGTTGGGCTAGCTCGTCGTCTTCGTCGTGCTCGGGAATACTTTGTTTCTTCTTTCGGCCTCGTTGTTTCTTCTCCGCGACGGGTATTTCGATGGTTACTGGCCCGTTGAGCTCATCAACGCTTTGGTGGGATTGCCGCACTGCGTTGTCGCTTTTCGATCGGCTGGCTTTGGGGGATACCACGGAGGAGAATGGCTCCGTGTCGTGTGGGGAGAAGGGAACGGGTGGGACGGAGTCGGATCGTCGAGGGGATTTGTATGCGAACTCGACGGTGTCGGTTGGATGGGTAGGGGTATTATTCTCTGGATCGAAGCTGCCTGATGGGCGGAGAGACGATTCGAACATGTTGTAGGAGGCGCCTGTCGTAACAGAGTAGTTGAAGCTCGTATGATCATTGGGCTGTGCGATTAGCTGATGGCTATATAGATTCGCCGCGTCTGAAATGGAATGCTGTCCGGTTCCGTAGGGCAGAGTGTCGGATATGTCAGGCTGTGCTTCAGTATATAGGGGTGGCTGTTCCGAGTAGCCATGGGGATGCCCATTGGAAACTAAGGCGATATCGTCATGCGCGGGGAACTCTGCAGCAATTTGCTCCTCAACAGCTGCCGATTCCGTCTGTGCGGCCTCCATATCATGATACCCAGCGCGTCCTGCATATTGTGCTTCATCATCGTCGAATAGTCGTTGCTGCGCAATCCCAATCTCCGTCATCATTGACCCTATGGAGGTATGCTTGTCAGTGGGTGTACCATGATAGACTTGGCGTATCCCTCACCAATTGATCCGCCCCCCGCATCAGTCGGTATCCATCGAGCTTCTCTTCGCTGCTGGGAGGATGAAACCCCATAGTTCGCGGATTCTTGCGATTGTAGGAATTGATCGAAATTGACATTCATGTGCGAGTCATGACCGGTCTGGTGGACTTGATAATATCCTGAATCCGCCCGTACGTCGAGCTTTGTGTTATCGACTCTGGGTCGGGGAGAGGCGGGCCCCGCCAAAGGATCATCTTCATCGTCGGAGTCCTGAATCACACGGTTGGAGGACATTGGTAGGGTCTAGCTATACGCTTGGAAGATATAATGGAAGGAACATGCGATCTGGTATCATTCAATGCTATGGTTTCTGGCTAATGGTCGGTCACTCGCGTCCCGCAAATCCGGGGAGCGAAGCGGAGCGACGCGAAAGCACGTGCTGATAAGCATTTGGTGCCTGAGGTATGCGTTCTCTCATAGGTATTGCGAATAAGCAAATGTAATCAGAAACCAGGTGTAAAGGGGGCAAAAATCGAGCACAATGCATCTACATAAAAGGTATCTTCCAGTTCGTTACATGCCTCATCATTCCATAGTACTTTGCGGTCGCATTACACCCCGACCGAAGAACTCGCTGACCACCCCAAATCGGTCCTTAGAGCGTTGCAGTTCACCCTTGAACAGATCATGTTGTTCTGCAGACTCGACTTGTCTCTTCCGGATGGCTTTGATAGTGGAATTCTGTGGTGCGCAGGCAGGACACTCGGCGTCTTCGTCCACTCGGTTGAGACACCGCTGGTGGAAGGAATGCTTGCAAAGGAAGTGCACCGTGGGAAGGTCCAGAGCACCGCCACAGGACATGCATCGACGGGCCTGGAAGACAACCGGCTTGCTACCGAGCTGTTCAAGCTCCTTTCTCTTGTTCTCCGTTTCGGTGCTATAGCTAGATATCAAGCGGCGGTTCTGCATTCATCGTTAGCTCGAGGAAGTCAACGAATGGGGAGGCAACCAACAGTAGAGATCTCCTTCCGTTCCCGCTCAATGTTGTCACTGAGGTACTTCTTCAAGCGGCCCATTGTGACAACTGCATTATTGCTCAAGGTTTGGATAACTTGGAGCGGTGTCATGAGCCCTCCCTCGTCAATCTTCTTGAGCACGGCGTCTAATTCATCGCCAGCTTCTTCCAGAATCTGCGGGCTCGAGGCGAAGTATGTAAGTGCATCCACATATAGTTGAGGCTTCTCCGGGCCATATCTCTTCAACGCCTTGATGGCGCCCTGAGTATCCTTCGCGGAGGTGAACGACCTGAAGATGTCTGACAAGAGGCCTTCTTGCTCCCGCACGAGCGTGGAGCCCTCACGGAAGCCAGAAAGATCAGAAAGCAAAAGCACACTGGACGTGGAGATTGGAATCTAAATGGAGATTAGCAAGGTTCGGCAGAAACAGGAAGCCGGGTTTCTTACATCCTTGCCTTCAATGAGCTTCTTTGCTTTGTCCTCCCATTCAACCTTCTGCGCGGCATCTTTCTGCCGACTCGCAGTGTCCAGGTACATCTCAAACAGAGTCGTGTAAAGATCTATCTTATCATCCTCTTTCAGATTATCCTGTAGGATAAGAGCTTCCAGAAAGGAGATAAACTCGTCCGGATGGCCCACGAACACCGAGAACGCCGTTCTTGGTTTGGGTATTTGATATTCCACCAACTCTTCGGTAGCCTTGTCTTCGACTGGCGGTGCTTCCACCTCCGGTTTTGAGCCCGCGCTAGCGTTCATCAAGGGAAGGGGGAGGAACGCAGCTAAGCTCTGCAGTGTACTGGTCGGCTGTGCTTGAGGTTCCATGGAGGGTGTTTCCACTTCAGTCCTCGGAGTGTATTGGCCCTTGTAGTACTTGATAAAAAGCTCCGTGGTTTTCTCTGGGCAGTTGGACAGCAACACTCGGGCATATTTCATGAGATTGTGATATGCCTGGAATTGTCAGCGACCTAATGTACGATCCGATCGACGAGAATGCACGAACCAATTCCGGGTCTAACCTCCAGATGTACTCGACAGCTTCGGCATACTTCTTGGAATCCTCGATCAGGATATCAACCACCATATCATTCTCGCCATATTTCGTAGCCAAATACGCTGCTTGCTCATAGTAGCCACCTTGCCTACACATAGCGATTGCAGTTTCCAGGTCAAACTTTAGCTCACCGGGAGCTTTTATGAACGCATCAAGTTTGCCAGTGTCCTTCAGCTTTGCGTAACAGTTCAGGAGCAGGGTGGTATGATCGACTGTAGCTCGGTCATGATCATGAAGCTCTTCAAGGTACTCGATGAGGTTATGTATCCGTTGTGTATCCAGGTACTATGCGATCATTAGCAAGAAGCTCCTCTACTAATGGTGAGGAAAATCCAACCTTCCGAATAACTTGAGAAGGCTCAGTGTTATCAATCGCTCGAAGATATTGTTGCATTGCCGTGTCAAAGTCGCCTCTCTGATACAGAAAATCGCCATATTTCCGGTAGATGGCGTTCTGCTGAAGTGTATCAACGCCTGTTTTCTGTGCCAAGTTGATCGCTAGAATATATAAGTTGCGCTGGTACAGAATTTCGAGCTTCTGCTGGAGGCTTTTCTCGCGATACCGATAGAGCTGATCCGTGTAAGCCACAGCTATAAGCCGAGTGATAGAAACGTACCTTTCCGTCCGTAGTGAGAAGAAACAAATCCCCCCATTCAACGAAGATGTTCTTCACAGAAGAAACAAGAGACTCGGAGTGAGCGATGAACTTCAAATCAGTATCGAGCAGGGTGAATGTGGTTGTCTTGAATATGTCGTCTGCCTGGCCGACGCCAATGTTTCGCAGAGTATCAGGCTTGGTCGTCGTATCTCTAGGAGGGCAAACGAGAGCCACATAGTCCTTAAAGGTAGTGATGGAGTCTTTACGACTCTCAAACGCATAACTCGGGCCTCGGCCGTGTGGTCCGTACGTATATATCGCATCCTCCCGCGCAACAAGAACATCGCCCGTATCTCTATCCAGACTTAGACAGCCAACAGCACATCCCATATCATCGAGCACGCGGGCCGGTTGTCCCTGTCCCCTTCCTGAGATAACCAGGGCCAGGATGCGATTCGTAGTTGAAATATACAAGGTCGATACTGGGCCGCTCTGCACCTCGAGTCCCGTTATCGGCTCCTCCGATTCAAACACAATCCGCTGCCGGGCGCCGCGATCATGGATCAGGTCACCACGGATAATCGTAACGGATCCGTTCGCGAAACCAACTGCCACCTGCGACAAATCATCGAGCGCTGCGAAAGCAGATACCTGCCCCGCATTCATTTAGTATCAAGCCGACAGATAGAGTCACGCAATCCGGGTTATTGTACGTACGGGAAACATCCGCCTGGCGTTCTGGACATGAGTGGTCGACAGGCATCGAGGGGCACCGGTCTTCTTTTCGGGCTTGTCGAGGGCCCAAACCTTCAGAGCTGCCTCATTGGGAAGATCCTCCACTATTGTTACCAGTAACGATGTTCCTTCCATCTGCTTTATGTGTGCGATCGAGCCAGTCTCCGATGCCCTGAACGACCGGACAAGCTTGAAGTTCGTCGAGATGATATGGACCAAGCCATCGCTGGAGCCGAGGAAGATGTTGGCAGAGCCGGTAGAGAGGGAGATAATGTCAGACTAATGTCAATCCGAGGTTAGGTGTGAGCGCGATGGACTCGTTTAGCGGAGAGGTCAAGGGAGGGGGTACATTGAAGATCGAGGAGCTCTCCTCCGGCAGCTTGACTGCGGAGACGTCGAAGAAGTTGAACGCTTTCCACTGATCCCAGGTGAGTCGGGTTAGTTGTGATCGTGTCGCAATTGGTATAGAATGTTTGTCCTTACTGATGTCAGCGCCATCTGGACGTGGCCCACCCGTGGACCAACGACAATGATAGCAAGGATGCGATGAGAAGCAAGCTGCGGTGACAGTTCGGCGGATGCTGACAGTGGATGGAACTCCGCCGCACTAGCGCCGCCTTAGTGTCCCTGGGCTACCCGACGTCATCAGATATTGCGACTTCAAGAGTATAGGAGTTCCTCGAGAGAATTTAGCATGTCTAATAGAAGTCGCGAGTGCTTTCTGGCACCATAAATAGAATACGGCTTAGGCTTGTGGAAGCAACCTTTACCGATGGAGAATTAAGACAAAATCCCCATACACCGAAACCCACCACCACAACTAGTAACTAAGTTACCGGTTTCTAGGTACGTTTCCTCCCTGAAGAAATGATCCACTACTAGAACACCTTGACTGGTACGAACCTGTTATCACACAGCTGGTTAATGTACTGCGCTGAAATAAAGGCAGATCTAGAATTGAAGACAATCCAGACACGCTGTAGGTAAACCTATGGTACCGTTGAGGACAATTGGTGATCAGTAGTCAATGAAGCATGTGACATGTTCCGGATTCGGCCAAAACAAATCCATAAAGCCAATCGACCCAACTTGCCCATCAACCCACCATGGAAGCAAGGCGGCACCTCTACAGGCTATAACAAAAGTTCCATTCATCTGTTAGTATATCACGGCCTTCATCAATTGCACGGGTATCGCCCAACTTCTCATATTCAAGGCCATGCGCACGCACTATATATCATCTTCGGTCCCGCTCACAACCCCGAGTCTTTCCTTGTTCGGGATGGGAGAACATCGAGCCTTCTTTCCTAGTTGAGGAAGAGACAATTCCAAGTTATAAGCCGGATAAGTTCTATCCAGTCCGTATTGGTGAAGTTTTCAATCATCGATATCAGGTGGTCGGAAAGCTTGGCTATGGTTCCACTGCGACTGTGTGGTTATGCCGTGATTTACTGTAGGGCCTACTGATTTATCACCCCATGAACCGCTGTCTCACTAAGTAGGGGCCATTGTTATGTAGCACTTAAAGTTTACATTAACTCAACATCCATTTCTCAGGAGATTGAGGTGTATAATCACCTAAAATCAATCCAATCCAAACATGCAGGCCAGTCATGTCTGCGACCGCTGATCGAAACGTTTCAGGTGCGGAATCCGCACGGGCATAGAGATCATACATGTCTTGTCCATCCGGCACTGGGGATAAGCCTGGACCAGCTCACACCACTCCTCCCTGGTAAGGTCATGAGCAGCTCTATGGTGAGGACTACTCTGCGAAATATCCTTGCGGCTCTGGATTTCCTTCATACCGAAGCACAAGTCATACATACAGGTCAGTAACTTAGTTTCTCACGCGAGCTATTAGGTTCTCATGGTCAGACTTGCTCCTGGGCGAGATTAACTGGTTTCGCAGACATTCAACCTAATAATATCCTTCTGGGTATTAAAGATACCTCAATTTTATCCAGCTTTGAAGAAGCGGAGATTGAAGCTCCTATACCCCGGAAATCTCTTCCAGATCGTACAATTTACGTCTCACGACCACTTCCTATCTCCTTTGGCACCCCTGTGCTCTGTGACTTAGGAGAGGGTCGACTGGGAATAGACAGTCAACAAGGTGATATCATGCCGGATATCTATCGCGCACCGGAAGTCATTTTGAACATGACGTGGGACAATAAAGTTGACATCTGGAATGTCGGGATGGTGGTAAGAGACTTGCTAGCACCGCTTCATGGTTTTCGGTGGAAAGCTGACAATAGTCGAAGATTTGGGATCTATTTGAACACCGTCACCTTTTCAGGGCCCGAATTGACGAGGGAAGGCTAGATGATGGACAACATCTCGCTGAAATGCAAGCTGTTCTAGGAAGGCCCCCTTCCCAATTCCTCGCTCGGAGCGAGAGGTCGCCCCAGTTTTGGGATGCTAAGGGTATGTATGCACACTCCTCTGAGACCAGAAAATGTCGCGTGAATGCACTAGAAGTAATAACGCTCTTATTTTCCCTTAGGCCAATGGAAAGGTGCAGTTCCAGTCCCGGATTATGATCTCGAGACATTGGAGGAAAGACTTGAAGACGGCGAAAAGGAAGACTTTCTGCGATTCCTCAGGCGCATGCTTTGCTGGTTGCCAGAAGAAAGAGCTACTGCAAAGGAGCTGTTGTTCGATCCTTGGTTGATGCATGGTCTGTTCAAATAAAATCTTTGTATCGATCCTTTGTGGTCATGGCCTCTATACGTACCTATACCATCTGTGGCCCTTTCATCTGATCGGGACGGAACCTGTATTGGTGAGAAGTTTGTTACGTGCTAGAGCCAAATCCAGAGCCCGTTAATAGAAAGGACCATCCCCGTCTAGCCCTCCAATCTTCTGACAGAAAGGAGGCTCGCGGAAACTCAATTCTCTATTCTGATTCAGTGCACTGGTCGTTGCCATGCGATACCGTGCACGCAAACCAAAAATCTATTCAGAGTCTAGGCGGGAGAAACTTTCTGACCGAGAAGACGCCTACCCCAGCCGTGGTCACTCATGTTTCCTGACGAGGAGTGCTTTCCTGTACTGCTTATCTCTTCTGTACTTCCACAACATGCAAGGATATTGGCTGCCGGAAACTGGTGATCAGACAGTCAAAGCTCTATAGCTTTGAATGGAGAAACAAGACACCGGTGGATTTATTCACTCGGCTTTTCCTCAGCAAGCCCATGGACACACACACACACAACCAAGAGGCGAGACCACCGATCTTTGTTTGAAGTTTGCAGCGCTATAGGTACGGACCATTTGTCCAGTGAAAGGGTGCATTGTCTGTCTCTGTTGCAAGGAATTGAAAGACAGCCTCTTCTTAATGACTGACAATATGGCAATCTATCCTAGTACTGCCCATTGTTTCCTTTGACATCTAAGATGACGCTACACTGGAGAATAGTAACTCAATGCTGTAATTGGAGAACTAGATAGAATGATAATTAGGTTTTAGTTATGGTCAGTTCTTCATTCTCCATGTTGGTCGGGTCGATAGGGGCGCGAGACAATCAACGAAATGGAATTCAAACTAGTATGGTGTTCATTGAGCTGGCTGGTGCCATCTCCTTCACAAGGAGGTAACGGTCACACAACTATGCGGTTGTCGCAGAGAATTGAGGAACTTATATGGTCATTAGACTGTCAATAAAGTGTGAAAGTTTTGCAACTATGTATAGTAGACTGTGTTAGGCAGGTGTCAAATAGCAGCATGTGTAGTATTTGGATTTCAAATATAGTTTATGCACAAATTGAACTGGCATATGATCCCCATATATGAAGTCATCTAAAATATATATACACAAGGTATCATAATCGCGCTGCCCAAGTACAATACCACACTGCCGAGGAAGAACTGACCTAGTAGAGTTCCAGGACGTAGTAAAAACAAATAGCAAAAAAAGGCTCTTGAATATATACACCATACTAAACGAATAAAGTAAAGAAAAGCTAAAGACCAATACGCCTGCTATGCATATGGTAACCCTTCGTTCACCTATCCAACGTTACTGCAGAGCGACTAAGCCCCGCCGAAGACGACGGTCTTGACTTGGCGCTGCTCCTGCACTGCTGGATTTCATGATTGATCTCGAAGCTCTGCTGTAACCAGCTCCCCGCGTCGGCAATCGCCTGACTTAGGTTGAAACTGTCTGGACCAGGGGCGACACCTTGTCCATCTTGGACGGTGGTAGGATGGGAGTTCGACAGAGCCATTGGCAATACGCTGCCTCGTTGGGTGTCGTCTGGGGTTTGTTGTTGGGCGGCAGGGGATCCGAGGGGTAGGATGGTTGGATCTTCGTCTTCATCCTCGTCTTCCGGTTCAGAGGACAATGGGGAGCCTGTGTTAGGAGTAGCGGTCCCCTGGTCTATCCTACTAGACGATGGCATCTGAGGGGATATAAATCGGGACCTGGCTTTCTTTTCTGTGCTGAAAGTGAACGGTGTAACGGCGTCAATGATGCATTGTGTGCTCATCGGCATATGTGCAGTTCCTGAATGTCTGGCTCGAGGATATTTACCGATTCTGCTAGTGTTCATTCGGTGGAATGGGGTAATGTCGTTGGCGGGTGACGAAGATTGATTATGAGTTTCTCCTTGATTGGGCACCTGACTCTCTAGATCATTTTGGAAGGATTTCTGCGCATGCAATAGTGCTGCCTGTGTGTTGAACTGCAAATCGGGAATGGTGTCGTTATCACACTCTGAATTGGGCTTTGCCGCGGAAATTGTTTGGAGTGAGGTGACATTTTCAGCCAGTGCTGGATTTACTGCCACTCGCTGGGCTGAAGGGTATTTATCACTGATATTGATACCCTCAGCAGTGGTGGTTGATGATACCTTCCGTGACTGTGAGTTTCCTTGGTGATCAACGGTACCAGAACGCTCGGATACATTTGGATTGTGGGTATTATCCTCATGCATATGCATATCGGCTTCAACGGCCTGCATTGAAGTTGGGTTTGGAGGTAATGGTGCGGGTTGACTCGAGACCCGGCTGTCTTCGACAACAGTCGTTTGATGTGAGATCTGTTCATTGTCCGCCTGAATCGGAACTGGCGACTTTGTGCCGTGTTCCGGATCAGCGGAACACTTCCTACGTCGAAACTCAAACTTCGATAAATGAGAAGTTGACGAAAGCACACAAATGGAGTTTTCGTGGTCTTCCGTCTCCGATCGGACTTTAGAGGGTCTGTTGGTGAGTTGAGCTTTGACACTATCCGGGACATGGTTGTCAAAGGTACTCTCGTCTCGGGAGCCAGGACGTGCTCTGAATAGATTCTTCGTAGTGACGCGATAATCTGTGCCCGGAACTTGTATTGTGTAATGTCCCCCTTCCCGATGTCGAGACGATATCGTAGTTGTAGGAGATGTAGGAGGATCGACTTTTCGAAAGTTGATTTCTGCACGGTCCCTCTTCAACCAGCTCTGCTCCGTATGCTGGAATGGGGTCAACGCGTCTGAGTGTCCACTTGTCTCAACTATCCTCTTATGCAGTACGGCTGGCTTTGGTGTGTTGTTCGAGCTTGACGTCCGACCGCGACCGTCTCGTGGCCGTTTGAACGACGGTTCCCCCATAGTCCCATCTTGAGTCTCTCTCTTCTTCGTGGAATAGCTTGAGTCGGAAAGCGGAACAGCAGACTTCGAGCGAGATATGCCTAGCGATTCACGGTACAGGGGCCGTTTCTGCGGAACGGTCTCGGGGATGACAGGCCTTTCTGGAGCGTCCAACTGATTCCCTCCTGTCCGTACATGGCCAGCGGTCTTTTGCCTATCTTTCTTCCAGGGGTTGGCCCACCCGTTGTCGAACGGTCCGCGAAGTGATGCGGATAAGATGAAGAGTGGGGTGCCATGGCAATAAGCCTGAGCCAGCTTCTCTATCCGCTGATCCCGAGCAGCCCGGCCACTCTCATCTAGGTCATCGTCGGAAGCGACAAGGGGATCGGAGTCGAGGTCTGGTGGGGAAGGCGAGATTGTTTCCAACGAGAGCGGGGAAGCGGGTGGTTGACGGAGTGGCATCGGGGAGACAGCAGTGGTGGTCGGTCGGGGAAGAAGGTGAGGATTCCAGTGGTGCAGCAGCAATCTGGGGCTGACTGCATCTGAGCTCGAGCAAAGAGGAATGTGGCGGAAAGATCCTCATATCTTCTGGGGCAGGCAGATGTCAATGTCAGGCATCATCAGCAGCAGCAGCAGCAACATCGTGCATGATGGAAGTTGGACCGATGCGGTCAAGATCGATTCGCGGGCAAAAAAACCACTTAACGCGTCCACCGGCGCGGCTACCCCAGCAACGGGAGGGCTTTTAGGTAAGTCTGGGTCACTTTCATCATTGACTGACTGTCTAGGCTAGGATTACAGAGTAGTTATCTGTCTACATCTCGTTGTTAGATGCCAGCATGAGTGGAAGAGACGGTTGGGCCCCCTGTCACTTGCTACCGAGCTCTTCTCATTACCATCTTGGATAGGGAAAGGTGATCTCCACTCTTGTCTAATATTGGTGCTAGTCTGGCATGCGACTGCAGGACTTGAAGCTGCAGTTGCAGATCTAAGTATAGCCGATGCGGTATACTCCTAGTTACGGTATGCTTTCCGACCAGAGGCTGACAATGCAACTCGCTGTTCGCTGTCGACGACAAGGCTGGTTACTACTCCCTCCGAATCCGAGGCTTGGTTACAGAGTAAATAGCCGCGCCGTTGGAAACACGCTCCAGAATTGAGAGGACTGACTATACGAGCCATGCTGCAACTGGTATGGTTCTCGCAGACTTTCGATTACGGAGGATTTATCCGCTCTGGACCAGCTGGAGGCGGTCGCATTACCTGCCAATCTTGTGTTGTATCTTACAAGCCACTCTCAGTGAGGCTCGGACCGTGTTCTTTGTATATCATCGTGGCCTCTTTTTCTGGGGGACACGTACACCTCCTCAATCCCACCAACCCGTTGACGAGGATAATGGAGATGGCAGGCTACTCATCGCAAGGTCTCCCAATTCGGGCCAGCCAAAGGATTTGGGCGAGTATGCGACCCTCCGCACGGAGCAAGGGTGTGGCGGTGGCAGCTTAACCTGGAATTGAAAAGGCCCCTATTTAGTACGTAGGTAGATTTTAGTTGCACGGGGGATCGGGGGCTAGTACAGAATTTTGCCTCAGATCCAAGGTAGCCTCGATGGGTCAAAACCTCAAACTGGACCCCAATTCTGTCGTATTCGTTCCGTTGCCCAGATCCTGGCAATGGTGACAGACCAGAAAAGATGTTTTAAGCATCCCAGATTTCACCAATTAAGGCAGTACACAGCTGGTGCGTGTGTGGGTGTTGATACGAAGCCAATGCATTCATAAAATAGTGTATATTTATGGTTGGCATGCTAAGATGAGAAAAGGATGGTTTGGCGATGGACCGGAAAAGCTGACGATCATCCATGGCTGATTAGAAGAGCGGGTGGAGAATCAAAGAAAGAGAAAAAAAAGAAGAAGAAGGGAACCCCTGGCCGAGGAAGTGGATCTCGCACGACTGACATCAAACCCGCTCAACTCTCTCTCCTCTCGGCGTCGCTCTTCCAGCCTGGCTTTTTCCCTTCCCCGTTCCAATTTCTCACATCTCTTTTCTTCTTTATTTATTCGCTCTTCGTCTTCTTCTTTTCCTTGTAATACTATCTGTCTTGGTTTTGCATTCGGTTCTTCTTTTACTGAACCCGTCCGGTCCTTGCTTGTTTAGATCGATCGTCGTGGTTCGACTCTTAATCCTCATTTCGCCCATTCCGCTCCGCTCGGTATCTTATCCCGTCTCCTCTCTCCCCCTCCTCCCTCGCTCTAGTCGATAAAGAGTGAGACCAGCGGCTACTTGATCGTCGGCGATCATCAACCGAATATTCGGACTATAGATCATGGCTCGTGTACGGAGAAAGTCGAGTAACCTGGGGGCGGATATTCGGGGAGACACCACCGCTCCCGCCATGTCCACCATGAACGAAGTCAGCCCCATTGAACCGGAGGCTCCTAAATGGGACAAGGTATGGATCCCTCACGACTAGAAGTCGACTTCGCTGGGGTTCCTCCTCCCCCCGCTCACTCCCTCAGGTTCTGCAGAATCAATCCGCCGAGAAACTCTCCAAGCCGCACACGAAGCGCCGCAAGAAGTCCCTTCTCCGTCGCTTTAAGGATGTGTGCCTCAAGCATACTTGGCTCCTGCCTCTCCTCATGCTCATCGTTCTTCTGTCGCTGTACGCCATCAACCCGACCGAGTCCAATCCCATGCATAGCGCCATTTTCCTGTCTTATCCTCAGCCCCCGAAGGTCCCCGGTGGTCCCATCATGTATGGAAAGGGCCCCAAGGATATTACCTTCGTTGCGTTCTACACCATTGTTCTGTCGTTTACTCGGGAATTCCTGATGCAGCGCCTGATCCGGCCTTTCGCCGTATACTGTGGCATTCGGGGCCGGGGCAAGACTGCTCGTTTCATGGAGCAGGTGTACACCGCGATCTACTTTGGCATCTTCGGTCCATTTGGTCTGTACGTCATGAGCCGGTCGGATATTTGGTACTTCAACACTACAGCCATGTTCGAAGGGTTCCCCCACCGGGAGCACGAAGGGTTGTTCAAGGCGTTTTATCTGCTCGAGGCTAGTTACTGGGCTCAGCAGGCGATTGTCCTGATGCTGCAGTTGGAGAAGCCGCGCAAGGATTTCAAGGAGCTGGTGGGACACCACATCATTACTCTGGCTTTGATCGGTCTGAGCTATCGCTTCCACTTCACCTACATGGGTATTGCCGTCTACATCACGCACGACATCTCCGACTTCTTCCTTGCTGTGAGTGACCAGATCACAACTTTTTCATATTTCTGTCTGTCTGTCATACTGATTAAGTTGCTACGCAGACCTCCAAAACTCTGAACTACCTTGATTCGATTGTCACCGTCCCTTACTTCGGTCTGTTCGTGGTGATGTGGATCTACCTCCGCCACTACCTGAACCTCCAGATCCTGTGGGCTGTGCTGACCGAGTTCCGTACGGTTGGACCTTTCGAGCTGAACTGGGAGACTCAACAATACAAGTGCTGGATCAGTCAGTACATTACCTTTGCCCTGTTGGCCAGTCTGCAAGCCGTGAACCTCTTCTGGCTTTTCCTGATCCTGCGCATCCTGAAGAACTACATCTTCAACAGCATCAAGAAGGACGAGAGAAGCGAAGACGAAGACTCGGAGGAGGAGGAAGAAGTCCCACTGCCGGACACGGACACCCACGCCACCCTTGCTACCGGCGTTGAGGGAACCACCGTGACTGCACGTGGCAAGGAGAACCAGACGCCTCAGGTGCTGGTCAACGGCAAGCCCGTCAACCCCAAGAACTGAGCACAGATTCAGGACTGGCTCCCTTCCTGTGGAGATATACTATGTATCTCCAATCCACAATCCACTTACCCATGTGGGCTGTATGAATTTTTCATGGGGTTTGTTTATATTGTATGAACGGGTGAACATTTATGACAGCATTGTTTGGAACCTTGTTCAAGAGAGGATCTTTGACATCCTTTTATTTTCCCCCTTATTACTGTTTATTACATTTTTTGTCCGGTGTGCTTATGTCCTACTCGGCATCTTATGTATTCATTTTTCATTGTTTTCATTTCCTTCATATTTTAGTTATCATTCATATGAAAGCGTGGCCGAGGTTGCAGCACATGCCAGGAGTGGGATGGGATACTATAAAGTTAACCTACGAATTGTTTCGAATTGTTTCTCATTGTGAACCCATGATTTCAGCGAGGGCCTGCCATGGACATAATATAATAATAGATCATTGTGCTGATTATTGAGACGAACCAACCTATCTTGCAGTCATAACTACTACCCCCCCCTCAAAAGAACAGCTCCCACCCCCGAAAAGTCATGTACACACATTGTGCATTTGCATACAGAATAATCAACTAAATCAAAAGGTGTGTCTAAACCTACCCCTCAAACCGACACCTAAAAAATGAGTGCCGTCGTACAGCGCACGTCCCCCTTCTCCAAGATGTGACATCGGAACTGAACAAGATGCTCACTAGTTAGCTAGTCCACTAGTTAGTTAGTTAGTTGCCGGGTACATCGTAATATTCAAGAGAGAAAGAGAGAGAGAGAGAGAGAGAGAGAGAGAGAAAGAGACTTGCTAGTTAGCCTATAGCCTCTGCTTCTGCTTTCTTCTCCTCGCTGTCGGTAGTTTTTCTTCTTCTTCTTCTGAATTTATTTATTTATTTATTTAATTATTTGATTATTATTATTGTATTTATTTTTTTTCTTTGAGGGGTAGATTGGGAGGTTAGATGCTATTCTTGATGGAAAAGAAAACAAATAGAATGCCGCAAAAGGAAGGAAGGGAGTCATCCTTAGGCATGATGTAACAAACATGACACAAATCAAATCAAACATACATACATACAGTGTTTGTCAAACAAACAAGACTTGGCATATAGGAAAGAGGTGTTGAGTGGATGGGGGTGGATACTAGTATTGCTGGTTGTAGCAGTCGTGTGTGTGTGTGTGTGTGATGGAAAGAGAATGCAGAGTAGTAGTAGTATTCTGGTTCAGTGACTATCCATGAGCCCAACCAAGCGCTACATATTAAGCTACTATACAGTCAATGAATGCTTCCTCTACAAGTACAATACTTAGAATGCAAATAGCAACTGCGCTTTTCATTTAACCAATCAATAATTCCCAAAGCATTGTGCCCAGGTTGATCCATCAGCCATTGCCCAGCAATGCTAATCTTCTGGCTGCGAAGGGATATCTTTTGCTAGATTAGTCAATACAGTACAGAGAGATAATATGGTATGGTATCGAGTGCTCTATTCATAGCTGAGGTAGTATGTTCCCATCGTAAGAGTCATGAGAAGAGAAGATCGTAGGCCTTGCATATTGTAGTCGTCAGAACCAGTCCACTTTACAGGAATGATTCTCTGTTCGTGAGCACCTGAGCTCATCACGTCGACTGCCGTAGAGTGTACTGCTTCGCACTGTGATTGGCAGGTTGAATCAACGCGAGAGCGACACGAGGGTTGCTCGGTTTCTTGTTCGGTCGGAGTCGGAATTGAGTCGGCTGTCCGAAAATAGAAAGGTGCGTGCATGAAGCATGTCCTGCCTGTCAAAGATTGCTGGAGATAACTTCAGCTAGATAACGCGCAATTGCAGATTTGGTACAATTTCCGTGTAGTCCAGGGATTGCTGAGGGGAGGAAAATGAGGGTGACTTCGTGATGTCATCATGTCCCCATCCACTTCCAGAGTAAGCGCATCAACTGTTTCTGATGAATTGGCTTCCCAATATGGTCGCTCATCCCCTGCTTCATATATTCCTCGACATCTCCCGGCAGGACATTCCCTGTGAGCGCAATGATGGGCATCTCTAGTCCCATTTGCCGGATCTGTTGTGTAGCCTGTACACCATCCAGGACCGGCATGCCGATATCCATGAGCACTGTGTTGTAGGATAAAGGCTGCTGCTTGACCAGTCGAACCGCCTCTGCCCCATCCCATGCAGTATCAACCCGCGCAAAGCCCATGTTCTGAAGAAGCTTGAGCATCATCATTTGGTTGACCAAGTTGTCCTCGACCAAGAGAACGTGCTTGTGGGGAGCAATGTCATGAATCTTTCTTTCAATATCACCAACGTCTTGAACGGGGGTGCCAGTTATTCTAGCGGGCGGCGTCACGCTCGTTCGATGCATCTTGGCCGTGACCCAGAAGACACTACCATGTCTCTCCGGATTGGGCCGGTATCCGACACTCCCGTCCATGAGTTCGGCCAGACTTTTGCAGATTGATAAGCCAAGGCCTGTTCCCTGATATCTTTTCGAGCCAGTCTCGGCGAAGCGCGTGAACGGTGTGAACAATGAGCAAAGAGCATCTTCGGGAACGCCGATTCCCGTATCGGCAACCTCGGTCCGGACGTAATATACACTGGGATCTTCCACATCTTTGGAGAAGGTGGTGTTCACTTTGACGTAGCCCTCTTCGGTGAACTTGACTGCGTTGCTGATGAGGTTCTGAAGGACCTGACGATACCGTAACGGGTCACCCTCGATTTGGGACGGGAAGTCAGGTGAGATAGAGCTAGTGAGTTGAACACCGGGTTTCAGAGCGGCCTTGCAGTTGCGCACGACCGCGTGGGTAATATTGTCAACACTGAACGTATCGGGCTGCAGAGTAAAAGACCCCGAGGACAACTTGGAAAAGTCGAGAACGTCATTGATGACTTGGAGCAAAACGTTGGTCGAATCTTCGATGATAGAGGAATATTCGCGCTGCTGTTCGTTCAGGTCCGTGGCCATCAGTGATGCGAGGGCTAAGAGCATGCCGTTCATTGGAGTTCGAATCTCATGGCTCATGTTGGCCAGAAAATCAGTCTTCAACCTCGACGATTCTTCAAAGGCCGCGATCATGCGGGCTTCGGCGGCATTGCGTTCCGTCAAGTCGCGAGTGACCTTGGTGAAGCCAATATGGCGACCCAGCGCGTACATGGGGGTGATCAGCACGTTGGCCCAGAATCGCGAACCATCCTTGCGGTACCGCCAGCCTTCGTCCTCCAGTTTGCCCTCCCGAAGACATACCTCCAGTTCCTTGCCGGGCTTATCCGCTATGCGATCCTCCGGGCTATAGAAGGTGGAAAAGTGACGTCCGATGATCTCCTTGGCCGAGTACCCTTTAAGCAGGGCTGCTCCCGTATTCCAGGTTACAATATGGCCACGTGTGTCGAGCATGAAGATGGCATAGTCCTTGACCGTGTCAAGCAAGACTTTGTAAGTCTCATTGGAGTAAGACCCATGAAGCTTGGCCACTGGTGTACCCCGACGCTTGGTGATATCAAGTGCCTCCAGGACAACGTATAACAGATTAGAGTGTTCAAAGATGGGGGTGATGCGTAGACTATAGCAAGCACTAGAATCATCTATACAAATTTTGTCAATCGATTGGACGTCCTGCGTCGTGATGGCGGCGCGTAGTGCGCCAAAAAGAATAGCAATATCTAGAGACGGTAGTATGCGTGGACAGATGTCACAGATGAACCGGCCGAGCAACAGCTCCCTTGAGAGCTCGGCAAACGCCACGTGGGAGTCCGACACCTCCACGACATGTAGCGAGGGATCAAGAATGACGCTGGGAATCGGGGTATAGCGATAGATTCGACCTAGAGCCGCTGGAGGCTGTTGTGCATCTGTATCGGGCATGCTCTTTTCACGGTGATGCGGCTTGCCAGGGCTTTGTGGAGCTTGTTGCGGCTCGACCTTGAGCTTCAGATGATTCACCTCGTCATCGTCCTCATCATCCGGTGGCGTGGTTACCATCGAGAAGTTGAGCGGTTGAGCTGGGGTCTTATTCTCGATATCGAGATGGAACAGGCGCTTGTTGAGATCCATGGCCCCCACATTTGGCAACAAAGATTGTTGCTTCAGGCGATCTTGAGACGGCGGGGAGAGGGATCTTGCAACATTAGATCCGGTCAGGTGGGAAAAGGGCATGGATTGTTCGAGAAAAGTAGAGAGAAATAGAGGGGAATGGAGGGGAGGGGAGGGGAGGAGGAGGGGGAAGAGTGAGGGAAAAGATGTAACTAGTTAATGGGGAGAAGTAAACGAAAGAGTGATGAATCCGGAAGATGTGGAAAGGTAAGGATAGCGAGAATAGCAGTTGACAGAGGACAGGACTGAGATGGTATGGTATGGGTTTTGGTGGCTTTTTTCTCGGTGGAGAGAAGGCAGAGAGGATGCGGGTGGTGGTGGTTTTACTGTAGTCTGTATGGATGATGGTGTCAGATGGGCATGAGGCCCACCGAATGGGACGAGGCGCACCATCGACGTCAACGGGGGAGCAGGCAGAGGATGGGATGGACCAACCAGTGGACGGAAGGTTGGGCCGGTTGTCGCGGGGGAAAGGCAAGTTGTGCTCTCACTGGCCGCTGCGATCAGCCGCCAGCCCGTGGATCCTTTTAGCAGCAGCAAAAAGAGGAGCCCAGAAGTGAAGAAGAATGGGAGAGGCTGACTTGAAACTGTAATTCACAACCAAAAAATAAAAAAGCTGGGAAAAATGCCCGTCTCCCCTTGTGCCTTTCCCGGGGATACGCCTCATTCTTCTCTTTAATTTCGGTCCCCATCTTCGGTGAGGACAGAGTGAGAGAAAGAGACAGAGAGAGATACAACAAGCAAGACCAGAAGGTTTAGAGACGAAGGAAAATTCTGCGCTCGTTCAGATTCCGGTTTCAGGGTCTGGAATGCCTGGGTCTTGACCAAGGCAGCGCCCGTTCTTAGCTTTGTTTTTTGCTTCCACTAGGCGCATTGTTGGTGTACTTTTGCTTTTCTGAATTATTATTTTTTTAATTTTCTTTTGGTGCTGACCTCATACCATCTGCCGGAGTTGATCGACTAGTTGACTAGTTAAAGATGTTTGAGATGTTTTTGGGAAGCGGGAAGGGAACCTGCGAGAATCTCAAGTTCGCAGCAGACCGCTAAACCCACGATAGTTCCAGTCGATCAAATAGACTGCCCAGTATGGGGAGATACACGGGCCACGGACTACAAACTACTTCCGGCTGAACTTCCCCTTGCAGTGTGGCGTTTGGCAAGTAGACAGAATGAGTAGATATGTCATCGGTCGGAAGAATGGAATAACTAATCAATACAGTCTAACTAGTTAGTTACTTCTTACTTGGTAAACTACTAGTTATGTTCGACAGTTTTAGTTAGGCCTTAGTTGACTATCTATAGGCACGGAAAGAATCGTGCAGAACTTCCTTAATAGAAGAACTTATGAAATAAGCATTCTCTTTTAATCTCACTAGTTCAGTCATCATGCAACCCAGCCGGGCGCCTTTTAATCTATGTCAGACTCACCTACTCTGTAGATAACTACACTCCCTTGGGTTCAGGTTCAGTGGCTGCTGCACCAGCGTCGGGATCAGCGATCGGGAAGATCCGCAGATAGAAGGCAGAAAATGCAGAGGAAAAAGTACACCGTACTGGTTTCGCCTACTCAGAATACGGAGGTTGCTGCATGCATGCAGAGCAGGCATGCATGGCACTGAGATTATGTCCTGATGGTCGACCTCCAGTGCCCGATCTTACTGTCTCTGGATCAGTCGCTATAGCAGGTTTCACCATCCTTATCGTCCCCTACCTTGAACCTTGGCCCCTTACCCCATTAACTGCCAATCACTGACAGAGATTGCAATCCCCGACCAAATCCCGGTGGCTTTTATTATAGTACTGTGCTGTGTAGTATAGATAGCATTGTCCAGACCTAGCGACGATGCTTTGGGTGGTGATCCAGAGGTGACACACGACCGACCCAGTTCCCCATCTGAATCTTCGATCAGGCTTTATGGGCTCACAACACACACTAACAGTAGCTCAATGTCATCGTGTAGTTATACATCGCAGGCAAATGTCAGATTGTCAACGTACCATGATGTCATTCCATGCCCTTTTTTAACCTTCGGTGCGCTCAGTGGCGACAAGCAGTAAGAAACCGAGCCCTCGAAGAGTACTCACGACACGGTACACAGTACATAATTCTATCGCATTGTTACTGTCTAAGTCCAGACTCCGCAAAATGCCAGTTCAGATCATTTCTATAAGCTCTGGACCACCAAATCTGCCTGGAATTTGGAGCGTGTTCGCACCCACTGCTCCATTTGAAGAAACGGTGTACAGGGTCAGTGTCGCATGGACGAACCTCGGACCGAGAGACCTCCGTCTAGAGAACGGCTCTCGGTTTGCGGGTTGCCTGGTCTTCACTACTGAAAATTGTACAGAGGAGTGACTCTGTGGTAGTACAGTGTCACAAATATACCGAAAAGACTTTGACTTTGTCGTGTCTTACATGAGACAAGGGCTTTTTTATATGCCGAATTGTTGCCAATTCTCAACTGCAGCCGATGGTGGCGCAGAACTCCGCCATGACCACCAAGTGCACATCCACAATGACGAGCAAATCTGACAATGGCGTTCATGCAAGCGGCATTGCTATCACACTTTGATCCTGATCGGGATCATCCCCTATGCTTAGAGTAGAATAGAGATAAAGTATGGGTGACCATCTGTTCCATCTCATAGGACCCAAGATCCGGGTGGCACTGGATAACCGCAATAGTTGGTGGAGAGGGAGTGGAGCCGGCGTGGCCAGATTCTTTGTGATTGTGCAATTGCCATCTCGGATGCCTGGAACCAGCCATGATGGGCTTTGAGGCACCAAACAGACTTTTTCCCCTTTCTTTTTCGGCGGTGCGAGGGTACGTCAGTGCCTAGTGGGAAAGCCTCCTTCGCTCGCCCCAGAAAGAACTCCAGCAGGGGAGTTTATCCCAACTTCATCCTCATCTTCTTAGCCTCTAGGCGTTCTATCCACCCAAAGACATCCAGTTGAACAGCCCAGCTCCAGAATTACCGTCTTTGGCAAGCTGGTGTGCTTGTTAGTGTCGGGCCAGGCCGATGACAAGCTTGCTGGTCGTTGGTTGACTGCAGCGGCGCACTCCACTGTCTTTGCGGCCGACGCTCTCCGGACCAGCCAGAGCCCCCTATCTGCTGATTATCCTACGCATCATCCGAGCCGGTCTCGCCGGGGTGCTGTTCCATCCCAGCTTCTAGGCGCTTTAGCTTGTCTCTCTCTCCCACCAGCGCATCTTGATTGATTGGGGGTTGTTCTGAGGTGAAGGAGGGGATGATGGGGCTGCAGGACAAGATGACCGATGAAAAGAAGTCATCGACAATCCAGGTGGGCTAGACCCATATTTCCTTGTCGTTCTACATACTATTCATTGTCGACCCTACTATCATCTACATCTTCACTCTTCATCTCGACTGGTCTCATTCTAAATCAGTCCGATTGCTTGTCAATTTCCCCGGAATTTCCTCACGTGGTGTCCCCCCAATCTATATCGACCGATTCACTTCCCCACTTGCGTTGTGCATTTAGTTACTTTTACGTGAGACATCAACACATCTGACACATCCACCATCCATCGTCATTGGTTCTCATGTCTTCCCTGGAATCTGCAATGCTGATGATCCGTCTTCGTGCCTTGTCTAGGAGCCGTCGTTGAATGGGACTAGTGATGCGTCTAGCATCCTTAGCGACACTCGCGCTCAGGACATTCTCCCCTATGAAGCCGATGACTCCCCATTTCCTGAAGTGCGCGCGGTCGTCAAGCCGGTTGACGACCGGCATCTCCCAGTTAATACCGTTCGTATGTGGGCGATCGGAATGGTATTCACAATTGTATGTTGTCTCGTCCGACCGTGATGCTGCAAATTATCGGAGGAGCAAGTCGCTCATCAGTTATAGGTCGGAAGTGGCTTGAACCAATTCTTTAGTCTGAGACAACCCAGTGTGACTATCAGTGCTCTCGTCGCACAGCTCCTGGCATTTCCGGTCGGATGTGCTTGGGCGCAATGGGTGCCCCTGGGCTGGTTCAACCCGGACCGCCATTTCAACATTAAAGAGCATGCTCTGATCACAATTATGTCCAACGTCTCTTTCGGGTCGGCGGCTGCGAGTCAAGTGATCGAGGCCATGGTTAAGTTTTACGACATGCCTTCTCATGGAGGCTTCGAGATCTTATTGATGATCACTACGCAACTGTTTGGGTTTGGTCTGGCGGGGATGGCCGCACGCTGGCTCGTGGGTCCGGCCACTATGATCTGGCCCCAAGTGTTGTCGAACGCTGCTTTGCTTTCGACCCTGCACTCGCGCCAGAATCTGATGGCCGATGGCTGGGTAATCAGCAGGCTTCGGTTCTTTATGATTGTCTTTGTCGCGGGGGCAATCTGGTATTTTGCGCCAGGCTACCTGTTCACAGCCCTTAGCACCTTCAGTTTTATTTGCTGGATTGTCCCGGACAATGTGGTGGTTAATCAGCTCTTTGGCCAAAAGACAGGATTGGGCATGTCCTTGTTGACCTTCGACTGGGCGCAAGTTGTCTATGCCAACCAAAGTCCCCTCTTAGTCCCTTTTTGGGCAGGTCTGAACGTCATCGGCTCGTTTGTGCTCTTCTACTGGATCATCTGCCCGATCATTTATTATACCAACACCTGGTATTCGGCCTACCTTCCTCTCCTGAATCCAGATACGTTTGACAATACGGGCAAGCCCTATAATACGAGTCGCGTAATGAACGCAGACGGAACATTCAATGTGGAGGCGTACCGCAACTATTCACCTATGTTTCTCCCAGCCGGGTATGCCATGACGTATGGCGTGGCCTTCGCAAATCTGACGGGCATCTTTGTCCACGTTGCATTGTATCACGGGAAAGATCTGGTTGAGCAATGGAAGGGTAGAAACGCGAAAGATGTTCATGCCCGGATCATGGACAGCTATGAGAGTGTGCCGTGGTGGTGGTTTGGCGGCATTACGGTTGTAATGTTTGCGCTGAGCATAGTGGCCAACGAGGTCTGGCATACGGATCTCCCGGTGTGGGCGGTATTCCTGGCATTCCTGCTACCCATCATATATATCGTCCCCGTTGGTATCATCAAAGCTATTACCAACATCTCTAGCAACCAGTTAAACTTAATTACGGAGTTTATTGGCGGCTATGCTTTCCTTGGACGGCCCGTTGCAAACATGGCGTTCAAGTTCTACGGCTATGCGGGAGTGTCGCAGGGACTTGAGTAAGTGTCCGCATGGTCTGCATTTGGTGGTGAACAAAAACTGACCGATGTCTAGATTCGTGGCCGACATGAAACTGGCGCACTATCTCCACATCGCGCCACGAACGCTGTTTGTCGCGCAGGGAATGGCCACATTGGTCGGTGCCGTTGTTCAGTGCGGTGTGACCGTTTTTATGATCACTCGGATCCGTGGGGTGTGCACCCCTGAGGCTGAGGGGGGCTTTACCTGCCCTCATGGCCAGGTAACGTACTCCTCGTCATTGATCTGGGGTAAGTGTCGGCCCGCGCACCAAACTTCGTGGCTTTCCGTTAAACTCTGTCTAGGTGTTCTCGGTCCCGATCGAAGCTTCAGTCCCGGTCAGATGTACGGGAATCTACTCTGGTTCTTCCTCGTAGGGCCCGTTGTTGTGGTGATCACATGGCTACTGGGCCGACGGTGGAAGAAGGTCAATTATCTTTCTTGGCCCGTTGCATTTGGTGCCATGAGCCTTGTCCCTCCGGCAACGGGAATTAACTTCTCGTCCTGGTGGTTGGTCAATGTGATCTTCAATGGGTTTATCAAACGGCGTAAACCTGCCTGGTGGTCGAAATATAGTAGGTTGTCCTTGATCAGCCATCCTTGCAGCAAGTTGCTAACGGAAATGCTGTAGACTATGTGCTTTCTGCCGCACTCGACTCCGGGGTCGCTGTCTCGACCGTCATTATCTTCTTCTGCATTATTTTGCCAGCCGGAACATTGAAGTGGTGGGGCAACACTGTGTATCAGCATACCGCTGATGCACACGGGGTGCCATATAACAAACTTCCAGACTCGGGGTATTTTGGACCTGCAAAGGGGACCTGGCAATGACACATGAGGGCTTGGGGCGTTTTGGTTGATTTTGACAAGGAATTAATTTCGGGTCTATATATAACCTGTCGTAATCATAAATCTAAAATAAATGTATCAAATCTCATTGTCTCCGTGAAAGGAAACCATGTGCGAGGTGTTGGTGAGTAGGAAATGTAGGGGGATGAAGAGGTGAACCGGCGTCATTCCCGAGCCTTGGTTTGCCTTTCGCTGTCCTTCGTGTAGAGAATTTCTAACCAGGGAAACCTTGATGTGGATGGGGTTAAGGTTCAGGGATCGGGGGGGTCCAGGCGGCGGTGTTGATATCCTACTTGAGTTCTGTCTCGAATCCGCCGAAGAAGCAAGCAAACTATGACTGCAATTTCCCGCATGAGAACTTTGGCGAGTCCGCATTGCAGCAGTTGTTGTGCAATCATTAGAGTTTGGAGGGAGGGAGAGTCTCGCTAACAAGGATTGATCGACCATCTGAGGCTGAGGGGAAGAGAGAATAGACTAATAAACCTTTTTCCTTCCCACCTTCTCTTTCTCTTCCCTCCAAAATCGACCCCCGGAATCTCACAGGCAGGGAAGAGAAGAGGAAGCGAGCGACACTAAAGACACTAAGGAGTCTAAACAATCCTCGGGTGGGCACGCCCCCCCTCTCCGTCCCCCGGCAGCTCCTAAACTAAAGACGAGCTACGGCTGCAACCAAGTCGCCCAGTTCTTCCCATCACTCCATCCATCAATTCCATCCTCCCATCATCCCCCACTCATTAATTCCTTCCCCCGGTATGGCCTGCGGTTCGAGCCGCCTTCCCTGGCCTTTTTCTCCGTCCCTTCCACCACCATGACCAACCGCGACCCCGAATTTCGGCATCAGCTGGGCAAATTCCGACTCGATCCCCTACCGATTCCTTCTTCTCATCCTGCATCTCTTCCTCCTCCGCCGCGTCCTGCTCACCCCAGTTCCGTCCCTTCTCCGCAGTCGCTGCCGCCGCCGCCGTCCGTGCCGCTTCACCAGCAACAGCCACTCCCAACAGCACCACCTTCGCTCCCACAGTCTCAGCAGCAGCCTCCACCACCCCCGGCCTCATCGTCGCGATCCTCTCCATCCCACGTGCCTCCTTCTCGCAGTAAACGAGTATCCACAGCGTGCGATTTTTGTCGGAAACGGAAGAAGAAATGTGACTTTCGCTACCCCAACTGCTCCGCGTGTACTCGCGCTGGTGTCCGCTGTACCATCCCTCCGCCGGGTCCCCAGGTCGCCGCGGCGTCTGTTCCTCGAGATCAGTTAGAAAATCTACAAAACCGGGTAAGATGGCTGGAGGACCTTTTGCGTCGCAAAACAGGCATCTCTGTCGCCGACCGGCCCACGGGGACTGCGCTGGATGGCGAGGGCGATCCGGACTGGTGGTACCAGGTACCGGCCCTGCTGATGACTCGCGGGAGTTCAGCGCATTCAACACCCACGACGACTGCAACCGCGCTATCCAGTAGCCCTGCTCCTAGTTCCACTGCGGTAGGCACTGAGCTGCCTAACGTAGGTGAGTTGTTTCGCGACCAGTTGGAGCATCGACGACCCTCCATCGCCCGTCCGGTAGCATCCGCGCCTCGTGTGATGCGGCTCGCCTCGCTGCCAGAGGCGAAATCCGTGGCATCGCGATACTTTGATAGCCTAGGTTACCAATATCCTTTCCTCCATCGTGAGGAGTTCATGGCCCAACTCGATCGCATTTATGCGGGGGAGGTCCCCGCACCGGAGATTCACCATTCGTATCACATCACCATCGCTACGGCCTTGTTGATCGGATCTGCCGACGAGTCACAGGCCGCCGAATTCTACCATGTTAGCAACGAGACAATGGCGTCGGCTTTACAGAACGAAGATCTGGCAGCTGTTCGGGCCCTTTTGAGCGTCGCTGTGTATACGATGTTTGCGACCACGGGCCCCAGTGTATGGCACATTCTCGGGACTACTCTGCGCCTCGCCACCAGTCTCGGGCTGCACAAAGCCCGTCCAACAGGGAATGTTATAGAAGAGGAGATGGCCAAGCGGGCGTTCTGGAGTCTCTACAACCTCGATCGACTGATCGCAAGCACTCTTGGAAGGCCACTTGGGATTGCAGACGAGGATATCTCGATAGGCTTGCCGCGGGAGTTCAATGACAACTGGACAGAGACCCCCGGGGCCAGTGCCATGACCATTCCCTTGCAGGTGGTGCGTCTACGTCGGATATTCTCGCGCATTTACCGCTACTGTAAGTATCTCAACAGGGTGTTTCCCTAGTGCTCGTCGACTTTCAGTCCCGCTGACCGTCACAGTATTCAACAACCAACCGCCACCTCCTCCAACAGAGGTTGCCATCACGCTCAGTCATTTCCGCCAGGAACTGGACGACTGGCGACAGGAAGCACCGGTGTATGCGCCCGCACTATTGTACTCGACTAGTTACTACGACTATCTATATGCAACGACACTGCTTCTTATGTACCGTCCTAGTCCGCGTAATCCGACGCCTGATGCAACGAGCATCGTGAGCTGCGGTAATGCCAGCATCCAGGTCATTCGGTCATACTGGGACAGCTATTCGCAGGGGAAGCTCAAGTGGATCTGGTTGACTCTCAGTCAGGTCTACTTTGCCGGCATCACAATCCTGTGGTGTCTTAACCACAATCTCCAGTCGGTGCGCGAAGGCCGCGGTGCCGCGTGGAAGCCCGAGGATCAGAGCATGCGACGGGCCATCCAAGCAGTAGTTGTTCTGCTGGAGGAGTTTGGCAAGCGGCGTCCGGGGGTGGACCGACTGGCGGAGACGTTCCGCAACCAGAGCACAATGATTTTCAGCCATCTGGCCTACCAGCAGGAGCAGCAACAGCAGCTTCAACAACAACAGCCACAACCACCCCCGCCTCCACCGCAGCCACCAATGCCTCAGCATCAACCGCTCCTGGAACATCAGCAACATCAGCAACAACAACCACAACAGCAGCAGCAGCAGCAGCAGCACATTTTGATGGCACCACCGGTGCCCCTGGCGCCGGTGCTGGATGACGTTCTCCTGGTCAATGGATCGGGGACGGTACCTATGATCGATCCGCAACTGGCGGAACAGTTGTTCTATTCCTATGACTGGTTTCAGGAGGAGATGGCGACATACTATACCCTTTAATTGGATTTTATGAGGAGAAGGCTGGAGTGATCCTTTGTATTTGAGCTTATGGCTGTTGTTGTGTAGAGGAAATGGAAGAGGCGCCTTGCTACCCCGCTGTACTCCGTAGATCAAAAACCCCAACAAACGCTTATCTTTGATCAACTCCACCACAACATCATTATCATCACCATCAATCCCCCTACTATAATTGCAGTCACCCCCGTCAGTCATGGCTTCGGAAGCACCCAAAGCTCAGGCCTTTTATGGCACTTTCATTCATACACTCAGTTCCAAGCACCTTGAGATCCTCAGTGAGACTTTCATCCTCCTCTCACCCACTGGAACCATCCAAGCCATCCACCCATCCACCCCCGCGACGTCCATTCCAAACATCCTCGCAGATCACAAATACTCTGAATCCACTTGCACAGTGACCATTCTACAACCTACCGAGTTCTTCATCCCCGGCTTCATCGATACGCACACTCATGCGCCTCAATGGGCCCAGCGCGGCACGGGGCGGGGAATCGACCTACTGACCTGGCTGGAGACTATTACCTTCCGCCACGAAGCCAAGCTCGCTGATCTGGAGTACGCCAAGTCGCTTTATACTTCCTGTGTTCGCGGCGGGCTCAAACAAGGAATGACCACCGCCTGCTACTATGGTTCCCGTCATGCACCGGCATCGGTGATCCTCGCCGAAACTTGCCTCAGCCTAGGTCAGCGCGCACTGATCGGGAAATGCAATATGACCCGTCATGCTCCGGACTGGTACCGGGACGCGTCGGTGGACGAGTCTCTCCGCGAAACGGAAGACTTTATTGCTCAAGTGAGGAAACTTGATCCCGCACATGGACTAGTGACACCGGTCATCACACCGCGGTTCGCGATCTGCTGTGAAGAAGAACTATTGGCTGGGCTTGGGGCTGTCGCAGCCCGGAATCGCGACTTGCCTATCCAGACGCATTTCAACGAGTCGCGGGGTGAGGTGGACTTTACGAGGTCCTTGTTTCCCAATGATAAGAGTGAAACGGAGCTCTATGAGCGGCTGGGGCTCCTGAATGACCGGAGTATCCTTGCTCATTCGATTTATCTCTCGGATGCAGAGATCGAACGTATGGCGGAGTTGCAGTGTGGGATTGCTCACTGTCCGATTCCCAATGTCACGATGGATGAGTTCATGATTGCGCCCGTGCGAGAGTATCTCCGTCGGGATATCAAAGTGGGATTAGGTACTGACTGTGGTGGAGGCTATTCAAGCTCCATGCTCGAGGTGATGAAGTCTGCCTTTGTGGTGTCGACGGCACGGTGCACAATGACGCAGGGACAGGATGAGCCTTTGAGTCTCACCGAGGGGTTCTACATGGCTACTTTGGGTGGAGCGCGGGTATGCGGGCTGCAGGAGAAGGTTGGGAATTTCCTGGTAGGCAAGGAGTTCGATGCGCTGCTTGTCCGGACGCAGGAGGAGGGCGTGATGGCGCCAGTAGAGGAGGAAGACGGAGTGCAGACGGTGTTTGAAAAGTTCTTGATGACGGGGGATGACCGCAATATTGGACGAGTCTTTGTCAAGGGACGGGAGGTGCATACTGCATGCTGAATTGACTGTCGTGTATTGACTGCTATATTTATTGAGATCTGGAAAGCATTGCGTGTACAATCTCATTGTGAATGGTTCGTCCTTAATAAAAGTAGAGATTCGGGTGGAGACGGGGGTTTTTGACTGATCCACACCTCAGGCACCGGTAAGGCTGAGCCCGTTTCCGGTTTTGTTTCACAGCCTCGCCCACTTCTTTTCCCTCTCCACTTCTGACTGAGTTGACTGTCTTTCTCTCCCTCCGTGGCAGGGGTCTTTTTAAGTCTTCTCTGCCCCTAAGCCTCCTCCCTCAGGATCCTGCCTTCTTTCGTTTTCCCACACCTTCATTCTTGAGGGAGTCGGCGTCTTATACCTATTTCTTTCTCTATGGCCTTCTAATCATCCCTAATTCTAGTCACTCGCGATCGCCGTTACTTGAAACAACCCGCTCCTCGATAACGGTTCCCTATTAACGGCCATTCATTCGCTTCACCCTTATTTCCTCATCCACGACATCTCTTAAAGTAATCACACCATGGCGGAAGAACCTCAGGTCATGTCTATCCAGCAACGGATTGCGGCACTTAAACAGGCACAAGTTGGTCAAAGCTCAGGAACCGACACCAGCGAGCCTGTGCTTGTCCAGCCCACTCCTATGCCCATCCGTCCGGCTGCACCCCCGCGACCCAAGACCTTCACCACCAACACCAACAACGACAGTTATAATAACCATGCTGCTGGCAGCAATGGCTCCATCTACAATCGTTCGTCCGCTTCAAATGATGCGGTCCCTCCTAGACCTGTCCCACGTCCCGCTACTGCACCAGCACCGCCACCGGTCAAAAACAAGGCGCCCCCTCCTTTGCCTGCTCGCAAGCCCTCCGATCAGCAACGGCCCGCACTACCACCGCGCAGACCGACGCAAATTTCTCATAAAGGCTCCTTAGAGTCCATGGCCTCCGATATATCTAGGTCAACAACTACAAGTACCGGAAGAACATCGGCTAGCTCAATCAATACAGGCCCCGGCCGCTCCCTGCCCCCCGCATGGGGCGAGGCTGAGTTGCCTCCATTGCCCCCAAAGCGCCAGCCACAACCACCTCCGCGACCGACGCCCACAACTATAAGAAGTAGCAGCAGCAGCAGACTCTCTCCACCTCGTCCGTCTTTGCCCCTGCGCCGGAAATCCAGCCAAAGCAACTACTCCACGGGAAGCAATGACTCGCAGGCTTCCCGGCTGCCTCCCCCACTACCGTCTAGAACTACTAGCGACAGGTCATCGACGATCAATGAAGAGGAGGAGAAGAACCCACCACTACCAGCCCGGAGGCTGCCCCCGCCTCCGCCGTCTAATGATACGCTGGGTAAACTCAAACAATCCGGCTTCGCGGCGATCAATAAATCCTTTGGCAGTACCAATGGAGCTGCCAATGAGCCCAGTTCCAATGGCGTGCCCCCGCCTGTCCCGCTGGCATCGCGTCCGGACCTTTCTAAAATCCAAGCTACAAAGCCTCGTCTGTATGCGTCCAATGCGCCTACAGTGCCAACACCCGTCGCCTGCCTGAAATGCCGCGACTTCTCAGCTCCCGATGCTCATGCAACTCGGTATCCGCGCACGTCTCTACCAACGCACGACCTTTCCTGGCTGGCAAATGAACTCACGGCGCCGTTTCCGTCGCTCACGGACAAAGCTCGTGTCATCTTCACATGGCTGCACCACAACATCGCGTATGATACAGAGGCCTTTTACAATAATCGGGTGAAGAGTCAAACTCCAGCCAACACACTGGCCACGGGAATGAGTGTGTGCGAAGGGTATGCTGGGTTGTTCACTGCGCTTGCTACCCGTGCAGGTATGGAGGCGAAGACCATCCACGGCCACGGTAAGGGCTATGGATATGTGGCGCCTGCTCCCGGCGCACCACTCCCGCCCGTTCAAGGTGGCCATGCTTGGAACGTGGTTAGGATCGACAACGGGCAGTGGAAACTGATTGACGCCTGCTGGGGCGCTGGGTGCGTCTATGGCCCGGGGAAGCCTTACCAAGCGAAGTTCGACCCGACCATGTTCACCGACACCAATGATGAGCTAGGGCTGAAACACTTCCCGACAGACCGAACACAGTTCTACCGGGATGATGGGCGTCCCGAGATCAGCTGGGAGGAGTACCTCCTGGGCAATCCCTCTTCACCGCTGTGCGTTGAGCAGCCGTTGGTCTTTGGGGAGGCAAAGAATAACAACATTGGGGTGCGATCCTTCCGCCCGGCTGCCAAGCAGATCTCGGTGCATCAGGGAGGACCGGTGCGCTTCCAGTTCGACCTGATCTGTGAACACTGGACGCTGGAGCATCACACGCGGGCCAAGCCAGGACTGTTCCTGCTGATTGTCCACGGAGTGGATGGGCAGAAGGAGGAACGCCTCGTGATTACACACGTGCCGGGATCAAACCCGTACGGCGGGGGAGATATGTGGTACGTGGACGTGCCGGACTCCAGGATGCTGGGGGCACCGGGCCAGCAGGCGCTGATAGTGTTGCTGAGCCGGTTCGGGGATCGAGAAGACGTCCGGGGGCTGACAGTGGAGGAATATCGGGCGCGGGCCGGTAAGGTGCCGATGGAATATGTCTACGTTGCACAGTGGGATCTGGTGTGAGGTGCGGCAAAGGGGTTCGGCATGGGCAGCCGGGTAATTAGGGTTGGCTGCCCTGCATGGTCTGAGTCTAGTAGACTAGTGCTTCTTCTGTTTCTATCTGTGTGGCTTTCTTTGGCTTTCTTGGCTGCTCTTCTCCCGGCTTGGAGGAGCTTGTGTCTCATCCCGACAGCGGACATGGTTTGTTCCGAGATTTCCCGTAATGATAATGACCTTGGTCGTATATATATATATATATATATATACATATATTACCGCACATGAAGATGCGATTTTGGACTTGCAGCCAACCAGTCTTCTGGTTATGTAACAAGTACGACTCCTGTCTGTTGGTACAGCGGGGACAGTCTGTGCCTAGAACCGAGTAGTACTAGTACGTAGGTGAATCGGGCTACTATGGGAAGAGTTCACGGGCAGAGAAAATCCACGAATCAGCCCAGGGAGCCTAAGTGGATGAGAAAAAAATTTGAACGTAAGTGACCAACGGTGGTTCACACGTTAGAAAGTCCTTGGCAAAGGCTAAAATGAGGGTACATCGTCGGCTAATTTCAATCCCATGCCGTGGTCTGGTAGACCAGTACCAATAGTACTAACTACTTGTAGTATCATGTTGGGGTGACTGGGGCCCCCAGATTATTGCATGAGTTATTACTGGGTTGTTGAGAAACAGATGGAATCATGGAAGAGAACGTAATAATACGTCGCGATAATATTATAGTGGACAGGGGTGAAAAATCTCTGATGAGTCGTGACAGGATTTGGGGTAAATTATACGGGGGTTTCCATTATCCAAAGCAAATGAATGTGTTCCTGTTCCTGTTTTATTGTGATGGGCTACCATTGGATGGTGTTCTTCCTCAACTCCACCCATACTAGCCGTTTCTGGGATGGTGCATCGGGCCAAGACCCTGGACGTCGAGATTTAAGCCTAATTAGGCTCTGGGCCGGGCGAGAGCCTGATTGCCTGCCTGAGAGTCATGTGTTCTGGGGAAGTCGGTCGGTGTCTCTCCGCAATCTCGCCATCCCCATCCTCTTCTCCATTCCCATCTCCCCGAATTGGATCTTGTTTGCTCACCTTCACCGAACCGTTCTCTCAAGTCGGTTCATATTGGATAATACCTCTGCACTGAGTCAGTTATAATTACACTGCTGCTGCACAGTCCCCGCTGGCATTGCGTTTGACCTGCAGTCATCCCCCCCCCAATCTATCTACTCCGTACTGTATCCCGTCTTCGCCGGGAAAGGGAACGACGATGCCGATCCACCCAATCCCCGGAATCCTCCACCTCCACCTTCTTCTCTGCCTCCACGCTTACGCTGGATCGCGACCTCCGACTCTCGGCTGATCCGTCTTCGGGTCTTCAACCTTCAGGGTTGCCTGCCTTCCTGTCCGATGGCTTGCCTCAACGTGCTGGCCGGCTTGGGCCGCCACCTCGCACGCTTGCAGCCACCTTCCTTCCCGACTACGGTCACATTCGGTCATCCCGATGAAGACATACCGCGGAAGTTAAGATATTCTTTGCCGTGCATCGCTCAAAGTCGGGTGGATTCTGGATCATTCTCTCGCCCCTTCTCCCCGACTGTCTCCTGGTGGCTCGTTTCATGACCACTCGACCCTCCAGACCATGTGCTTGCCCCGGTTTTTTTCTTCCCACGCGACGGACTCACGGCCAGCCGACTGACCCATGGGCAACGCCCCCCATGTCAGCTTCTGGTGGACCGCCTTTTGCTGCATGCATCCAATCGCTAGTCCTGCTGAACCTTGACCTAACCGGATATGCCCGTCTCTCCGCTAGTCCAGAGGTCGGTCTAATCTCGCCTGGCATGGGTCTGCTTGCTTTGCCCGTGCGACTCGGGTCGGAACAGTCCCTCTACCACCCTTTAGGTTTGACAATTCAACCGGCCATCATGGCGGATTCTGCGTCGACCCCGCGGCATTCGCTCCTGTCTCACTGTGGTCCATTTCATCTGGTGCCATCCGTTCCCGGGTTTCGGTTTCCTTAAATCCCCCGTCTTTTCCCCGGCTCCTCCTGCGTTCTTCTTTTACCCTCTTCGGTGGTTCCCCGAGAGTTCTTTTTTTACTTTCCTTATCCCCAGAATCTCATGCTGTGAGCGGAACCAGCTGGCATCATGGCTATCGGCAATCTTTACTTCATTGCGGCCATTGCCGTCGTCGGCGGTGGTCTGTTTGGTTTCGATATCTCGTCGATGTCGGCTATCATCGAGACCGATGCCTATCTCTGTTATTTCAATCAGGCGCCTGTCACATATGATGATGATGGTAAGAAGGTCTGCCAGGGTCCCAGCGCGAGTGTGCAGGGTGGTATCACCGCCTCCATGGCTGGTGGTTCCTGGCTGGGCTCGTTGTTGTCCGGTTTCATCTCGGACAGGCTTGGTCGTCGTACCGCCATTCAGATCGGTTCCGTTATCTGGTAGGTGTCTGACGCCGGTATGCTTTTTGATTTTCTCTCTGCTAACCATGCATGGCTGCATAGGTGCATTGGATCTATCATTGTCTGCGCCTCCCAGAACATTCCTATGCTGATCGTCGGTCGTATCATCAACGGTCTGAGTGTGGGTATCTGCTCCGCTCAAGTGCCGGTGTACATTTCGGAAATTGTATGTTCGGTCCATACTGCTTCCTGCGGCGTGCGATGCTAACTTTTCAGGCTCCTCCAACCAAGCGTGGTCGTGTCGTCGGTCTGCAACAATGGGCTATTACCTGGGGTATCCTGATCATGTTCTAGTAAGTTTGTCGTCAATCGTTAGTTACCACCCACATTCTCACGTGTGGTTCAGCCTCTCCTATGGCTGCAGCTTCATCAAGGGCACGGCTGCCTTCCGGATCCCTTGGGGTTTGCAGATGATCCCTGCCGTGCTGTTGTTCCTGGGTATGTTGCTCTTGCCTGAGTCTCCCCGCTGGTTGGCACGCAAGGACCGGTGGGAGGAGTGCCACGCGGTTTTGACTCTCGTCCACGGTCATGGTGACCCGAACTCTCCCTTTGTGCAGCGTGAATATGAAGAGATCAAGAGCATGTGCGAGTTTGAGCGTCAAAACGCGGATGTCTCCTACCTTGAACTCTTCAAGCCCAACATGCTCAACCGTACCCATGTGGGTATCTTTGTTCAGATCTGGTCTCAGCTGACTGGAATGAACGTCATGAGTAAGTTCTCTCACGGCTGTATAGGTAGACAGCAATAACTCACTGTTTCCCTTCTAGTGTACTACATCACCTATGTCTTCGCCATGGCCGGCCTGAAGGGCAACAACAACCTGATCTCCTCCAGTATCCAGTATGTGATCAATGTGTGCATGACCGTGCCGGCTTTGCTGTATGGTGATCGGTGGGGTCGCCGACCGACCTTCTTGATCGGTTCCCTCTTCATGATGATCTGGATGTACATCAATGCTGGTCTGATGGCCAGCTACGGCCATCCCGCGCCGAAGGGTGGTCTTAACGGCGTAGAGGCTGAGTCGTGGGTCATCCACGGCGCGCCCAGCAAGGCAGTCATTGCCAGTACCTACCTCTTCGTGGCCTCATACGCTGTCTCCTTCGGCCCCGCCAGCTGGGTGTACCCGCCGGAGTTGTTCCCTCTGCGTGTGCGCGGCAAGGCCACCGCCCTCTGCACTTCAGCCAACTGGGCCTTCAACTTTGCCCTCAGCTACTTTGTTCCTCCCGCATTCGTCAACATCCAGTGGAAGGTCTACATCCTCTTTGGTGTCTTCTGTACGGCCATGTTCCTGCATATTTTCTTCTTCTTCCCCGAGACCACGGGTAAGACCCTGGAAGAGGTTGAGGCCATCTTCACCGATCCCAATGGTATTCCGTACATCGGTACTCCCGCCTGGAAGACCAAGAACGAGTACTCCCGCGGTGCGCACATTGAGGAGGTTGGCTATGAGGATGACAAGAAGGTTGCTGGTGGGCAGACTATTCATCAGGAGGTCACGGCTACCCCGGATAAGATGGCTTGAGGGAGGGACTCTTGATGTGTTAATAATGGTGGTGGGTGAGGGGTGAATCAAATATTAGTAGTATTTATATATACTCGATATACGCGAAGGTGCTAATCTGACATGTGTCAGCTTGATGCAAGGTCAATGGTATATAGTATGTTTATTTGGCATAATTGTTCCAATTCTAAAGACATTTTGTATAATAATCCCAGTCTCCACCCTTACTATCGCCTTTAGTTAGTGGGTACCATCATCACACCTTGGAAATCAGGTGATCGACATCCATGATTTCAGGCAAGCCACTTTATGTACATTACCTCCTCAGCATAACACGGCATAATTTACAAACTCTAAGTGAAGGATATTGTGCGATAGTCGCATATCTGATCCACTGAGCTAGTACACTCCACTTGGGTTTTTTTCTTCCAGAAAACGTCAAGTGCCCTTTGCCTGTGATGTCATTCTAGGGAGTTTCCGAGTCCATCCTATACTCGTCCAGGTGGAGAGGAGTTATTGACACGATGGTTCCTGGGCAATGGAGACATGACCCACGAGTGGAGGTTATATATTGCTTGTTCAGGTCGTGCTGCTTCCCCCTTTCCAAACCCGAGCTACGCTTACTAACAGATCCCAATTGAATAGTTGGCTAGCTCATCGCACAAGGCTCAATCTCCAAACACAAATTCAGCAAGTATATCGAATATAGCCCGAATGATTGAAAATACTATTGATCGGAAAACCAAACACCCCTTAACTACAACCAAGCTGACCTAGACCACCTCAGCATTTCCGTGTGGATTGTCCGACTCCGAGGACAAGCTTTGGTGTTTGGTGCTGATCGCCCATCGTGGAGCACCACTAGTGGAATTGATTTACCCACACACATCCGCGAACTATCACCCTCGTGCAGATCGGGAGATTGTTCTCGTGCGCTATTTGATCTCTCCACTATGTTATTGTCTTGCAGGGGTGATGACAATGGTATTGCATTATTAGTAGTTTGGACGGACTGTTTACTGTTGACAATGGGGAATGTCACCGGTGAAGCAGCATCAAGCTTCTCGTTAGCTAGGATGGACTGACCACTGTGATTTGTTTTCAGACGTCCTGAACAGCCCCGGCTAACAGCAATAGCACGGCAGCTGGTGCTTGCACGGACAGCGGGTCTTGCTCAATGGGATCTGCAGAAAATACCTTCCTTATTGGCGATGGTTGTCAAAGTCTCTTATCAGGGTCTGCTGTTCATCCCCTGCCCTCATAGGCAGGTCCCTTTGCCGCTGGGCTGTGGCATTGCGAACGTCAGCGTCTGAATATTCCAATGATGCTAACTAGTCAATGGGATCAGCAAGCGTTCTGTCAACTAGCATATATTCTGACATTTCCCACTTTTTATCCCACGATGTTGTGCACGTCACGCTTGTTCTGTCGTTGCTGCTATCAGCATGCGTGCTTCTATTATCCTCCTCAGTGTTACGGCTGCTCTGGCTAGCCCAGCACCCCCTAATCATGTCGTGCATGAGCGGCGCGAGACGTTGCCTAGCGTTTGGGTGGAAGAGAGCCGGTTGGATAAACGTGCCTTGCTGCCGATGCGGATAGGGCTTACGCAGTCCAATTTGGACCGTGGTCACGATTTATTGATGGATATGTATGTTGTCTGACTCTTTACGAGAGCCAAGCTGATTGTCCAGGTCTCATCCCCAATCGTCTCGTTACGGACAGCACCTCTCCGGCGAGGAAGTGCACGACCTATTTGCTCCATCTAATGAGGCCGTCGAGAGCGTCCGAGCCTGGATTGAGTCCGCTGGAATTGCTCCAAGCCGCATCTCGCAATCGCACAACAAGCAGTGGCTGCAGTTCGACGCTTATGCAAGCGAGGCCGAGCAGCTTCTGCAGACGGAATACTACATCTACTCCCACGCGGACACGGGAAGCTCCCATTTGACATGCCACGAGTGAGTCCTTCTTCTACCCGCCTCAGCCAACACCGCTAATAGAATAGATACCATGTACCCGAGGCCATCCAGTCGCACATCGACTACATCACCCCAGGAGTGAAGATGCTGGAAGTGCGCGGCACAAAGTCTAAGAAGAGAGATGCAGAGAAGCGATCCCTTGGCAGTTTTCCCCCGATTCTGGCGCCACTGCCCATCAATATTACCAAGATCCTCGACGACCCGCTAGCACACTGCGATCTGACTGTGACACCAGACTGTATTCGAGGTACGTCTGTCCATCCTAAACCATGAGCTACGCTAACTTTTATGCAGCCATGTACAACATTACCAAGGGTACAACAGCCACAAAAGGCAACGAGCTCGGCATCTTCGAGGACCTAGGAGATGTCTACAGCCAAGATGACCTGAACCTTTTCTTCGCCAACTTTGCCAGGTTCGATCCCATTCCACGCCTCTCTCAAACACAACTAACACCACCGCAGCGAGATCCCCCAAGGAACCCATCCGACCCTGGACTCCATCGACGGCGCCACCGCCCCAGTAGACGTCGACGACGCCGGATCCGAATCCGACCTCGACTTCCAAATCGCCTACCCAATTATCTGGCCGCAGAACACCATCCTCTACCAAACCGACGACCCCAACTACGAAGATCACTACACCTACAAAGGCCTCCTGAACAACTTCCTCTACGCCATTGACGGCTCCTACTGCGACGAAACCTCCTCCCTAGACCCACAATACCCGGACTCCGCCCCAGGAGGCTACGACTCCCCAAAGCAATGCGGCGTCTACACGCCCACCAACGTAATCTCCATCTCCTACGGCGCCCCGGAAGCCGACCTCCCCATCGCCTACCAGCGCCGCCAATGCCACGAGTTCATGAAACTCGGCCTCCAGGGCGTCACGGTGGTCGTGGCATCCGGCGACTCCGGCGTCGCCTCCAGCACCGGTGCCTGTCTCGGCGATAAGGGCGACGTCTTCGTCCCGGACTTCCCAGCCACATGTCCCTACCTAACCGTCGTAGGAGGAACCTACCTCCCACTAGGCGCAGACGTACGCAAAGACGAAGAGATCGCCACAACCCGCTTCCCCTCCGGCGGCGGCTTCAGCAATATCTACGAACGACCCTCGTACCAGAACCACTCCGTGGAATCCTACTTCTCCGAGACCAGCGACGAGCTCACCTACCCGTACTACTCCGGAGTCAACTACACAGACTTCAGCAACACCGACGGAATCTACAACCGCATCGGGCGAGGATACCCCGACATCTCTGCGGTCGCAGACAACGTCGTCATCTATAACAAGGGCGAAGCGTCATTAGTCGGTGGTACATCTGCCGCGGCGCCGGCGTTCGCAGCCATGTTGACGCGCATTAACGAGGAGAGATTGGCGAAGGGGAAGTCCACGGTTGGGTTCGTGAACCCGGTGTTGTATAGCCATCCCGAGGCGTTTAGGGATGTGACGATTGGGTCGAATCCTGGGTGTGGCACGGATGGGTTCCCGGTTGCTGGCGGGTGGGATCCGGTGACGGGGTTGGGGACGCCGAGGTTTGGGGATTTGATGGAGGTGTTTATGAGTATTGATTAATTCGTCTGTTTTTATACCTTGTTCTTGGATATAGTACAGCCATGGTAGTTATTTTGCTGAATTAATAATAGCTAGTAACGTGAAGGAAAGATCTTCCCCAGCATATACTAGCATTGATTATCTATGACTCGGTAGTACTTACTAGTAGTCATGGTTTGTGTGGAACACAGCGACTTTGGATGCTTGGGGTAACTATACTAGTAGTCTGGGTGTTGCAGGATCGTCGAAGGGTTCTTTCTGTTCGAGTATAGTCTTCATGTACTAGGTGTATCGACTGCGCTCTGTCATGTTGGAAGTGTGTGCCAGTATATAAAAGTGAAGGTAGTAACTAGTTGGTCTAGTTGTTGCACACGGTAAAGGATGACAGTGTATAAATTACCATCTCGTTAATTGTGTTTCACAAATCACATGATTTTCCTGAATTATATATAACTATGTGATTATGGTAAGAATAACATCGTCTAGCACCTATTTGAAATGCACCCTATCCTCTTTATCTTAAGTATCTGCTCGACCGAATATTGGAGAATGAATCTATTTTCACATTTATCTATCTGCTACACATTTATTCCATCACATTCATCGTCATCATCATACAAGTGAGAGTGTGACCAGCGACCAGCACTTTTAAACAATCACCTTGTGACCAGCAGGCTTCTCCTCCTCCTCACCGAAGATGTCAATGTCCCAGCGAGGCTTGTTAGCAATGTAAGGAGTGTTGTAGCGTCTGCGCTCCTTGCCCAGCTCGGACACCTTGGCGATTTCCTCGGGAGTGAGCTCGACCTCCTTGAAGTTCTCCTGGATACGGGACGGCGTCACGGACTTGGGGATGACACTGTGGCCGCCAACCTGGGACCAGGCTAGGATGACCTGGGCGGGGGTGACGGTGGTGCCGAGGCGCTTGGAGGCGGACTCGGCGACTTCCTTGACTTCGGGGCGGGTGACGAGGAGGGGGACGCCGAAGCCGTTGTTTCCGAAGGCCTATTATGCTGATTAGTATTCCTGCATTCTTCTCGGGGTTAGGGATCAAGGGGAGGGCTTACAGAGTAGGCAGTGATGTGAATGCCCTTCTGCTGGCAGTACTCGATGAGCTCGTTGCTCTGGAGCACGGGGTGGCGCTCAATCTGGTTGACGGCGGGGACGACGCCGGTGGCGTTGATGATGGCCTCGAGCTATACACGAATCAGAGAAGTGTCGGTGAGTGGGATGTGAAGCGACTTACGTGGTGCTTCATGTGGTTGGAGACACCGACGGTGCGGGCCTTGCTCTTGGGGAGCTGGGTCATGGCCTTCCAGGTGTCGACGATGGAGATGTTGTCGTTGATCACGACATCACCACCCTCAACGGAGCTGTCCTTGACGAGGGGGAACAACTCGGAGCCGGTGGTGAAGGAAACGGGCCAGTGAACAAGGTAGAGCTGCGAGAATTAGCCAAGTTGCTATCAGCAGTCGGTTAAGGTACGCACATCGAGGTAGTCGAGCTCAAGCTCAGCAAGGCACTCATCCAGAGCCTTCTCGACAACGGCGGGGTCGTGCTGGGAGTTCCACAGCTTGGAGGTCTGCTGGGGTTAGTATACTGCTTGAAGTGGGGTTTGTATAGGATTTGCTTACGATGAAGATGTCCTCACGCTTGAGGCCAGGGATATCCTTGTAGGCTCTCTTGATGCCCTCAGCAACCTCGCGCTGGTTCTGGTAGCTGCGAAGGTTAGCTTGTGTGATCGATTCGATGCGTGGACGGTAACCTACATAGTAGCCAGATCCTAGATCGGGTTAGTGACTGACTGAATAAGGACAATCAGGATATGCGCAACTTACCAAGTGGCGGTAACCGGCCTTCAAGGCCTCGTAGACGGCATCACCGACCTGACCGGGGGCAGACTGCCAGGTACCAAATCCCAGCTGGCTAATTGGGGTCAGCAATTGTCGAGTGCGCGAGTAAAGACGACAGCTACATACGGGATCTGAGCACCGGA
Organism: Aspergillus brasiliensis CBS 101740; assembly: GCF_001889945.1. Lineage (NCBI taxonomy): Eukaryota > Fungi > Ascomycota > Eurotiomycetes > Eurotiales > Aspergillaceae > Aspergillus > Aspergillus brasiliensis. The sequence continues at coordinate 2,100,159 of NW_027137442.1, forward strand.
GTTGAGAGTAACCTTCTTTCCGAGAGACATTGTGCAAGAGGATGAGATTCAGGAGGAATCGAGAGATAGGAGGAGAGATGAAGAGAGAAGGGAAAGACTGAAGGGAGAGAAGAGGAGGGCGAGGGCGACAGAAATAGGGAGCGCTTCCAGACGGCGGAGGACCTCCGGTGGGGGTCACATAGCATAACTTCATGGCGTTAGTCTATCATCGAAGTCGATGGAGGGAGTGTTGCGACGATGAGTGGCTGTGAAGCTTTTCGAGGGGGTCAGTTTTACCCCGCCAGCAGCAGCCCGGAGTCCCCCTCGGTGGGGCCTGCGTGGGATGTTTCCATTTCCATTCTCCCAGATGGTTCTGAGTTCTGAGGTACTCCTCGGTCTGTCGGTTAATAGTTACCGACCACGAGAAGAGAAGCAATGGTCAGTCACATCATCTACATAGTATTTCCCGAAAAGTTGCAATGGAGTTGCCAATGATCAAATTGTAATGAACTACTCGATGAAGCAGTGTACTCTTCCAGCAGACCTTAAAGACAGACATTCAGCGATGATGTCAGGCGGCAGACATTCCTCCGAATTCTCGTCCCCGCCAAAACACGTTGCCTCTTTGGGACCCCGACGAATAATTTTCCACCAATCACTACATTTACTAAACCTTACTCATCTCCCATTACTAACATCATGTGCCAGGCACATGATCTGAGCATCGAGACTTGACACTGCCAACAATTCGGACCACGCTTGGAAGTAGCATGGATTCCGGTCGCTTTGGAATCTGGAACATTTCGCTTACACACGTCCCGCTGCATCAGTTGCGTCTCAGCGGGGTTAGACTTCCCCAAATTGTCCCCAAATCACCCGCACCAGCCCGTTTCCCGCACGGATAATTGCCTCGTTCAGCAGTCCAATCATTCGCTCGGCTTCCACGCCGACCATCCCGGTTAATTTCTGAGACTTGCCGCGCTTCCAGCTTCCTGTTCGGTTGAATGGGAAAGTCTAACCACGGTGTCAATGGGGGTTGTGTCTCAAGCTGAATGTTCATCACGGTTGCTGAAAGGCATGCGGGCAGCCTGGGGACTTCAATGCCACACTACTACTGCCATCGCCGCATCTTTGGACGAATGGCCGGTAGATCATGTGTCTCCATATTAGCCTTCCAAGAGCCATCGAGGCCTGCTGGCTGAGTGACCAGCTTACCAAATATGCTGAATGCATAACACCATCTACTCCACCACCAATCCCGTCCTGGTCCGATATCCGTCAGGGACACCCTAAAGTCCGAGTTGTACCTAACTATTTATGGGCCCTAATCTATGCTTAAGGCTGAGGCTCGAAATCTAATCCTAATGTGGCTGCTTTGGTTATGCCGGCCGGGTGCCTGTGCTTACTGCAAGGAGGTGGATCAGGAGAGTATATTGGGTAGGTACTTATAGTTTGCAGTATCCCCCGGCCTGCTCATTGTTTCTTCACTCATCAATTCGTACTGGGTAAAACTATCTTCTATACTGAGGGCATAAGTGTTCGGATATGGTAGATCGCTTCTCCATATCCCCATCCACGCTCGAGGACGGCTGAACTGGCCCACCTTTCATTCAGCGGGAGCAATAACATTCGAGATGCGTACACCATTACTGATGGTCCACAGCTGTCATGCTGTACCACGTGGCTCAACCATGTTACTATTTAGGGACATGTGGGTAAGTAGTTTATATTGGATACCTTGTACGGAGTACTTTATAACATATAACTGCTACTGGGCAAAGGCTCATGAAAATAGGTCCCTGAAGCTAGCGCAACCTTGAACTATGGAACGGAAGTTAGATCAATGCTACTAACTAGTACTACTTAACATCCGAAGCACAAGTATGAAGTTCCTGATCGTCAACTCTTCAGATATTAGCACACTGCTCTGGATTCCACTATTTGCATTGTTCGAATATCACTCATCATATCGACAGACGCGTACTGCATAACGTCGGAAGATAAACTGCTGCAGTGGCTCAGCAGCGGCTGCACGAAATAGTATATAATTCCCGGTGATGAACGATGCGATCCACAGGAGCGCGTCGACAGCTGCGTGGCATAAGTATGCTGCGATGGCCCGAGATGGCGGAAATGACCCGTCCAGCATCATTTGGTCGTAGTTCTCATAGGGTGACGTACTCCGTGACGAGTGGCTTCTTGGCCCTGCAAGTAGCTGGCTTAGTATCAAACCGCCTGTATAACGAGTCAGCGCAATCTTGTAGACCTCCTTTCCTCACCGTCAGTTATTGCACACCATTCAATCCTTTTCCTGCCTCTATTTCTCTCCCCGACCGTTCTCGGTTGTTCCACCTCCAGATTTCACACTCCAGGTGTGTTATCTGCAAGTAACGTGGCCTAGCTCCGAACGGGGCATGGATTGGATGACACTAAGGATGGATCCGTGACTAGCGGTTCTTGGGCCGGGGGGCAGGCGACCAATGACGGCCGGGGAACCTCCACTGGGGTTACACTGGACTTGAGATCCTGACGATTAAATGGCCGGAGAAGGGCCAGACTAGGCCGGATCAGGCTAGAGGCGTCGCCAGCTGCCCCTTACTGCGTATTGTGTGAGGCCATGGCGTCCAGCCTGGATCCACCCCGAGGGGGGCCCTTTTTGGCTTTTCGGCTGGCTGGCCATCCATTTTCCCTTTCCCTGAAAGTTACCCTTTCTTTCCCGTCGCTTGAGGCTCACTCTCTCACTTCACTTCATTTCCAGTTCAACCTCTTCCATCTCTCTCCTCTCGTTTGGTTGCGCGCAACATGGCCGATGACGCGACTTAATCTTCATCTCATCTCATGTCTTGATCTGTGACTGTCTTATTGTTTCGACTCCTCCCCTTTTTATTAGCGCCTGCTTCCTCTCCCCTCTGCGTCCCGGTTGATATTGCTCTTCTGTCCCCCGTCGCTCCCTCCCCTCTCCGTGAGGCTCATCCCCAATGTCCAAGAGGCGGCTATTTCGCTGGCCTGCTCGCCGCACTGCCGGCCTGGGATGTCTCGCTCTGCTCGTCACCTCCATCGCATCTTGGTATCTTTACGGTACACGGCCCTATGAACCCCAACCAGGTATCTATACTTCTCTTGCAGCTCACGTGGTCCGTGTGCTTCATCACCGAGACATCATGCTGACCCCGACGGTGTCTCAGCAGTCCACCAGGAAACCTCTAATAACGATCACGACATCGTGACGTCCCAACTGGCTCAACTCACCAGTACTTACAGCAATGCGACAAATGACGTTGGCTTGGTATTAGCTGCGACCGTGAAAGAGGACCTCACCTGGCTCCTCAACTACTGCAAGGACCAGTACGACGCCATCCAGCCATCAGACGATAATATACTGACTTGATTCTTTCCCAGCGGCTCAATTCCTTTTATCTACACGACCGATCAGCCCCCTGCCCCTCACCTCCTTGTCCCGCGTACCATCCGCGGTCGCGAGGCCGCCGCCTACCTTTCGTTCGTCGTCGACTTCTACCACCAACTTCCGAAGTATACTATCTTCATCCACTCGAACCTCGACCAATGGCACAATGACCTCTTCGGTCCGCACACCAGCCCCGCACTGAGGAACCTCCGACTCGAGGCCGTCGACGCGCAGGGTTACGTGAACCTTCGGTGCGAGCACGACCCGGGATGTCCCACGAGTGTGCACCCCTGGAACCCGACTCAGATTGATATCGAAAAGGACGACATCCGCGCTTTCTTCCCCGAAGTGTACGAGACGTTGCTGGGTGTACCGGCCGAGAAGGTGCCCGAGCATATCGGAAATGTGTGCTGCGGACAGTTTGCCGTCAGCCGAGAACGCATCCTGGAGCGGCCCCGCGAGGACTACGAGCGCATGCTGAAATGGGCAGATGAGACGGAGCTGACGGATAGTTTCGGCGTGGGATGGGTGTATGAGAAGATCTGGCATATCATTTTCGGGATGGATGTGATATAGTAAGTTTCCTCACAACTCGGTGGGGAGGGCTTGTGCTAATGGGTGTAGTTGCCCCCGATATGAGCAATGCCGGTGCGACACGTACGGATGGTGTGGACCGTTGGCGTCGGGTGAGACACTGCAGGCAGTGCGAGCGAAGAAGTCATAATCTAATGGATGATTGTTAATGCATGATGTATACTATCATGATTGGGGATATCAGGTTGCATTTGGTTTGGTTTTCTTTGTTATGATTCGTGATCTAATGTACAGTTAGATATTTTATCTTCGTGAATCTTTTTTTCTCAGAACTATTGACCTCGCTCAGGTATATACATGTGAATTGGCAAACATAGACTGCAGCGCATGCTACTCATGATGAATAGGTTGCTGATGCGTCCCTCGCACGGGCCCTGCATCAAGCTCAAACGTCGGTCGTTGTACTGGACTTCCGGGTGCCTCATGCACGTCACCACTATCCAGTAACGGCACATCGGTCTCCGACGGTCGCCTCCAGGGAATCGGATGCAGGAACAGCGATCTGCCATCGGCATCATTCGGCGGCGACGCAGACGAGCGATCTCCTGGCACCAACGCAGCAGGAAGAGGCGGAGACGTCGACATGGACACCATAGATTCTCGATTTATCCCATCTGGCGGTGGCGGCGATACCGGCTTCCGGGGTATAGCACTAGCCACATTACCAGGATCACTGTTATGCCTCAGGACGGCGGGATTCGGCACCCCAGTGATGGGCTTCTCATCACCCGATGCGGACTCCTCGTCCTGATGACTACCACCACCACCACCACCACCACCACGCAGTCCGACCCCGACAGGCGTATACATCATTTGGCTCTGATCATCATTCCGTCTTCTGCGCCGTTTCCGCTGTTTGCGATACATCATCCACACGCCGACGAGAATCAGCAGGACGAGTACAATCACGGCAATGGCGATACCGGCTTTGGCGCCCGCGCTGAGTCCGCTGCTGGAACTGTCGGTGCAGGTGTAGGAGCCTTGAAAGGCGCCATTGTTGTTATTGCTGTTGTTATTGTTGTCATTATTATCATCATCGTCATCATCACCATCACGAAGAGAATTCAAACTCGAGCATCGAAACGACCCGCCATGAGAATGAATCGTTGTTTGTCCTTTGACTTTATCGAGGTCCTCGAATTTGATCCTGCAGCCGTTAAACCAACAACCCCCTTATACACAAAAGGAATAAAATACGTACTCATCAAACCACCCCTCCAAGATCAAATTCCCATCCACATTCTTCAAATCCTGAAACACCAAATCCCTCAAATTCTTATTCCCCTCAATATCAATCTCCCCGGGAACCTTCTCCAAATCCGGGAAAGACAAATTCGTCAGATCGTCATTACCCGCGATATACACCTTCCCGTTGACTTTCTGTAGATCCGAGGCCGAGAAGGATGTTAATCCGGATACATCCTGGATGGTGATGCCGCCGTTGATGGTCTCGACGTTGGAGAGGGTGATGCTACCGGTTGCGGAGGTGGAAATCGTCAAAGTTCCAGAGAGGGTGTCGCAGGAGGAGAGGGAGTCTGCGTCGGATTGGGTGGTTATTGTTTGGGTGGAGGAGCCTATTTATTATATTATAAACTTGTTAGTAGTTGCCTGGGGTGTTTGTTTAAATGAAAGATGGTAGTGACTCACAATTAGAGTTATCGTCACCTGCTACTAGCGGTATGTGTAGTATTTGCAGTGATAGTAATCCTAGGGCGAGAGACAAAAAGCGTTGATAGAAATTGGCGTGGCTGTGGATGTATGGGTGTGTGGGTATCATATCATCTGAAAGATGCACCGTTGGGTGCTATGCTATCACCACCAAATAGACAGAAAAAAGAAGAAAGAAAGAAGAATGATGTATCCAGGGGTATCCTCGTAACTCGGAACTTTAACAACCGTAAACTCGTAAAGTGGGTGTGGTTGTTAGTGTATAGGGTAGGGTATCAATACATCATTCGACATGAGAAGCGTAAACGCGAGTAAGCAGGCAGCATCAAAGTAGACGAGGAGGTGAGGGTGTGAGTGGGGGGTGTGGTTAGTTAGAAAAAGGAAGAATAAGTTAACTAAGGCTTCGGACGGGGATAGGCATGAATAAGTATTACCGTGGACAACAAATAGCAGTAGTTAGTGGTGGTGGTGTAGCATGCATGCAGACCATGCAGATTGGAACGGCACGCACGGCTCGGCACTATTCTGGCGACACTACGGAGTAGGGAAGTCAGTGGGGATAGCTAGCTAACTACTTAGTCATGATGTATGGTTCTTACTTAATAGTGTGTTATTTAGATTTGTTTAGGATCAGGGAATTGAGATATTATTGGTTTAGTTAATCTCCGACTAAGTGGAAGAGAGAGGATACTGCTAGGTGGTTGGTGGTGGGTGTAGGCAGATAGATATCTCAGGTACTAGTTAGTTAGTAACTCTAACTGAGGTAGTGGACGGTTGATTTATCTAGTAGTAAATAGGTAGGGACGGTATCTCCGATGCAAGTAGTAGCTCGGAGTTCAGGTTTGATTAACTAGCTGGTAATTGTTTCAGCTGCTGTGAGAGGGATACTGCATTCCTCAGTGAACACGAGTTACACTCTAAGGCAACGGACACTGTCTACAAGTAGATAAGGCAGTAAGTAAACAGCAAAAGCAATCACCCAATGCCAACCCAGAAGAAAAAAAAGCAAGCACTTCAGAAATTAGTAGGGAAGAAACAAGAGAAAACCCGATTCTCCAAATCTCCAACACTGCCCCGTTCGTTAATTCTAATCGACCCACACAATCAACACCAAGAGAAAAACAAGCACAAAGCAGTGGACTGACCATCTCATACTTTTTACTCTGCACTTTATTATATCATATCATATCATATCATACTCATCATACTCATCATACCGTTAGTTCAGGTAGTTATTGGTATTCTGCATAGACACACACACCGCATAACCACAACACAACACAACCACATCCTGATTGATTTGTGTCAATCCAATCAACAACCCGTCCGTTATATTGAACCCTGATTTACTATCTATCCATCTACATTACTAAAAATAGTATACTCCATCACATCACATCTTAAGTCACCCAGGCACCAGGATTTTCAACGAGGAAGAAGAAAGGAAAATCAAGAAACCCTATCCTACCGACCTAGAGCTAACTAGAGGACCGTTCCACGCTGAATGAATGATTGGAAGCGAGAAAGAAAGTGGATGTTGATGGGCGGGTCCGGAGACCTCCGCTTTTTTTTGTTGTTTTCCAGGCAGAAGAGATTCCGGGATGCCCGATTGGGTAGTGATGTCCGATTATCATCACTTCTCTTCATTCAGTTCGATTTTGTGGTAAAGTACCTGGATGATGGAGTTTGGGATTGTGGTATGATCTGATGTTATTGGTATATTTATTGTGTTATGAACGGAATTCATGTCTAGTTTTCTGCTAAGGGAGATTGTAAAAAGATGGAGATGGTGTCGGAGATGAATGGTAGCCAAGACTGAAAACACACCGGTCACACCCGCATCTGATAAATGCCGAGAAGCGTAGGGATGGTCAGTATCTGGTCATGACGTGAGGGGAAGGGATCTGATCATGTAGGTACACTGAGCAGCAGAAGTTACTATGGAAGCCCTGCAGGCAACTCAATTAATGACTTGCGGGTTGATCGTCTCTCCTGGCGACGGCGGAGTATTTTTTACCAATTATTTATAGCATCATCCCCAGTGAATATCTGAGACATTGAAGGTGAATATTGGCGTTGTGGTTCTATGATCTGCAGGATATTTTTATATACTTGGCAGCCATGCGACTCAGTTGGAGACCCCATATTTAGGCACACTCAACCCTGATACTCCAGGCTCCATACTGGGTATGTGGAGACTAGATCATCAATCCCATCGATCCATCTCGGCCAACTCTCCCCACTGAGCTTCAAGCTCCCGGATCATCCAGTTTGTTCGCCACCCAACCGCCTTTTCTACCCGGCGCAGGAACTTCAAGGACCCTTGTTGCTCGGAGGGATGGCGGAGGCAATAGCCATCTAGACCTCTATCAGCACCCGTCAATGGTGAATGACATTCTCATACTCACATCGATGCAACAAATGACACGCCATAAAGTAGGCGTTTTCCACGGTTTCATTTGACATGGAAAGTCCTATCGTTTGGACTAGATGCGATGCGATGGTTTTCTGCAGCCAGTTAGCATGGTCACACCACACCCAGACTCAACATACCTCTTCAGTTCGCCTCAATCGCGCTACTTCAAAGTCGCTTGATGCGCTCCAGGGTCGATGAGACGAGGTAAGAATGATACATGACGCATGGTAGTATTGCAAACCGACGACTATATTGTCAGCGACAGTCACACACCATCAGGTGCTAGTACATACCCGCTGGTGGAGACATCATCCACAACTCAGGGAATGGTCGATTCTCGGCTGGATCTGAATCCTTGTATTGTAACGGCTGCCAGCTGATGGGCCGCGCACGATGCCACTGTTCCACGCTCTCGGATAGATGCTGCCACTCGCCCTCATCGACAAAGCTGTAGTGCGATCCCCAGCAGGACTTGATAATCTTCGCACACAAGAAGATGATAATGTTGGCATATGAAGCGTCGTCGCGGCGCTGAAACACGGACGAGAGCTCGTAGTTCGCTAGATCCAAGTGCATCGGCTGATGTTGCACCAAAGAAGCATAGATAGCCTGGCGGAGGAATTGCCAGCTCACTGCTTCGGCAAGGCCTCCAGAAGAGGCGGATTTGGACATTGTATTAAGGAGCCGGTTTGACCCCACCCAGTGACACTTTTCATCGGTTGCACACTCGAGCTCTTCATATATCCGGAGAGTGACCACCGTGATAAGGAGGTTATCATCATAAGTTTCTTCCGGCAGAGCTAAAGCAGAAATGAGCAGCTCCAGACACTGTCCGTGATATTCGGAGGCCTCCCAGTCACTAGCATTGGACATAATTGCATCGTGCCGGGCTGCGAGGCAAAGTACAGCTTTCAGCACCATAGGGACTTGCAGGGCTCGACGGGGAACTTCTGTGCTGAAATGGGAGCGAAGATCGCATATGTCGGCCTGATACCTAATTAGACCAGAATTCTTGTCTGCTATGAAGAAACTCACCCATGGTGCGATCTTTTGGATGAACAGTCGTAGTAGATGGGCTTCACGGGAGCTCAACGGCGGTGAGCTGCTCGGACGGGGACTCACCGAGCTCAGCGGTGACGCCGAGCTCGTCCATGTACTCGCAGACGCTAGAGGCGAGACAATATTCAGAAGAGAGGGAGATAGACCTGAAGAGGATGCAACGATCGGAGGGTCTTCGAAGACAGGAGACCCTGCCGGGGGACTTGACGAGTCCACATGTGGAGGGCGGATATTCTCATCCTGGGAATAGAGAACTTCAGGAAAGGGCAAATGATTGAAGATGGATATTTGATCGGAGATATCTCTCTCAACAACCTCAGAAGCAGCCTGATTATCATCACGGTTGTCTTGAATCTCAGGTTGAGCATCGGTGGTGTTGCCCCCGTCCGAGTCATCGGACGATTCCTGCACAAACTTTACTATACAACCAATTAGCATGCCAAGAGATTGTAAAACAACCAACAGGGTATGTTCCAGCGTACATGACTGAGGAAGATCAACCCATGTCTGGCGCGGATCCCAGGCTAATTCAAACTTAGATGCGATGCCATTACTCTTCTGGTATACATGTCGGACGGCTTTGAAACGGAACGGCGGATCCAAGCGACAGACACGTCCTAAACGAGTACAGGCATTACAAGCCGAGGCGCCCGCGCGAGTGGTGCATCGAATATGACGGACCCGACAACGTTCACATCCTCGTCCGATTCTCATGGCAGGCTGCGGGGCAAAAGGCCCTTAGCGTTCAGCGCTGCGGGGAAAGGACAACAAACGGACAGGGACATCGGCGGGCTAAGGAGATTCATCCAGCCTACTGGACAGGAGGACGAGATTGAAGGCGAGTGTGGCCTGATGGGGGAGGAGGGATGGGATGAGGACACGACAGAGGAGAGGGAAGGTCGGGTTTGGCTGCGAGGTGAAATGGCAGCTCGTCGGCTATTGATCGCTGCCAATGCGGAGAGAGCCTGTCTCTTCCCCCACGGGCCTGGGGCCAGCAATTGCCAGTTCGGGTCTAGTGCGGTTTTTCCCCGCATTGTTCCTATGACTGATTCAGCAGTGGTCTTTATGTGTTTGCTGATTGGTGGATATCCTCTACCATTATGGAGATTGATTCTATGGAGTTGTGATACTGTTTGTAGTAGAATGACATCATGTCAATTTCTAGGAAACAGTGGTCCACTGCATCTATCAAGCACAACTAAACGACGACGCATCATTCGGGTCCCCTCCAATATACGTGAAGATCTTCGGATAAGGACAGAGATACGCCGTTCGAGTCGAGCTGCTGTTCGAGCCTGCCACCGCCACAGCAGTGGCTTCCAGTGTGTCAGGTACTGTCGAGTTCTCAACCCACGCCCGGAGAGTTGCAAACACATAATCATTGGGGTCAAATCCATTCCCACCCTCACAGTGACCCACTCCAGGCGCCAGGAAGAAGCGGTAATAGTCCACGACACTGGGATCCAGAGCCATGACCTGACTGTAGTAGTCCACCGTACCGTTGCTCGGGATCAGTTCATCTTGCATTCCGTGCCAAGCAATCATCTTTCCTCCTGCAAGTCTGAACCCTGTCAAGTCCAGATTGCGCGTTCCAATAACGGAAGCATACTGGTCCACTGATTCGCGGTAGAGGTCGTCAAAGTCTTGTCGTGTCAGGCCTTGGATACTCAAGGATGAGTTTCTGGCCAGGAAAATCCGGGCCCAGTCGGCACTGATACTAAAAGGTGTCACAGTGCAGTTATTCAGTGAAGTGCAGGTTGTAGTAAGGAGGGCTGTCAGATCGGCATCGTAACCAAGCCCGTACCACTCGAACTGATCTTCAAGTGATGTGGGCCCTTCCCACATGCCTTGGACTAGCTCGGCCATTTTGTCAGTGATCGTGATCTGTCCATCTGGGTTGCTGCAATTTACGGGTTGACCGACAATTGACGATGCTTCGAAATGGCATTGGCCCGGAAGTGAGATGATTCTGTCTTGCACTCCATCCAGCAAGTCACAGGCCTCGATGGCAGCATCCGTAAAAGCCTCGAGGACACATGCAGGCGGCTGCGTATCTATCAAGTTTCAATAAGCATGGATTCCTAGTAAAAAGATCTATGATCACACACCAAGAAGTTGTGCTAGAAAAGCAGGCCAGAATTCAGCCAGTAGGAATTTGTCCCAATTGATAGCCGGCGAGCCCCCCACAATACCATCAAAGTAGGTTGGGAATCTCTGGGCCATCATGTGTCCCTGTCGGCCGCCAGTGGAACACCCATTCCAGTATGAGTACTTGGGCGGCGAACCAAAGTAGATCTCTGTAGCCAGCTTTCCGAGGACAGCTGCCTCGCCTAGTGCCACGCTGGAGAAGTCCCACAGCGCGGGCCAGTTGGTATTACCTTCACTCACAAAACCCCAGTCTGCTGTGGAAGCTGTACTGTTGTGCCCCCCATCGGTCGAGGCGGATGAGTATCCGGCAGCGACGGGAGCGACGACTTCATCGATCCCTCCAGCCACCCAGCCACCGCCCCCGTCCATCAGGAAGCGTGAATTCCAGCTGCTAGCATTGAGAGGGAGTCCGATATAGGTATTGACAATATCGTTCTGACCTGGGTGTGTATACTCCAATGACACGATGCAGATGTCTATTGTCGTCGGCAGTTGGCCTACGGGTGCTGAGGTTGTCCCGCTGGATAGTGAAGCATCGGTTGCAAAGTTGCGCGCAGCGGTGACATTGAGTGACAATATATTGATATTGCTCAAGTTGAGAGACGAGAACATTTCTTTAGTGCAGAGGTCTGATGCTACTGCTGCCCCCAACAGAGACAATACCGACATGGAAGCCCACGCCATGAAGCGGAAAGTCATGTTGACCGATTCGATATGTTGACGATGTCTGTCAACTGGTCAGTCTGACGAAGTGTGACAGATAGGAGAAATACAGACCAGAATGTTCCCTTTGATACTCATTTTGTCGATGCCAGCCGGGGACAATTTATAGGAGAAAGGCGTCATCCACCACTTGCATCATTAACAATCTCAACTGTGTTCGAGAGGATGATCATCCTTCGGGACATAATAACGGCAATCATACGCCTCCACCCGCAGCTTCACGGGCTCCGCAGAAAGGTCCAGATGACCTGAAAGGGACAAGGACACTCAACAACGGAGCAATTATAACCATACACAGATCAGCAATCTATAAATCCTTCCTTCCAATATCGCTGAAACAAGCGTGATAACCCCAAAGGAGGTATAGTTATAGGCTCCAAAGATAATGCGGAGGGGACATTGGTCAGAGGCAGACGCTATAGCATCGGATGAAGAATTCGGCATTGACTAGTGTGGTTCGTGCGTATGCAAAGGCAGTGTGTGCAGATATCTTCAATCGCCCTCCGCATTTCGCTTGACTGGTTTGTGGGGTAAATAGCATCCCCGGGCGGGGAGAACGTGAGGGGTATCCTCATGACTACCTGACATTCGAAATGCGCTATTGTAAGCAAGGACAATAGTGTAGATAGTATTTCACGCACTGCGCAGAGGACATAGAATAGAAAATGTTTCCATAATCCTTCAAGAGGGAGGGATCGGAGTGTATTCGATGGTGCATGCATCGGGAGCAGTTGGTTTCGGTCGGAGAGCATCCACTTTGGGACTTCCGCCATGTAGTAACTACAATTCGGATTACACATCTTACCTAAATTGAACTTAGTGCCAGTTCCATCCACGAGATTAGGCAACATAAAGATCATTAGTCAAAGATCTCACGTAAGACAATCTTCAACAATTGCTATGTAGACCATACATCCGGCCAAACAGTCTTTATAGGTAGTGCTATGACACTGGCTACTGTAGAAACCCCGTTACCAAACGAGACGAACCTTAAGGTTATCTGCCAATATCAGATCTAGATTCTTCTCATATGCAAGGAAGCAACAGCTGCAACAGCCAGTCAAGTATGGCTGTTAGTATGGATCATTTGATAAAGCTAGTCTACCTGCAGTTGCTAATGACACTGTATAAATAACTGTCTGGACTACAAACCCTTGTCTACTTTGCATTAGCACTAAGATCTATGCTGAGTCTACTGGTTTGCACAAGGAAGTTCATCTTCAGGCATATATCTCTTCAAATATCTTGCTTATTCAGGCGAGGCTCTGTCCCTTCTTGGGGCTCATTATGTGCTTGCTCTCTTGACACCCTTCGCACGGGACTCTCAGGGCCAATGCCTGGGCTACTAGGCTGGAGATATTACATGAACATTCTGTCGAAGATACGTATCACGAACAACTTGCGGGATAGCATCTAGAGTAATTCACTGTGTAAAGCCAAAACAACTGTAACATTTCTCCTTGGGTTTAGCTGTGACTATGATCACATAACACTGTTCCTTCATTAGATGTAGTCCGTTTTGCTAGGTCGTGAAGAATGCCAAACCGAAGTCCAGGCAGTCTCTTCTATGTACATTAGTCCGCATAAATATGCATCTCAGCTAGGCCAGCTCATAACGCATCGTCTTCGTCGTTTTCAGCTCCTGGGGCGGCAGTTCCTGGGGCGGTTGCTCCATGGCAGTGTCGGTGTCCATCTCTGGGAAGTTGTAGGAGGCGGCGCCCTGTGAAAGCTCCGCAACTTCTCGTGGCTCGAGCTCGGCGGCCTGGTAATCGCCTTTAGAGTCAGGAGTCGGATTCTTCTCCGGTGTTACTCCTGCTCCACTTGCAGCTTGCTTCCTCTTCTTGCGGAGAATGAGCAAGGCTACAGCAGCGATTAAGCCAGCGCCAGCAACGGATCCGACCACGATTCCGGCAATGTCTCCGCCAGAGAGCCCACCTGAGCTTCCACCACTTCCCGTGTCCGTGCTTGTTCCATTGCTGGTTGTTCCAGTGGTGCTTGAGCTATTGGAGCTCCGTGCCATTAACAGATTCGCCGTGAACGCATTCACAGCGCTCATCGAACTGAAGAAATTGGGATCCTTATCATACGCCGATTTAGTCCAGTCGGAACCACAGACGGTGCCGTTGCTCATACCGCTGCATTGCTTCGCGACAGCCTCTGCAGTGCTCCGGAGGAGGGGCTCAATTGTGTCCACGGTTTCGGGCATAAGGCGCGTCACCACCGCAAGGCATGATGCTAGGAGGCCCTTCAAGGCGTACGCATTATCGTCGTCTATAGACGTACTCGAGAACCCTGCGTCGGGGTTCATAGACATTCCACGTTCTTGTATCACACCATCCTCAACAAACAGGCTCATGATGGTATCTAACAGCCCTTCTGCCCTTTTCTTCCAAACAGCTGCGCCGGTCTGTTTGAGCACTCACGATTAGTCATAGATTTCCCACGCAGCCTTGTGAAGTCGTTCAAAACTTACCACATTATACATGTATGCCGCCGCGCTCATGTACAACCCATAGGTATAGGTGTATTCCCCGTTGTTGGTCGTCATCGCCGTGCAGTTTCCTGACACGGTCGTATTCGTTACCAGGAAATTGACGGTCCAGTTAGACTCCACCACCATATCGTTATCCACGCACCAGTTCCAAATCTTGACTGCATCGTCTGCATAAGACGTTTGGTTGTCACCCGTGGTGAGATATGCTAGTCGCGCAGACAACTGCAGGAACTCTCCATTACTTAGTGCGTCTTTCATCGACTTATTCGTCTCTTCTAGAGCATTATTGCCCATTTCGAGGCCACCGTCGCACACCGTTGAAAATGTGAAAGTGCTTCTCATGGTTCCCTGAGCCTGGCCTGCATAGATTATCCAAGGCTGCTTGGAGGAGTCGGCTGGGAAGTCCATCTCAGCCGCCGTTACAGCGCCCAGTGCCCAAGCCCCATGGTTCATGTTGGTATCGTTGTCGGATTCCGCCCACGAACTTCCCAGTTCCAGTCCCGCCATACTATACATGCGCTTGCTGATAAGCTCATTGTAGGTATCGTTTCCAGTGAGATTCCAAAACGGAATCAGAGTTGAGTAGAGCCACGCCTCCACGGTGGATGAGTTGAATATCCACTGATTGGTATCACCGTACACCGGATTGACATTACCACTGAGGGATGAGTTGGTAAGCGTATTCTGAACTGTCACTGTTGCGGCATTTTTGATTGATTCTGTATGTTGTACAAAAGAGGGTTAGTCAGGTCTTCGAACCCGTTCACAGTGATCCAGTCGAGGGGAACCTTACGTGTACTGTTGATGTCCAGATCCAACGCCGAAGCTGTGACGGTGAACACTAAAAGCAGACTTGCCCAAGCCTGAAGCCACTTTGGGCGTAACATGACTCCCGAAAGCGACATGCACAGCGGCACAAATGAGAACGGAAAAGACAAGTGACAACACCCGGTCTAGGAGCGAAGTCCGAGCATTTATGCCTCAAAGGAAATAGTCTGCTAAATTAGCAATGCCTGCTCTGGACAGTTTAAAAGAAAATCAGCTTCGATTGGCGGGACGTGCTAGAGCAACTCGGGGCGTAGTAATGAGACACCACCGCATGCGACGATATTTAGCCGGTCCACTAGAGCGATTTCTGTGACTCCAAGACCCTCAATATTTTTGGATCTACTCCTCTAGTAGGCTCGGCTTCAACGGCTTCTGTATGGCCGACCCCGTCTGTTGGCTGGAAATACCCCAGTGATTAGTTTAGCCCGATGAGGATCGGACAGGGATCGTGGACAAAGAAGCGGCTCAGACTAAGTCTTTAGTACCCAGTCGGCGATGTGCGAGCAGTGTGAAATCGACACTCAGTGACAGAGCCATTCGTTAGTCAATAGCCTCTGTTGCACACTCCATCATCACCCTATTACCCTCATAGTGAATAGCCAGTAACTGGAATGCCAGGTCAATGTCATGAAACCGGTGAATATGGTAGATTAGATGTTCCAGTACTGTTTCAGTTCAAGTAGAGAGGGAGGGAATAAGGAACCATCCGCCTCACCCACGGGACTAGTTCACTTAGCGAGGTGATTATACAAGAGTGGTAATTTCCCACCCCTGCTAGGCTTTCTCCACCGCGGCCCCGAAGCCGGGGTTCTACGCAACACCAGTGGTGAACCCAAATGAAGCTAAGGCCTGAACCTGGTCAAGCCTTGACACCGGCCATCGCCGATTCATCTCATCCCTCTCCCTGATCAGCCCAGCGTCTTGCTTTCTAGGGAGTAGTACCAGCGCAATTTCAGGACCTGATTCGGTGGGATCGCGACTCAGCTGGGACATGCTGGTCCACCCACTCGCTAAGCATGCGCTGTTTGCGCTGTCAACTTGTCAAGGTGCCTTTGCCATCAGCTCTCGACTGTGCTGTCTGGCGGAGGTTCCTTGCTCGCTCGGAGATAAGGCGACGCTGGTCGGATGCTTCTCCGGCAGTATCTTGGCATAACCTAGCCGTTTCATTATCGTCTCAAAGGCCGGTGAGCTCTGTGCTTTGTATGGAAAATTACTATTTAGAGGTAAGTGGTCACCCCGGTATGCAGTGACAAGCAAGGATCGTTTATATCTATACCTTCATGTAGGTCGTAAATAGTCCGTAGTAATGTTCAAGCTGTGGATAAGCCACAGGCTGCACCGCCCACCGTAGTGGCTGACTCGCTTGCGCTCTTCGGGCAACGAGGCTCTTCGTTGGGCTGCGGTCTTTATCTTGCAAGGCTGGAGCTGGTGAGGGCAGCTGACTCCGGCTCAGGTGCAACATCCAATTCACAACTTGACTGACTGGCGGATAACTGCTTATTCACAGTGCTACAACCGCTTTTGTATCACATTCCTCAATGGGCTGGTTTAGGATACGACACGTTTAGCATCTACTATACTGATGTGTACGGACCATGTTCACCGATTAGCCCGGTCTCCATCGCAAAGATAGTGTGGGGTAACTTGTTATCGAACATGAATGGTCTGTATAGAAACTAGTCAGAACACCAACCGATGCCTTCTCTTGGTTCCATCCTAGTTGTTCCGATGAGGTAGACTGTTTTCTTATCATACTGTGCTAAGTTGAAGTAGTCCAGTCCAATGCAGTATACAACTTAACCAACTTGTTAGTTAGTTACAGACCACTGGCTGGAAAGTTTAGTCATACTCTCACCTCGGTTAACCTCGGATTAGCAATCGCATCTCCGGCAGAGGAAGGCTGCTTATCACCGTCACCAGGCCGTACCTTCTGCACATGACTGAGTTCAGTGACGCAGCTCCGTTTCCTGCTCACCACCTTCTTTTCCTTCTTTACTTACCACACTCTCACTAGAATCTGTAATTTCTATGTCGTCCAAGTTCTTAATTTAACCCAAATGAGTGCTCCTGAGCCGGGCTCCGAATTCTGGGCAGTTTCCCAGGACATCAAGGATGACCTGGAGAAACATACCAAGCAACGACGCTCATTTCATAACCGGTTCGTATCTCGGGATGACCTGTCCAAAATCTGGCAGAAAGGGGACCGCATCCGCAAGGTGCTCTACACCGAGAGCCTCACCCCTGAGGAAGTAAGCAGTATACAAGACAAATTCACTGCCATCCTTTCTACTCTCGTATCGATCGATGCCACGCGCTGTCTAGCATACTTTCGGAGTTTATTCCTTACTTCGAGCATCACCGATGGGGACCTTCCGCTAGAGCGAGAACAGATTGAAAGTTTCCTCCCAAATCAATCAGAGCTAGTCAGCCAATTCGATGGTGCACAATGCGAATTCTGCCCAACAGTGATCTCATGCACAACGCCCTTACAGCGTGTACCTTCGAAGAGTCGACTTCCTTTTGAGAAACCCCCTGAGAGGCTGGGCACTGGGGGGTTTGGCGAAGTGGATTTGGTTACTATAGCTCCACGGTACTGGAGAATGGATAATCAATCTACCAGCAACTCCATATACAAAGTTGCCTGCAAGAAGTTCAACTTCAAAGAGGCTTTTATCAAGGAACATAAAAATTTGTCGATTCTGAAGGAGAGTCTGACAACACAGCGACACATTCTGCAACATTACACGGCAGTGGAACATAACCCACATGGCTACTATATTTTCTTCCCCTATGCTGAGCATGGGGATTTGTACCAATTCCTTTATGGTGGCGCAGGGAGTTATGAACTTCGCAGCCAATTTCCTTGCATACCGGGGACAGGTGATCGAGCTATATTCAAGCCATTGTTGCATCAATGCTGGGCTCTGGCGTGCGCTATTCAATGGCTGCATGACAATATCCAGATTGATGGCGAGCATATCATGTGTGCGCACCTAGACCTCAAACCGGACAATATCTTAATCATGAATGATGATAGCTCTATCGTGGGGAAATGGACGATATCTGACTTTGGTATCTCCGTGCTTGAACCTCAGAAGCTTGATGCCAGCCGCGCACTCAGCGTGGGGGGCTGTTACCGAGAACCGACCATTGAAGTGAACCCTCACCGGGGAAGAGGAACCTATCGCCCGCCAGAGGCTATCAACCGAATAGGGTCGACGGCCACGACTGACAAGATAGGTCGTCGAGCTGACATCTGGGCCTATGGATGCATTTTTACTGAGGTACTTGCCTGGGCCATCGGACGACGCGAAGGTGTTCATCAATTAGCCGAGGAACGGCAAAGAGGGGCGACGAGTGACTATTATTGGGATGAAAGCTTTGGTCAGAGCTTGACGCCTCAAATGACAGGTTTCAAAGTACGAGGTTCCGTTGTTCAATGGCTTGACCATGTTCAAACTTCGCCAGAGAGAGTCGTAGGTGACTGGGTGAAGACAGTCAAAGACATCCTGATCATCGACAAGGAGTGCAGGCCCAAAGCACAGAAGCTAGTGGCGTACGTTACGAGTGTGTACAAATCATGCGATCTACCTCGAGATCCTGTCCCTCAGTCTCTCGAGCCCTCATCTGATCCCTCGTTATGGCAGTCACACAGCCCGCCGTCTAATTGGTCACTCAGTCGAACTTCGAGTCAGCAGTCCATTCGCTCGACAGAATCCGAAGAACCTCCCAAAGAGCCACGCTCGATGTTGCCGACCAAGCTGATACCGCACGACAGAAAACATGGCATTGTCACCTATCTATCACGGACGATGTGCCAAGGCAACGTCCCTCTCGCAGTTCTGTCGAACGACAAAGTTGGTATACTCAGCTTGAATCTCCCGGGAAGAGTTATCGAAGAAGTCAGATCCCTAGCGCTATTTGGGGAACTAGAAAATGCCGATGTCGCCATTGAAGGACAGTACCTTGCAGCCTGGGGTCACTGTAAGGCAAAAAGGAAAAGGA
This sequence comes from Aspergillus brasiliensis CBS 101740, assembly GCF_001889945.1. Lineage (NCBI taxonomy): Eukaryota > Fungi > Ascomycota > Eurotiomycetes > Eurotiales > Aspergillaceae > Aspergillus > Aspergillus brasiliensis. The sequence goes on from NW_027137442.1 coordinate 2,119,479, forward strand.
TGGTAAGTTTCTCTGTAGTGCTCACAAGATTTTACTAATGCTTCTAAGCTCCATGTTGGGGATATCGATTCAGGCTTTGAAAGAAACCTACCTGTGAACATAGACGCCGGTTCAGTTATGTCGGTTGCTGTCTCCCCACGTGGTACGTTTGCTCTAGTACAGGACAAGGAAATAATACTTCTATCCTGGTCCCGCCTATCAGTACCACATGTGCAACGCACACGGGCCACATTGGCTTTACCCAACTCGGATCAATTCTTCACGCAGGCTATATTCAACGATAAGGGTGACTTCTTGTTCGCATGGGCTAGGGACCCAAAGCAAGAGTCTCTGTACGTCTGGAAAGTCGAAGGGAGAGCCGATCAACCAGATTTCGCTGTTCACTATTCTCTAGTAGGTCATGCTACGGCTATTCCCCGCATATAATGTCTCACTAACAGAATATTAAGCAGCATCGGTTCTACAGTAATACTTCAGTGATGCCATACAGTTCTGGTCGTGGGTGTGTTCTTGAAGGTGACCACAATAGGTACCTTGCTATTACCCTGGACCAGCAGAGGACTGAGTCCAATGGCATTGAACCAGAGAGCATCGAGCGGCCATTCGATACTTTCAATATGATGGCCAGCTGTTTGGTTGGTGATAATTACCTGCTCGGGTTAGTCAAAAGCGGTCATCTATTCACGACGCGATTCTGTCTACGCCGTCATGAGATCATTCGCCGAGAAGATAAAACGCATGCGTCAATCACCAAGGGCCGCGAGGTTCTGGAAATTCCAAAGGGCTTCAAGCCAGCCAGCAAAGTACGGGCCTATGAGCAGCAGGGGGTTGTAACAGTGGTGCTATGGAACGAGACCAGCTTCTGGATAGCTGATGTACCTCCTAGTGATGATTGTCGTTGAGGCATCATATTTTCCATTCAGGTCATTCAAAAAGCACCAAAAAGAGCACCAACTACCAGATTCAGACTCCTGCTCATCCTTTTGCAAACTCATTCCCGATCTGCGCCTCTGGTTCACTCACGTCGTCCTTCCCCGGACGCTGGAAAAAGCGGAACGGCTTTCTTTTCCACCAAGCGTCGAACCATACAATCAAGACATATATTAGCCCTGTGACCAGGGTCAGCGGCAACCAGGTGGCGAGAAATACCCAGAAGTCCTTGGCAATGACAATTTGGCGTAAATCCTCGTCGAAGACGAAGAAATTCATTCCATATAGGCTCACGATGAAAGAGCCTGGTAAGTAGATTGCCGAAACGAATGTGATCACTTTCACTGCGGCGCTATCATCTAAGTTGTCCTCCTGCAAACGCTTAAGGTGACTGGTCAAATCGCGCAGTTCAAGGTCGACTCTCGCTGTTTCAAGTTGATTGTGCAGCGAAAGTGTATAGCCGGCCTGTTGTTGCATTAGCATGATATGTCTTTCGATCGACAACTGAGGGGGTATGGAAGCCAACCAGATCAATCGCGTTCCTCATCCTTGGGACTAGCTCTTCGCAACTCTTTATATAGCCTTGAAGTGCTAAAATGAGTGTTTCACACCCCCGAAGAGCTTGTCCGGTGGAGTCTGATGCCGTCTTACCCGATGAAGAGGCAATAGCCGGCTTTAGGGCACTAATTAGATCCAGGTTGCCACGACAGCATATATGTGCACGCAGTGCATAGTCATTCAGATTGCGAAGGTCTGAAACTGTGTCATAGCTTTCTCTGGGAGTAGACTCATCAGGTAAGTCTACCAGAGCTCTGTTATTCTAACTCAGTGGAATTTTATTAGCGTCACGGTCGTCCTGCTATTATCTAGAATCGTGTTAAAGGGGAGGAGGGGGGGAGAGGATGGTCGGAACCTGCGTTTCAGCTGTGAAAAGAAAAAAGAAAAGAAAAGAAAAGAAAAGAAATGAAAAGAAAAGAAGAAAGAGAGGGGGGAGAGAGACAGAAGGAGAAACACAGAGTTAAGATCAGATGAAAAATAAGGATAGGGAACAGTAAAGCGTACATATTCTTCGAACTGGTCTCCAAGGTATCGAAGATACCACCGCCAGTTGCAGATGAAGGAGGAGAGGACTAGCGAATGAACCAAATTTGAATGGTACCTGGCTTTATCTTGGCTCAGGCCTGGCTGCGTTCGTGGCTCTTCAGCGATCCCAAGCCCATCCAGGATCCTTCTGTCCAGGGCACTAGTCTCGTTCGGATGAAGGAGGATGAAAAAATCATATCCTCTTTGGCCCTCACGTGGTTGGCGACGGTGATGGTACACTCCAGTGTGGCGCCATGACCAAGGTATCAGCTTACGTCGAGACTCCTCCACGTAATTGAGCTGGTATGAAACATCTACGTCGCTTCATGTTACCGTTTGATTTTCAATAGTGTAAATGTGGGTAACAATCACAACTCACAGGCCTCGTTGTCGCGCTCATCCACATATAGAAGACTGTTCCCTGCTTCCGAAATATGAACATTTCTCCCGAAAGAAAGCAACACTTGGATGAAGGAGGGATGGACAGCATATCGCTCTAGTAGAAGGGACATCAACGGCGGAGGAATCTTAAGAGGGAAGATCGAGTCTAGAGAGTAGATAGACCTATTTGACCCCCAATGTTAGCACTTTATCATATACGTGGCTATTGGTAAGCACAGAGGAGCCATACACGACCCTTATATTCAATCCATTTGGTATAGCCGGCTCTGTAGTGAGAAAATGTTGGAGTGAATTCAGGTTGGTGTGAAGTTTTGTTGCACGGTGTTCTTGCGAGACAGGGGCATGAGTTTGTATGCTTCCACAGATGGCCTTCATTGGTACCTACCATCGTAGACATCCGTCACTTGGACGCGAACTTCATTGCTGCTTGTCAACACCCGCGAATCTAGTTTCAAAAGCTGGCTCTCGAGGTTGACAAGATTGATCAAAGAAGCATCGTGGTGAGCGGGTAGTTTCTGCAGGTAAGGGCGCCATATCCGGACGGGGTCATCATCGTCTACCGTCATCGTGGTTTCTTTCTTTCCGTTCCCTTCTTCTCACCACTTCTTCCCCCCTTTTGACTAGCTTGAAAAGTCGATAGATTTTGCTCTTTATACTGAAAACTAAACGAAAACCAGCAGCTCTTTTTCGTGTCTCTCGGCCTTCAGTACCGCAGCGCCTTCTGATCCTTCGCGTAAGGCTTTTTGCCAACCAGCGTTCAGCAAGGCTGAAGGATGAGACTAAATACTAGTGAGACGTATGCACAGCGCCTCCACCAGACTGATTGGTGGTCATCTACAGACAGATCTGACTAGCTACTACTAACACTTTAGCAAGCAATGGCATAGCCTGTCTGCGCCACGCCCACCGTCAATTGGAGCACACCCTCGCCTCCTCATCGCGTATCCCAGACTTGCCACCTTGTTACAGCCGCCCAATCTAATGCATCGGGGCCAGCTATCACAAATTTTCTTTCCATACAGCTGACCTCCTTCATATTATTGCGGCCAGCTGCGCTCTTGTGCGATATCTCAGTTCTATTACCATTTCCCTACAGCGCGAGGCGGTTCATGTCAGCCGGGCGTCAGGGATTGACACCAGGACACATACTCTAGTTCTTCCTGTTCGCCAGAAGTTTAGTCCCCGCATCGTCTAGTCACGGGCCTAGAGGATGCACAGCCATGACTTACCTTGGTAAATCTTATGCTAGCCCAAATCACCCATCGGTGTTTGCGGAACTGTGGGTTCAATCGCCATCGGCGTCAGCCAGTCTATCGCGTTATATGTCAGGCTTGATGGTTGGCAGTGAAACCTACTTCCACCCCCGTCTGCACTTGGTTGTCATAACGTTCCTTCACATAATCTTCTATTTCTTCGGCCATCTCGATGTAGGACGATACGTCTGGAGGAAGCTCGTGCCGATATGGAAGGCTGGAAGAAGCCATATGGGTGAGGGATAATTGACTGTGATCGCAATGTTCTGATTGCCGTTCCCATGAGCCAGCTCGGAGCGCCAGTTATATACTTTGAACCGAGTACGACTGCTAGCACTCACATATTCTGATACCAGTACAGAGTGTCATGCATTGCCCAGGAGGCTCTTGGGTTCCTCTGTGTGCCACAGTAGCACTGATAGACGGAGCAAAGCAGTCACGGGCAGCCTTCTTCCCCCGCCCGTTGCTGGCGCGTCCGGCGAGGCTGCGGGTGTGCTCTTATCACCAGCCAATCAATCATTGGGATACACCATGCAAGGCTCTTGAGGAGTTTGCCCAAGTCGAGATTAGGCTAATCCTTCAAGCCTCCGGTTCGTGTAGGATCCCTGTTCCTGATTGCCTCGTAATAATATCTCCTGTACGAGCGACGCACCCTACACTTCAGCGGAGGCTCCAACCAACAAGTCTTAACTCATAATGCAAGCCCGGCTTGACAAAGTCCACCTGGATCCTTCGCTGGATCCTTTGTTTGTATCTAATTTTTTTTTTCTTACTACATGTCCGACTTTATCACACAGAGTGTACGACCCTGAGTGGGCAGTGCCATAGCCTAACACGATGACGACTCAAGTGGACACTTCAGAAAAGCTTAAGTATGCAGTACGCAGTAAATCGGGATCTTTAACAATGCGCTGACAAGGTCTAGGCAGGAGCTCTTTGGCTTTCAAATCTTTGTATGCATGATGCCTTAGTGGATTTGGTCGTTGTTAATGTGGCCCAGTTTATCACGCTCAGCGTTGTCATCGGGAGCGGCATTTTCACCAACAATGGAATGGCCCTCGCCATCGCAGGACCCATGGGTTTGATAGTTGCGGTCCTCATCATCAGCATAGTGATCTTAGCGGTCAATGAGTGTATTGCGGAGTTGACTCAGCAGTTTCCGGTTTACAATTCGATCGTTGAATATGTTCGCGCATTCGTCGATGAGGATTTCGGCTGGGTTATCGGACTGGCTTATTGGTAATAGTTCCCAACTCGGAGTGAAACAACCATCCGCCGCTCATGGAGAATAGGTACGCATATGCAGCAACATTCGCCAGTCAAACTTCCATGGCTGCGACTCTCTTAGAGTATTGGGGCCTCCCAACACCATGGAGAGTTCTGATCTGCTACGTTTTTGTTCCCGTCATCCTATTTCTTCTCAACATGACGGGAGTCTTTGTAAGTTGTGTCGTCGGATTGACGGATACGTAGCTGATAGGTTCTCAGTGGTACGGTGTTGTGGAAACGATTGGGGGCTTCCTGAAGCTGGCGATGATTGTGGCAATCTCAATTTATCTCTATACAATTGCGAACAATGGTGTGTGACAATTTCCAGATCGCATGATACTTATCGCATTGCTATTAGTGGATTTCCAGCAAAGCTTACATGTTACAGTGTCTCAACCCAGCTTCGAACATGGACAAGGCTATAGCACTAACGGCCAAGCCCAGTGGTCAGGTTATCGCTTTTCCCTCACCTGTATATGCGGCACGCTAAAAGTTTTACCAGCTATGCCATTCCGCTCACGGCGTATGCTTTCCAGGGCATCGAAGTATATACCATGACTGCGTTTGAAGCTCGCGACGCCCATGCGCTTCGTTGGCCGTCCCGCTGGACGGCATACGTAGCAGTAGCGGTGTACATCATGTGCACTTTGGGGGAGGTAATCAATGTGAAGTGGTATGACTCCGCCCTACCACAGCTCCATGATGGAGTTGCAAACAGTACGTTTTCGGCCACCTCCAAGCCTGGTTCGTCAAGTAGCATGATCATCATAGCCGCGCTGAATACCGGCAACCGATCGATGGCTGGGTTCCTCAACGGCTGTTTATTCTTTAGTGTCCTTTCCGCCGCCAACACTTCACTGTATGTTGCTTCCCGAACACTATGGGGTATGGCCAAACACATCCCCGGACTTCACCAGCATAAGGAAGTTTGGATCAAAAGGAAGTTAGCAATTCTGAGTGAGCGCACCAAGGTCCCGGTTGTATCCTTGCTAGTTTCACTTCTCGCATTCTGCTGGGTGCCATTCCTTCAGCTGGCGAATAATTCTACAGTACAGCAGGTGTGTGGGTTTGATACTTTTACTTTTCATAGGTGCTAATAGAGTCAGGTAATCCAAGTTATATCCATCTCGTGCAGCAACGCTATAATGATCGTATGGGCAGCTATCTGTCTCGCCTTCATTCGCTACTATTACTGGTTCGTGTCTTCTCGATTTGCTAATAGTGAAGAACTACTCACCACTGAGGCAGGTTGAAGAAATGCGAACCCCAACTTCGCTATCACGAACGTTTCGAATACATCCGACTACACAAGGACTATATCCCTAGGGGAAGCCTGCTCATTCTTCAGCCACTTCAGGCCTGGATAGGACTGATTGGGTGTATCACCATCTTTGTTTTCTCCAGCGCGACATGGTGGAATGAGGACGCAACTGTCGCTGAGGTTGCCATGGCATACGGGCCGGTAAGTCAGTACAACAGCTAAGCACTAGTACTCATTCTAATGAGGCATTAATAGCATATCGTCCTCTTTCTCATATTCATAACATCGAAAGCGTTCAGTCGAGATAGGTGGGTCGATCTGACAAGCGACGATGTGGTCCTGCGGAAAGTCCTGGACAGACTGTGGTTTCGCAAAATCGACCGTTGGGAGAACACAACCTTGGAGCGACTGCAGAGTGTTATTGCTGAAATATTTCCGCACGTCAGGGGTATATTCAGGGAGGATCAGAACCTTCAACAAGAAACTAGGAACGTCCTTCAGGGGGTGGAGGGTTCCACATCTGTTGAGACAAACAGTCAAGAGTTGCACACTATTTCAAGCGACAGACCTGAATAGGACGCTCTGGCTCTGGACACACACTTTTTGTCGTATGTATACTCTGAACAATTGTCATGTTTATAGTTGAGATGAGGAAATAATATTCACGAACTTCCGTCTGCTGTAAATCGGATCCATCGTAAAATATATTACTGCACGGAGTTCACATGCCCAAAGCCTACGGTCGTACCCAACACTATGAATCCATCACCGACAACTTTGTAACAAAAAAAAAAAAAAAATCTAGAATGGTTGCCATTAAGTGCATGGTATAAGAGCATCTTTAGCCACAGTTACCAAGAAACCAAGCAACCTGATTAAGCCAGCTACTACAGTTGCCTACACTAAAGCCAACCAACTGGTACATTTACTACTCAATCCAGTATACGCGAGCTGAGAACACAAACAGAGTAATGCAAATGATGATTTTGATGATGACCACAACTATTGCCTTGCTATTCGCGGTCTAAAGGGAATGTGGACTCGAATATTATGGTCGGGGTATATCACTGAAGGGATCGCTCGATGTGATGCACATGCCATTGTAGCATAATATATCATGGTCTAGTCAGTCATTCTTGGCTATGATATCACAAGAACGACTGGTAGCTCTTTGAGACAGGTGGGCTTGCCAGTTGGATGAGGAATGTGGATTGATTGTATGTACCAATATTCAAAGCTTGGACAGGTCATTATACTCCGTAGGCTCGTAGGGCACGAGTACCAGGTGGAGCTAAGTACATACCTAGCGTAATCCCGCTCAGCGATTTCTACAATAAAACAGGGAAAGTGGAGATTTGAGCTGGGGCTAAACTGGGTCACATAGTGGTTCAATCGCAACCTTACTCATGGAGCAATTGGCTGGGTATAACTCATGTTACCAAGATTAAGATGTCATTCGGCTGGAGACTAAGGAATGGCAATTATTTGCAAGAGGAACATCTCTGAAATGGACATCATGCTTCATCATTGTAATCTATATAATTCATCATAAAGCAATAACATAACCGATCATGTGGTATAACGCATCAAAACGCACCAAACTACCTATATGCATTCGTTTAAATGGCACTTTTGTTGTACTTTGTCTACACACTGATTGTCTTGAACACGCTGTTTGATAGTTAGCTTTTGGAATCTTCCATAAAAGTACGAATGGAAGATGACTTACCCAAATCCAGCACCGCCTGTAGCCATGATCGTACCGGGCATCTGGGCCTGCCAGTGGATTTCCTTGACGGACTCGGTGTAGTGCACGAACAGTAGCTGCGGTGGGACTTCCTGCATTCCCGCCTCACGGTTCTCCTCCTCGTCCAATTCCACGGCCAGATCCCACAACGTCACCGTGTTGTCGGCGGAACCGACAGCGACGACACTGTCGTCAGTCGGGTGCCACTCAATACTCGTCACAGGCTCACGGTGGAAGTCGAAGGAAGCCACAGGGGACGCTGTGATCTGAGATCCAGGAGCAGCCGCATTCGGCTTCCAGTGTCTCAGATCCCAGACGGCCCACTGTCCGTCATCCGCACCAGTCGCAAGGAGGTGGAAAGTCTGGTTCGACCAGCTCATGACGTTGACATCGGTGTTCGACACCTTCACGTCGACAGCAGGCTTGCGCGACTTCGAACGAACGTCCCACACCTTGACACTGCCGTCACTGCTGGCAGAAGCGAAAACGTTCTTCTCATTGGGGGACCACTGAAGTTCCTCGACAGAAGACAAGTGGCCGGTGAACGGACGAGTGTCGGTGACCCAGCCACCGCCTTCAGTGCGAGTCGTCACGTAGATCAATCCGTCGTTGTCACCGGTCAACAGCTTGCCGAGGGGCTGCAGCGGGGACCAGTCGAGGGCATATCCCTCGGACTTGTGCATGCGGAGAGTAGACAGGGGCTTGTTGGCGGAGGGAGGGAGAATAGTTCCGGGGACATCGAAGCTGGTGAGATGGGGGGTGACATCGTGAATCACGACCTGGGAGTTCTCGAGCATAGTGGCGGTAAGAGTCTGTGGGGGCTTGGAGTAATCTCCAGACTGGTTGGGGGTCTGGTGGGCGCGAATGCGGTTGGTTGTCGATCCGAGAGGAATGCTCTTGTGTTCGAGGATCGCCTCGCTGTCATCGTCCGAATCGGAGTCGCTGTCCGAATCCATGCCATCCTCCTTGTCCATCTTGCTCATGCCGCTGAGCTTCAATACCATTAGCTCGTTCTCCTTTGCCCGTCTGCCCTCTGCTTGTGTGCCTGTTACGGCGTAGACAGTAGCGGGGTAAGTCTTGCGGTTGTCGCCCAACGAGTCGCGCACGATATCGAACGATAGACAGGGCCACGGGGTGCTGAGAGTGTGCAGCATGTCGTACGTAGACGGATCAGGAGAGAGGACCTCTCCGGGCGCCAGTTTTGTCCTTCCGGGAATGAACGTCTGCTTGTCGAGATCCATTGCATCTGAAGAAACCAACCGGGGTCAGTATGGCTGCCGCATTCAAGGATGGCAATATGCGACTGCCAGAACCCGTCGCATTGGGCGCATATTCATACCTTTCTCTTCTTCCTCCCGTTCAGCATCGGGGCGACCATCTACACCCGCCTCGAGAACCTCGTCCTCACTCTCAAACTCATCCTCGTACTCGTCCTCGAACTCCCCCACCTCGTCGGGAGGGGCATCGACGACGGGACGCTCACCAGCCTTGAGGGCGGCGTTCTGCTCGTCGGAGATATCAGCAGCTCTCTTCGACATGATGAACCGGTTGGACGTGTAGGTGTCGGGAAATTAAGATAGAATATGAGTCGCCCACAGACCCGGTTGAGTAGCAGGAGACCGACTGAATTTCCTGGCAGCGAGACTCGGGGAACTTTTTTTTTTCTGTTCGCCAGGCCGAAATTCACGGGACAAGGGCGCTAAGCCTATCGGGGAATAGGCGCGATCGGAGACTGGCGCCCGCTTTTTGGAGAGCTGCGGCTGTGTTTGCTTTGCTTTGCTTTGCTTCTCCTCCAAAGGGGCTGTTCCTCATCCCTCCTCCTCCTCAGCTGGCCCTGTCCTTCTTTCCCTCTTGTGGTGCTGCTTTGCTGCTTTGCTGCTCTGCTGCTGCTGCTGCTGCTTCGTGGTTGGCACCGCCTTCGTTTCTCACATTCCCTGTCTGGTCTCTGCTTGGTCCCGCTAAGTTGTTTCCTTATCGCCCTGTCATTCCACACGGCTGCGTGCCTTGACTACTAGTGCACCTGTCACATTGTTTGGTTTCTGCAACAAAAGGTGCATACCACCGCTACCCAAACCCATCCTTCCCGCCCATTGCCCCAGATCCGGTTTCAAGCTATAGAAGCTTGCATCCCAAACATGACAACTGACAAATCAATAATCGCCTAGATCATTCTCTCCTCCCCTTTGTCATCGTCTGATTTTGTTCCGTTGGATGGGTTCCGGGAAACCGGTGCTGTGATCCCCAAATCCTCAAATTCGGTTGGTCTCAGCATCCCCGCTCCACCGGACTTCGACCGTGTTTACAGCTGAGACTAATCCACAACCCACCCAAAGATTCCATCCGAACCCCAATCTCTGTCATCCGAATATGGATGCGTCGCAACTGCCCGTGGCCGGCGCTTCGGATGTCGCAGATCAAGCACATCTGGAGCAGCCCCAGAGCCTCGATACGCCCGCTCCCGCAAACCTCGGACTGGCGGGACCAGACGAGTTCACCACAAACACAAATGGCTACAGTAGCGACTCGCGCGCCCACTACTCCTCCCACGAATTCAACTCCCCGGCTCGCGATTTTCACCATGAAAACGACCAACCTCGACAGAACTTCTCCCCGCTGACCCATCAGCCACAGCCCTTATCGTCATCCCGACCTAGCTCCGAAATGTCCACCAGCCTGCCCCAGCCTACGCATGATCTTAGCCAAAAGCAACCGTCGCAGGCGGCCAAGAACAGCGTGGTGATCAAGGTGGGGATGGTTGGAGATGCCCAGATCGGAAAGACCAGTTTAATGGTGAAATATGTGGAGGGTAGTTGGGATGAGGATTATATCCAGACTCTCGGTATGCAGCGGATTCTTTGCGCGGCTAAGAATGAATAATGCTGACCGCGATGTCAAGGCGTCAACTTCATGGAGAAGACCATCTCAATCAGGAATACAGAAATAACGTTCTCGATTTGGGATCTTGGTGGCCAACGTGAATTTGTCAATATGCTTCCCCTCGTGTGCAACGATGCTGTCGCAATTTTGTTCATGTTCGATCTCACGCGCAAAAGCACCCTGAACTCGATCAAAGAATGGTACCGACAAGGGCGCGGGTTCAACAAGACGGCCATTCCCTTCCTGATCGGTACCAAATATGACCATTTCGTCAACTTTCCCCGCGAAGACCAGGAGGAGATCTCGATTCAGGTAAGTGAGAATGCATGTGAGGTGTCTTAGCGCGCACTGACCACCTATAGGCGAAACGGTTTGCCAAGGCCATGAAGGCCAGTTTGATTTTCAGCAGTACGAGTCACAGCATTAACGTGCAGAAGGTATGTCCAAGTTCTGCAGAGAATAATCCCCTGTTGCCAGTTCTGACGGCATCGTAGATCTTCAAGATCGTCCTGGCCAAGGCCTTTGACCTCAAGTGCACAATTCCCGAGATCGAAAATGTTGGCGAACCCCTGCTACTGTATAAGAACGTCTGAGTCACGACCATATGAGTGGGATGAACGATTACGTATAAGGGACGACGTGATGTTGATGATCGAACTTTCCCTACTTTGGGCTGTAGGATACGGTGATCTGGTGCCAAGTCCTGGGGATCAGAAGCGACTGGTCTGTTGGTGTCCACGCTACTTTCTTTGTCTATTTCCGTCTGTGTCTTTTCCTCATAAGCATTGGGATGCGCTAGGATTTCCTTCGTGTTGATCACTTCTCTTTGTTCTTCCATTTTCTTTCGCTTTCATTGTGTTAAATTCCCCACATTGTTTCTAATTTTCTCTTCTTTGAGCCCGTCAGCCGCCGGTTGACAAGTCACATCGGCGGACCTGTGACGATGGAGCAGGAGTGTTCGGTTACAACATTGGCCTGATATATTTCCTTTTTCTTCTTTTTTTCTACTCCGTGTCATTACAGCCACTGTGGATATTGTTTCCTATGTTCAGATAGCTCTAATGTGACCCGAGGTGTTATTTGCCTCGGTAAGATTACATATTCATCCAGCAGGACATTTCGCTCAGCACAGTTGCAGTGTTTCATACGCAGGCGCATAAAGATCATCGAGTCGTTCAATGAATTTTATGGTCTACAGCATTGCTAATTCTGAACTACTGGCCACTTATCGCTGCGCAGTCGGACTTAGCGTTGGTCTGGGTTTGCGGGTGATGATCATATCAGGGCAGTGGTAGGAGCATCTGGAGATTTCTGGATCGCTGCTGATGAATTAATAGAGACTGGATCCAGCCACATAGACATTTCTAGTATATACGCATAGTACAATGGTTCTGGGACGTTTATGTGCTCACAGTCATTGCTCACAACAAATAACTACTACTACTATATAGTAGGGAAGGGCTGATTTAGCAGATTATTTGCTGCTTCTCTGATCCCCGTGGCAGCAGTGTATCACACCTATTAGTTATAGTAAGTAATTTACGACGACTGACATTCCCCGATGTCCAGCTGAGTAAGGGGTGGTTGTTGGTCCCCGTCCCTGACTTCTGCACCTACCCTTTCCACATCTCAGAGTCCCCTATGCATGGCTGATTTGAAGTGTGGCTATTATGTTAAAGATGAGTGACAGTAGAAGTAGTATCTATGTAAGCAAGTAGTAATAACTGATATTCAGAGATTTGATATGTATATACAAGGAAGGCTTCCACTTATTTTGTTGCTTCTTCAATTTGGCATGAGGCATGAGATCTACCAGTTAGTACTAGCAACTGTATTTACTACTTGTTTTCTCGATACCCAGAGAGATAGTAGACTATAATACAACGATCCATAGGTTGCTCATCATATAGTCGTCTCCATCAATGGTGTTTTATTTGTTTCAGCCTCTCTCCGCGCAACTTCTCCCTTAGATACAATAAAACTACTGGTAGATCGAAACTGGTCATCCAACACTCATGGTAATTGTGATCGGCGTGAAATTCGGGATTATGAAAATGGCATATGAAATAGGGATTAGGCCTCCAATGAGGCAGGCGCTTAGCAGGAGATTTCGCACTTCGTATATCAAACTTGATTGTCAGACGAGATTAATGACCTCGTCCCGATCTCTGAACAGCCACCAGTTTTCCAACAGTCGAACGTCTTCCTTATCACCCTCCGCACTTGCTATTAGTGCAGACTTGAGCCCAGCAACTCTCTGAACAGTCTCATCATAGTTTTTATTACTGATCCACCCCTCTTCAGATATACCACCTACTTGATCATGCCCTTGACGCACCATACCATACGAGAACATGTAATCTGCTGTTGGACTATTAGACCAATACAGATAACCTTGGATTCTTCATTATTTGGCACGCCAGGGGCATATAGAGCAGTCTGAAGGTCCTGCTCAATGTCCGCTTCGAAGTAAAGGCTCCCGATAGAGCCGGAAGGGATGTTGAAGAACTTCTCCTTAATTTCAACAATACTAGATGCAAGCTTATGTCGATCACGCTTGCTCAACCATTCCATCTAGTTTGTAAGCCAATTCCTACTGCTTTCTTCAGTAGGATATACTCCCCGCCGACAGGGTTATCCTCTGAAGGCGAATACCCATATAGCCGGGGCACGGGGATACCTTTTGAATGGGAGATAGCACAAGGTAGCAGCTTCGCTAGCAGTAGCATAGTACTTTGGTCCGGTAAAGCGATACGGTCTTTTGCAATAATCTCGACCCCGACATTCATATATGAGGAAGACTCGATTGAAGGCTCCCTCTGCTATTTAGTGATGGTCACTGCCGACAAACTTTTCAGTTTCTCGTAAAAGAGCATAGATATCAAACTCGATGTGGCGCTCACGTAACCGAAGCGGTTCGTGAAAAAGAAATCTACCAGATGTATGAGTACAGGTTGGGGTTTGCTGAAGTCCTGGAATGGAAGCCGCGGGAGTGTGCCCGCCAAGGCAAACTGCGCGAAGAAAAGAACGTGACATATAACTTAACTCGTCTAGACATGTGTATGATATCAAAGATTAAGACAAAATTTGTGATGGAATTCTCTTCCGAGGACGAGGGATTCTATTGACAGGTGTGCGCTCTCGATATGGGCGTGTCTTACTAAGCCAGTCATCCAATCCCAAGTTGTATTGAAATCCAGTATTGAACAGCCTAATTGCCACGAACGGAACCAGACTACAGGCCAGATAGGTTGGCTTCCCTTGGAAGAACGATCGTGGAACCCATGGTTAGACAAGGCACCTGGCGCGTCTTAACAGCTTCCATATAGTACTTCAATATGATGCTACACAATACCTCGCTCAATCCCTTAAGGAGAAGCTAGCAGAGCTATGGGTACTTTACCATTCCTAATGTACGAGGCCTTGACTGGTATATCTCTGAGACCGACAGACTGTCCAAGATATACTGCATATTAGTCCGCTAGGATATGTGAGCGAAACCACATGTAGTAGCTTCGCCAGTATGGCTCACATTGACATTATCTTCATTGTATTACTAGCCTTTATCTGAGACATAGTTAATGTCGTCTCTTATGACTCAACGGGCAGGTGTTGAGAGCTTCAACCTCAACCAGCTTATGTTGGGACTCCTTTTTAGATTTGTAATCTTTCCCTAGCTTGGCACTGAAAGTTGATAAATAGCCACTCCATCACAATAACATTAGGTGCAGAATAACTTCTACAAAGCAGTATCTGAATATTTCTATATCATATCACAAAATCCAACAGCCCATACTTTGAGAATGACGACAGGCAGCTGCTTTTGCGGGAACGTCCAAATTGAGTTTAGTGGCGAGCCGTTGATAGTGGTTAGTGTTTATTGCATCTTGACATTCATTCAAGCTAATCATCTTCTAATCTCTGGATAGGCTCTCTGCCACTGCCACGACTGTCGCAAACTTACCAGTGCTCTGTATTCCTACAACTACGTGTTCAAGAGCAACGATGTGAAAATCTCAGGAAATCCCAAAGAGTTGCCGAAGACATGCGACAGCGGAGCCGATATTATGAACCACTTCTGTGGGGACTGCGGTATGTGTCACACAATCCCTGATTAGTTTTCATCAGTATTGACCCATTGTGTTTGTAGGTACGCAACTTTACGGCCACAAATTAAACGCCGATGGAAGTCCGGGTGAAACGATGATCGTGCGTGCTGGAATCTTCGATGATGAAATTGTGAATAAGTATAAGCCAGGACATGAAGTTTACTCCGTGAGAAGGATCTGCTGGCTTAATCCTTCTGATGGCGCTATGCAGTTTGAGGGCATGCCTCCGCCTTTGTGAGATAAATCATAGGATGCTGGGGTACTGTAGCATACGAAGTCAGGCTGAATGGGTGATGTTTTTTGTCAAACTTTTTTTAGATAGTTATATAGATGGTTATTTTCTCCTAATAAATGTTCTTACATCCTCCACTGAGATGAGTATTGAAGAACCATGAAAATTGTGGTCGAGTTAAAGTGTCTTAATGCCATTAACCTTAAGCTTGCAGCTTTCGGGCGGAAAGTGGAGCCGGGATCTGGCTATTTACAGGATGTCATGCCCATGGGACTTGGTAGGTCGTATGCACGTAGATCAAGGACCTTGGTAGATAAACCTAGGTGATATTATGTAGCCAATAGCTTCTTGCATAGCAGGGTCTGGAAAGTGGTTTACACGGGGGAATGGTACCCTCACCACTCAGCCACGTGCACAGATCATCACCGAGTGAGTGTATCGGGCTCTATCACCGCATGCAAGGGGTAGTCATTTGATACTAAATCTGGAGATGTAGCAGTAGCTCAGCATCATCACAGATATGGTGTTCTACATAAGCATTTACATTATCGCAACACATTCTCATCATATCTGTCTCGAAGTTAAGCAGCTAAGTCCGCCGGCCCTAAGAGCCCGGACACCGATCGGCTATAATGTAGTCTATATCCGCCCCTGACGACTGCAACCTGCAGATTTAGTTCAACACAGCCGGGGTTTATATAATCTCCGACAGGATGTAGACTTAATTTCCAAATATATAATAGATAATCAAATCTGCAGCTTCACCACCACCTCTTAAACTTAACAATCAACCACTCAATCCTCACTTAATACAAACAATCACCACCAACCACAATGTCCAAACTCCTCACCATCCTCCCCGCCACAACCCAACAAGGCCTCTCCATCATCACCACCATAACCAACCACCCAACCCTACGCTCCGAATACACCCTGCGCGGTCTAGCCCGCAACCCTTCCTCACCTGCCGCCCAGTCCCTCACCACGGAACTAGGCATCGAAGTCCTCCCCGCCGACCTCAACAACTCCAGCACCCTACCCTCAGCCCTAACCAACACACACACCCTAATCCTAATAACCAAAACAGACTACTCAGTCCCAGACCTCAAACACCAAGAACTCACCCAAGTCCAAAACGTCATCTCTGCATGCCCCAGCACCATCAAACACATCATCTTCAGCAGCGCTGTACCTACCCATCCGCACGGGAGAGAAGTAGACGTCTACGACTCGAAGTACGCAGCAGAGGAAGCTCTGCGGGGGTTATCCCCCTCTGTTAAGGTGTCAGTGTTTTATCCCGGGATGTTTATGCAGAATTTCGAGACATTTATGAAACCCCTTCCTGATCCCGTTCCTGATCCGGAGGGAGATGGGGGTCTAGTGGTGTATAATGTTGTTGATGGGGGGAAGAAGATTCCGCTGGTTGATGCGGGTAGGGATATGGGGAAGTTTGTGGTTCCGATTCTGAAGGGGGATACTGGGGTGGTTTATGCTGCTAGTGGGGTTTGGTCGTTTGATGAGGTGGTGGTGATTATGGGACGGGTGATGGGGAGGAAGGTGAGGTATGTGAGGGTGGAGGAGGAGGTTTATGCCGGGTTTATGCCGGGGCAGATGGGACGGAAGGTGGTGGATATGTTGAGGTTTTATGATGAGGTTGGGTATTATGGGGGGGATGAGGAGGGAAAGGTGAGGGAGACGTTGAGGTTGGTGGAGGGGGTTAGGGGGTTTGAGGAGTTTGTAGGGGAGAAGTTGGTTAACTTGGTGTAATTGCTATATTGTTCGATAGTGCTATATGTTTCTTATTTGATTTCACTTTTCAGTAGCGCTGAAGAATAGATGCCTCAGTATTCCTCATTCGGTACTTGACGAAAAGGATTCATACTCTTCCTCAGCGGCTTTTTGAGCCGCCTCCTCAGCCGCCTTCTTCGCCGGCTCTCCAAAGCGCTGTTCGGTCCAGTCAAACACAAAATCATGGTGGAATCCCTGTCGAACAAACTCGCTTCGAAACAGACACTGCAGCTTATAGTAGTTCGGCCGCTGGTTATACCGCAGCGAGTTCACGTGTTCGAAGTACTTTTTGAAAGCTTTCGGAAGACCTGCGCACAGTGTATCAAGCGTGATCCGTTCTTTGCTTCTTGCCATCCGCTCTTCAGACGTTTGGCCGGCGATAGTCGTAGTCATATAGGTCCAGGGCAACCTATCATTGAGAAACTCAATAAGTAGGTACCCCAAGCTCTCCATATCATCCCGATACGTCTGGCCTACACTAATGTCAGCATTCTATGATTTTATCATCAAGACCCGATACTAAGGGGAGGAAAACCCACAGCGCAACTGATGAGCAGCCCTAGGTGCATAATCCTGGGTACCTACGAGCGAAAGCGCTTTATCTCCCTCATAATCCATCGGATCGTCAGGCGCCTGCACCTTCTCCCGCGCGACGCCCATGTCCACAAGATATAGGGTATTTCCACTAGGGCCCCTTCCCATAATGAGATTATCCGGCTTAAGATCGCGATGGATGATACCCTTGTCGTGTATCGCCTTTAATCGGGGTATCACTTGGTCCACTATCAAGAGAACTGTCTTCAGGCTGAATCTGCCGCCGCAGTATTTTTTAAGGTCCCAGAGACTAGGGCCTAGAAGCTCGAGACCCATGACGCGATACTCGTTCCAGATTCGGCAACTGAAGTGAAGTTTCAGCATGCCGGGGCGTCTGCTCTCTTGGAGCTTTTCATAGAATTCCGACTCTTTGGTGAGGCTGTCAGAGTCCTTTGCGCGTTCCATTTTGAGCGCAAGGCGCTCGTTGGTTTGGAGGTCGATTGCTGGATGGGTTAGTATGCGGTAAGAGGAATCGTTCGGAGTATGGGAGGGTTACCTTCATAGATAGCGCCAAAGGTACCCGAAGCGATGAAGTTGATGAGTTTGTAACGATTTTCGATGATGATATCCTGGCTTTGATGAGTCACTGCCTCTTGTGAATGATGATGACTTCACTCACGAGCTGCTTTAGTTTCGTTGCCATTGTGAATATGACCTATTTGTTAATTCTAGAATTGATGTGTACGCAAGAGGGAGAGGAGGTTGGAGAAGGTGTAGCTGCTTATAGTCGACTATGCGGTTATAGTAATCTAGTATAACAATGGCAATAAAGAAACTACCAGGGGTAGATGACTTTATTGAGTGATTGTTTGTTGATGTGTTTGTACGGCTTGAAGGTGTGAGACTTAGCTGGCATGCTTTGCTGGCACAATGGGGCACGCAGGCAGATAATGAAAGTCATTATTGTGAAGAGTTGCAAGAATCGACAGGTATATTGTTCATTTGCGTACTAGATTCGCACCTGCCTTAGTAGATGCATGATGCTGTATATAGATACCACAGCATCACAAACAAGGCAAGGTCATTTCATTGAGCAGTCTGAACAATAAGAACAACAAGAGCCTTTCAACATCCTTTGACCTCGAAACAGTCCGAACAAAGTCTCTAACAGCTGAGATGAACAGTAGACCCAATGTTATTTGCGACACCACCCCGCCGAAACAAAGAACCAACATAGACAAACAATGAGCCCGGCATTTACAATGCACTGTACAACCAACAACTTATATGTAGAAGCAAGGTAGTGCCCGGGACTCCCAGCAGTGTGTTATGGTCAATCCAACACATCCTACAAACAGACACATCCAACCATACTGTACCACCATGGCACACAATCCGCCAAACGGCAATCAACCCCAGCAAAAGGTCAGCGCAAAGCGTGTCAAACGCGAGCCAAAATCACAGCAGACCAACCCTCAACCACAAGCATCCCAGTCAGCTCGTCAGACGAAGGCATTCCGCCTCAAAGGAGGGATGGCGAAAACGAAGACTGCTGGCGCCCGAAGGCACAGACCGCTTTTCTCCGAGCAATACTGGGATAACCAACCAAAGATCCATCTCACTCACAGCGCACTTATGGAGTTTCGCCGCCGCGAAGCAAAGATCAGATGGGGAGGCGATCGTGACAAAACACCAGACCTCATCACGACCTGCAAGTCTGTCAAGGAGTTTGCGAAAAGAGGCGGGCCTGATCTGACGCACCTTTGTGATGTAGGTTTAGCATTCGTCATGAACCAGCTAGATCCAACGGTATGCTAACATTATCCTTCTAGTATCAACATCCTGATACTCGAGACCGCAGGTTTCGGATCCCCAGACTCAGTATGCCCGCCATCTACGACATGAATCTAGAGGGCTATCTGGAACACAACGGAGTCGAGAAACGGCTTGGAATGGCGCTTGAGCCGTCAAACGTGGCTGAGCTGCGACGGATTATGAGGGAAGATCGGTCTGATCTGAGTGATTTCAACGTGGGGGCACGGCTGAGCCTTGCTCATTTGTGCACGCAATACAAGACCGATTCCAACGCGCTACGAGGTATCTACTTGAATCTATTTGGAAGAATAGGTATACGCACCGAGAACTATAGAGGTACTCCTTTAGAGGGAACGATAACAGCGACTAAAAAGCATTTCTACAATCTGGATCCCATAGTGCCGCACATGATCTCGGCGAAGCCCGATCTTGTCGATGGAGCCGATCGAAGGGACCTCATGACTGAGGAGGAGAGGGTAGAGGAGGAAAAGAAGGAGGAGGGGAAGGGGAAGGAGAAAGAGGAGAAAGAAGACGGAGATGAGGGGCAACGCAAAACAGGAATAGGACAGGGAAAGGAGAAGAAAGAGGAAAAGGGAAAGGGGAAAGAAGGAAAAGATGGAGAAGTGGCAAAAGGAGACGAAGGGAAAAAGCCAACAATACTCACACTACTTGACAGATACATCACCCCCTATCACCTCCTCGATGATGTGCAAGTAGACGAAGAAGACCCCAACAAAATGATCTTGCCGAATTTCTTCCTCTACAACATACTCAAGCATGATGATCAACTGGCTGGGGGCCGTGCTGCCTTGCATAGCGGTGCCCTTGGAGCACGGGCACTACATGAGCTGGAGCATTATGGAAAGGATCATGTTGAATTTGATGGACAGGCACACACGTTTGCTGCCGTGCTTGCAACCACTCATATGACTATATATGCTTTTCATCCAATGCAACCTAAAGAAGAGGGAAGGAAGATCGACTATCAAATGACGGCGATCAAGGCGTTTAGATTTGATGATGATACTCTCGATGAGGATGCGCTCACCGAAAGAGTAAAAGATGGGATCAAGGCGTTGAGAAATCTCAGAGAAGAGGCACATCGCTATCGGCAAAAGCTCATAGATGATTTATTTGGGGTCGGTAGTGATGACGACGATGAAGATGACGAAGACGAAGAAGACGATGATGATGATGATGATAATGATGAAAATGAAGAAAATGAAGAAGATCAAGAAGACGACGAAGGCGATGGAGAAGACGGCGATGAAGACGATGACAATGAATACGATGACAATGAAGACGATGACAACGATGGCGGAGACGACAATAATGATAATCCAAATGATGCAGACGATGAAGGAGATGAAAACGATGGTGATGAAGACGACAATAGTCAGGAGAACAGCAACGACGATGGCAACTATGATGCCATTGACAACGATCAAGACAAGGAGAACGGTGATGATGGTGATGATGGACGAAATAACAGCAGTAAGGAAGAGAACAGTGACAATACTGACAAAAAACAAACACGAAATGGATCAGCGACGAAAAGAAAGAGGGAACCAAATCCTGGAGTAGGATTTCTAGAATCTTTCATCAAACGAATGAGACGATCATAATGACCGCGACGACCGGACTCAGTTAATTTTCTATGCACTGTTATACTCCCTATTTAGCAATCATACATACACTTCAAATCTTCAACCTCACATCTAGTACTGGTATGCAGTAAAAAGTACCGCACAATCAGACCACGACAGTAACACAACCCATGAAGCCACCAACAGTCACGCCCCCAGCAAGTAGTATAAAAAGTCAAGCAGTAAATGATCTATCAACAGCACAATCTGATTCCCCAAAGCCCCAACTCAACTAATTCCCTTAATAATCTCACCCCTTCTTCAAAATGAACCCGAACACCAACCCCCTCCCCCATCAGCACTCCCAATTCCATCACTATCCTCAACCCCTCCAACTAACCACCTACCTCACGCACCTTCCCTTCCTCCCCCTCCGCCAACGCATCACCTCCCTCAACTTCCTAACTCAATCCCTCACGCCCCAAATAACCCCCACCGGCACCCGCCTAATCACCCACCCATGCTTCACCGGCCCAGCACCCCTCGACCACCTGGGAACCATCTACATCACAACAGGCCGCGACTGCGTGAACAACAACGCCAACCTCTCCACACGCATCCTACACGCCGACGTCGGCGCGCTTCTCGAATCCATCTACGCAAAGAGCAGAGAGATGCTAGACGCTGCTATCCAAGACGGGAGCGTCACGTTGTCCGAGGAGAATAAGATCCGGGATGGGGTTGGGGCGTGTTGTCGCGGGGAACCCGAGGCGATGTTTCGGGAGGGGTGGGCGGTGGAAGAGGCGTTGTGGTTTTATAGGGTGGATTTTGAGGATAAGTGGGAGGTTGGAGATCGGGATGGGGAGAGGGTGTTGTTTAGGGCCAGTGTGGGGATGATGGTGAGGGCGGCGGAGTGGGAGGGAAGTAGTATTGATAATGTGGATGGGATGTAGGTGATGGTACTAGTGGTAGTGGTAGTAGTTTTGGTGTTGTTGTGCTACGTTGTCTAGTGGCTAGCTAGATAGCTAGATAGTTGATCTGCTGGGCGGATGTAACCTGCTGGTATGGAGTAGTAGCTCTGTGCTTTTCCGTCTGTGTGATGGGAGGGGTGGTGGGGTAGTTATCCGGGGTAGATCTACACTGGAACAACTACAAAACAAGTATTATGTTGTCTTATTTACTTGAGCTATGGTGAATCTGATAAACTTATACCTGGTAGTGTCGAGCATTGTATATGTTTACTCTAATACAGCGCTAACACTGACGGATAAAGGGTTCATAGCCATTCTGCCCCTCCGATGATCGGTGCGGGGAGTATCTGAGCTCATCGCGGGGCTCCGGATATACCCTCATCCCGGAATAACTATCTGAGCCGGCTTTTCCTTTCCCAATTATTAATCACCGTAGACAATTAACTACTTCTATCCACCAACTACATATAGTCAAATTCCTAAGCTACACCATCAACATGCCTCCCAAAGTCGCCGTCCTCGATGACTACCAGAACATCTCCCCCCGGCACTTTGCCCACTTGACCTCCCGCGTCGACATCAGCTACTTCCCCGACACTCTGAACCCGCGTGACCCGGCCCAACACAAGCAACTCATCCAACGCCTATACCCATTTGATATCATCGTCACCCAACGCGAACGCACTCCCTTCTCCAAGGAGACACTATCTGCACTACCTAACCTCAAGCTCCTCCTCACCACCGGCACGCGCAACCTCGCCTTGGACAGCGCCTACTGCGCGGAGCGGGGCATCCCCGTCGCAGGCACAAAGTACCGCCTCACCGGTATTCACTCCACAGTCCAACACGCCTGGGCACTGATCCTGGGAGCAGCGCGACACATTGCGCGCGACGATGCAGCCATCAAACGCGGCGAATGGCAGGGATCACTTGGTCTGTCGCTGGCGGGCAAAACGCTCGGGTTGCTGGGCGTTGGGAAGCTCGGGGCGCAAGTGGGGCGGGTAGCAGTGCAGGCGTTCGGGATGAAGGTGATTGCGTGGTCGACGAACCTGACGCAGGAGAAGGCGGACGAGCAGGCAGAGGCAATGGGATTACCTGCGGGAAGCTTTGAGGCAATTCCAGAGAAATTGGAATTCTTCCGGCAGGCGGATGTGGTGAGCTTGCATAATGTCTTGTCGGAGAGGAGTCGGGGGATCGTGGGGCGGGAGGAGCTCCGAGCGATGAAGAAGTCGGCCCTCTTGGTGAACACGTCACGCGGCCCGTTGGTGGATGAGACGGCGTTGTTGGAGACGCTGAATCGGGGTGGGATTGCCGCAGCGGCGTTGGATGTGTTTGAGACCGAGCCGTTGGCGGCGGATAGTCCGTGGAGAACGACGGCGTGGGGGAAGGACGGGCGGAGTGAGGTGCTCTTGACGCCGCATATGGGGTATGTGGATGAGCAGATCCATGGGTGGTATGAAGAGGTGGCGCAGAATCTGGAGCGGTGGTTGAATGGACAGGAATTCACGGTGCGGCTGAATTGAGTTTGGCTGGCCTTATTCCTGATCGTCTTTGTTAGATGTTCAATAAGACCGAGGCGGGGGATGTGGAACGGCGTGGAATGATGTCGATACTTTCAAACTAACTACCTAGTTTATTGAGCCCAAAATTTAGACTAAGAAACTCATGCAGCCGTCAATAATAGGACTGCAATCTAATGCAGGCCACCAGCACTATTACGTGATGAACCTCGGCTGATCCACCAGATAACCATAAACAAGGTGCCTGTTCCGTGATCATTCCCGCCCTCCCACTTTAAGCTCCATGACGCTGCCAATGATCCTGCGTCAGCATCTGGCTGCCAGATCCACTCGTCCGCCGACATCCTCGGTCGATGCAACATGCTGGAGATCCTTTACGCCGATACTTAAGTAGGGGGTTGCCCGTCGGTACTCCCAGTGACGCTCACGTTCCCTACCTACAACACTACATTCCTACTACTACTACTATTACTTCATCTACATCTACTAGTTACCTCCCCTCCAAGATGTCCACCACAATGACAACCACAACCACCACCACTACTACAACAACAACACAAGAACCCACCCCCTCCCACCCCACCCTAATCCAAGTCAACCGCAGCCCGATCCCCTTCGCCAGCGGCGCATACAGTCTGGTCTCCGCACCCGCCGGCTCCCTGCTATGCAAAATCACCGGAACCACGCCGTCCAAGAAAGCATACACATCCGTGCAAACAGGACGGGACAGCCACATTGAGCTGAACTCCGATCTCGTGTACTGCAACCACTCGTGCGATCCGACTGTCAACTTCGACATGGACAAGATGGAGGTGCGGGTGGTGGATGACCGCGACTTGAAGGCGGGAGATCCGTTGACGTTCTTCTACCCGTCGACAGAGTGGGAGATGGATCAGCCGTTTGAATGTACGTGTGGCAGTGGGGAGAAATGTAAGGGGCGGATTGATGGTGCGAAGAATTTGAGTACGGAGGTGTTGGGGGAGTATTGGTTGAATCCGCATATTGCTGAGATGGTAGCTGAGAGGGAGGCGGGGAGGAAGTAGGTGGTTACTAAGTTAGTGAGGGGCATGTATAGTGTGGGGTTGTTGTTAGAGTTAGAGTGGTGTGACGCTAGACTTTGATAAAGTTAGACTTGAAATGTGTGTGTATGTATGTATATATGATGAGTGGGTGGTTTGTTGTGCTTTGGCTTAGATCTATAGAATTGTTGGTGGTTTAGATCTGAGCGTTTAACATAAGTGGTGGGAATAGATGGTGCTGATCTTGTGATTGTTATTGTTGTTCTGATGGTGTTGTTGCTATAGTGGGGTGTATTATATGGGTGGGCTTTCATGTGCCGAGGTAGAGGGGATGAGAGGAAATTAACGCCAATTGTGCTTTGTATGTCCAGGTCTCGACAACATATTTTAGGAATTGAAGACCTTGGCATATATAATTGCGTCTGTCCTTCACGAATATATGATTGTAGCGCCATGTTTACTGACAGGTTATCGCATACTCCATGTGGAAGGCGGGGTAGCCGCCCAGGAGTAACTAAGTGTCATGTGTTTCAGGTGTCAAGGTATCTACAGTTTCGGCCTTGACATTACTCTAGTCAGCATAGAATTGACAACTATTTGCCCTTTCCTTATTCCTTCAAAACGGTCTTCATATTTGGTGTGCTACTCTCTGTCTCGTCATTACCCCACAGACAATGTGATAGTACAGGAACGACGAAAGTTCTAAGGCTTTATACTTACGCTTCTTGGACTAATAAAATCCTAATATACTGGACGGTCCCATTTAGCTTCCAAAAGTCGCAACTAGTATTGTGCTGAGTAAGATGTCAAACATACCATCTTAATTCAGCCAGCACTCGCGTTCCTCATCCTACAACTCCGCCAAAGACCGAGAATGCGATTTATCCTCCTATGTAACCTCCGAACACGAGTCTGCTCCTTCTACCCGGAGGCTGGTTAGCAATATTGACAACTAACATCCACAAATGAAGTCTTCTTGAGATCCACTTTACTTTGGGCGTATACGTGTGGGTCCCAAGTAAAGTCAGTCAAACGACGGTGTTCGTCGAGGAATCATGCTTCCCCTTGCTGAACGGTCTTGACAAACAGTCAGTGGCTTCTGAATAAAAGAGATTTCCGGTTTATGTAGAAGCGATTCGATATTCGAGTACTTGCGATATGAGACAAGAGACAAGAAGCACCATTTGAAATGTGGATCGGGCTGTCCTATATCCCCGGATATTATTGGTCTCTGATCATGCACACCAGTTTTTGAAACTCGAATTTGCCGCTCCTATGTCCAATCTCAGGGTCAACTGCGTACTGTCTGTCGATCCGCTCGGAAGTTCTTGTTGGTCCTTGCGTATATTCAAGTCTATTCAATTGGTGAACGCAATGTCCAGTACCAAATCTAGTATAATTCTATCCTCGCTTTAGGCACAACGGTCGGCTTTCGCGGTTTCGGTGTCCGAGGCTTGGGATTTACAAATTAGGCTGTTCTGGAACTACAAATAACATCGAAGGAGTGACGTGAGATGCTGGTCAGACCACCAATCCGAACGCGGAATTGAGCTCTCTAGCTTCCCCACTCGATGTCAGCGGAACCATGGGCACGATGTATAAAGACCACATTGCGCGCAGATTGAATCCGATGAGACCTTCAAGCAGCTGTCTCATAATGCCTTCTACAATCTTGCTACAGAACGCGACCGTCCTCGTCCCGTCTGGGGACGATGTCACGCCACTCCGCAAGCACTGTCTGTTGATTGAGGGGAACAAGATAGCGCAGATCTCGTCGCATATTGCACCTCCATCAGCCGAAACTCAGATTATCGACTGTACGGGCAAGATTGTGTCGCCTGGATTCATTGATACGCACCATCATCTGTGGCAGACGCAGCTCAAGGGCCGTCATGCCGACCATACTTTGATAGAGTATATGCCGACAGGTTAGTTATATATTTCTTTCAGCCAAACACTTCTAAGTGCTTATATATGTAGGAAACCTTCAACAGATAAATTACTCGCCGGAAGATGTCTTCTGGGGTCAGCTAGCAGGCTGTCTGGAGGCCTTGGATGCTGGTACCACAACGGTCGTAGATCATGCCCATATGAATGTTACAGCCGCTCATTGTAAGTTGATGAACTTTCAATTATACTAGCTAAGCTTACCCAGCGCAGCATTGCATGGCCTCCAAGCCACAGTCTCATCCGGAATTAGATCAGTTTTCTGCTATACCCCCACTCACACGGTCAAGTCATGGAAGCCGGAATTAGTACCTGGCGGGAATTTCCTAGATGACTGGGTGGTAAAGCAGCTGAGTGATCTAGCCTCTGCAGCTCCGTATGGAGACGGCAGAGTAGATATAGGGTTGGGATTCGATGGGCTCATGCTTCCCAAGGATGTCGTGGTATCACTTTACAACAGAGCCCGCAAGGCAGGCACGAAGGTGATTACTACGCACTACGTTCGGCGTCACTTCAGTAGGTTTTCGTACACTAGAGACGGACAGCACTAACCAGAACAGGCGATGATTCATATGTTGATCTCCTCGATAGCTATGATCTGCTCGGGCCGGATATCATTCTTTCCCATGCAACTAATCTCACATCAAGCGACATCGAGAAGCTGTCCAAGGCAAAGTCATGGATCTCTTCCACTCCAGGCTCGGAACTGCAGATGGCACATGGATACCCAGTCTGCTTCCAGGATGGGTGTAGTAAGATAAGTTCTCTCGGAATCGATTGTCATAGCAGCACCTCTAGCGACATGGTTACAGCTATGCGTCTTGGATTGCAAGCCGAGCGGGCTCGTCGGAATGAAGAGGTCATTGCCAGTGGAAAGACTCCCCGCTCGTTGGACCTCTCAGTACAAGATGTCTTCCGCCTGGCAACCATTCAGGGAGCCCGTACCCTGCATATGGAAGACAAGTTGGGCTCTATCGAAGTGGGAAAGCTTGCTGATTTAGTCATATTCGATGGAACTAGCCCGGGGATGGTATGCGCAAGTGAGCAGGACCCGGTCGCAGCTATCGTTCTTCACTCGTCAATCCGTGATATAGATACCGTCATTGTCGACGGCCATGTGCGCAAGATGGATGGGCGATTGACACCTGTGGAGATAAGCCCGTCGTTTCCGGAGGTCCATATACCAAAGCAAAAGGTGGAATGGGGCCATGTGGCGCAGAAATTGGTTGCCAGTCGGCAGAGCATCGAGGAAGCCAGGGTGAAGTCTGGTGCCACCGACTTGGAATCACTGGTTTCTGCATCGCTCAAACTGTTCCATGCAGATCCAGCGCGGTTTATATGATGTCAGGCATATGAGCCTGCCAGGCCTGTCAACTACATTTCTCAGGTTCGAACGGGGACTGAAAGCGAAAAGAGTGCAAACATCGTGGCGCTGGGATCTGACTATGGGTGCGAACGTCTTAGATCCGGTCTGATGGTTCAACAAGACTATGTATGAAATTGGCGCACTTTAAAGTTGGGACAACGTTGGGAACCGTTTGTGGAGTAGATAAGGTAAATGTTGGGTGGTTGAAATTAAGCCGAGGTTCTATTCCCGAGATTATAATATCAGAACCAAAGTTCATTCGCTACAACCAGTACAGAATTTCATCAAACCTATCGCCACAGTTGATTCTTTCGAACACAGTAGACATATCTAGCAAATAATCAACCCCCCATTCTGCAAATTAAGCCTCCTATATACTTGAGCAAGAGGAAATTCCGTCGAGAATGACACCTCGCCGGACAAGCAAACGAGTAGGACGGCCCCGTCTAGACACCACCTCCACCACCAACAACAGCGCCATCCTCTCCCCCAATCGCCGCACCCAAGTCCGTCGCGCTCAACGCACATACCGACTGAAGAAGGAGGCTGTTTTTCGAAATGCGATCGACAGAGCCGAACAGCTTGAAGCGAGATTGCGTATCGTCAGGGAAGAGGTAGCAGGGCTACTCTCTGAAGTCGCCACCGCGAAGCAGCAATTGCATCTTTCATATCCTACTACTATTCATACTCGCTTACAGCGACTTTACGAGATTCTCCTAGTCGATGGTGATGATAGCACGAACACGGACGATCCTCCTAACCCTTCATCCTCATCCCCAGAATCATATCCATCTCCATGCCAACAACATCACCAAGTACCAACATATCTCAACAACAATGGCTTGAATAATAACAACAACAATCTCTCAATCCACAACCAATCACTCACACACCTTTCCCCTCCCCTCTCGACAAAGCAAAATACACACACATATTGCTTCCAAGAACCCCGCTTCGCGCGCCAACTCCACCGCTACACCCTCGAACACGCCTACCGGCTCTTCACAGACCCGCGCTCCAACCCGTCCACCATCTACCGCGTATTTCGTCTAGTGCCTTGCATCCGAGACCCGCAGAAGACCCAGCCGCGCTTCAAGCAGCTCTTGATGGGCGGGTGTGACGATCCGCTAGAGGTACCGGGATTGCCCTTTTATGGTGTTGGGGGCGCGGGGACGCATTTTCCGGGGGTGGGTGGCGATGTACCGCGGAATAGGAGGATGCCGGGGAGGGTGTTGGGAATGATAACAAGTAGTGGTAGAAGTAGTAGTAATAGTGAGAAAGGTGATGGTGATGATATGTTGGAGATGTATGGACTTGGAGGAGTGTGGTTTGACTGTCGTGATGTGGAGGGGTTTCTTATATCAAAAGGGGTGGAGGTAACTTGCGGAGGAGGGATGTTTCTGCGATGTCATAGGGCTGGAGATGATAACGATAGAAGATCATGGGTTTTTGACGTTGAGGGGTTCTTTTCGAGTAAGTACCACTACTGATTAAGTTTGTGGGATATATGCTGATGAGGAATGTAGGACTTCTTCCTGGGCTTGTTATTCTTGGTCGTGCGCCGGGTTTCAGGGAGGTGGATGTTAAACGTGCGTTGCAGGCTTCGGTGCGGAAGGTGGATCATAAGTAGTAGCTTTAACCTTCGATATGTAATAACTTTGGTCGATTACAATATCCTTTTGTGCGGAATGATCAGGCTATCAAGTATACTGGGATAGGCACTGTGGTTAGACAGGTCTGTCTTGGACTTGCAAGCTCAAGGCTAATACTAGTACTGAGGATGATACAACAAGGTTTATAGAAAGTTTTCAGTCACACGGTCTCACTTAAGAGCAGTGAGGCAAGGACTGTAATTTAAACAGCCGAGGACATAGAATCGGTACCCGCACAACATTAACATCTATACAAAGCTATGCCAGAGAGTCAGCATCACACGCCACGTGCTATCAGAACCTATCAAGGACTAAACTATCAATGTAAGAAGTCTCCAAGCACACAGTATTAAGCGCACGCTGATCCCGCCCTCTTTACCGAAGTGTCAGTTTTAGAGCACGGCCATATTTATCCCTAAATCGCCAGCTTCTACTTCATCTCACTCCATCCAACTTCGCCTTCGAAAACGGACATGTAGCCACCCCCCTCGCCTTAATCAACTCAATATCACTTCTCATCTCTTCCAACCCCCTTCCCTTCTGAGGCTCCGGCCCAATGGTCATCAAGTCATACCCCTGAGGTTGATACCGGTCCCCACGAGAACCAGGCACCTTGCCTCCGAACAACCTAACTACCAATGCCCCCGGACCCCATTTCGACCACACAGTGGGTCGAATATACCACGGCTGCAAGACCTTCCTCTCGAAGTTGTATAGGTTAGTCTCCTGGTTCGGCCTATCGTGCACTAATTTGACGGCACGGAAAGCAGGGCGCGGAAGGGCCAGGTATCGAAGGAATAGTTTCCGTGAGGTTCGCACGACATTGATCACGAAGGATAAGAAACAGCCGGGGGATTCGAGACTGACCATAGCTGTTAGCTATGTTGCATGATAGCATAAGATGTATCTGTATGGGATGAAACCCACCCAAGACTCATCCTCATAATATCATCCAAATCACCACCCAACATGCGCCTCACCACCGGTCGAATAACCCCAGGAAGCGCAGAATCAACATAAACACGGACATACTGATCATTCGTTTGTGTTAGCCTTGCAACTCTCTCCTCATACTGAACAGTCCAGCGAGTCAACTCCAACGCAAACTGCATCCCATCCTCCCACCCCTCCTTGGACGGAAGCACATCAAACGGGATCCCCATATCTTCACCCAGATTCTTATGAAATATCCCAAGAGCACATAACTCCACATCCGTGAGCCCTCGCCACTCCTCTCGCTCAATGACGTTCAAGATCTCGGCGAGCCCATCACCTAAGGTATGCAGGAGATCGTCGTCGGTGATTTTGTTGGCGCGGCGATAACGAGCGTGACTATAGTCGGTCAGTATCTATCGTCCTAGAACAGACAAAACCTCATCGAATTCCAACGGGGGTATAGGGGTGGTATATTGCACAGACAGGTAATTCATCCTCGCCACAGCAGCCGCATAGCGATCAGAATCTCTCCGCTGAGACTGCGACTCCCGGAGAAGGATCTCCGTGTCAACGGCACGTTTACCCGCGTTTCGTCGATTGTTTTGGCCCGTGACGGCGAAGAGCTTCGACATGGTGGGGATGCCTCCGGCCTAGTGATGTATATGTTGGTTTAGCTTTTGGTTACGGAGACGTGTGATTCGGTTCGGGCATACGTACTTTGAGGAGTGCCATGCGACGAGCTTTGGCGAATGCATAGGGGAATTCTAGCTCTTGTAGTTGGGTTATAATTGCGTGTGCTTCTTTGATTGTCATGCTTGATAGGGGCCTTTTTTGCGCTGGCGCTGTGAATGGGGCTTCGATTGCTGTTTGGCGGCGGTAGCGGAGGCGTTGCTGGAGTAGTGCTAGATAGATGGGGAGGGCTAGTACTGATATCATGATCAAGATGGATTGGGGGTGGATGGTAGTAGTAGTCGATGATGTGGACATCTTGTTAATTAGTAGTCTCTTGGTATGGTATGAATCCGTGTTGCCAATTAGAATCAGATGGTTTTCAAGGAGATGAACAAGGGTGACAGTAAGGCATATACTGTAGTAAGCCAATGTGGCCGGACGAGGTTATATATGAATAGATGACAGAGTACTAACCAGTAAGTCTCTCAACAAAATCAGATACACATGATCCAAACACTTCAGAATGACTAGTTGGTTCCAGAGTTTCCCCAACGAAGGGGTTTACTATTAGTTATCTAGTATAACCGAGATATTGTAATCCAGCGCATGCACCGAGGCTGCTCATTGACCCAACACCACAACATTTATCACTCCAAATAGTTGAATACTATTTATATGCTAGACACAGAACTGTTGTTGCATTCAAAAAGAACGGCATGTGTAATCACATGGAAGTTGTCTGCTCCTTGGTGCTGTCATTATATAGGGTCTACTCAATGTGGCCACGGCTGACGATATAGCCTCTCTTTTTTATTTTATTTTATTTTATTTTTTTCTGTTTTTATCTTGCTTTCCGCAAATACCCATTTAACCTTACGTAGTCCTTTGTGTGTGTAAAGAAAGTTAGTTGGAGGTATTTTGGAAACTCTTTCTGTTGCTTCTTATGCTATTGTAGAGATTGTGGAAGATGTCTTGTACAACGACACTCAACTTAAATCATATTTGCTCCCTTAATTGATTTCTTGTGTCATTACTAATTAGATCGACAAAACCCGATGCTGTAAACCGGTTCATATTTTGCAGAAAGTAGTATACTTGTAGTGTTCAATGAAACCATTGCTAGCTTGTTGTGCATTCCAACATAGATTATATGAGTAGTTGCAGTCAGTGAGTACCACCTAGTACACGCTCTGAAACGCCGTCAGGGTAGTAATACTAGCTCTAGTAGGATAGGTCTTCGTATAAAATACGATATCTCATGGGTACATCATTTCTGTCCTGAGTGATAGAATAGGTAAGAAAGTGTTGTCGTTGGATGTTGCAGTAGAAGGGTACTGCTTTAATTTTGTTCGATTATCATTCTTCGTATACTATGCAAAGTTTAATTGTGACATCCCCTGGCATATACACGACGGCCAATTCAGGTGTCCCATTTGTCAGAACGGAACTTCAATGTATAGCTGGGAGTGTATACGATCCTACTACGAAGACATGATAATATATCCATATGGGATGCACTTCCTTGAACAGTGAATTGGTTCGAATAAAATAGACTATCCAAGTCTGCTATTTCGCATCGCCAGGATGCAGTGCAGTGTGAGACTAACTGTGGCTGCAGCCATGCCTCGACTGCACCACCGCAGTCAACCAACCAGGCAGAGAATAGTAGTCCCAGGGGGACCAGACTAGCTCGCCGTTGGCTCACAGCCTCGATATAAATCGGCAAAATAGTTGGAGCCGTGACCCACCCTGCAAAGCCCGAGCCACGCCAGGCATTGACGGATCTCTCCATGTGGACCTCCACAAGGCCTTAGTCTCTGCAGGAGAGCCCTTCAAAGCCAGTAATATCCTTCAAGCGCAAGCCTGACGTGGCCATAGCCGAGTAAGAAAATCACGACCGGAGCCCAACTTGCATTCGGCATGAATCATACTTGTGTCTTGCGGAGCAGGAAAATGAAAGGGTAGACGGTTTTGGCTTTCCGCTCGCCTGGATAATAAGGCCCGTGTGCCGGCAAGTGATCACTTATGCAGCTTAATGTGCACTCCGAACAGACCCAATCATAGGCTGACCTGCATATGCAAGTTTTGCTGTCGGTGACCCAACCTCAACTCTGAGCGTTTATCTGCGCGTTATTTCGGGCCCATCGATTGACATATGCCAGCTTTCATGAAGAATGAGCTCCTGTAGCCATGACGCCCCTTGCGTCGCTCGAGTGCTTCGTCGTCATTCCCGCTGGTGTCAATAAGAGACGCATCTTGAGTGCCACCACCCCTATTCCCCATGGCTGTCTCCAGAACTGGCTACTTTATTGTTCTCAGAGTATGTAGCACTTAGGTGACCTTCATCCAACCCCCAATATAGTAGACAGACCGGCTCTTAAGACCTCCATGGGTTGATTGTGACGTCTTCAATTGCATAGAAAGGTATCGAAACGACGGTGCGAAGAGGGCCTCCATAGACGCTCATAATTTCCAAGCCACCCGCCCAACCATGCTAATAGTCATCATAAACGACGAGGGGACGAGAGGGAATGGAGAAGATAAGATCTGCGGTGGGAAGCCTGGCACATGTATGTTTTCACTTCGTTTCTTTTAACAGTGAACTAAGGGAATTATATTACCCTTCTCATAACCTGGCCCCTTTTCTCCTTTCTCCTTCCCCCTCGTCGCCTTCCTCAAGGCCTATAACGTAGCCTCACATTATCTTGTCGAAGAATAGGAAAGACATAAAAAGTATACCGTTACTGTCGTTGTGCTCGTTTGGGAGTCGTAGGAAGGAAAGGTAAGCGGTTCATCAAATTGGTCATTTGTCGCTAGTGGTAGGTCCGTTCTTTATGGTTCGTCATCAGGGTATACCATCTGGCTTGGAGTTCGCCGGCGGGCTGTTGTTGCCGTCTGTCGCCACGGAATCTACCCCATCAGGGATATTAATCCCATCTTTTGGTGCGGAGCGAGCAAGAACTGCCCGAATTTCATCATGAGTTGCGCCCGACCGGATGACGTCGAGAATGCCGTCGATGGTGGCATGATCACTGTATCGTAGCGCCTCCAGGAGTTGTTCCACAAAGCCACGGTAATATTTCAGATCCTCCTGGGCACGCTTGGCCGCTACCTTGCGTCGCTTGTCGGCGAATTCATCGATCACACACTCCCGGTCGTGGAGGGCACATTCAGCGCACGGCGTCCCTGTTGTATCTGCACTACACTATGATACGGCCACCCGTGTCAGAACAGAAAGAGGCGGGAAGACAAGGGAACTCAGCGGAGGGCTAGGTGAACCATTGGGATGCATCGTGAAGAGAAAGACACACCGCTAGGGTGTACTAGACGAGCCAAGCTGGGGAGGGGGAGGGGGGTTTTCACCTTCGTTCGACGTCGTTTACATTCCCCGCAAGCCGTGGAAGCTCGCTTTATTTTCCCCTCCTCGGGCGCAGCGGCCGGGGTTGGAGGTTCTGGTATCCTCCTAGGGGCAATGGGACGGAAAGGTTTCCCAGACCCTTGTTGGGCCATGACTTAAGAGAAGGTGTGTCTGTATATGATGACGGATGGGGAGAAGAAGCAGCGACGGGAGAAATCAAGAGGCCCGTGGGAGGGGGCCAGCGAAGTGCCAGATAAGATCGCGGGTAGAAAGTTCTAGGAGCACTCGCCTCACTTGGAGGCGCATCTATGCCGGACGACCAGAAAGCCCCATGTTCAACGGACTAGCCAGGTCCTGCAGCGTTGTCGCACCAGCGTACCGCGGGCGGTCGAGGACGAGCGAAAGTGGGTGGGTTCGAAAAGCACCATCTGCACTCTCAAGGGGGGAAATCCCAAAAACTCAAAATTACGGCCCAATACAAGTAGGGGGGGAAAAATAGGATCGGTGTGTGTTGTGATTTATGACACATCGGGGCCTACGCAGGCCCACGGGCCGTCCCCAAAGCTGTGGCTCTTCTCCAGTCGTTCCAGGAACAGTAAACATTCGGGCAGTTATGGCCAAAAAGCCGGGTGCAAAAAGCGTGTGCCAGCCAAGGAGAACCCCAGGTGAAGAGGGAGATGTGCGAGTCAGGCCAAGGGGACGGACCAGTGCAAGGGAAATCCAGCTGGATGGCCGGACAACCGAGCTATCCACCAGGATGAAGAGAGGGTTTGCAATGGCTATGGGCTATCAGGGACAGCCCAGCCTTCGATTTTTGGACAGACCCAGCAGCGGTCAGACAGGAAACATTGGTGATTAGGCCCGTCTCAGTCATCAGCACGGCGGTGCGCAGCTAAAAGTGCCTAAAGGGCTCCATCCGTCCTTTTTCCCTGAGTAATATGGTTTCCACCACCAGTCTCTGGATCAGACTTCGTCCCTCTTTTCCGTTTCGAGCAGCTCTACCGGCGTTTCCCCTTTCCAATATTCCTCGGGTATCTGTAGAATCTAGTTTTGTTGAACCTTGCCTTTCCCTGTTTCTGCGGTAGGCGGTTGTCTGGATGAAATGGTTCCCTCACGCCCCCTTCATAGACGCTGGAAGAATCCTCTCGCAAGGGGCTTTTGGGATTGGAAAAATTACTGGAAAATGTGCGAGCATAACTTTGACCAAATTAACGGAGGACCATTGGTTGACTAAAGTAACGGCCGATACTCTGAACGAATTCGATGGCGGCCTGGTGCCGGATATTTTATCCGCCAAATTTGATAGGCCACGGGGAGACAAAGTCGACGGAACGAACAGAGGGCCCAGGACCTTTAGTCCGCTGGGTCGATGTCTTCGTCAACTGTCTGCTTCCAGAGGTTCTTAGCCACAGTGTGACCACCCACGCATGCGATGAGGAAACACACCAAGAGCGGGTTGTGCCCCGATTACTGGTTCTGCAAAGCTTAGGTGTGGATGCAATTCAATGCACCGGGTGAAGGCTGAGTGCCTGGTTGCCCCCCAACTTAGTCCCTTTCATACAACTGCAGGCCAGAATCTGGGGAGACTGGGGGAACCATAGAACACCGCAACGCTATCAAAGAGCTAGAACGTGATCCAGTACCGTTCACCCAACATCAGGGGGGAAGTGATTAGAATTGAGGACTGAAGTTAACTAACTGCCGGCCGTCGAGGAGGAGATCAGCTGTCATCGCAAGGCAGGCGCTCACGTGCCCGGGTGGCCCACCGCCGCTAGTCCCGGTCGGACTTGGCCGAGTTTGGGAAAGGGACGCCGGCGATAAAGTCAATCAAAGTCTAGATTCAACCAGAGGAAAGGGGACCGGGTTTCTTCAAATACATGCAGGAGAAGAAGAGTTGTTGTCGGTTATACTTCTCGATAGGTGTAAGCTCTAGCCTCTCTTCTTCACATCATGGCTGGCTTAATACGAGCTCACCCAAGCCAACGTCCTTCTCTCTCCCCCTCTTCTAGTACTACTTTACTTCCCCCCTCCCCCCGGTTCCAATTTACATACTGATTAGACTTTCAAACACCTCCAGGGCAATGTCTTTCAGCTACTTCTTAAAACTACGCAGCTCTCAATGTCCTTTGCGTGCCAATCATGTTGATAATCTAAACCTCTTCGAGATAACCGACGCGACTGCTCGGTAGAGAATCAACCCTATGGGGACGCCCTCGGATCTAGGTTGCTAGTGCAGTTTCACTAGTTCCCAATCCACACGAACGCCATCCACTAGCAGCGTAGGTAAGTGCGAACATCGTGTCGAGGAAGCTGATAACTGTGAAGATCCCGACAAAAGACTGCCTCCCTCAGTTGGCGGCCGAAGCTCGGTTCCGTGTGTTGGGGGCGCGAGCGTTGGAATGATCAACTACTGACAATCGTTGCTGTTGTAACCACGGCTCTCTCCCTCTTAACGCGGGCGATCAGGAGTATCAAGCCCTTGATAGGTTGGCATCTATGCCGTGGCTGTGGGGTCGTGTGATCGCACACAAAGTCGGTTCGGTACGCCACCCTGATGTCACGAACCAGCAATGTCTAGCGATGAACCTCTTGCAAATTACCGATCTATCGTCGTTGCTACGTGCATGCGTTCGCTTCAATGTCCACACTCCACAGTGATAGCAACATACCGACAGAACAATGTCGCATTGCCTGCGTGCGCCACCTCACTCCGGAGATAAATTCCTGCGCAAATCATTCGAAGTTCGCAATCCCCTTCAGCTAATCTATTGGCTCAACAGGCCTTCGAGCAGGCGATCCACACCGCCAAAACACCTTACGAACAATGTGCAGCCGAATTGGGATCCAACGAGCAAAATTGTCTGCTTATTTCAAAAACCCGAAAAGCAGGGGAATCCTAGTAGTGTATACACGAAATTGTAAAATAATGTAGAGGGCAAAGTATGACTCCAAGAAGGTAATAGGACTAGGCGGAGCAGACCTTCAGTAGATAGGTCTGCCCTCATCCCATTTGCGCAATTCTCCCGGGCTCTGCGCTGTCGTGGCCTCTCCAACGCTCTGCTCGGTAGGGACAGGGGAGAAATGCACCTTACCGCTCTCACGGCCTGTTGCAGTGTTGCTCTCGATCTCGCTGCGGACACTACCAATCCCACCGATCCACTCCCAGACGCGAGCAACATCCCCACCACGGCCTTCGCGAACTGAAGCGCGAACGTTCGCATTGCCCTCCACTACACTGCGAACGCGCTTCCACAGTGCTTCGCGCCGACTGCCACGCAGCTCCGAACGGAGTACGTCATCGCGCAACTGGCCAATCGGAATGTATGGCTCGCGAGCAGCACCCCGAGCATGAAGGGCAGCCTGCGTCGCCAAGCGGTCGAGTGTCGTAGCGACTAATTCTGGAACCCGGGCCATATCAGAACGACGAGCCCGGACTCTTGAGCGTGCGTAAAGTAAGACACAAGCGCAGAGGGCTAAAACCGAAAGAGGGAATCGATACGCGACGAGAGAGAGTCGGATGTTGCGGCGGAAGGCGCATGTGAGAGGGAGACGGCTGACGGAGGTCGAGGTGAGGGTGAGGACAGAGGATGGTCTGTAATCATGTTGTCGCCTCTGTTAGTTCCGGTGAATACACGTCAGAATCTGATTCCTTCGGTGCCATCATAGGGTCCGCGCAGGTGTGGTAGAACCTCCAGATTAGGAAAGTTGATCAACTTACTGCTTCATTCTGGTCACAACCTCCTCCCTTCCAATCACTTCGCCCAGAGCTCCCTTCCAAAGGTCATCAAACTCAGTGTCACTCATGCCTTTCCGACGCTGTCTCCCCACTTCCTGCTTCAAATCGGACTCGCTGATCTCTGCACCAACCGTGCCTTCCTCATCTTGAGCCAGCTCTCCACACTCCCACTTCGCCCTCCGATCACGCAATGCTTCCAAAGCTTTATCGGCAACAGCCTTCACGCGACGCGCTTTCTCGCTGTCCGGCTCACAGGTAGGGGGCAGCGGAACCAGGCCTCCGAGAGACAGCGGATGCGCCTTAAGTAGGAAGTCATGTTCACAGCGGGCTTCAAAGTTGGGGTAGCAGAATGCATGCGGAGGACACGGTTCACATTGAGGTTCAAGGACATTGGCCCATTCGGGGACCCTGGTTTCGGCCAAGGACCAAGTGGGTTTGCCAATGCCACAGAATCCGATCTCAATCTTCTCCTTACGCCACCAAGCACCGAAACTAGCGAACAACAGGACGAGAATAACCCAAGGCGCAGCTCGGCTTGCAGTTCCTTGTTTTTGTGGCCGTCGACTTGGGGCACTGTACATCAAGTCCGCATGCTCTCTCTCGAGCGCCAACTGCTCCTCTGGCGTAAATTCCTCGCCCACACTAAAATCACTGTCCTCCTCGTACTTGATCGGATCATAATTCTGTGGTGGAGTTCTCGAATTCGAGATGGGGAACTCAAATGGTGACCGCTTTGATGGAGTAGCACTATGCTGGTCGTGCAGATCCGCCGGCGTGACAGATTTTCTTGACCGCAGACCGCTACTCAAGGCTGGTGAGTCAAGAGAGAATCGCGAACTGCTCTTTCTTTCCGACTTATGACTCGACGGCCTCGGGCTCTTGTATTCCCAACGGGCTGGCGATCCACTCTGAAAGGGATTATCATCGGTGAAAACGCTGTCCTCCTTCGGTTCAAGTTTGATGGCAGAAACGGGAGGTTCGGGGTTCACGGATGGTGTCATCTCACTGCGTCTGGATTTCCTGGTAGTAGACTTCTGTGGTGTCATCGTGCCAGTTGCCACGGGTGTTGCCAACATATCTTCCTGCGGCTCCGTGTCTGATGTGCGGTATCTTCTCGATTGCGACCTGGGAATAGATTTCCTCGAGCTCGCTGACGGAGTAGCTGTAGCGTTTCTTTCCTCGGTGTCCGCTGTCGATGCTCTAACACTTGCTCTTGAACGCCCCCTTCTTCCAGTAGCTGTAGATACTGTGGATGGTGTGGGCGGGGGTGGCATCGAGTCTCTCGCCGGAACTTCGCGCTGGGCATCATAGTCGCTAACCACTGACGTCGCGCGACTTCCCATGTCTGTAATACCCTCGCTGGTTCTCCTGACTCTGTCGCGCTCTCTTAGCAGCTTTCGGGCCTGGGGCAAAACTTCCGCCTCCAGAATGCCGATAAGTTGAGCCTTTTTGGCCGAAGCAGGGTAGGGAACATCATGGTTGACAAGGATCGATCGCAGACGCGGTACAGTGAGGGAATTGAGATCAAAATCCGGAGCGAGATACTCCAGAGCGTCCGCCATGGTGAAAGCGATTCGCGTAGCTTGTCAACGCCACGAAAACCGATTTAAAAAAGGGAAAGGCGGATGGGGTTTTCGGCGGAGAGGGAAAAATGGAACGGAAAGATGGGAAGGAAAGATCTTCCTCGTCTCCGCTCTTTTGGTGAGAACCTTGATTATTGTGCAGCCCCCAGCTCGTCAATGACGGAAGTAGCCGTTAATCGTTGGTCTCCAGGGCAACCAAGCGGGGCCGTGGCAAGAGAAGCCAACTGGCCGATTGAGAGTAACAAAGAGCACCCAATTCGATATCTCAAAGCAATCAAGAATCCAGAATGATAAAGATCGATTCGTGCCTGACGCGTAGAGATGAGAAAAAGGGGAGAGAAGAGTAGTGGCCGAACTGGAGGACGGATACGACAAGTTGAGCAAGCTTGGCCTTGGCCCCCGTCATGCAAACAAATCATAACAAACGGTGGCATCACGTGAGCGGGAGACCACGCGCCTGAGGCCTCCGCCGTGGCGCATGCCTCCAGACAGTAGCTTCGGAGCACTGAGATAGCTTTACGTAGCGACATGCTTTATACTCGATAGTGCAATCCAATTAACTAGTCTAAATGCTCCTAGGATACTGTCAATGTCGAATAGATTAATGAATATATTATGCCAGACGTCGCAACCCGTTGTCTGGATGCCTTGTACAAAAGGCACAATGTTACGAACCTCTACACTTAGCCTGTACATTTACCAAGTAGCTCAGAGGTGAAATGAGAATTCGCTTTTACATTTCCATTAGATGCACGGTAACCAAGAAGTTGGGGAAGAAAGATACCACCAAGAGGGAGAGAAAAGGGCAAGAAAGACGAACCCCACCCTTCCATGGCTCCAACCTATGCTGTGAATTCGACACTTCCCACCAACCCAAGAGACGCCGCTCTGCAGTAAGATAAGATGAAGCTAAAAGTAAGAGAAAGCAATAAATACAACGGAGTTGTGGAAAATGTAACCCTTCGCCGGGGATATATTTCGAGTGGATTTCAAGGACGAGGTCCGCCAGGGTTAAACTCGTCAGATGGCGGTCCCATATGAAGATAGGACGACGAGGCAGAGTCATAATTGCTCTCCCCATTGCTATACTGGGGGTCGGTGTATGTATAGCTAGTTGCAGTGCCAGCACTGGCATCGATTTGCTCCTTTAGAGCTCGGTATTCTGCGAGCTGAGCCTGTAGTTGTTGCATCACGTCTGTAATCGGTACAGCGTGATCATTGAGCTGGTCGCCTGGCCGGAAGGGCCGCATCATGTTTCGAATGGAGAGTGTAGTGATGCAAACCTGCGGGATGTCAACACACCTTGCATATAGCTGGTATATCAGAAAATTCCATAGCACTTACCTCGATGCGAGTTACCTGCTGCTCGACTAGGCTTATCACAGTCGAGTCTGCAAGCTCACCACCATGGTTTTTCACCACATTGAACAGGGCTACATTCGGCTCCTTCAGTCGAGCTTCACCCGGGTACTCCAATGCAGCACAAAGCCTCTCCAGACGAAGAGTGATCTCCCACAAGCGCCAAATCAAATCCGTCTGGATCTCCAGTTGAGAATGCTTGCTGATGGTGGTTGGGGCAAGCTCATTGCTCGCGTCCTTGTCCAATGTCGTCAATCGTCCCGACAAGCCATGCGGGTAGATGAGGTAGAGTGGCTCTGGGTTTTCTAGTCCCTTTAGTTTGCGCTCACCCTGGTCCTTGATCACGAATCCCTGGCTGTTGAGTTGCTGCAGCTCCCGGCGAATATTGTGCCCAAGAGTATCGAACGCGTAGCTTTCTTCTGAACCAGTCGACGCAGCCCGCTCGCTATCAGCAAATATCTCCAAGTTGCGCTGTATGTCACTCATGAAGTCCGACGAGACAAAAATTTGGCCACCATCAGCGACCGCAGAGATTCGTGACGCGCGGTTTACCATTGGCCCAAAATAGTCCATACGGTTGGTGACAGGGTCTTTCTCACAGACAGGTTCGCCCCAGTGCGAGCCCATCCGGACGGACAAACCCCTGAAGATGACGTTGTTTTCCGTATCATAGACCACCTGGCATTGCGGCTGCTCAAGGATTTCTGTCGGCCATTCGGCGTCTAGAAGCTGAGTCTGGCAATTGAAACACCACAGCAAAGCAGCAGTGGTTGTGGAGAAAGCGACCATGAATGCGTCACCTTCAGTCTTCACTTCATATCCACCTATGATACCCAGCTGTCGACGAAGGATGTCATTATGGATCTGGATGGCCGAACGCATCGCATCCGGACAGGTCTCCCAAAGACTAGTCGATTTCTTGATGTCAGTGAAGATGATTGCCAGTTCACCAACAGGTGCATCAACGTAGTTGAATCGAGCGAGCCTAGAATCGCCAGGCGCATCACGCGGCTTCTTGGTGCGCTTGGTACTTGGAATGATCTGTTCCTCAGGGGGGCCAACCATTGAAAGACTTGGCCGTGTTCTGATCTTCTCCCGTCTCTTCAGATCGCCTACACCGAGGATCATCACCATTAACTTGTTGGTCGCACCA
The DNA here is from genome assembly GCF_001889945.1 of Aspergillus brasiliensis CBS 101740. Classification (NCBI taxonomy): domain Eukaryota; kingdom Fungi; phylum Ascomycota; class Eurotiomycetes; order Eurotiales; family Aspergillaceae; genus Aspergillus; species Aspergillus brasiliensis. The sequence continues at coordinate 2,161,637 of NW_027137442.1, forward strand.
AAAGATATGGCGAGGTCTCTGATCTTCTGGGCTGCAATCATGAGATCCCTCCGTTCAGCCCTGGTCACATCGACTACCAAATCTGGTGTCACATAGTCCCATAATTCTCTAGACGCCAGAATGACCATCTCATCCTGCTCGGTCAAATTTACGTGCATGGTGTGAGGAGCTGCGATGACAGCGGGCATCATTGGGAAGTGTCCAAAAGACCTTGACACAGTGAGGACGTCGTTCAATTTACCGGTGCGGGAAACGAATCCTCCGGCGTCGCGGATTCTTGCTCGTTCATGTGTCTCGGCAGGATCATGGTTCTGGGTCAGGTGTCTCAGGGAGCCGTCTGCCTTGACAAGAATCGCTTGGGCATCGCCAACATTCGCGACATAAAGATCCATGTTATTGAGGTACATGACGGTCGCAACGCCGCCAAGATCAATGTCGTCTTTGTTTAGCCGAACTCGTCTCTGATCAGTCGAATCTTCCTGATACTGCCGGACATCCTGATCCAGAGATTTATAGCAAGCAAAAGCCATGTTCTTATTGAGAGTCAAGAACGCCCGCCGAAGCGCATCCAGCGGTGTCTCGTGCTGCTCAGGGCGCATTTTTTTCAACTCAGAGGAGAAAGTGTGTATGAAGTTCTCGTGAAGGAACTTGGCAATCCTTGAACCTCCGCTGGATTGGGACTGCCCATCAAACATACCCACAACCGTTTCCACCTTGTCCGGCTTTAGACGAGGCACGATCATATCAAAGATGGACAGATGCTCGCTTTTTCCGAGGAAGTCGGCCATCCCGTATGCGAGTGAGCCCGCAAGTGAAGCAGACGTCCTGACCCGACGATCTTCGTTTTCCTCAGGAATCGTGGTGATTGTGAGAGTGACATCCATCAATCCTAGAACGCGCAAATGGGTGAGGGAAGTGAAATCTGTGAGGTTTGTCTGATGCTTTGGCTGTTGCTGTTGGTTCGACAGTGATGAGCCAGGAGGCTTGATCTCGAGTCGTTTGTTACCCGAAAAGTTGAGGTATTTCAGGTTTCGATTCCAGTTCCAGTTCCAGTCATAGGGCCAGTTTGAGACATTGTACTTGAGAGAGTTGCTGCCCACATCTAGAATTGAAAGTTTGCTGACCTTACAAAGCTCTGCGGGAAGCACCTGGAAGCGATTCGCGTTGATGTGGAGAACCCTGAGGCAGCTACCTTCCTCAAGATCATCGGAAGGAAGAGATGTGAGTTCATTGCCAGAGATGTACAATTCGGTCAGCAGTGGCCAACGCCTTAGCAATCCCTGCGGAAGTTCGGTCAATTCATTATAAGAGAGGTTAACAATGCGCAACTCCGGGATTAGCGAAAGTTCGCGGAATATGTCGTCTTCCAAGCGATTGTCAGCCAGGTAAAGGTTGCGAAGTGAGCCGCCGAATGTCGTCGCCACATGCTGAGAGAAGTTGGAGTCCTTGCGGGAAGACGGACTCCCGTCGGTCAGCGACCGAGATGCAGCAGACACTTTCCTGCCTTGGCCGAGGGAGGATGCAACAGAGGGCTTCCGGTAAGTCCCGCCGTTCGGGGAGCTTCCAGTGCTAAGTATCCCGCCCGACGTTTGGCTTGGTCGTCGAGCTTCTTGCTCCTCCAAAGCGCCTAGCTCCTCGTAGCTAGGTGTTGACGATACGCCGGGTGTTGCGGCGGGGGTGCCGATCGGTTCGCTGGGAACTTGAGGCTGCGGACTTCCATGCTTGGGGAAACTTTCAAGGACGTTGGAGGAAACGTTCAGAGTTTCGAGCCTCAGACAATGCCAAATCTCGGGTGGCAGCTTTCTCAGATTGCATTCCCTCAAGTTGAGATACTTGAGCTCTGTCAGGCAGCCGATCGTGGCAGGAAGAGCAGCGAGGGGATTTTTGATCATGCTGAAGTGCTCGAGCTTGCGCAACCTGCCAATGTGAGGTGACATTGACACAAAGTGATTCTTGTCCAAGATGACCTTTGTTAGATTAGGCACATTTTCGAAGAAAGTGTCACGCAACTGAACAAGCTTCGCAGAGGCGATATTGAGAGACGTCAATGTGGGCATAGGTGCGTCAATTTCAAACTGGGTCATAGGACAATGGTCAAGTGCCAAAGTCCTGAGCCTTGGGAACGATCCTTTGAACTTCGATATGGCATTGTGGCCAATGGCTACTTGCTCAAGGCGAGGGAGAACACACAGAGTGTCAATATTCGTGATTTCATTGAACCTAGCGTCAATTTCTTTCAAGTTGACGAGATCCCTGAAGGTATCGTCGAGAGCACCCCTGACTATGTTGTTCGTCATCCAAATCCGCTCGAGTGTTGCGAGCTTGCCGATTTGTGGCAACTCCGAGATATTGTTGAAACTAATGTCCAGGTCGACTAAGCTCTTCAGGCCGCACAGGAGGTCAGGGAAAACCTTGAAATTGTTTGACGATATGTTGAGGCTTCGTAGATACTGGAAGTTACCGAAGTAATTAGGCAACTTAGTGAGCCTATTGTTAGCCATTTTTATGCTGACAAGTCCGTGCAACCTATCAAGGTTCGCATGGGTCAGATCCTCCAAGAAGTTATTAGAAACGTCCAGATATGTCAGCCGACTCGCAAGTCCAAAACTTGCAGGAAGCCGGAGAGCCTCATTCCCAATGAACTTGATTTCGCGCAGGTTAATGCATCCCTGAATGAAGTCCTTTGGTACGTCCAGAGCCAGGTTCTTCGACAGGTTTAGCGATATGATCTCAGGGGCCTTTTTGTAAAGACCAATTGGTATTGTGACAAGGCTCCGATTCGACAAATCCACATGGCTGAATTTCTGTTGAGCTTTGCCAAGGGGATCATTGCCATCAATGATGTAGCCAGTGATCCTAGCCGGTAGGAACGTGAAACGCAAAATGTAACTGTGATCTTCCCGGCCGACCTCCTCGATACGGTCTTTCTCGGTATAGCCCACTTGTTCGAGCATTCGTCTCTGCATGAGTATGGGCATCTCGGTCTGATCAAGTTGTCTCGAAAGGTCATTCTTTTGCATGACTAGTTCGTAATTACTGATATGCTCGGTGAGGAAAGACTTTCGGCTGAGCCCATGCACCAGGTCTGCAACGGTGGCGTATAACCCACCCGAGAGCGTAGCGAATGTAGCATCGGGACGGAAGATGCGTATGTACCAATTCGGTCCTTCCGGCTCGGTAATTGTTGGACCAGGTTCAGAGGTGTCCTGGGGCAGTATCGTAGACGGCTCATTCTGCTTTTTCACATGCCAACTTTCCGGGGCGTCCCAATTGCCTGCGGGCACCGCATCACGCCGTCTTGTTTCCTCGGACCGGATGGAGGCACCATCGAACATCTTGCTTTTTGCGTTCGGTGATGGTGGGTTTACAATGCCTTCCATGTGAGTAAGGTCTGTATCGAGTTCCCACACGTTGGATCTGTCAGGTTGTCTGATATCCTTTGCGGGAGGAACCTCATTGCCATGACCTCGACGACCTCTTAATTTCGCAGAACTGATGGCTAAGCCTTTACCGTCTTTTTTGCGCTCATTATCTCCCGAATCGGCCAAGCGAGAGGAAGTTCCGCTCTCAATGCTGCCCTGTCGTCCACGCCTGGCTGGCGAAGCTTCACGCCGAGACAACTTTGAAGCGGCAGCCTTAGTGGTCTCCTGTACTGCCTTTGACCCGGTAATGTTCTTCAAATGACCGTGTTTCGGACGGCGTATTTTGTCGAGGAAAGACCGCTTACTCGTTTGTGCCCCAGGCGAATTTTGACCCTGTTCTCTGGAGTAGGCACTTTGAACGCTCGGAGTTGGGCTGGTCGAACGACCAACAAGTGTCGTAGTCGAAGTCATCGGAGTTGGGTAATTTAGGCTGCCTTCTCTAGACGGGCGAAGACCTAGAGACAAGTCATCCCGTCCCGTCGCCGGGCGATTAGAATAGCCTGCTAAATCACCAGCGGCTGTCGGCTTCTCTTCCTTGCTTCGCGAATGGCGGTGGCCGCTGAAATGCCGCCGAGATTGGTCTCTCTGGGACACCGACCCCCGTTGGCCCTCAGCCGTCGTTGTGGGTGCTTCTCGGACCGGGGCTTCGCCATACTGGGGTATGTCCTAAAATAGATTCAACATCAGTCTCCTCCTTCTCAAACCTACTCCCCAGTCACGTGATATTCAACAAGCAGACGATGACTTGCTGCTGACTGAAACTGAAGTGAAGCATACTAGGCGTTGAAACTTACATTGAAACTTTGATATAACCAGGGGGTAATTTCGCTCGAAGGAAGAGGGGTATGAGGTCTCGCTTGATTCGGAGCCGGTGAAGTTCCTGGGTTTCGTGAGCCATCAGAATTGGCTCTCTCGCGTGCTCGGAATTGGTCGAGAGAGGAAGGCTTTGTGGTCGAATTTTGAGTGATATTGTCCGAGTCGTGCCTGGGATCCCCATTTCCAACATATTCATCGCCGAAAAACCCTTGCAGCTTCTTTTTGAAAAGCGCGCCAGCACTAGACTTGGAACCTTGGCTACTGACAGTCATGGCGCTGGCAACAGAAGGCCTTCGATGATCGCCATTGTAGTCTAATTCTAGAGGTTCGCTTGCGTATGTCTGGGCCGTTCCCGGACGAAATAAGTTGGATGCAGGAGACGCCTCCTGCTCGGAATAGTCATTAAAGAAGGTTGACGGGCCATCATTAGGTGCCATGGTGGGAGAAGAAGCGAAAGAGGGTTCTGTATCCTGCTGGGAATTGTCCGGCGGATTCAGATTTAGTTGTGGCGGCCGATTGTTCGAGTTCGCTGTTGGTGAAGTGCCGGGATCCTCAGGCCCCAGCAAATTCAGGGCCTTTCTGTGGCTGCCAAATTGAGGAGGTTTACGTTGATCTTTTGGGGCGAAATCTGAGCCCCAAGAAAAGATGGAAGAATAGAGATCATTTGGGTCTTTGATTGTTGGCGATGTGCAAGTCTGTGGATCTGGCCTGGTAGTGAGTCAGTAAACTATCAACAGAAATAGAAGTCATTGTGAGCCATTCGCCTCCTGTCTCTTTCGAACATCCGATCAGATAGCACGCTTGCAGTGACTGGGCGGCAACATGATCTAGGAACGGAATGACAGCATTCACCAAGACGTAAGTGAAAGTAGGAGATCCAGACGACATGACGACAAACACAGTAGAGCGTGTCTAGGAGAAAATTCCGAAGACATGCCAGCACTGTACATGGCAAAGGTAGCCGGTGTTCACATTGTTTCCGCAACAGCTATAACCTATGCATCACCAACGCCAGCCCCATGACAGCTACATCTGCAACCTCCGACCAGAAGCGGTATAAGGGGAAAGGAAGAGCGTGCAGGGAAGTTTCGCCTACCTATCCGTGTCTCTGAACCCCGATAGTGGAGAAACACTGCGCGCATTCGAAGGTTCATGATTATGCTGAGAGCGCTGGCTTCGACCTTCTCTAACAGTCTCTTGCGACAACCAGCTGTGCGCCCCTGAGCTCTCCGAGCTGCGTCGCCCCCCGGATTGGTCACTGTTTCGATGCGACATGCTTCTGACTTATGACCAGTTTGTGCGGGGAGGGGGCGTGGCGAGAAAACGACCGCCTGTCACCAGAAGCGGTTGCCGAAGAGGGAAATAGGGGGAGGGAGGGATAGCATGAATGAGGTTGAAATCGAATTTAGGGTGACAAAACGTTGAAGGGATTATAAGCTCGTGAAGGTGTCGTGCGATAAACTGCTGGAAGATCCGATCGGAAGGCTGATCTCGAATAGCGTGGGGATATAGATACTGTGTGGTCGGTATAGGCAAAGATTATATAAACTCTAAAAAGTAACCAGAACGGCCTCAGCGAAGATGCACCACCGGAAAGGGAAGGCTTGCCACAGGTAGTTATCACAGTACGAACAGTATACGATCGTGGCACGGAGTTTAGCGTCGGGCGCGACGGTGTCAAGACGTGCTTCATGTTCTGGAGGGTGAGCGGCAGCGGTCAGGAAACGCCATCGCACATTCTGGGACGAGGACAGCCAGGCCTGCGACAGGCTCAAGAATGACGGCAGGTGGGGTGGTAAGGGAGAAAAGGGGGTGGGACGGGGAGAGGAACAGGAGAGTTTGGGGGAATTAAGAAAGATGGGAAGAAGAGGGGGAGGAGAAGAGAACTGGGAGACGAAGTCAGAGGACCACCAGCATGAACAGGAAAGGTGAGGTTCGCGTGGATGGAGTTTGGGTGGTGGTAAGTTGGTGGTGGTGGTGACGGTCGGCGGGAGGAGTGAACCTGCGCAGAGTCGGAAAGGCGTTGAGGCTCTGACCACGAGCACCCGCTAAACCGGACCGAGCAGCAGTAGCAGCAGTAGCAGCAGCTCCCTCTTTTGGACTTTTGGGGGGAGGGGGAAAGGTTCAGACTCTGGTGGACCGCTGCTCGGAAGCTACTGTAAGCTCCCTCCCAAGAAAGTCCCCAACTGGTTTGACCAGTGGGCATGATGTCAAGATCCGACTGGTCTATTCCTCTGTCGCTCCGAAAGGGTCGTACCGATTGGGGCAAAGTCCCGATACCTAGAGGCTTGAAGTTTGGCATTTCCGGCACGAGAAATCTTATTATTAAGATTTAATCCGCCAGCTCAGATTCACTTTGCGAACCATTTAGGTAGCTTTCAAGGGTCGTTTCCGGGGCATGCATGGTCCGTGAGGATGTCCGTGCTTTAACAGGATACATACACTACGGCAGATAATCACAGCTAGTTAGCTTGCAATAAAGCTACCTAGCACACAACACCTCTCTGAATGCCGGGATCCCCGGGAGACATCCCAGGGCTCTTGGCCGGCGGATTTTAGTCAACTCAATATTTGACGGTTAAAGCGGCAATGGTTGAATGGCTGAGAATCCGAGCAGCTGATGATACCTCATTAGTTTCAGCTGTCTATCACCAGCGAACGGAGTATCTATGGTCAACACTACTGAACCTGCCTACCAATCAAGTCCAATGTTATCCCAATCCTGAGCAGGGACTCATGCACATGAGCGATTGTGGCGTTCCGTTGATCGTCAAATCATCGCACTCTTGGTAACTAAGGAGTCTATTGGCTTCGAGGTTGGGGCTTCCTATCCATTTGGGGTCTGAACTTTCCAGGTCACTGTGTTGAACAGATCGCATAGAGATATCTACTTTAAGACACATACATATAGTAGTATAGAGACATGTTGGACCCAAATAGTACTGGCCTGGTGGCCCATGCTCTTGAGGGATATTACTCCGAATAAGCAGCAAGACTTTCGTCCTTGAACCCCCACTGGCTCAACCCCACACCGTCACTGAACTTTTCTTTTGCGCCCGTCCTTCCCCTTGAGGAATCCCGGATAGCTCTGTTATGTACGACCTGGTTATGATTCCGGACCCCTTTTGAAAGAAAGGGGTCTTTGATTGCCACGGGGGTTTCACTATGGTTACAAGAGAAATTTGTGTGCAACCAAGGACTCTCTGAAACATACCTTCTTGTTTCAAATACATTTTTCTCCTACTACTACTAGACTATCCCTTCAACCATTGTGTTGTACAAGGGGGAGAGAATTGGGAGTGATGCTAAGAACTGAGGTACGTAGAAGAGTCAGAGGAAAATAAATATGCATTGATACACCTGACCGTCCTGACGGATGCGGTACAAGGTAGATAGTTGCTGTAAGTTTAGACAACTTCAAGCTCTTCTAAGTTTGCGGGTGTACAAGGCAAATGACACATCCCATGTTAGTAAGGTTAACCGAGCTGGATGATGGCGAAAGACCACTAGTCAGGGGCCCCTGAGAAGGTAGCGAACCAGCAGCATCAATCTAAGAGCAATTTTCTCAACGCCTGTTCAGCAAAATTGCTTTTGTCGCACAAGGAGAAGAGCAATGTTGATTTGAGACCAAGCTGTATAATCCCACTACCATATCTTCGTTCAATTCATCGGTTTATTTTATACTTCTGTATTATTTTCGAGAATCGGTTAAATTGTCAAATGCTATAGATGTTAGGGAATGCCGCAGCTTGTTGTCTCATATTACTCGAAATGTCGAGCATGTACTCTGTAAAATGGAAAGGCAATGTTAAATAGTTTAGTCAATTACGGTGTTCTTGTCCGGGTCCCAATGGCTACTAACTACATGTCCTAGTAGAAGCCTTCACTTCCTGGAAGTTCAATGTGGTAAGTACTACTTCCCCATTATATTTCAAGTGCTTCATAGGACGCCGTCGAAATATACTACTAGGCAGCCACTAGTCAGTATTACTATATCATCATTCGCAATATTTCAGCGCACAACAACATCGGGTCCTTGGGTGTTTACTAGTGAATATATATACTCCGTACAAAGTCTGCTACTATCGGCCCATTTCTGCATGGACCGATTGGAAAGGACACCAACCTGGAGCACTACTAATTTTAACATGCAGACATCACAGTTGACCCGCATTATGGGGCGCGGTAGAGATGCATCTCTATGAGCAGATCGGAAGTGCTCCATAGTCGGATTAATAATTCCGAATGACACCTTGCAGGGGGCCGAGGAAGACAAAAGAGGATCGCTTGAGATTGTGTCAGAATAAATAGAGATTATCTTATATTATGGACGACCCTGTCTGATCCAAGGCAGCCCTACATCCTACTAGGGGCATGGTGTATAGTGACGATTTCCACATTCGGTTATCATGGACTGTAATTCAGACCCGAGCTCTAGATGTGCGAAGAGACTAAGAGCCTGGCACGATTACTTGTAGCTTGCAACGATGTCATACTGTCTAAGCACGTAGCCGATGAATGTTCGAATCGGGAACTTGATCAGTTCGTATCTGGTTGAAAGTCAATTTCTTACAATGGTTCCCCAGAAGACACCAACGACTGACCGATAGATATACTTCGTTGCCGTCAAGCCACAGCATCGCTCTGATATCAGCGGCAAAGCGGGGCATGTCAATTAACCATGGTGGTTCATTAATTATCCGTGAACAAGGCTTGAATTAGACAGGGGCTGTCTCACCTGAAAATGACACGACAGGGGATTACGAGTGATCAGGATTTTGGTCTACGTGAAGCTAGTCTACTTCCTGTGGCAAGTGGAGCGTGGACATGCATCGGAACTGGTAGAGAGGCCCACGAGCAAAGCCTGCAGCAGACCGGAGTGATGCATGCCAAAGACACTGGCCCGGAGCTACGTTTTGTAGAAGGGAACTTGTTGTTTTGTGGTTCTAGATCAACAGGGTCCCGATAGCCTGATAGGCGCAGGTGAAAAAAGAGGAGGCTGGGGGTGGAGCGGACGGGCGGTGATCGGCTCCAACTCAGGTGGCGGTTGATGCTATTGTTGGAAAAAGCCTAAACCCGCACGACCACGTCCTTGAGCAGTCGATGGCTGCACATGGTATGATGGAGAGGACGAGATATTTGGGTGTAATACGAAGTACGCAGTACTTATTTGCCATTTAATGAGATGCGCCTAATCTCAAGTGATGGTCCTTACTGGTGTTGTGATTTGGACTGACGGGTAGGCAGCTTGTTGCCTATTCATGTAAGCAAAGCTATTACTTTGGTGGGAAGTGGGCGGCGCCTGCCGCTGGGAATGTCAGATCCTTCATCGATATACATCTGGAACACAGGCAGTTAATAAACCAACTCATGTAGAGAGTGAATTACCAACCAAGCCGATGGATCTAACTCATTGCACTGGGATAATACCTTTGCCTGCTTCGTAAGAGAGATCATTCAATCTCATTTTCTCGAGGTCGCATCCTCTACGTAAGGTACAGTCATGGTCGATACCATATAGCCAATCAGCGGGGCGGATGGGGCGGTGATGAGGCCCCATGAGCGACCCGGTGACTGCCCGATCGGGCATAATGGCGATGACGGGCCCGAGATGGAGCAACAGAGAAAGCGAGGAGGCTGGACCAAGAAAACCATCAGTCCTACCTGTCGATGGAGCACAAGGAGTCGGAGCTGTCCAGACGGACGGCGGGACTTGCACCTTCCTTCGCAGTTAATTTCTCCTGTGCCTTAAATACGATTGCGTTCCTACTCTTGGCTTGCAAATGATGGCTGCCTCGAGTTTGACTCCTCTAAACCACCCCCGGCACCTTCCTGCGCCGTGACTTCACCCGCCAAAGTGAACTTGCATCAACACCGCATTGATCCTCAATACCTGTCCATTCTCCTGTCTAATATTCCTCGTACCCCGTTTTTCACCCCTCCTCCCCTTCATCAAAAGGAAGATACGCAATACGCTGGTTATCGAACTCGGTCCGCCCTCTCGACTTGTACCGTGATTGCAGTCGACGACGTTAATAATTGAATCACCGCCATAAGTTGTTCTCACCATGAGATTTCCGCTTGTTAGCTCGACACTCGCTCTTCTCTCTAGCGCCAGCTTAGTTGCAGCGCAGACATACACCAATTGTAACCCACTGAAGAAATGTAAGTGTCTCGATCGTGCCCACAATGAGCATGCGCAGCTAACACTTCTAAAGCTTGTCCTGCGGATCCCGCACTGGGGAAATCTGCGAGCTATGACTTCACTCAAGGGAGTTCCTCCGACTTTACGGCAACCGGTAGCCCGACCTACGGTAAAAATGGCGCCGAGTTCACCGTGGCTAGTCAGGGCGATGCGCCATTGATTCAATCCAACTGGTACATCATGTTTGGACACGTGGAATACGTAATCAAGGCTGCCCCTGGAACGGGAATTGTCAGCAGTGCTGTTTTGCAGTCAGATGATTTGGATGAGATCGACTGGGAATGGCTTGGAGGAAATGACCAGCTTGTGCAAACCAACTACTTCGGCAAAGGAGATACAAGTAGTTACAACCGTGGAGCTACCCATAATGACCCTGGAAACCATGACGACTTTCACACCTATACCGTGGACTGGACGAGCAAGCAAATTGTCTGGCAGATCGATGGCACAACGGTCAGAGTGCTTACGCCGGATACTGCTGACACGAATCAGTACCCACAGACGCCCATGGTGGTTAAAGTAGGAATCTGGGCTGGAGGTGATCCCAGCAACCCTCAAGGTACCATCGGTGAGTGTCTAGCCATCTATCACTACAGTATCTAGTTTCCACTGGTTGCAATTTACTGATATCTTTCTTAGATTGGGCTGGAGGCACGACTGACTACAGCGCTGGACCCTACACAATGCATTTGAAGTCACTCAAAGTGACGGACTATTCGACCGGCTCGTCATATTCATATGGTGATGAGACTGGTGATTGGACGTCAATCACTGCCAACGGGGGTCAGGTTAATGGAAACATCGGGGCCGACACAATGACCTCCATTGAGTCAGCCCCAACTGTAACGTCGACAGTTGCCAGTATTCCTATCCCTTGGAGCGGCACTCATCGTGAAACATCCAGCTTCGTGACTCCAGATGTGTGGCCTTGGGTTGCGACAGCAACATCGACATCGCTCCCTGCTGGCTGGACTTATTCGGGCTCTCGACAAATCCAGCCGCCCAGTGCGGCTTCTGTGAGTGAGCATTTCCCTTAGCACCCTTTTATTCAGGCCTCAAGAAACCACGCTAAAACGGTACTGTTCTTCATAGTCTTCTTCCCGGTGTATATCAGCCTCCTCGCAATCTCGGCCGGCCTCATCCTCCCCCTCCGCCTCTAAGTCCCGCTCGAGAACGGCAAGCTGGACTGCTTCCTCGACGAGTGCTGCTGGCCAAACCAGTTCCGCCACTCATGTTGGTACCTCCACTACGGCCAGACACCTCTCTCCTACTTCGACCGATCATGCAGCCCCAAATGTAAATGCTGCAGGAAGACAGGATGCAACTTACATTGGAATGAATGTGATGTGGGTGCTTATTAGCACACTTATCATGCTCTGAAGCCCTGCGCAACGACCGTTGAAACATTGATCAGGTCTATTAAATTATCAGCACCGCTACTCGACGACAGTTATGCAATACGACACGACGACTATTAACACGACATTACGACGAAGTGTATATGATGGACGGCCCTTTCCTTCTTTGTTGTTTTTGATAGAGATCTTCATGAGCTATGTACAGCATAGGTTTGGCGTTGGGACACGAAAGAGGCGAGTCAGACGAGCTCGCTAACTGCACCATGTGCTGTTGCTCAATTGGATTCCAATTGGCGTTGGTAGTTCTTAATCAATAATATTGGCTTTGATCGACAGAATCTTTCAGTGTACATCTGTAGTCGTTAGTCATTAAGTTCATATTTCTGTAGAAGTGACAAAAGGGCAGAATGAATGATAAGTAGCAACAGCGTTTGATCGGATATCTGTGGACCAGTCAGTTAACTACAGATATTGCTCCCTTTCCAAAGATGGCAAAGTCCATAATACAGACCCTTGATAAGTCTTCAGACCGCAGATCATTTCCAAGCCCTTCCCGAGAAAGACGCTCCCATAGAAGATGGTCGAGACTAATATAGGATGTCACAAAATATATTGAACAACAGTATAGACGCACGACGTTGGTACCGCAGCCACCGTAATCCCACCCACTCCTAGAATGCATTCGTTTGAAAGGCCGGAGCCAGTATCAGTGTGAAGAGCACCTTGTGTGGACAGGCAATCGGCAACTGAACATTGTACTAACTAAATCGTAATTACTCCGATACCATAGCTACTACTATCATCAACAGTTTGAACGTTAAGTCTATGTTGTATCTTCTTTTCTGCTAGGTGCCTTGAAGTATCTTAGTAGAAAAATGCATCGAAATTTATACTAAATAGTGTAAAAGTCTGAATTGTGCAGTGCATTCTATGGATCCGTACTGATAGTAATTGATGGCGTGAGATTTCCTGTCTTCACGGTCTATGAGGATATATGTATGACTTATTACGAGAGAGGGAAGGGTAACTAGATTTCCTAGGATGTTGCTGAGCTTGGTTCAGACTGTGATGGAAGTGATGTGACTCAGTTATGGAGACTGCAGTACGAATGAGGTTCGTAAAAGATATTGAAATTTGATGTGCTGAGCAATTGATGAAAGAAATGAGACTACAATGGTACGTAAGAAGTCCTCCCAGCAGAATACAATAAACAAAAGAAGCAGGGACTGTCGTGAGGTTCAGTTTGCCCATTCCTTAGCTCGGTTCTACACTGCTTTTTCTCTTATTTCTTTCCCCTCCTTTCCATTTGTCCTCCTTCATATCACTCGAAAACACAGTTCAACTCGCATGCCGCATCCAAGGTGACCTGAAATTTCAACAGCGGATGCTCGACCTTGTCCTTCCCGGCCGGCGGCACAGCGCTCAGCGACTCGTAGGCCTGCAAGATTCTCACCACCGTATATCCCATCTCAACCATGGCGAACTGCTGTCCCAGACAGATCCTCGGCCCGCCATTAAACGGAATAAAATGCCACGGCTTCGGCACCCAACCACCCATCCATCTCTCCGGAATCCACTTCCCAGGGTCAAAGTAGCCCTGACTCCCAGGGGGGCGGGTAACGCGCCGGATCCCTCTGCATCATTATGGCCGAGTAGATCATCCGCGTGTTGGCACGAACACCTACAGGTCGGTTGCCATCGGCGCCACCGCCGCGGGGGAGGGTCGTATCTTTTAGTGAACATTGAATGGAACCACTGGATGGAAACGGTTCGTTTCGTTTAACACAGCAGTGAGATATTTCATTTTATGAGGTCAGTGTACGTGGGTTTGCGTCCGGATGGGCCCAGACCGAGTCGGAAGGTGACTTCGGATCTGAGGGCTGCAATGACAGAGAGGTTGCGCGATGGCTTGAAGAAGAAGAAAGCCAGAGCCATGGCAGTAGTGTCACGGCCGGCGAGCAAGATGGCGGTTGGTTAGTTCCGAGTGACTTGGGGGTCTCTGATGAAGCGGGCTAGGGTGTGCATGAATGGTTTTTTTTGCTCCGCGCAAGTCTGGTCGAGATCTTCGGGGCTAAAGGATAAGGCACGTTGGATGAAGGGTGCCATAAAGTCGTTTATTATCATGAGATGTTGTCGAAACTTTATGCTCGGGATTGAAGGGGCTGGATTAGCGCTGGATCAGTGATATTTACAGGTCAGTGATATTTACAGGTGAAAAATATGGCAGAGGGGAATTTAGAGAATGTACATAGCCGTAGAAAAAGATCTCTCCCTATCGGTGTTGTACGTAGCTGAAGGCTTTGGCGAACCTGGTGGCTGGATTCTACAGTCTCTTGGTACTTTCGCCGAAGAGATAGGCTGTCGCAATATCTAGGCTGTATCGGAGGAACAGAGGAGTCACATCAACGACCTTATTGCCCTTGGGCCCTGCCAGGAGGGGGATCGAGTGTTGGACATAATGATCGAAGGGCTCTGTGTCCACGATGCTGTCCCTGGTGAACATGGGCCGGATAAGTTGACGCCAGCGGGACCATTGTTCGCCGTCTGTGACGAAGATACTGTCGCCCACGAACTTTTTCCAATCGTGGCGGAAAGCCTCACCTTTTCCAAAGTCCACAAACTGGCCAGTGAGCAGAGCTTTGATATTCTCGGGGTACTTGGTGATGATGACTCGGGTTGAAATACCAAAATCCAGTTTAACTGTTTGAACATGGTCCTTCCATGGCTGACACGCCATGGGCAGTTTCCATAAGGTTCTGCAAGTGAGTGAGATCCTCACATCGCCTATTTGCCATCACACAGCCGTAGATATTATCGAGTGCTGGGGACATATAGGTTAGCCTATCATCATTGTGGGACTGGCGTGCCGGTGATGCTGGCAGTCGGGCATGTAGTATAAACAAACCGTATGGCAATCGGAACCGGATGCGAGGGGCCCTTAGGCCCAGTCGAGAGATCTTCAAAGACACTTGGATTTTACGTAGAGGACAAGCAAGGAAGAAGACCCCTACGAGGCAAGCGGATGCCTTCATGGGGCTCGTCTGTGCAGCGAGATATTCAAGCATGGTGCCTGCACAGGAGCTCCTGGACAGAAGCAGTGGAAGTTATGGTATAAACAATTTTTGCAAAAACACGGCGCAGAAATGCATTCAGATAGTATGACTAGTCATGCACTACGACAAGTCCACGAGTTCCCTGAAGAAAAGAAGCTCGACTACGTACCGGCCAGACAAGATGCAAGCGCGCCCCCTCCTCTTCTTTGAATGAATCTCTGATTTGATTGCTCCGCTCATTAGTGACCACTAACCCTGCACATTGCTAGATAATTAATTAAAATGGCTGCTGAACTGGAATCCGAAGCCAGAGCTGGCTGAGTAATGCAATCTAACACATCTGGATGTACGTAGCAGCATTGCTGGTATGGGGCGTGGATCCCGCGTAAATGGTCAAGCTCTTGGGCCATATCTGTGCCGGATAGAAACAGCAGATGTTCATGAATGACGGCAGGATGTGATATGAAATCACATGCCGAAAGCATTTGAGGTGAATTGGTAGATGCGAAATCTCCGGCATCTCCTTTTGAGCATATCGCTGCAGACTCGCCAGTTGGCCGCTGCGCCACGGCAAGTACATGGCACGTGACTATTGTGGCGCGGGACTTTCATCATCGGCGAAGCAAAGTTCCTGCGACGGATACCAGATCTCTCCCCAAAACATCCCTCCCCTCCCCTCGACTATTCCTCTATCCTGTGTGGCCTTCGATTTAGGACAATCTTTGGCTTTGGGAACTCCACTATATAAACTAGCGAATTGTCTCAAAAGCGCCTTCTGCGTTCAGTGGCGCGGCTCTCTACGATACCCCGTGCCGTCCCTCCTACTTTTCCTCGTTTATTACGTCTGTGTCACTCCTAGATCGCCCTTCAGCACTCGCGCGCTTGCATTATGACTACAATGGTCGCTGCTGGAACCCCGCTCGCCGAAGCGCTCGGTCATGTCATTCCGCCGAAGCTGGTCGAGATGGGATGGAGCTCCGACGGTGGCGACGACTCAGCCTTAACCGAATATGTGATCTTGATGCTGGTGAACGGCAAGACCCAGGAACAAATTGCTGGCGAAATCTCTCATGATCTTCTCGGCGGCCTCGGTGAAGGCGATACACAGGCTCTCGATTTTTCGAGATGGCTTTTCGAACAAGTCGAAATTCTCAACCAGCAAATCAATGGTGGGGGTGCCCCGGCACCCAACGAGCCTTCTTCCGCACAGGCAATCCCGTCATTTGGGGATCAAGAATCTACTCCTACGCAAATGTCCGGCTTTGACGGCAACGCGCAGGATGCCGATATGAGCATGGGTGATGCAACCCAGGGCGACTCGATGTGGGTTTCCGCTCCTTCCCTCCATATCCACATTGGCGATAACAACTAACCTGTCATTTTCTTTCAGACCGACGGGACCGAAGGCTATGCGCAATGGTCGTGGTGGTGGACGTGGTAGAATGCTCAACCAGATAAATCGCTCGATGGACCGTGGGGACTCGGCTTTGCATCGAGTCCGTGGTCAAGCTGGCGGACGCGTCAACTCTCACGGCCGCGAGCACGGAAAGGGCCGTTTCAATCAGAATGGAGGCGGCAGAATGCCCGGTGGCCGTCAGATGGGTGGGATGAACATGCCCGGCATGATGAACATGACTCAGTCGGATCAGATGCACCTCATGTCTCTCCTTGAGGAGCAAGCTCGTATGATGGCGCAAATTATGCCGGGTTTTGTTCCTCCGGCAATCAACCCAGCCTTCCAGCAAAATGGCTCCCAACAGGGCCGTTCCTTGTTTGATCGAGTCGAACGTCAGCATGGCCATCGGCACCGCGGCCAGCGTCACAACAACCACCACGAACAGTCCGGAGATGTTGATATGGATACGAAACCCGACCAGGCCGGACAGGAAGGAGGCCAGGACGAAAGCAATACCAACAGTGTTTGTCGATTCAACCTCCGGTGCACCAGGAGAGATTGCCCGTTTGCACACCAGTCGCCCGCTGCCCCTGAAGGCGCCCCGGTCGATGTTTCGGATATTTGCACCTACGGAGCTGCTTGTAAGAATCGCAAGTGTACCGGTCGCCATCCTTCACCGGCCGTCAAGTCGGCACATCAGGCGGAGGAGCTCTGCAAATTCTTCCCCAACTGCGCCAATCCTCATTGTCACTTCAAACACCCAAGCATGCCCCTCTGTCGGAATGGAGCCGATTGCTCCACGGAAGGCTGCAAGTTTACTCATATCCAAACTCCATGCAAGTTCACTCCTTGTCTTAACCCGAGCTGCCCTTACAAGCATGCCGAGGGCCAAAGGGGCGCATTCTCGGACAAGGTGTGGACTCCTGGCTCGAAAGAGCATGTGAGCGAACGGAAGTTTGTTTCTGAGGAGGGTACAGAGGAGTTGATTAAGCCTGACACGGCCGGAGAAGGTTCTCAGAGTCAGGAGATCGCGACATAGATTTAGGCGTTGGATCGACTTGACCACGTTTCTTTTGATGATTCCACATTTGTCCAATTCCCCATATGATGCCGGAGAGATCTCATGTATTATTTTCAGTGTGCGCGCGGGTGCTTACTTGGGAGGGCGTTCAATTTCGATCTACTTTATGTTATGGTCATGGCAATGGCAGTAAAGAATACTTACGGTGGCTTTGTAAATAGAATCTGGATATCATGAGATTGCTTATGTTCTGCATGACCTAGTCTGCCTGTCCTTTTTAGTCTTGTAATAAGTAGTTTTGTCGTTGGGGACCTTCGTAGTAACTGGAGTGCGTATGCCAGTCGCGAGTCTGAACTCTTACTGCGGTCGGCCATCGGAGCTTCTGCTTGCGGCCCCTCCGCTCCGCAGCTCTTCCGCTTCCTCCACCCTGCTGAGCAGCCCTGGACACTTGGCTGCTGATCCCAGTGTTTTTCAGTATCGCTAATATGCGGTTACCATGTGCTTCTAGCCGTGTGTTCCGGCAAGTGCGAGTGCCATTGGCGCTCTCCCGCAGGGGACAGAGGCACGCTCTGCATACTAAACAGTTTGACGCTGCCGTCATAGGCGGTGGCATCACCGGTCTCACAGCAGCCTACCAGCTATCGCGCGATCCGTCGTGCTCCAAAGTCACGCTTTATGAAAAGTCCTCCCACCTGGGAGGCTGGCTCTCATCCGAGCAGATCCCCGTCCCTGGCGGTCATGTCGTGTTCGAGTATGGTCCGCGGACCTTGAGGACGAGTGCTCCCTCGTGTCTCCCCATGATGGACCTGGTAAGCCAGGACGCCAGTAGCTTCACCCGAAGCACGCACGGAGAATCGCTTATGGCTAACAATGCTGACTCACCGCTGTAGATAATGCAGATGGACTTACTGGATGATGTTCTGATCAGCGACAAGAAATCGCCCGCGGCTCAAAACCGGTACATCTACTACCCCGATCATCTCGTGCGCCTGCCATTTCCACCCACAGAGGGATTGCTGAAGACAGCCTGGACGCTCTTGATGGAGCCATTGTTTGAGACTTTTGTACAGAGTGCTTTGTTCGAGAAGTCAAAAAGAGCTGTCAGTGGCGATGTCTTCTTCCATGATGAGTCGGTCGCGGATCTCGTTTCACGTCGATTATCCCCCAAGATATCGGAGAACCTCGCTTCTGCGGTCATGGCTGGCATTTTCGCGGGAGACGTAAACCGCTTGAGTGCAGAGATGGCCATCGGCTATGTACGGGAGCTTGAGAAGAGGTATGGGTCTATAGTGGATGGCATGATGGCCCAGAGGGCATCAGAAACACGTGCTATGCCAATGGATGAGTTCCTAGCGTTGGAATCGCTCGCATCTAACAGGGATGCTCGATACTGGAAGAGCCTGCGGGCGGTGGTCTCAGATGCTAGCGTGCTTACATTGCGGAACGGCTTGGGACAACTAACAGATGCTTTGGCTGTTCGACTCAGGAGTTCCAGTAACGTGGAAGTCCTGTCGGGAACAGAGGTAACCTCGCTCAGCCAAAATCCGGACACTCGGGACTTGACTGTGAGTTGATCCCTTGAATCTCTTTGCTTTTACCAGACCGAACGGATTGAAAGGCTGACATGAGTATAGATCGGGTTCGGGAAGAACGAGTCGAAGACTCACAACCGTGTAATTGCTACCCACGCGCCTTCCAGTCTCGCCCGACAGATAGAGAACACAAAGGTGGGTGTCGTACCTTCTGATACAATCCGCGACCTGGCACAAAACAACTACGCAGTGACTGTCATGGTGGTCAATCTATATTACGAGGATCCGGACCTGGTTCCAGTTCAAGGGTTCGGATACCTTCTACCTAGCTCGGTTCCTTTTGAAGAGAATCCTGAACGGGCCTTGGGGGTTATCTTCGGGTCCCAGTCCAGCGAAGGACAGGACACTGCACCCGGCACAAAGCTCACCGTGATGATGGGTGGCCATTTGTGGGACGGCTGGAGAGAGTCTGACTACCCTGACCCTGATTCAGCAATTGAAATGGCCCAGACCTTGCTTCACAGACACCTAGGAATCAAGACGGCGCCATCTGTGGCACGTGCCCGATTGCTCCGCGATGCGATACCCCAATATACAGTTGGCCACCTGTCCCGCATGAAAGAGCTCTCGCAATCTGTTCGGGATGACTTTCATAAGCGCCTCACCTTAGCTGGGGCATGGTACGGCACTGTGGGAATTGGCGTAGTGGACTGCATCAGACAAGGTTACTTAGCGTCGTCGTATGGTGTTGGGTCCAAGAAACTTGGCCCTGGAGATGGCCGTCGTCCTTGGGCCAAGCATGACTTCCATAATTGGCAGCTGGAAGGCGGCATAGTTACTTCCCCGGTTCGGTTCGATAACGTTCACATTACAGAGCGTCAGCATTACTAGGACAGACCGAAATGGGCCTACGATGTTTATAAATAGTATGTAAGATACCAAATGTATGACTACTTATCTGCAGTATGGGGAGGAAAGCAAATATGATTTCGCTAGCGAAACCACATGTGTCAATTTGCTACCGTGAGAAGCTATTGAATAGAAAATAAGCAGATATGTAACGATGTTACTAGGTGTGTCTTCCATCCGTGTTTTGCCATGGTCCGTAGACTGCCACGGGTGGCTTATGTCGGCAGAAGGATAGATAGCCGGGGCGAGATACCCGCAAGACCCAGGATGTGTAGCGAATATCTTGATATGCTTTGGCTCTAGTGCTGAGAAAGCCGAGCTGCTTCCAAAAGTCTGGTTTGGTGCTCCTGCATCGACTGTCGTATGGATTGGTATGCTTAGCAATCAGGCCACCATAGACCCGGGATGATTGCCGTTAATAGATGCTAGTGACCATGATAGCTGTTATGGAGCCCTGTCAGAAGGTCGCACAATAGGACCTGGACAATAAGAAGTATGGTGACTTCTGCGAATCGGTAGTTCCCTCTATTCCTTTTCTTCGGCGGCCTCCTTCTTGTCGCCGTTGGAATCGAACCCAAGGGAGTCCAGTTGGCGAATTAACTCCTGAATCTTAATCACCTTCTCCAGCTGCTCGGGAAGAAGGGCCTCTCCCTGGGCTTTCTTGTCACGCAGGTCGCGAGCCTGCCTCAGCTTCTTCTTCAAATTGCGGGCCTTCTTTTCCTTCTCTGCTTCGGGATCGACGGCCTCCTCGGGTTGCGCTGCGTCCTTTTCGGCCCCGTTCGACTGCTTCTTGGCCTCTTCAGGCGCACCAGCACGCCAGTTCTCGATGCGAGTCACATCCTTGCCGTTGGTAGCACCATCCTGTGTCGCCTTGGCCTTCTTTCTAGCTTCGCGACGCTTCGCATTCTTGTTGTTGGTTGCACTACCTGCCTTGTTGGCCGATGTGTCCTCCTCGTCCTTCAGTCCATCGGCACCGGGGACCCCGCCTTTTCCGCGATTCTTCCAGGCCTCTGCCGCACGGGTCTTGTACAGTTCCACATCCTCAGGAGGGCGGTATCCCGGTCGGACGCGGATCTCTCGACGCTTAGAGCCGTCGGCACGGACAGACGAAGGAATGTAGCGTTCTCCAGTGCTTTCGTTCGTTGTGATCCCGGAGGAACTGACCGCACCAGGCTTGTTGGAGGCCATTTTTTTTTCTTCTAGGTGGGGTGTTGAGAGTCCGTCGGATGGGGAAATGTCAGTGACAAGTGGTTCCGCAATAAGAAAGCTCCCCCTGGTTTAGCTGCGAGGATAAATGCGCTGGAATTAGATCCCGGTGTATGTTGTCACAGTTAATCACACGTCAAACTCAACAGCGCATTGAATTTGTGGACGAGTCAACGTAAGGTTGATGAATCTCCAGGCGGCCAGTCGGAGGCTCTGCGCAGGTGGTGTTCCGACTGGCCAATCAGCGACCCGGTGATTCCCGCTGTTGCTTTTCGCGGCCGCCAAACCGAACTCGATCCTGACTGGAATCTTCAACCTCATCTCGCCCATCCTCTCTGCCTTGCTGTCTTTCCCCGCTCCCTTCCCCTCTATCTCTCTATCGACTACCGTCACAATGGCCGGCGCTGTAAGTGTTTTATTCCTATCGGTTTGGTGACAGTCCAATGGCTAACTGCAGGGTGTTCCCGTTACAGATCGCTTCCGCTATCTACCAGCATGTCTCCCCTTTCACTCCGGATATTCAGTCGATAATGGTCGCCCGTCATGGAATGGTCTTGCTAATTGGGATACTTTGAACGATTTACAGGGGCCTGATCCGCCGTAACGCGGTCTACCTGACCACCATCTTCGCCAGTGCCTTCGCCTTCGAGCTGTATGTTTTCGTCACCGGGATCTTTCGGGGGGGAGACAATCGCTAAATAATCATCTTGGAATAGGACCTTCGACACTGCTTCCAACAAGATCTGGGATTCTTTCAACCGCGGCGTACGTTTCTTACCTCCCACGACCTTTCCGCACGGAGTATACTGACGGGTTCGTTTCCCTACTGCAGCGCCAATGGAAGGACATCAAGCACCAGTACCTCAACAAGGCCGACGAGGAGGACGATGAGTAAATACGGGTATTTTTCTCGCCGTGTCACATATGAAAGAATAGAAGCGGTCCAAGGGGGTTAAAATATCCATTCCCATGTTATACTATAGCCGAGTGCCGGGAAGGAGGAGTGCTATAACCCAGGGTGTTTGTACGAGATAGATTCGCAATAACCTGTAACCTTTTTTTTTCTCAGCAGTTCATCCAAAGGAGCGAGTATATTTGTAGGCCATTCTACCCAACATGCTAGTAAACACCCAACACGGTTGTTGCCCAGCTGGGCGGGGGAAAGCCTACCGAGCGTTCTCAAGCCGTGGAAGAGAATCGCGGTGGCGCCAAGCCCCGGTGTCTGCAGTGCTCGATGTCATGGGCGAACCAACTATTGGGGACCTCCTCTTTCTTCCACTGATTGTTCATTATAGTATCATCGCTTTCATCTTCCAAGTTGAAATATCCATCAGAGGTCCTACTTGAGTGAAGAAGAGGAAAGCTCCACCCATGATATCAACGGGCTACTGGTGCGTGCCGCTGGATACCATAAAACCCGACTTCCCACCACTTCACCCCACGGTGACATCGCCGGCGCTGCTATCGCTCGATAACTAAGCCTCTTTACTGTTCTAGATTTTTTCCCCCTCAACCTTACCTGGGACTCACCCCTGGTAAACCCGACTGATTTCAACGCCCTTTTCCTCCAAGGTCTATTGCAACATACTTGCCGTCACTGAAACGCTCGATCACAGGCCGAGCGATCGCAGACTGGGAGATCCCAAGCCCGCCCCACGGAGCTTCCACTCCATCCGACCTCACCATCCCCTCACTGTCCGGACAGCCCGATGAGTGTCGCGATCCAAGCACAAAGGTGGTAAAATGGGTTTCACGGATAAGGAGATGATACTCGGGCAAGGCCTTCTACGGCTCCCCTCTGCACACAACTATCGATATGGATTCAATGCAGAGCAAGACCTACTTGAGCTGCTCTTCCACTCTTTAACCGGCTTCAACGAGGAATATCTCCGACTACTCTTCCCCAAGGGGCCCCCGAAAGGAATTTGGAAACTAGCGGAAGCTCAGGGAGCGGAAGAAGGAGCAGAATATACCGAAGCGGCGCGGGGCAAGCGATGTGGTCACATTTTCAGGGCTGGCGAGGCTACCTATCGGTGTATCACCTGCGCTGCGGACGATACCTGCGTGCTCTGTAGTCGCTGTTTCGATGCTTCTGATCACACTGGCCACCAGTACCAGATTTCTTTGTCTTCGGGAAACTGCGGCTGCTGTGACTGTGGAGATGAGGAGGCATGGCGACTACCGCTGTTCTGTGCTATCCATACCGACAGTGAGGATAAGAAGGGCAAGCAACGGGCTCAGACTCAGCTTCCGCCAGATTTGGTCGATAGCATTAGAACGACCATCTGCGGCGTGCTGGATTATTTCTGCGATGTCATTTCTTGTTCTCCTGAGCAGTTGCGGCTCCCGAAAACTGAGGAGGGGATCAGGCAGGATGAGGAGGCGTCCCGGCTACGTCCCGGCTGGTATGGTGATGGCGATCTACCGGAGGATGAGCCGGAGTTTGCTCTTGCTCTTTGGAACGATGAGAAGCATACTATCCGGGATGTTGCTCATCAGGTCAGCCGAGCTTGTCGGGAACGGGATCGTTTTGGCAACGATAGGGCCCATGAGACGAATGATATTGGGAGGAGTGTAGTCAAATACTCCAAGGATCTGCAGAGGTTGCTGGCCGTGTCGAAAATCATCGAGCAGATTAAAGTCACGGTTACAATCCGGTCTGCCCGCGACACGTTCCGTGAGCAAATGTGCGGGACTATTGTCGAGTGGCTTGCAGATATATCTGGGTGCAGTATCATGGACGATAACGAGATTTTGCGCCACACCATCTGTGAGGCATTGCTTAGTCCATGGCAACAACGCAGCAATGCTGCTAATGCCGATATCGGGATGAAGGGCATTGATGACCATCAAAGGACTGAAAATGCCCCGTACCGCACGGTCATGCTCACGGTGTCCCCACAGGGACAAGTGGTTTTGGCTGCAGACGATGATGATGATGATGATGACGAGGACATCGATAATGATAATGAACAAGTTGTTGATGGGGATGGAGACGAAGAATTTGTTGAGACTCATGATGATGCTGACGACGAAGATGATGATATGGAAACGATGCAAATGGAGGTTAATCGACTTCGTGAACAAGTTGCACTTGATGATGACGAAGATATGGTGATGGCCAACGCGGATGACGCTCTCGAGATGGCTCAAACCATTATTGCATTGGCTCAGCGGTCTGAGTCCCCCAGCGCAGAGCAACGACAGGAACAACAAGAGCAGCCAGCCTCAGAGAACCAAGAACCGCCGCAATCTCCAGAGCGCGAGCCTAGCTCAAACGAGGCATGCCAACTCCCTCCCATGTCCTATGTTGCCATCCCCAAGACTCCGTCCGGCGTGGTGAAACCTTCTCCTGCAAAGACCCCCAGTCACTGGCAAGTTCGGCCTTCCGTTCCGGCCTTTGGGGAGCATGTGCCTCCTTATGAGGATCTCTGGCAGCGCACACGGCTGGACTGGATGATTTTGTTCGATCTCCGATTGTGGAAGAAGACCCGTACTGATTTGCGCGATCTTTACATTGGTACCGTGGTCAATGTTCCTCAGTTCAAGCGAATCATGGGTCTTCGCCTGTCGGCTCTATATACGGCGCTCGCGCAATTGTACCTTATTGCAGACCGAGAACCGGATCATTCGATTGTCAACCTTTCCCTCCAGCTTCTCACAACGCCCTCTATTACCGAGGAAATCGTGCTGCGCGGAAACTTCCTCACCAAAGTCATGGCCATTCTGTATACCTTCCTGACTACGCGTCAAGTTGGTGAGCCTTACGAAGTAAACCCGAACGCAACTCTGGCTTTCGATGCTGGTTCCGTGACCAACAGACGTCTCTACCATTTCTTCCTTGATCTGCGATACCTCCTGCAGTCTGAATACGTACAAAACCGCGTACGGAGTGAAGAACCTTATCTTGCTCAATTCCTGGACCTCGTCAAGCTTTCCCAGGGTATCTGTCCCAACGTACGTGCTGTGGGGGAGCATGTCGAGTACGAGACCGACGCCTGGATCAGTGCCTCGATTCTCATGCGGGAGATCAATCGGCTCTGCCGTCAGTTCTGCGAGGCATTCCGCAACCCCGAGGTTGATGGTGGCGTGAAATTATTGCGAGCAATCCGGACAGCAACCATCTCTGCAATGGTTCATTCTACGGGAGTTGAGCGCAAGAGATTCGACCAGGCGGAGATCAAGGAGTATGTGCGGTTTAAGACTCTACCTCCCCTTGACTTCGAAGTCGATCAGCAACGAGTTCCCCGTTACCGTGTGGTAGACTTCGTTGTTGAGCGTGGCTACATGAGTTTCCACCACGCACTGCACTATACACTGTCGTGGCTGCTGGAATGTGGCCGCAATGTGAGCAGTGCTCTGATGCGGGATGTGCTCATGAGTGCTGCACATGCTGCAAACGAGAAATACGTCCATGATAGTCAACTGACGTCTGAAGACCTGCTCCTCTGCATGTTTGATTATCCTCTCAGGGTCTGCGCCTGGCTCGCGCAGATGAAAGCGGGCATGTGGGTGCGTAACGGTCTCAGTCTTCGGCATCAGATGTCGCAGTACCGTGGTGTATCGTCTCGCGACTTTGCCTATTATCGCGATATCTTCCTCCTGCAAACTGCGCTGGTGACCTGTGACCCGAGCCGGGTGCTTGCGTCTATCGCAGACCGGTTCGGCATGATGGACTGGATGACCAGGGACTATATGCCACGCCCCGGCTACGAAGACAACCAAATAATTGACGTGGCCGAGGAGTTCGTCCATCTGCTGGTCATTCTACTCACGGACCGGACTTCCCTCACTGCCGTTGACGACAGCGAAGCCGCAACGCGCGAGAACATGAGCCGCGATATCGCTCATGTTCTGTGCTTCAAGCCGCTCTCCTTCTCGGACTTGTCGACACGCCTCAGTGACAAGTTGCTTGACTCGGACATGTTTCAGGAGGTTTTGGACGACGTTGCGGGATTCCGTCCTCCTGAAGGCTTGAACGATACCGGAACCTTCGAACTAAAGCCGGAGTATCTTGATCTGATTGATCCGTATAGTGCTCACTACAGCAAGAACCAGCGAGATGAAGCAGAGAGCATCTACAAGGAGTGGGTGGCCAAGAAATCTGGAAAGAAGGCATCGGACATTGTGTTCGAGCCGAAGCTGCGGCCTATCACTTCTGGCGCGTACTCGGAACTTCCTAAGTTCACAAGAACGCTGGTATTTGCTCAAATCGTACACCACTGCCTGGACTACGTGGTCTCCTCGAAAGAGCGTACTCCCAACATCCCGCCTACCCGTGTGGAGACCTTCCTTCAGGTTGTCCTTCACCTCATCCTTGCGGCGTCGCTTGAAGATAGTAGCGAGGAAGATGAGATGTCGGATGGATTCTCAGCATCATTCGTGTCACACGCACTAAACAAGGCCAAGGATACTACTCTGGCTGGCTCATTGACTATTGTTGGCCTCCTGGAGAAGATCTCCGTCATGAGTGAATTCTCCGCCTGCGGGCCCAAGATCCGTCACATTTTAAAGAGGCTCTGGCAGAAACGCCCTCAGGCCTACGCCTCCGCCACTGCTTCTCTTAAGTTCCCGTTCGATCGAGTCGACACAAGCTCCCCTGCCATTGACCCAGACAATGAGAAGGAAATGAAGAAGAAGCAGGCTCTTGAAAGACAAGCGAGGGTTATGGCTCAATTCCAGCAACAACAACAGAACTTCCTTAACAGCCAAGGCGCAATTGACTGGGGAGAGGAGGACTTTAGTGACCTTGAGTCTGAAACCGAGACTGCTCCCGAGACTAAACTGTGGAAGTACCCCAGTGGTACTTGCATTCTTTGTCAGGAAGAAACAAATGACTCGCGACTCTACGGCACGTTCGCCTTGATCCAGGACAGCAGCATCACACGATTGACAAACATCAATGATGCCGACTGGATCAGGGAAGTGATCAGGACACCGGCGAGCTTGGATAAATCTGCGGAGCACATTCGACCCTTTGGAGTCGCAGGGGAGAACCGCACGACGGTTCGCCGACTAGACTCTACTGGTGGTGAAGTGATCAGCGAGAAGATTGGATTGAGTAAAGGATTCAAGGCCACGCACACCCTTCGTGGACCGGTCACCACCGGTTGTGGGCATATTATGCACTACTCCTGTTTCGAAGCCTACTACGTCGCTACTCAGCGCCGCCACTCGCAACAGATCGCACGGAACCACCCTGAGCGTCTGATGAGCAAGGAATTCGTCTGTCCATTGTGCAAGGCTTTGGGCAATGCCTTCCTTCCTATCATCTGGAAGGGCAAGGAGGAATCCTACCCCGGGGCTCTGAACACTTCTGCACCGTTTGATGATTTCATCAATACTGAGTTGAAGTCCGTCCTCTCGCAACCGCACAATTACGCGGTGCTTGCGGAGAACAGCAACATGCAGCTACAGCCTTACCGGGATCTGTTCACCAACTACCTGTCGAAGACGTTGGTCCCTCCACTGGCAACTAAGATTGACCAGCTCATGGCGATGCAGCCGTCGTCTATGCCCGCAAAGGCTCAGTTTATACCAGCACCGAGGATACCGATGCCTGGCCTCTTCCCATCACAGGACGAAAGCTCGACTGTGAGCCCGCTACAAGAAAATTCTGCCCATGGTGAAAGCCCAATGTCTGTGCTCGTGCAGATCTACAAGCGACTGAAGCAGACTATCCGAATGAACCATATCCCATCCACCTTCAATTCACACCCGGATACCTTCGATACCAATGAACTGCTGCACACTGATTCCTTGTTCCAGAGTTTTGGCTTCAGCATTGCTGCTACTGAAATTTCTCAGCGCGGTGTTGAATCTGAGCCAGGGACGACTTTGTTGGATAAGATCCCTCAGCTGACTCTGACGCACCTCCGAGTCTTGGCTGAAAGTGCCTTGTCTTACGCTGCTGTTGGGTGCGTATACAACGCTAATGGCCCTCACGTCCAGAACAGTGGGGACGAGTTCCAAGAGCTGCATCGCCAGAAAATATGTCAGCTCTTTATCGGCCATCCCTGCTTGAGTGGCAGTGCACTGGTGAACGACATGCGTGAGATTGAACCGCTACTGGCTAAGGATACATTCGTATTTCTGGCCGAGTGTTCTCTGTCCCTCTTGCCGGTGCTGCAAGTTGACATTCGCCACTTGATTCATGTGTGCTACGTGGCAGAAATTGTCAAGGTTGCAGCCACCTATATCCTTTGCCCGAAGGGTCTGAAGGAGGAGCTGGCGAAGCATGGCGACGACCAGTATCTGTCCGATCTGGGTCAGACAGATCCGCGATACGAAGCGAGCCGCCACTTCTTCCACTCGATCGTCGCCGAGCTGAAGTCTAACTCCGTAGGCCACGCGATGGGATCATCGTTCCCTGCTGAGACCGGCTACGTCAAGGACGGCATGGATAGTGCAACCCCGGATGTTGTGATCTCGTTGAGACGTCTCATCTCCAGCTACGCGTTGACCTTCCTGCGCAAGGCGGTCATCCTGCTCCATGTCCAGCACGGCGTTGAGTTCCAGAACACCGGTTCTCACGATGTGAATGCGTCCGAGCTGGACCGCCTAACCAATATCCTTCGCCTGCCGTCTGTTGATGAAATCTTTGCATCGATCAACCCAGCTCGGGAGAGTGGCAAGCCGTTGGATGCCGTGATCTCCGGATGGATCTTCCACTGGAATGCAACTCGGTCGGGCGTCCGGATGGGCGACCTGAAGCTGTGGCCTAGCCTTCCCCACCCGGCCATCTTTGAGCTGGTCGGACTCCCCAAGTACTACGACAGTCTGATTGAAGAGGCCAACCGACGGCGGTGCCCCAAGTCGAAGAAGGAGCTGAGCGATCCCAGCATTTGTCTTTTCTGCGGAGATATCTTCTGCTCGCAGGCGGTGTGCTGCATGGAGAACAAGCTGGGTGGATGCAACCAGCACGTTGCAAAGTAAGTTCAATCCCACTGTCCCTCTTCAGAAGTATCTGGTAAAAGTTTTCTAACAACCTGTAGATGTGGCAAGAACATCGGTTTGTTCATCAACATCCGCAAGTGCACGGTTCTCTATCTGCACAACCACAATGGATCATGGCACTACGCACCCTACCTTGACCGACACGGCGAGGTCGATCCGGGTCTCCGGCGCAACCGCCAGCTGATCCTTAACCAGAAGCGCTACGACCGACTGCTTCGGGACGTGTGGTTGTCGCACAGTATTCCAGCCACCATTAGTCGGAAATTGGAGGCGGACATCAACAACGGCGGATGGGAGACGATCTAGAGAGTAGTGGTCCGGGGAAGTTATCGTGTTCCGTGTTCAGCATTGTTGTGTTGTGTTGTGTCCTGACCTTGGCTTGATGACCCGTGCCAAAAGGCCCTGATGATTTTGATGGGATTGTTTTCTTCTTGAAGATAATTTACATATATAGTATCTACGATGCAGCGGTGTTTCGTCTTGTTGATGGTGGTTGATACTATATACTCTAGGATGCTCTGGTCGATGCTGTCTGCAGTATCTAATAGTTGTTTTCAGTGTGAACCTCTAATCTGAATCGTGATTTGTCCTATTCATCTGCACACTTAAACAGGTATAGATCTACATGTAGTAGGCCTCGAACTGAAACCAGATCAGTCGGATGGCTCACAGGGAGCTGCTGTGGTTTTTGGTGATGTGCTGAGACAAATTAAGCTTTCGCTACGACCATAGCTTATTACACAGTAGACTAATGCATGATAGTTTATGATGGCTTGCTTCATGGCTTCATGGCTCCCATTGTCTCCATCGCACAATCAATCATCCTCCCCTGTAACTATTCTAGTAGACTAGCCAGCGAGCGAGCACCGACGGATCCTATCTTGGTGGGCTCCAGTCAGCGAATCGGGGTGAAGCCAATTTGCATTGCACATCCAAGAAGTGTATGATCGTCACCCTCCATGACTTCACACGGTTGCTGCATCGGTTCACCGGGTCGAACTTAGCCGGGCAAGATCGGAGCGATTTGCTGGATCCCTCACGGATCACAGAGCTCCAGCTCCACGAAGGAAAGCAGGATGCAATCCCCGCACATCGGAGAATTTCACGCAATTTAACATTAACCAAGCAATTGGCAGCTGTCATCTCCATTACGTACCGTGTCTCTCACCTCCTTCCCGTGACTCACTAAGTATTTATACCTCCCCTCCCCCCTCCCCCGCTTCTTCCTCTTCTTCCTTCTCTCTTTCCTTCTTCCATCATCTCAACAACCATCATCTACTACTATCTACTTCCTGTCAAGTCTTCATCGACTTTCATCACAAGTCATCCTCTCCCATGTTTGTATTACCTGTAGAGTCCATACTAACCTCTTACTAGAAATCCTCGTCCAATGTAATTCCACCTGCGTTGACCCCCTCCCCAGGGGGTCTCGTCTCAATACTTCATACGATGGAAGTCATGCAATGTCTTTGGCTGGACTCTCTCAATGATCAGGTATCTCAGGTAACTTCTGGGGCGTGGACCGGTGTTCGTTCCTATCCGGTGATAGCGTAGCATTGCTAGCATTGCTGCCTGTCACCGGCTCTGGGTTCGTTCTGAGATTATACGGTTAAACTTGATCTGGATAATACCAGCGAAAGGATCATGCCTTCCCTCGTTTCCCCCCGCTTGATGGAATGGCTAACAATTCCCAGTCCCGACAACCACCTCCTTAAAGCAACATGTCTCCCCCAGCTGCTATCTTTGAGCCCACCGTGGTCCCCACTGGCATCAAGTCCAACGTGGTGGTACCGGAGTCCGCTCCCGTCACTGGCGCGTCCCAGACCAAGCTGCTTGACCACTTCGCTGGCAAGTGGGACAACTTCAAGTTCGCTCCCATCCGTGAGAGCCAGGTCTCGCGTGCTATGACCCGACGCTACTTCCAGGACCTGGACAAGTACGCTGAGAGTGACATTGTCATTGTCGGTGCTGGCTCCTGCGGTTTGAGTACCGCATATGTTCTGGCCAAGGCCCGTCCGGACTTGAAGATTGCCATTGTCGAGGCCAATGTCTCTCCTGGTTCGTTCTCCGGGACAAGTCCCACATAGTAACCCAGCTGGGCCAACTTACTGACTCGTCGTAGGTGGTGGTGCTTGGCTTGGAGGCCAGCTCTTCTCCGCCATGGTCATGCGTCGTCCCGCCGAGGTCTTCCTGAACGAGCTGGGCGTGCCCTACGAGGAAGACGTTGCGAACCCCAACTACGTTGTGGTCAAGCACGCCTCGCTGTTCACCTCGACCTTGCTGTCAAAGGTCCTCGCCTTCCCCAACGTCAAGCTCTTCAACGCCACCAGCGTGGAGGACCTGATCACTCGCCCCGCGGCCAACGGCGACCCCAAGGAAACCCGTATTGCCGGTGTGGTCGTGAACTGGACTCTGGTTACCCTCCACCACGACGACCACTCCTGCATGGACCCCAACACCATCAATGCTCCCGTGATCATCAGTACTACCGGCCACGACGGTCCTTTTGGTGCCTTCTGCGCTAAGAGACTCGTTTCCATGAACAGCGTCGACAAGCTGGGCGGTATGCGCGGCTTGGACATGAACTCGGCCGAGGACGCCATCGTCAAGAACACCCGTGAGGTCACCAAGGGTTTGATCATCGGTGGTATGGAGCTGTCGGAGATCGATGGCTTCAACCGTATGGGTCCTACTTTTGGTGCTATGGTCCTCAGTGGTGTCAAGGCTGCCGAGGAGGCACTGCAGATCTTTGATGAGCGTCAGCGTGAATGCGCTGAGTAAGTGTCTCAGTCAAAATACTAAGTGTGATCGATCACATTGGATCTTTTTCACTCGTTATGCGATGTTTTGATGTGGGAGATCCTGCACGTGGTGACTAAATTGCAACACACGAGGATCATGACGTCGCTGGCTAGTTAACGACACTCTTTATGATCACAATATGACTTTATAACTGTCTCCCATTCGTTCAAGTAATCGTAATACTAGACATACGTAAACAGAAGCCAATACCCTAATAGATGATAACATGCATAAGACGCAAATGTGGAGCAAGCCACAGAATGCCAGACTTCACAAAGAGAAAGTACTACCCGGCCTACCTTACAGTGCCAGCCAGTAAAACATATACATTCCTTTTCCATCCATCCAACGGCTCACATGTACATACTATACATATACAGACAGAAACAAGTAATGTCATCCAATTCCCCCGGAAAAGAAGCAAAGCGAATCACTTCTACTCCACCTTCTCCCCCTTCCCCCCCACAGCCTCAGCAATCATCTTCGCATTCCTAACCTCCCACTCAAACTCCTTCAACGCGCGCAACTCACTCGACATAAACAATCCCCCAATCAACCCATCCAAGATCCCCGCCCCAAAACTCAACGTGCTAACCAAGACCAAAATAAACGCTACATAAGGTAGATGGTCGCCTGTCCACCACACTCCAATGAAACAACCAATGGAGATAATCACAGAGGCCAGGAAATGCGCTACGCGCCAGCGACGCTGGGATCGCTCGCGGCGCACGTACGTGTGGATCATGTCGATGATGCGGTCATAGGTATCGGGTGTGAGGGCGGTGTTGGGGGCTGGGGATTGGTGGATTGGTGTTGTGGTGTTGTCATCGTCGTAGTCGACTTTCTCTGACGGGGTGCGGGTGATTACGGCCTCGACGGCGAAGTGATCGCTCAGGGAGCAGCGGAGGGTGGGGTGTCGCTCTGTCATTGAGATTCGGGTTGATTCGACGGACCAGCGCGGTGCTGGATATAAAGGGGGGTAGTTGCCGTCTCCGACGAAGATGTAGTCGAGACGTTTGCCTTTGGGGCATGGGGCATCTTTATCGACCACGATGTCCTGGCCTTTCTCGAGACGCTTTTGGTCCTCTTTGGACCAGCGCCAGGTATTGAATTTTCCGTCGCAGGTGGCGCCGTTCTCAATGAGGTTGTACTCCGCTGAAGGTACGGGCTTACCCCGTTTCTGCTCAACGGGGTCAATGGCCGCCCCGACCGACGAATCCGGATGCAGGACCTGCCATGCATCCCGGACGGGGCTGTGCGCCTGGATCAGTTGATGCGCGAACGAAGACGGCAGCATGTTGAAGTCGCCCAGACCGATGACCAGATGTCCGCGCTCCGCAGCCCCGCGCATTAATTTCGCGATTTCCCACGCTTGCGCCGTTCGATGACAGATGTACGAATCGTTGGGTTCTCGCTCGTAGGGGGCGTGAAGATGCGTGCAGAACACCTCAGCGACATCTTGGACTCCGGGTCCGAAACGGATGCGCGCACATGCCACACCTTTCCCGACGTACCAGTCGCCGCGGAAGAAGGCCGTAGGACGTCCGTTGAGCGGGTAGGCGAACATGCTACTTTCTTCAATGGGCCATTTCGAGAGGATGGCGAGACCAGCGCCCCAGATACCGCCGAAGTAGAACTTGCCGTAAGGGAGGATGTGACGGGTTTGCTGACGGATGGATTCGTAGTCTTGTTGTGTCCAGCATTCTTGAAGACCGACGATCTCAGGGGGCGGGGAGGAAATGGCGAGCTGACGGCCAATTTCAGCGAGACGGGTGTGTCGGTGTTTGGCGATGTATTTGAGACCCCAGCAGTTCAAGGTGAAGATGCGAATGTGAGTGGGGGTGGAGGAGGGGGAGGAAGAGGGGGGATCGGAGATG
The DNA here is from genome assembly GCF_001889945.1 of Aspergillus brasiliensis CBS 101740. Classification (NCBI taxonomy): domain Eukaryota; kingdom Fungi; phylum Ascomycota; class Eurotiomycetes; order Eurotiales; family Aspergillaceae; genus Aspergillus; species Aspergillus brasiliensis. The sequence continues at coordinate 2,195,190 of NW_027137442.1, forward strand.
GTGGACATCGTGGAATGATGGATGGATTGATTAATTGGTTGAATTAGAAGAGCATATCGGAAAGTGCAATAGCAGCGGTAGGAGATGATAGAAGTTGTAATTTAAATGACAAGAACAGGGGATTAAGAGATGATTTAAAGGGGTATCAGGGGGAATATAGATGAAGTGGAGATGAAGCCAAAGAATGAAAAACGATGAAATCATGGCACTCACCGCCTTGAGGAGCATTCTGGGGAAACCATCTCACCGCCTGCCCGAAATCGACTGATTGTCACGAGGGATGAAAGTCGCGGCGATGAAAGAAATCATCGCGAATCGCTGCTTTTCTGCTTTTTCTCCCTCCCTCTCCCTGTTTTCCCACAATTCTCGCGCGCCATTTTTCTGCCTTCTCATGGATGGCTCCATGCATCGCTCCAAGCGCCGTCGCCTTGACACCACTCCCAAGCCCCAGAATGGCTTCATCCATTCGCCCGTAGAATCGTCGTCCGACGAGCTGGCCGCGGGCTCCGACCACGACGAGGCCGAACGCCGCCGCGCCAGCTGGTCCATCCAGAAGGCATATCCCCCACAGCGCCCATATCGCCGCTCGCGCAGCTTCAGCGGCTCCGAGAGCCCCGACGAGCTGGCTGTCGACGCGAAGGAGTACTGGTCGGCGAGGAATCGCGGTCGCAGTCCATCCTCGCCCTCCGAGCCGAGCGCGGAGCCGTCTTCGGAGCGATATCTCGACCACGACCACGACGAGGCGGAAGAAGAGGAGGAAGACGAGGCTCCCGAGCCTGAACTCGACCCCGAAATTGATCCGGAGCAGGAAGACGGCGGCGCCGAGGGCGATGTCGAAGAGACCGCAACTGCCGCCGACGGTGATGTAGCCGTTGATCAGTCGTTTGGCGAACGGTCGCCCACCCCAGTGCCGCAGCCACCACCACCACCGCCCAAACCGGACAAAGTGAATTATCACCAGAAGTATTTACTACGGGGTCATCTTCGAGGAGTGTCGGCAGTACGGTTCTCGCCGGACTCTTCGATGATTGCTAGCGGAGGTGGGTGTCTCCTAAGCTCTCTTTTTTTTTTTTTTTGTTTCCTAAATATTTTTGTATGTACCGATTGGTTTGCTGACGGTGTTATTAGGGGCGGACGGGACCATCAAGGTATGGGATACAGTGACGGGTCGGTTGATTCACACATTCGAGGGTCATCTGGCAGGCATCTCGACTATTTCGTGGAGCCCGGACGGAGCGACCATTGCGTCGGGATCAGACGACAAGACGATTCGCCTATGGAATGTATTGACTGTGGGTTTCACGTTGCAAAACAAGCCTTGGGGTGGTATTTGTTGGGAAACTAATTGATTGCAACAGGGCAAGGCACACCCGATTCCCTTCGTCGGCCACCACAACTACGTCTATCAGATTGCATTCTCACCCAAAGGCAACATTCTCGTGAGCGGATCCTACGATGAAGCGGTATTTCTTTGGGATGTGCGATCAGCCCAAGTGATGCGGTCGCTGCCCGCGCATTCGGACCCGGTCGGGGGCATCGACGTCGTCTGGGACGGCACCCTCATTGCCTCGTGTGCGACGGACGGGCTGATTCGAATCTGGGATACCGCGACGGGCCAGTGTCTGCGAACGCTGGTGCACGAAGACAATCCGCCCGTGACGGCAGTCAAATTCTCCCCGAACGGCAAGTACGTGTTGGCGTGGACGCTGGACGACTGCGTGCGACTGTGGGACTACGTTGAGGGGCGGTGCATCAAGACGTACCAGGGCCACGGCAATGTGAAGTACAGTCTGCAGGGCGGATTCGGGGTATATGGGCAGCGGGGCGGACCGCGGTATGCATTCGTCGTCAGCGGCAGCGAGGACGGAGCAGTGCTGTGCTGGGATGTGGTCAGCAAGCAAGTGCTGCAGCGTCTGGAGGGCCATAATGGGGTAGTGCTGGGAGTGGATACATGCACGCTGGAGGAGACGCGACTGATGGTGAGCTGCGGGTTAGACGGGACCGTGCGGGTGTGGGAGGAGGCGGATGCACAAGCAGAAGCAGTCACCACCATGATCACCACCAATACCACCAATTCTCCTCCCCAAATCAATGGAGATAAAGTGATGAATGGGGACACGGACCTACCGAATGAGGACATGGAAGTCGAGAAAGCAAATGGCGAACCCGAAGCCAACCACGACCACAATCACATTCCGAACCACGACCTTGAGCAACCGAACGGACACAAAGATGACCCGGGACCGGAACCGGAAGACACCGAAATGGGCGACGCCACAGGCCCAGATGGGTGACCTTCAATGTACATTATTATCCAGGAAGCGAAAAAAAAATTACAGAGAACAAAAAAGGGCAGGCTGGCTGGACGGATGGATGGACGGGCGTTCAGGAATGTATAATAGACATGAGAGATGATGAGATACAGTACTTGATACAGTATTCAACTAACCACAACCAAATTATTTATAATATGAATATGAAGAATAAGTGGATGTCCACATACGCAGAGACATCCACTACTACTACCGATCACTTACCTACCTACCTGTCATAACACATACTAGTATCTACTTGAACGAACTTTTTGCCTCCAAACTACTACTAGTAGTACTTCAACGACCTCGTCTAGAAACCCTAAGCAAGATAGACAAATGTAACCGTTAAACTAATTTTGTACTTCGTACTAGCCAAGCCAAACCAAGAACAAGAGAAATAAATTCTAGACAACTTTCATCTCGAGAATCTCTCGCCAAGCTAATTTACCGAGCCATTGGAACAGAAAAAAGGCCCCACTAACGACGGAGTAGTAGTTAGTTAGTTAGTAGTTATCTCACCTCAATCAATCAATTACTTAAAATACACGTACACATCCTCAATCTCCCCCTCTCGAGAAGTGCAGAAGAATAGGGAAAAGGGCCAGCCAGCCAAGCGAGCGCAGACTAAACCCAACCAAGTAAATCTAAATGATAATCGACATGAGCGAAGCCAGATAAAATAGAAACCAAAATAGCAACTCCAGCCAATGAACGCGCCATCTGTTCTGCAATATCCATGGATATTTAGAAGTCAACGGGGAAAAAGAGGAGCAATGACCAATGTTGCTGCTTTCTGGGTCGATGGATCCGTGGAACGGAAGCCAATAGTGTGTTTAGGGGGATGGAGATGTATAGTGGAGAGTTTCAGGTTTGGGTGAATGTGATTACGATCGGTTAGTACAATTTCTTGTCGGGTGGGAAGTTTGTAAAAGGGTTTAATTTGATTTGAATTTTTGTTCTCTGATTCGATTGGAATTGTAATGTACTGAAGTAAGTGGGTGGGTAAAAATGGGTTGTCCATCTCCTTCCTTTCAAAGAGAGATGACATTGAGAATGGTAGAATAGAATAATAAAAAAACAACAACTCAAAAAGGTATCACAAATCAGAAGGATAAAGCAAAAGCAGATTTAATGTGATCAAGGTAGTTTGGTTGTCTATGCAACGTAGACCTTTCCACTCGAGCTCAGCTCCTCCCCGCTAAGCAGATACCCATCTGCACACATGTAATACGCATACCGTCCCACGCCACTCTGGCTGTCCAACCACGGCAAAACTTCGTCGAGGAAGTCCGCCGCTGAACTCTGATCGCCGCTGCCAGACTCGGCGCTGGTGAGGGCGAACTCTGTGACCCAGGTCTCGTCCAGTCCGTTGTCTTCCGCCACCTGCATGGCCTCCTGCACAAAGGATTTGAACTCATCGGCCGAGGTGCCGTACCAGTGGACTGCCAGCACCGACATGTCACACTCGCTGCATTCGGACAGGAAGGACTTCATCCAGCTGAGACCCTCGCCTTCCGTGGTGCTGCTGGTCACGGCTGGGGTGACGAGCTTAGCCTTGCCAGAGTAAGGAGTGATGTATTTCTTGTAGGAGCTGGCGGCCTCGGAAGCGGTCATCGAGGCTTGGGAGGAGGCGTCGGGCTCGTTGAATCCCATGATGTAATTGCTACCACTGTTGAGGGCAGTCTCGATGGCGGTCAGCCAGCCCCCGAACATCTTGCTGCCCCAGAGCATGGGCACGTATTCGACGTTGCTGGGAAGGCTGCCGTCGGCGTACATGTTCCAGTCGTAGGCCCAGGAGACAGTGCCGTTGCCGGAGGCGCCGGAGCTCAGCGTGTGAACGTTGGAGGCGGTGGTGTAGGCAGCGCCACGCTTGGAGGACGAGCTCCGCTTGGAGGCGACATGGGTGGAGCGGTGCTTGTGGCTGCCATGGCCATGGCCACCATGAGGGATGGCCAGAACAGCGGTGGCCAGGGTGGTGGCGGTCAGAAGGGACTTGAAGGAGACCATTGTGAAATATGTTCTTCGGGGTTTGTTCGGTTTTGTTCGGAGAGAAGTGAGGTGTATGTATAACTTTTGAGAATGAGAATACCGGTTCTCTCAAGGTGCTCTTGCAAAGAGTGTGGATGCTAGACTGCTAAGAGTCAGGCAATATGTTCAAAGAATGAAGGAATGGCTTGACCGTGCACGGCACAGGTGCAAAGAAGGAAAGGCTGGGGAGGTGAGAGAGGAAGATCTAGGTGAGGAAGAGAGATTCGAAGAGGAGACAGGAAGGGGAAGAGGGCGGTTATATAGACGCCCAACAACGGGCAGTGGCAGTTGCAGAACAACTTAGGGCTGGGTGCTTTTTCTAGGCGCCCATTTGGTTCCAGCCAATTAGGTCTCCACAGGGAGGAAGGTTTTATTGCGCTTTGCATGAGCAGAGTCGAACTAGTCACTAGTCGTTGCTTTTTCCATTGTTCGACGACCCCCTCTGAGTGCCTGCGTCGGAGCGTTCCTGACCCCCTGCATCCTCACCGCGACCGACCCATGGAACGTCATCGGGCGGGTACCGTGTGTCGCTCAGGGACAGTGGGACAGAGAATATTGACGCCCATTATTCAGCCCGTGTGCCTGGCAGTTGGCAGTGACTGGACAGCAAGCGTCCGGGGGTAACCCTGCGGTGGTTGTTCCTGCAGTGGTGCGGATACCTGCAGCTGATCGGTCCAGTGGATGTATCCGACTGATTCCCCCTACTTTAATGGAGGTGTATGTCTACCCAACAGCATCATTCCTCTCGTACTTTTGTGCAGTTTTCTCTTTTTTCTCTTTGGACGAAATCACTCTCGATGATCCGGTTCTGTGCTGGGCCATGTCGGCCAACCGCCTGGCAGCGGCCAGACCGCGCCTTTAGGGCAGCACTAGTTTAGTGGCTGTTTAGTTCACCATCTGGCCGGGATGAACGCCCACTGCGCGCCCCCCACTGCAGTCCAGACTCGAAGGCATTCCCCTCGTCTGGGCGCCATGCACTTGTTCCCCTCATGTAATGCCGATAATTTCTATGCCCTAGGAACCACACCGCAACCATAGTTGACCTCTCGTCAAGTGTACCATCCTGCAGCAGTGATGCAGAAACCGTAGACGAGCTACATAGGAAGGGAGATTCTACTGCTTGGCAAATTAGCATATCCCCCTTTCGAAGGGATTCCCTTTCCTTCTACCCAGCCCTTTCTCGGGGGTGGGATATTTTTAACCCGTCTGACGTTTGGGAGTTGCGTGGCGCCAAAGCCACCATTATCATTATCGGGCGGAGAAATGGCTGTAGGCAGCGATCTCCGACGTGTGCCGGGCCTTTATTCGCTGAGTTGTGTTTGTTCCATCAGGGCAATGGCGTCAGGCACGGAATAAGCAAAGAATCGAACGATTAGCCGATTTTTGGGGGGATAGAGTCGATATACTATTGGTCTAAAGTGTAAGCATCACTAGCAGCTAGTGGTGTTGAGGCTTGACGGCTGCGATCCATCCTGGTGTGGCCCTCACTAATGATGGGGATGGTGATGCGTCCCGGCCGTGGAGTGTCTCAGCAGGGAGCTAACAACGGTGGCGCAACGGCATCAGACTCCACCGATCGATCAAGTCGATACTGGGGACATGAGCTGAGGATTGAAAGCACTGAAAGCACTTAGAATTTAGAAGTCAACTAATTGTTGTGCTGAAATTGGGTGTAGATGAGAATCTGACTGTGACTGACTGGCTCGAGTGTGTCGCAGGAATGAAGAAAATCAGTCACATGAAACCAGGCACAACCGAAAAAAAGTATGGGAAGGGGAGGGGAACACATCGATCATTGCATGATTGCAGACAATGAGTGGACTCGATTTCGAGTCTGTCTGACTGTCATTGATCACAACAACTGTGCCGGCACTCCACCCGCGATCAAAAGAAAAGTCGGCGATGAATCACGAGTACTGCGAGACTGCCGAGATCACTTTGAATTACTCTGAAAAATCGCCTGCTACACAGGCAAACAATGCAACACATCAGCTGACAATAATACTTCCATCTTCTGTTCCATACTGAATATTGAATGATACCATACAATGCAATACTCAATTCTCTGTCCAAGTCAACCTTCCTGTCTTCCCCTGCCGATCGACAATCGCCCTCAACCAAGAGAATCAAGCAAAACACATGGCACTACCAATTCATTCCCACGAACTACACTATCATCATAGCCAAACCTAATCGCATTCCCGTCCACCACTGATCTTAACCATCGCCCTCCCTCCACCGCGATTCTCTAACGAACCTCAACTTCCCCGTCACCGCCGATCCACTGCGTTTCAGATTCCCTCCGCTGCACCCAATAATAGCCGCCATTTGGCTGCCTGCTCACCGACTGCCAGGTACCCCCGCTCTGATAGACAGGAACAAGCAACTCACATCCCGGGCATACCACGTACCTTGCAGTGGATCAGCCCGTCACGGCTAGCTATACGTCGGAAATTTCTGCCTACGCCGTACGCACATGCCAGCGTCGTTGCAACGCAGTGCAACGTGGTTGTGGATATCGGCCGTGGACATATCGGAATCCCGCTCCTCACCGATGGAAAACGAAGTACTGTAGGCAATAGCAGGTCGACATATCACCGGAAGTCGACGGAAAGCCTGCAGCTCATTGTATTGGTAACCCCTTGCCAAACATGTTCATCCCGATTGAAGCGGGGTCACAAGGTAAGGATTTAGTGCAAGTCACTCCAAAATCCATTAGTTGGGCACTATTGAGCACCAATATTGAAGCCGTTGGAGCACTTTGTAAGGCATCCACTGACTTGCAAACTTGTCGGATCCTATTACGATACCATGGTAGAGTGTGCATACGATCTTGAACCACTACCCAACTTGCACGTCATTTGCTAGAGAGAACAGTATCAAAGGGACGCCTAGTTCTAAGAATCTGTAATGAAGGCAGCTAACTCCGCATGCGTGGGGTCTGTCTACCCATTATTGAAGTTATATCTCGCCTGAGGAGTTCTGGCCAGACCGCTTACCCCCGGGTAGTTTCCCTACGGTACCATTGAGAAGCCTGCTATCGGGCTTCGGAGGGCCGTTACACGGCAGCAACGGTCCTCCACCGGCATACCATAACCATGACTCATATACGGTTTTTAGGGAGGGAGCCAGTGTGTTCAAGCGTCCATACCAGTAAGCTCTACGCTTCTAACGTCTTGCATGCCTAGTTTGGACAAACACCTCATTCTACAGCGCGCGGTGTAGTTCCAAGAGTTATTTGCGAATCTTTGAGAGAAATCTCCTCGCATTGTTGGTGATTTCGACCAGGAATCTATCAGTAGCCTACTCCATCTGTTAGGCAGCGACGCATAGTAGATATACATGATGAGGAAACATCTGTACTCACATCCTAGAGAGTCTGGCATCGGGGACAAGCCTAGAACTGTCTGAGTCCAACTTGGTTAGATTCGGTGACCATAATTAACGGACGTATTATTTAAAATGTCTAGACTCCAGTCGTGTATCCAGGAGCATTTAGCCACGATGGTACAAATGAGTCGACCACATGGAGTATGAAGATGGCATATTGGACAGATTGGTAGTGGCCTAGCTAAGGGGCTGGACTCGTGCTATTGGTATCATGCCATAATAAGCAGTCTCCCCATGAACCTCCCCACATCTTCCGGAAAATGCCATGAGGTATGGTGAGTGGGACATTGTAGCGACGGTAACTTCGGCAGAGTTTCGCCACAACAATATCTGTACTGTGTCCCATCTTTCGATCTTGGAAAGTAACTGTGCCTACTGCTAGTGCTCTAAGTGGCAAGAGGATAGCAGAACAAGGATTCCAAGAGCCATTATTTTCTTCACTGACTTTTGGGGACACTGTCTTTCTCATAGATCAAGTCGACGCGATATAAGTTATGTTTCTTTCCATATGGTCCAGAGGATTCAAATAAGTAGCCATACAGCCCTTCGATGCCCTTGGATGAAAGGCCCAGAGGCATAGCTCCTCCATTAATTCGAGTTTGCGGGCTTTTCTAGAACTGGGCCTATATAGTCGAGGGAGTATAGAACCTATGTGTGCAGACAACAATCAATTTGCTTGTATACGGTGATGATTTCGATCCTGTCATTGGCACGTTTCTGTTGTAGGCTAAACTATTGTTGATATGGGCTGATTATTCTACAGTTTTGGTGTTCGAATATTCCTCCCAAACTTCGAATCTACCGAATCATAGGGAAGACTAGTAATTTCATTCCCTCCTAGATGGGATCTGTCAGTTTGGTGCCGACAGCAGAGTGCAGAATATATTGCCAATTTCCTCTCAAGGTACTAGTAGGCCTACTGCTGAGCGCGAGAAAGGAGCACTTCTCACTAGAACCCCGTGTCTCTTGACCGTCATGTGATTTCCTTGTTACATACTCGAGAATACCACTGCCTATAAGGAGATCCACCTGCTTCTCGTCCTCTTGATCCCTACTTCTCATCATACAATGTCTGGTGCTGGACTAGGTTCCTTTAGTGATCCAAGTCCTGGGTGGTCTAGAAAACGCAGCCGGAAGCAAGGCAGCTCGCTCTCTTTAGCTGTCTATTCACGCCGAACTCGAGCAGGCTGTCTTCTTGTTGTTTCGGAATATGGAAGGTAGCTATTTGCGTGATCTTGATATACCTCAAGCTACAGTGCCATATGCTAATGCCAGAGTCAAAAGGTTGTTGATATAGCAACCTATCCGATGTCTGAGTCTACCATAGGTTCATAATGGCGGCTGAGCAACAAAGCATGTGTTGTGCATATTGAGCACACCTCACGGCAATTTAACCAGGTATTATGGTGCTTGAATGCGCCACAAGTCAGCAGTGCTATGTGTATCGCCATAAGTACCCTATGAATTTTCCGAGGAATGTAGAGAGGTGATACAGACCTCAATATCTGGTTAAGTGATGAATGCATAGAGCATATGCGAATCCAGTAAAGAGCGACCAAGTCTGGTTGACTGGATTCCTGAGGCCATCAACAGAAAAGCCGCACTAACCAGTCTGGGACATCTATCCACAGCATAAGGTCGTATTACTCAGCACGCCAGCACAGAAGTCTTATGTAACCGGCTAACCGAAGGGGGTAGCGGCAAGAAGCCCGGTGGGGCGCCACCGCACAAACGCGTGACCTCGAGCGAAACAGCGAAAATTCCACACCCATCGACCTTTGCTCGCAACCCCGACAAACGCCATCGACAGAATCCCTCCTTGTTGTATCTGAAGGTCAGATTTTATCGCCAAGATGGGTAAGGTATGTTAAATCGAGATATTCCTTCCTGCTAAAAATGATGATTTCGATGAAATGATGAAAATAACTAACATACCTCTGATTCCAGGTTCACGGATCGGTAAGCCTCGCCTCCTCGTCCATCGACGGTATCCCAACGCAAGAAGACATCATCCATCTAACCTAACATCACAACATCAATAGCTCGCTCGTGCCGGTAAGGTCAAGAGCGCAACCCCCAAGGTTGAGAAGCAGGAGAAGCCCAAGAGCCCCAAGGGCCGTGCCCGCAAGAGACTCATCTACACTCGCCGTTTCGTCAACGTTACCCTGACCGGTGGCAAGCGCAAGGTATGAATGAACCAACCGACCTGGCAGCAGATTCAAGTTCTCGACACAGCACGAAGGAGTCTGCAATGGAGGTTTACAGTACGGCTTACACATTATCTTTCTACTATCTACAGATGAACGCCAACCCCACCCAGTAAACGTCCAAAAAAAACCTTCGATGAACAACCGCAATACGACGAACGATTCCCCGGGTTTCAAATTGGCGTGATGGGAAATTGAGGGGCTGAGCAAAACCATGTGATGCGTATCTTCATCACAGAAGACGCTTGGAAAGAGGGGGGGAGGAGGCCGCCCCTTCGCTTTCCTCTTTTTCCAAGTTGTCGGGGAGGGGCCCGTTTAGTGATGTTTTTAATCTATTTATCGACTCACCTTTTGGTGTGTGGAAACGGGTTTTCAAATGGAATGACCTTCCAGATGATTGATTCATGTGTTCTTCGAGTTTATCGGATTTTATTGGGATGAATACCATCGCTGTTCAGTCTCTCAAGGCTTCTTTTTTTTCGCCCTTGCTTCTGGCTACGGACGCACGTTGGGCCCGTAGATTGGGGGTATCCTGGGGGTATCCTACAGATGGGTGTGAGTCACAGTGGCGAGGCTGGCAGCCTCGCACTGACGGCTTGGAATGCGCGGGCCGGCAGTCGAAAGGCTGAATCCGAGCGTCCCCTTCGGATTCAGAGGATGTGCAGGATGACGTGAGATAAGCATGTCGCATTCGCATTCCCCTCAGTCAGCTTTGTTGTAATCGTACGAAGGGCAGAATTGCTGCATTGTAGACCGAATAATCTCCTTGTATTCCGTACTACTAGTAACCGCTCAAAAATACACTCACTATCAAGTATCAGAACCACTATGTCTGCCACTGTCATTTATATCCAAGTCATATTTTACCCCTCCAAGGCTACCCCTCTATACGGCAGCTTAACACTTGATATATCCCATCTACGTACTACTACTATACTACTAGTGAATACTCACCCCAACCCGGACCCCATACTCATGTACCCAATTCTTCCTCTTCCCAATCTTCTCGACCTTTTCCGTTCTCTCCTGCAATATATCCTTTAGTACAGCAGTCACCCCCTCATTCCTCCTCACCGTCACCCTTAACAAATCACACCGTTCGTTCTTCTTCACGATATCCTCCCACCCCGTCTCGAACCGGATCCGCCACTGCGCTGCGGTTCCCTCCACCACCCGACCAGCGGGATACACGTCCCCGACGACCACAGCCACTCTACCCAGGTACTGAGCCCACCATACCTCCTGCGCCGTGAGACATCGGCTCAGTTGCTTGTGGTAGACCTGGTCCATGGGGGCGAGGTCCCCGGTCCAGCGCTCACAAAGTACAAGGGCAATGAGGGCTCGCTCGACGTGGGAGAGGCAGTTCGTGGAGGAGAGGAGTCCCGTCGTCGTGCTGTGGAGGGCCGCTGCGGAGCGGGATTCCCGGGGAACTTGGGAGTGGGCGTAGAGGAGGTTAGCTATGGATGCGATTAAGTTTGGGGTGAAGGATGGTGGAGGGTGGATTGAATTGATAGGTGAGGGTGATGTAGGCAATGCTGACTGGAGGAGGTCTCTGATTGCGTCTGCGGATGGGGGTGCGTATGGTGCTGTCGCTGCGAGGAGGGGGTCCTGGGCTCGCACGTCACTGTCTAAGCGGTCGAAGAGAAACCCTTCGCGAACGCCACCCTGACAGAACTGGATGTGTGTGATCTCTGGTAATGCGTCCATGATCACGTTCACGAGAACGGCCACGGCGGGGATCTGTGAGGCGCGGCGTTTCGATACGCCGAAGATCTTCTCGTCTGAGGAGTTGGAGACCACGTCCAGGACTGATACCGTATCGTGGAAGTCTTCTCTCTGGACTCGGAATCCGTTGATAATCGGGATCGGGTACGGGTTGACTTTGCTCTGCTTCATCAGCACGTATCCCCAGCCGCGGAACCCGCCGCCGCAGAGATACAGATCGAATCTGCCACGACTTCGAGCCATCTCTACCAGCGCCTCAGGAACATCCAGCTGACGGTATGCGTCCTGGAAATTCCGCGTCATCTCATTCTTCAACTCCCTCACAGCGTACTTCCCCTGTTTCTGGGCCTCCTCTAATCGTTTCGTCAACGCCGCAGCTCCATACGGGAAACTGAACGAGCCCTTCGGACTCGTCGTAACGGTGCCCTCTGTCTCCATTACCCATGTGATCTGTGTACTTCCGCCCCCTAGGTCCATGGCGATGCCTGCCACGGAGGCAGAGCTGCTCGCAATCCCTAATGCCCCGATTCTGCCTTCATCTTCCTTCGAGAGGAGAGTAACCTCCCATCCGGTGCGGTCTTTGATTCGCGCTCTGAATTCCTCTGAGTTCGCAGCCGTCCGGGTGGCCTCCGTAGCTAGGACGTAGATGTTCTCCTTGGGGACTTGGAAATCGTCGCAGGTGAGTTGGAATTGGATGAGTCGGTCGACGACTTGCTCTGTGATGTGGGGTGGGATTGGGCCCCGCGTGGGGCCGGAGAATTGCGCGTCGTAGAGGGAGATTCCGGCTCGGTCTTGGAAGAAGATGGGCATGATGCGGGCGGCATGGGGGGAGATGTCTGTTACGGAGAAGCGGATGCCATTGCTGCTGACTGTTAGTTAGTTGGTTCGAGGACATCATTATATGGCTGCGTGGTAGGTATAGGAGGAGAGGATAAGTGGTGTGTGGGTTGTATAGTAATACCTGCCCATGTCCACGATGCCGTAGAGGTCGCGGCTTTCGGTAGAAGTGTTCGCCATCTTGGTGATCAGAGATACGTATGTATGGTGTGTATGTAATTGGTAGATAGGTGTATATGCAACTGATGGGTGAGATAGTAGCCTAATCAAGGCATTATTGTGCTGCTGGTGTGGTAAGCGTGCGCCCGGATTAGCGCTTGTCGTTGAGCGATGCACATGATCGATGATAGACGGTTGGCTCACTGAATTTATATAGCAAAAGTAGTACTATCTGCTGCAGCTTCAACTTCAGTACGAGTAGTATGCAGGTGAGTTGTGGTTCAATTCAGTAGGGAAAAGTGAGGTTGGTTGTGGCGTCAATATATTTCCGTGGAGGGGCAACTCTACACCCCTCATTGTTATGATGCTAGTGCAATCCAACCACAGAACACGGTGACACTAGTGCGCAAAGTAAACTAAATTTGAGAGTCAAATGACTCAGTAAAAGCTTCTTGTCATCAGACAAAAACTACAGTTCTATACATCCTATAGAACCTATTCAGACATCTTGACTTGCTAATTGCGGGAAATGATGCATTTCAGCATGGACTCGCAAACTAAGAACCCAATCGGCAACCGCACCATCCAATACCTCACAGACTACAAGCTGATAAGTTCTCTTCGCTGGGAATTCGCTGATACATTTGCCTCATTCTCAAAGTAATCATCATCACTGCGCAGACAATCGTTCCAGGACTTCTTTGCCTTCCTCATCCAAATCTGGATAATTCCTCAAATGATACAATTCCATCCAAAACCATTTCGCACTGTCTTTCAGATCAAGACGCTGTTGTAACAGTCTCTTCCATGCGACATCTTCTGCATTAACACCCCAAGATGCTAGGATGTATTCGTAGCCAAGGGGATAGTATGCTGCATGTTCCCAATCAAGGATGCCAACAAGCTGTCCATCCTTGACCATGATATTTCCTATACTGAGGTCGCCATGTGTGAGAACGTAAGACGCGTATTGAGGAAAGCGCTTCTGTAAGTTGTCCAACGCTTTTTGAGGAAACGATCTTTGGCGGAGGGGGAGGCTAACAGCATCCCAAAGTTCAGCGTCAGAGCGAAAAGGTCCACGAGGTTCGGGGTCGCCAAAGAGCAAAGCCGAAGAGCAGGCCCGTCGATTGACCCTCTCGATACGCGGCGATGTAATGAATTGTAAACGCTTGCACACGCCAGCCACTTGGTCTGCGATGGCAACTCTCTGAAGGTCTGTTAGTGTAGGCCAGACTGTCTCCAGTGTATCTCCATCCATTCTTTCCTGGAGCAGGAAGTAACGGCCATCCTGATCGACCCAGTCATGCAAAAGCTCTGGTGCTGGATTCTGGGAGTAAGAGGCAAGGAGCTTCAGTGCTTTCGCTTCATTCCTCGACCCATCGTAAGGGCGCTCTTTGAGAATCACGTCGGTGCCGATCGACCATACGCCATGGTCATGTGCAGTGTAAAAGAGCTTGAGGTGGCTGTCGTAACAAGATTGCAATTGCTTGTCATGAGTCCATCCACATGCGACGCAGCCTTCATTTGACGCAGCTTGTCCGGCCATGGTGATAAGCAGGGATGTTTTGGGCGATGAAGAGAAGGGATTTGAATTGAGTGTACTAGGCACCGAGCCAGCGGCGAGGAGCTGCTATTTATGTCTCGCGGGGTAAATCGCTGTCCAGTCGTGTGATGTGTCTATGTAGTGTAACCGTGGCTCACTCCGTTCGATGTGGTGATATAACTCAGGCTACTAATCGACCTTTGGGAATATCTATTATTTAGTGACCTATTCGATAATTGCATTTCAACTTGGAAGAGTACAGCTTGCTAGGGCCTGGCTCAACTGTTGGTAGTGATAGGAAGCATACTGCAGTAGCATTCGAGACAAATATCTCACTAGAGGATACTCCCATCATTTTATAGCAGCTGAGCACAATAGCTAAGACATCCAGCACTACCTTCCGTGATCTTGGAAAACTATTATATGTACGGGCAGTGGTAGACAGGAATGCAATCAGGTTCAGCTATATCTATTAGTGTAAGTACCGTACAACATTAAATTCTGGCTTACTTCTGATATAAGTGGCAAGCTTCCTTCACATTGGTCTAAAACCAGGTATATGTTTTATTTGCTCTGCTCAGCATACATCAACACGTCATTCATAAGTCATGGTATCATAACACTGCCATCGCACAGAAACATCCGGAAGTCACAGCACATATCGGAACTCTGCGCCATAGTTCTCCTCTCCCAGAGTAAGATCTCCCTTCGAGGTCGCCTGGGCGGCCCTCTCGGCCGCAGTACCATACTTCTTGTCCAGACGGCGGTTTTCCCAAACAAGCAGGGTCCGTAGAGAAAGTGCTAGGATCACAGTGAAGAACATGAAGGCCGCACAGATCGACTGCCCCCGAATGTAGCGAGGTGCATCACTCGCCGGAAAGACATTGGTTCCCAGGAAAGGTCCGCATTGGCCGATGATGTTCAATATAACAATACCCATACCCCGTCGAGTATCTGAGCCTTGGTTATCTAGATTCGAACGTTAGCCACATGATTAGGACATAGTTGGCGTTGTACATACTTAGGACCCAAGGGAGAATATTGGCGATCGAGGGAAAGACCCCCACGGCTGCCAGAAACACTCCGAAGTAGCGCACACCAACGGAGGTGCAGGTCGCAAGCAGCACATATCCAATCGCACCAACAAGCGACGACAAAGCAATCACCAAGCCTCGCTGCTGAAGCCGATCGGCCAGCCAGGTAGTGGCGATCGTAACGAGGAATGAAGCGAAGAAAGGCGGCGCCGTTAAGCCTTGAGCATTGATCGAGGTGAACCCCATATCTTCCAGAATTGTTGGAAGAAAGACGGGCAGCGAGGAGAAGCTCACATTGCAACTGAAGTACATCAACTATGTCTTATTGTCAGGAAACCACTTGGTTGAGAGAGCCACTGTAACATACCGCAGTGAGCCAGGCCTTCGCATCCTGCATGGTCTCCCATAGTTCCTTCCAATTAATGCCGGTGACACGCTCACTTTCACCGCTGCGTCGGAGCGATCGGGCGCGTGCCACCTCCTTCTCTTCTTCGGTTAAGAAACGGGCGGACGCGGGATGATCAGGCAAGTAGAACCATGCCAAGAAGGCTGCCAGAAGCGATGGGCTGCCTTCAACCAGGAACAACAAACGCCAATTGGCAATCTTTGCATGTCCCGAGGTGATGCCATATGCAAGAGCACCTGCAAATGTATTTGCTAGAGGCGCAGCTGACAAGAACAAACCGCAGCGGAGACCGAGCTCTTGACGACGATAAAAGAAGGAAAGCAGATAGGGTGACCCAGGGCCGAATGCTGCTTCGGACATGCCCAGCAGGAAGCGCAGAGCCATCATTCCACCCCAACTCTGTGCTGCGGCCTGACAGGTCGCAACAATGCCCCTACATCAGTCAGAAATACTGCTCAAGAGACCTAAAGGCTATGGGTCTGTACACACCAACTCATCACTGTGATCGCTGCCCACCTATGAGGGGGTATAATCTTCCACATCAAAGCCAGGAATTCGAACAGAGTATAGGATATGTAAAAAATTGTCAGGAGCCATGTATAGCGATCTCCCGTAAGGTGTAAATCTTCTTCCATCCCCGCGATTTTGGCATTTCTGGCACGATGTTAGGCGACAGGTCACAGCTGGTATGCGAGCGTCTGGAAAACCTACCCAATGTTGCTTCTATCCAGAAGGGAAAGAAGATCTACACGTACACGTCATATTAGATACGCTCCGAGAAAAACCAAGAGTGAAACGAATCAAGGGGAGGATTGAGAGGAAGCCGGATGAGCGATAAACAGAAAGCGGGAAATGAAGGAAGAATTATGAGAGCTTACACAAGAACCCTAGCAGCGTTGGAACCCTCAAGTCCAATTTTCTCAACAAGCGAGCTTCAACTGCGGGATCAATGGTAGTAGTCGCCTGAGGGATTTGAGGCAGCGCTGTGTGAAAGTCCTCATCATGAGCGACTTGTTGTTTCTCTGGATCCGACACCGGAGCCTCAACAATGGCATCGACATGACCCGTAGGGTCACTGGCAGCTTCCCTCTTTCCAAAGAAACCCATGACTCACTGCTATACGCAAAGAAGTACGGATGCAGAAGTCAACTACCGAACAAGGATAGAAAGCAGGAGAGTGAGGGCGCAAGCAAAATATATAGCGTCAGCGCGACGGGGGAGGGGTGACTCGCATGGTCTGTCACCAATAAGACCTGTTCGAATAGGAACCAAACTACGCGAATGTGTTCTGTCCTCTCCACGCCCCGCAGGTGAGGGATAATGACGTTAAGCAGGGGTGGGAGGGAAGAGGGAGAGAACTACTGGATGGATCGGACGAGCCAACTGCCTTTCTAGGGAAGATGCCATCGCTTGCTAAGAGCCGAATGGCACTCCCAAAGCGCATGAAAAAGCCGAAGGGGAGACGCATGGGCTCGGGTCAATGACACACTCGAAGTATCCAATCATGACGAGCGCGGAAAGAAACCATTACTGCGTGGTGGGTGGCGGGTCAAAGCTTGGGTCCAATCCAACGGAGTTTCGCGAAAAGGCTTGGTTGGGAAGGTTTGAAGAAGCAGCGGCTGGATGTTTCGATATGAGTCGTGGGATGACCCTTGCCGACGATACTGCATGGTTCCCTCGCATGGATATAGCGACAGCTTGGTGTTCCAGACACTGTAAGCATGCTGGGTCGATTAGCAAGATGAAGCAGGGTACCAAGTTTCCCTTGACGATGGGGTCAGCTCATTGACTCACTTCACTCCACGTAGATAATCTAATTGACTAGTCTGGGGGGCGGCTAAAAGCATAAGACCCCAACATTGCGGGGATTGCACGCTTTGGGGAAGGATTTAATTGTGGGCTTCTCCGACGATCTTTTGCCAGCCGGATCTAGTCCCAATCGGGAGCTATTGCAGCCTGGTGATTCAGGCAGATAATATGCACGCTGGGTCTCTCCCGTCGCCCGCAGGGCCCATGTCGGGAATCGGCCAGGAACCTCAAATTTCCGCGTCGCGTTGGCCTTCGCTGCTTCTCCGTCTAACAGACTGCGCTCGATTGTTGCCTGTTGGCCATCTTCATCACCGGATGCGCTTCGAATTCTTCATCCGTTAAACATCCTGCGTGCTAGGCGACAACCTTGATACCCATCTTCCCTAGTCCTTTCACGGCCTCAACTCACCATGGACGATCCAGCGAGCCGTGTTCCCGCGCAGTTGGTAGGTCATTCAGCTGAGACGTGCTGCTGCATGGGTAGAATCTCCATTTGCTAACCGGTGACACCTTTGAGTCGCTTAGCTGCCGCATATGCATCTGGTGTCGCGGCACCGTTATCCCCTTATGCATATGATGCCCACCGACACCGTTGTCGAATATCTCCTCTCCGCGCCCAAGATCGTTCGGGAGGCGCAACCGATGCATTGGACGTTCCTCGATGGTCCGCAGGACGGCACTGTCATGCTCACCTGGCAGCCATTGACCCAGCTGGGCACCAACTTTGCTAGCGACGGTTATGTCTGGGCCGACGTCGAACAAGCGTTCACCTTCGAAGCTCGCGGCTACGTATGCGCATCTTGACCCTCTTCCTCTCCTACGTTGACGCGCTCATGGCTGACACGAACTGTTCCAGCTGGTGGAGATGTGGCTGCACCGCAGTGGTTATCACCCGCCTAACGAGACCCTGGCTATCCACTGCCGCAGACGTTACCGACTTCTGCCGTCGAAGGTTCCCAACCCCAATGTCCCTCCGCCTGACCCTTCCTTGTGGATTGTTCACTACTCGAGAGGACCCCCCACCGACCACATCCCCGCGAACCGGATCCCTGTCATGCCTCCTATCCAGAACATGCTAGCTCAACGTCGGTTCCTTCAGAGCCAAGGCCAACTTGCGCGCAAGGACTTCATGTTACACGATCGCAACAACTGGCCGGCCATCAATTTCCCTCCGCAGATGGCTCCGCAAGGCTTCCCTCAAGTCCCGGGCGCATACCCAAGTGCCATGGTCGGACGCCAGCAGTTCTACCCTCCGCCTGGCCCCGGTGTACCGCCTCCGGCCGCTGCCACACCGGCCAAGGCCGCGCGCGGGCATCGTGCTTCATCTGCTGCAGTCAACGCTGCCACAGCCGACTTCGCCCTTGAGGATGAGGACGTTTCGACTGGGGATGCTATGGACCTACTTACTCCGCGCGAGATTAGCAAGATGAGATATCAGCAACACCACGAGTGGATGGAGGAAATCTTCGCCTCGCCGTACGCTATCAATCAGATCACTCCGGTCTCATTGGGCCTGGGCCGGAAAGGAGAGCTGGAGTCGTTGACGGCGGGATTCTTCGACGCACCCGTTGGACCTGCCAATGGAGAGACGAAGGATGCCAACACCGCAACTCAAGCAGCAGAAAAGATGGAGCCTGCTAAGGCGGAAGAATTTGCTGACCGTGTTGCCAAGAAGGTCGCTGACATGACAGCTGAGATTGAGAAGTTGAAGAAGCGCCATGCGCGTCGTATGGAGAAGTTTAACCGCACGTCGCTGTTGAAAGACGCAGAACTTCGGCTCCGAGAAGCCGCAACCGACCCCGCAGAGACCGGCACAGAGACATGGAGACTGGAAGGCCGTATCGTCCTGCCTTCGGAAGAGGATGACTCACAGGCTCCTCATGTCGAGAATCCCGCCAAGTACAAGGTTGACGACATTGTACGGGAGGTGGAGAAATCGTGGCAACGGCAGATCGTTCCGGAGCCCAAGATCTCCTGCGTGCAGAAAGGTGGTCTGCTGGAAAAGATCGAGCCCGAGCAAAAACCCGAACCCCAAGCGGAAGCCGATATTGATATGGAAAACACCGACAGCCATTTCCTTGACCAGCTGGGTTCGCCGTCTGCCTCTGGGGCCGTTCCCGCTTCATCCACCACCCAAGAGCCAGCAGCACCGACAGCCGCGCCCGCCGTCCCTCCCACAACCAGCGTACCCTCGGGAGGTGTATCCGTGCCACCGCAGCCACAGCCAACTGTGGACACTACGCAGCAGGGCGCATCTCTTGATATCGACATGGATATGGGCGATGGACAGGCGACGAACACGGCCGCCGGGGAAACGGGCGACTGGGTGATGGTCAACGACGAGAAGAAGGACCAGCCGGCTGGCGGTGATAGCTCCCTACCGGGCATCAGCACCCCGGGCAGTGGCATTCAAGGTCTGACACCCGGAAACGGAGGGAGTGCTGGGGACTCTGCACTCGACGGGGCCAACTTCGATTTCACGAATATGGATAGCGCAGGCGATGCGCTCGCAGCATACACCGAGCAGAACGAAGGCTTGGACCTTCCGGACCTGGAGAACTCGGCGTTTGGCGACGCATTCCACGCATCGGATAATGAGAACACCCATCACCACGATGCGGACGATATGGCTTAGGACTGCTGATCGCTGGATTTCGGGATTCCTTGGGGTGGGGGACACGGTGTTTGTGGTGCTCTTGTAACCAATAATTGGCGCTGGGTTTGCTTTGCTTGAGCCCCTTCCGTGTAGAGAGGGGTGGTGAATTGAGATTGCTACATTAGCTGTTCAGCAGCATCCGTTTAATCCTTGTACATTGAGTAGGTGGAGGTGTCCGATCTCGGAGCTGACAGCAGTAACCATCTGCACATTAAAGGTGGATTTGTGCCTTGGCTAGGTTGTAGCTTAGGCAAAGGTTTGTAACGACTTATGTATGGCCGATGGAGAAATCACCAGACCAACTAAGCAACATCATATACAATGTTTCAACCCAATTTTCTCCCACTCCCACACAACCACCTCCATCCCCGTCTTTTTGTGTCTGTCTCTGTATCCATCTCCAAACATCGCTGCACCCATGACAGACATTCATATCGACACTAGCTTTATCACAGATATGATGAACCCACCCGGTACCCAATAACCCCCCTATGCTCATAACATCCACCTGGGTGACGCTATCACCGGGCCCGACCATCCGCATGACAGGTTACCCCGGTCAAGTGATTCCCGCATGGCTATCAATATGAATATAGGAACATGCGTACCCCCTCTTCTTTTGATCTTTATTTATGTTTTCGAGCGGTTTTAATTCCTGTTGCCCACGAGATTGATACCTATATAAATCCTACATTCCTGCAGGAACCAGACTGATCATAGTTCGGAATCAATATCTATATCATCTATAGTGTGCATTCATTCACCTCATATCTGCCCACAACTTCTCTCACCTAAACTCACATCCATATTACCAAAACGAAGGAAGAGAAAGAGAGGCATAGAGAAAGATGTGCCTCCCCTCCCTCTCCGACTCCCTCTCCCTCCCAAAAATCCTAAACCTCGACTCCTCCTCCCGAAGCTCCTCCCCCGAACCACCACCACGATTCCATGATCGCCATCACCACCATAGCCACCACCATCACTTCCGAGGACGAAGAAGATCCAGCAGCGCATGCAGTACCTGCAGTGACACCTCCACCTCAACCTCCACTACCACATCCATCTCCATCCGTCCCCCACCGCGAAGCTACCACCCCCCACAGCCGTCGCACAAGCCTCCACCTCCACCTCCTTCACGAGAACGAGAGCGAGAGCGAGATTCCTACAGAACAAGACGGTATAAGTACCGAGATATCGAGGAGACCTTCATACCGCTTCCGCCTGCAAGGCCCGTGAGGATTGTGAGGCCATGGCCGCGGCCGAGACTGCCCCCGCCGCCTCCGCCGGTGGTGATTGATGTGAGGGAGAGGGAAAGAGAGAGGGAGTATTGTCGGTTGCCGAATGTGGAGGCAGAGGAGGTGGAGTGTGTGGGGGTTTTTGAGCCTGAGGAGGAGCAGGAGAGGGTGGAGGAATGGGTTGTTATGAGGGAGAGAGGTGGGTGGAGGAGGAGACCTGCTAGGGAACGGGGGAGGTGGAAGGAGGTAGTAGAGGAAGATGAGGTGGATAAGGAAGTGGATGAGGTGGAGGAGGATAGTAGGAGGAAGGTGAGAGTTGAGTGTATTCGGGCTACTAGGTAGAGTGGTTTACGGTGTCATTGGTATTTAAGAACCTTGAGTATATAGATTTGTTTTGGTCTGCTTGCTGTTTGGGTGTATATGAGGTGAACTGTTTCTGGATTGTCCTGTTTATTTTATCTTACTTGGCTGCCTCTTGAGGCAGTTCTGTCGCTTTACAACAGGAATACCTCGGTATACTTCGTGTCTATAGAGTTCAAGATAAGCAAGTAACTTCCTCATCCCATGGAACCAACGCGATGCATCATGGCTGGGCTGTACTGCAACCGGCCGATGACCTCAATGTCCATCCGTGTCTCCCGCATGACGTCACGCTCTCTGTCGAGCATCTCAGAGGGTTTTGTTCAAGTGCAATGATTAATCTTAAATCATTGATC
This sequence comes from Aspergillus brasiliensis CBS 101740, assembly GCF_001889945.1. Taxonomy (NCBI): domain Eukaryota; kingdom Fungi; phylum Ascomycota; class Eurotiomycetes; order Eurotiales; family Aspergillaceae; genus Aspergillus; species Aspergillus brasiliensis. Next base: position 2,217,250 of record NW_027137442.1, read on the forward strand.
AATGCCATTTATCTCCCGTGCCCCACAAAGTCATTCAATAAATGTCCCGATCGTGGGTGGATTGGTATAGTTACTGCAACTAATTGTCGATCATCGGATAGGGATCTACCACCCGTCCGTCCCCAGACTGAAATATCATTCGAGGAAGGCGCAATCCTTGCTCAAACATTATTAGCTTCGTTATACTTGCATTTGATCATTTTGTGTTCCATCGGATTGTGACTTTTTCACCGTGGATATCCTAGTTAGTTCGCAGCCATGTATACTACTCCCGTCTCTCCAGAGACATATTGTGCATACTAACCCAACTCAATAGGAACCGCAACCTCTCCCACCGAAGGAGAAGCTCATTGACTTCTCGTCCCCGGTTCCGCTTCTCCACGCTGCGCGGCTTTCAGCAGCCCGAGCTGAGCAAGAAGCTGAACCAGGTCATCAAGAACGAAAATGCTGCCATCGGCGCCCATGAGAAGGCCAGTCGCGAGCGCGTGTCTATTGCATCCCAGCTGTCCGAATGGGGTGAATGGACTGAAGACGATGCTGTTGCCGATATTACCGACAAATTTGCTGTCCTGATGGCTGAGATCGGCGAGCAGGAGGATACCTTTGCTCAATATCTCGAGGAATACCGCGTCGTGCTGAAGCAGATCCGCGACACGGAGAACTCGGTCCAGCCCTCCCGCGACCAGCGGGCCAAGATCGCAGATGAGATCCAGAGACTCAAGTGGAAGGAGCCACATAGCCATAAGATCGATACGCTGGAACAGGAGTTGGTTAGAGCGGAGGCTCAAAGTCTCGTTGCCGAGGCGCAGTTAACTAATGTGGTAAGTATTGAATATACGTGCGGCATACAATATCGCAGAAGCTAAACCCTAGAGTGTAGACCAGGTCGAAGCTCAAGGAGGCATTAGACATTCACACTGCTGCGGTCATTGAACGGAACGAGAAACAGATTTTGCTTGCTCGCCATGCGCGTCGCGTGCTGGAACAGTTGGACGATACCCCAGTTGTCCCGGGTGACTCCCCACACGAATACGATCGCACATCTACTACGAGACAAATCCTTGAGGAGGCTGAGAACGATCTCCGTTCTTGGGAGAGCACCACCGTGCCCATCCAGAGTGCGGCGGGAGAGCTCCCGGACAGTACCCTTCTGCCAGCTGCCGCTCGTAGAGCTACCAATGGTCGCGCATCATATGCAGCTGACACAGCAGTCTCAGAATCTGTGCGGGACGTCAATGGTTCTGCAGAAGCTTCGTACGCTAATGGCGCCGGTCCTGAGCGATATACGAGTGGCACTGGTGTGGAGCAGTATGCCAATGGTACTGGCCAGGAGAGATACGTCAACGGCACTGGTCAGGAACGCTATGTCAATGGCAACGCCCCGGAGCGACAAGTCAATGGAGCTGGCCGGGAGCAGTATACTAATGGTACCACCACAGGGGCCTATGCTGATGGAGGCGATGCGCGATATGTCGAGGGAGTCGCGCCTGAAGAGCATGTAGATCGAAGTGCCACAGAAGAATACGCTGGCCGTTCCCAGGAACAGAGCGCCACCGGTGTTACTGAAGAGCAATATAGCAGTCGTGCTCAAGAGCCGGTGGCCGCCAGTGCTGGCGAGGAGCGATACCCCGGTCGTCCTCAAGGGCAGGTCTTCACCAGCGCTGCTGATGAGCGGTATGCCACCGGTGGCACAGAAGGGCCGTCAGTCCCCGCTGTTGAGGAGCAGGTCACTCCTGCTGCTGCACAAGATCTATACTCCAGCCAGACAGGCCGAGATCAAGTGGCGGATGGTTCAGTCCCGGAAGAAACTCTGAAGACACAGGAAGAAGAGGAAGTGCCACGAGCACCAGATCCACGAATCTCATACGCCTCCCGAGGCTCCGAAGCTCCACAAATAATCAGCCCAGTCCCGGTGCAGGCTCATCCTGTGGCAGTACCCATCTGAGCGGAGGACTGAAGGTAGTGCCGTTGGTTTCTAGCTTCCTTGTTATTTGTAATTGTAGTTCTAGTACGTACAGTATCTGGTTTATGTGTATAGCCGCTCTGAGACTGGGAATCCTGCACTAAGATGGTGAGCAGAGTGGCTGTTATTGTAACTAACTGAGTAATTATGAGAAATATGAAGTTATCTGCAGAGTCACGTATAATAACTACAGTAATTCGTCGGTGGAGGGCGTCTCACGTGACCCAGGCGGCCAGCGTGACGCGGACGCCGGCTTGGGAGCTCCAAAGCATCATCTCAGAGCTCCGAGCTGCACCCGCCATCGCCATCTCCCTCTTCCATCTTCCCTCTCGCACCCAACGTTATCCCCCAGAATATATCTACCCGTTATTTCGTCGAATTCAGTAACACACCTTGCACAACATGGATAAATTGGTCGCCCAATACACCCGCCCGCCGCATCAGAATGAGTTCTACTCAGAGCAAGAGCAGCGGGACCTCACAGAGAGCCTTCCTCCGCTCTCTTTGAAGTTCAACCTGCCTCCTGTTGACAACGTGAGATATACACCTTGTGAAATTGCCTATCGAGGGATCAGGCGCTGGGAAAGTTACAGCTGGCTAGAAACCGGGCTGAACACCGGACCGACCCTCCTACATGCCTCTTACCAATCGCAGAAACAGTGACTGACATCCTTCTGAATCCCCAGTCCAGAGCCTTCCTCCGTGCTATGACAGATGACCACTCGAATCCTAGCTGCCCTATCAAACTTGCCCACGGAACGACGACACTCGCCTTCCGATTCCAGGGCGGAATTGTATGCCGTCATCAATGCTTCCGCCCCGTCTCGCACTGACCATCGTTCTCCTAGATCGTCGCTACGGATTCGAGAGCTACTGCTGGAAACTGGATTGCGAGTCAGACAGTCAAGAAGGTCATCCCCGTTTCGCGGTTGAGCCGCGGGGAGGACAAGCCGTCAAATGAACCCACTCCCGGACTGTTGGGTACCATGGCCGGAGGTGCAGCGGTATGTGCTAATCTGTGTGGAGCAATTCATGCTCTATAGCTAGAGTTGTGGGCTGGACAAATAACTTATGATTGGTTATAGGACTGCCAATACTGGTTGAGATACCTGAGCCAGCAATGCACACTTCACGGCAAGTTCCATCATCCACTATTTCAAAGACCTCCATTAACCCCGAAACAGAGATCCGTCACAAGCGCCGTATCACTGTCGCCGCTGCCTCGAAGATTCTCGCCAACCTGACATATGCGTACAAGGGTATGGGTCTGAGCATGGGAACGATGTTAGCAGGAGTACGTGAACCCTTCCTAGAAACAATTATACAACGATACCCAATTTAACCCACGATAATAGATGACGCCCCAAGAAGGACCTGCTCTCTACTACATCGACTCAGACGGCACCCGACTCCCCGGAAACCTGTTCTGTGTCGGATCCGGTCAGACCTTCGCATACGGCGTGCTTGACGCCAACTACCACTTTGATTTGACCGAGGAGGAGGCCCTCGAGCTTGGCCGCAGAAGTATCCTGGCTGCCATGCACCGTGACGCGTACTCTGGTGGTTACATCAACCTGTACCATGTCAAGGAAGAGGGATGGGTGCACCACGGCTTCAGCGACATGAACCCGATATTCTGGAACACGAAGCTGGAGAAGGGCGAGTTCTCGAATGTCACGTCGGAGTTGTAAGCGCGGGGAAGTGCTGATGGGCTTCTGTATGGTGGATATGATACTCTTATTTTAGGCTAAAGATATTTATTATGTGATGTTCCTTTATATAGTAATCATAAGAGTAGTCTTCCAACCATGCCGTATGCACATTAGAGCAATCCAACAGAGCAACAAGGCAACCCCCACTATTCATAAGAGAACCGATCTATCCCAATACTAAGAACCATTGAAATGAAAATAGTTATAGGAGGAAAATAGATACATAATGCATACATAACATACATACATCCCCAAAAAGCAACTTTAGGCAAAAAGCAATGCTGAAAATGCGCCCCCATTCTAACTGACTGAACAACAAAACAAAGAATTTGCTTTTTTGTAGATCATCATCGTTCCCCCTCCTCCTATCTCTCCACAGATATGATGAGTATATATGCAACCTAATTATCCACCCAGAACTTCATCCGGATACCCATAGCAGCCAACTCAACATCCAAGTACCTCAGCACACCGGGCACGGCAACAACAGTAACATTATCACCACCCACATAGCGACGACCATCACCATCCTCCCAGACATCCGCGCGGGAGTCCTCGAAGACAGCTTCGCGAGCACAGCGGCGACAGCGCACGATACTCGGCGCTCCGCTGATGGCATTCGCGCCGGAATGCTGGTTCGATGCGGCCTTGGCGGCCGCAATACGGGCCTTGTTCGACCCAGCTGAAGAGACAGCCACCTGGGTGGAGAGGAAGGAGCCGCAGTCGCGACAGATCCAGGAGCGGGTGGCATCGGAGCAGTTCATGAGACGGTCTTGGAGGATGTGGGCGGCACCGTGGGCGATGAGGGAATCGCGCTCCATCTCTCCGACACGGATACCTCCTCCCTTGGCACGACCCTTGACGGGTTGACCGGTCAGTTGGTTGACCGGACCGGTGGTACGCACTTGGAACTTGTCGTTCACCATGTGACGGAGACGTTGGTAGTGGACCACGCCGATGAAGATGTCCGCGGCGAATTCCTTGCCGGTTATACCGCTGTACAGGGGCTCGTTGCCGAAGTAGTTGTATCCGGCTTTGCGGAGTTGGTGGCCGAAGTAGTCGGCTGCGGTGTTTTCTTCGGAGAACTGGAAGGGCGTGGAGTCTTGGGGATGGCCGTGGAGGGCGCCTGCTTTACCGGCCATGGATTCGATCATTTGGGCGATGGTCATTCCTGGTGGAAGTTTAGTTTTGGGTTCAGTGAGATAGGTTTGAGGAAGGGGGAAGGGGGCTTACGAGAGGGGAAAGCGTGAGGATTGATGATCAGATCGGGCTGAATACCACTCTCGGAGAAGGGCATGTCCACGGCGGGCCAGAGCTGAGAGCAGACACCCTTTTGACCGTGACGAGACGAGAATTTGTCACCAATGATGGGCTTACGGGGAATGCGGTACTTGACGCTGAGAGCCTGGCCGGGCTCAACGCCGGATTCCGCTCCCAGGATGCGCACGCTGTCGATGTATCCTTCTTCGGCGTCCTTGTACTTGACGAAGTGGGTGATTCCGTCCACGTTGACATAGGAGTCAGAGGCGGCGTCGTAGCGCACTGTGTGCCAGGCGGCGACGAGACTGCCCTCCTTCACGCGGGCACCGATGTGCGGGAGACCGTCTTCATCCAGAGTGGCACGCCAGTCGGCACGAATCTCGCCTCCGGGGGCGAAACCGAAGAGCTTGGTAACCTCGCGTCTGGACTTGCCGCGGCGGGAGTCTTTCTCGTCGAGGGAGTGGACCTTGGTCTTGTAGATCGTACCGTAACCGAAGCCACGCTCGTGGGAGGATTTGTTGATGATCATAGCGTCGTCCATGTCGTAACCGGTGTAGGAGATAATAGCCACAACGGCGTTGGTTCCGTTGGGGAAGTTGTCCAGACCGTACGCGTTGTAGAGAGGCGGCCGCACAATGGGCGTCTGACCCGTCTGCAGTCGGTAGAGCTTGTTGTCTGTACGGTATTGGATGGCAGTGCCTGGCGTACCCATCGTTTGCTTGCTCATCTGGCACTGGTACATGTTACGAGGCGACTGGTTCTGGTCGGAGAAAGGCGTCATGTTGGCGACGATAGAGAGGATGTTGGTAGGGGTGAACTCGATGTGCGTCGACACGCCGGAGATGAGATCCTGGGGCAAGCATGCAATTTCCATAAAGGGCTGCTCAAAGGGACCAACGTAGTCCAGCTTGTCAAGTCCAAGGTGCTTGACGGGTCGGTACATTCTGGCAGCCTGAGAGAACATGTAGATACCGGGGTATTGACCACCATTGGTGTTGGGAACATAACCTATTTCCAGTTCGCGCGGGATCTTGTCAGAGCCCATCACCTTCCAGCGTCGCAAAGTGTTCGCGATCGCGGAAGCCTGCTTTGGTGAACAGTAACCGATGATTCTGCCATCAAGCTGGACGGTAACGCTTTCGGTTACGGACACGGACGAGTCGGAGCGCACACCAAGCTGAATCAGCGCTTTGGGGATATGAGTGGTGTCCACGTCGCTGGTTGCAATCAAGCACTTGTGGGCAAGGTGGTTAAGCAGACCACAGGGCGCACCATCAGGAGTGTGCACTGGACAGAAGAAACCCCAACTCTCGGGAAGCAGCTTACGGACGGTTGTCGTCTTCAGCTGGGCGAAGAAACTACCTCTGTGAATCATGCGGAAGTGACTGATGAAACGGTAGAAGTTGATCTTTTCCGCCATAACGGTGTAACCGGAAGGTTGTTGCAGATCGAGACCAGTAGGACTGACGAGGTTACCCGTGGACAGGAAATACTCCAGAGCACCACCGAGATTCTCGTTCGAGCGCTTGACGACCTTGGCCAGGAAATCCCTTTCGAAGGCTGGATCGGTAAACTTGGCTCCGGCATTGCGGTTGGACCAATCCCTAAGGATGGGCTGGAAAGACCTCACCCATTCCTCGAGTCTTTCTTTCAAGATCATTCCGTAAAGGAATCCACCAAGCAGGATCTCCTGGTTGGAAACAGCATCCGGGTTGTCAGGAGCGCAGTCGCCAGCAACCAGAGCATAGAGCTTGCGGATCATGAACAGAAGCATCTTGAACTTGTCATAGTCCTGGTTCTCCGTGACGTTCTGGTTTCCAAGGTGAGGCAGAACGACCTTGCGGAGGAACTCCGTACCAGCATCCTCATCGGACATGTCAGCTGGCACACCGAGGACGGGCCTGAACTTCTCTCCAAGGTAGGCCCGGCAAGCGGCGCGACTGTGTGTGTTGTATGCCTTGTAAACCCGCAAGAGCAGCTCGACACGGTCAGTGACGAAGGTGTTCTTGATTCCCTCGGAAGAAGCGCTGCCAACGATGCCCTCGAAGATTTCGCGGTCGTTCGTCTCCACCAGGGCCTTGAGGATCATCATCACCGGGACGAGATACTCGGCCTTACGCCACGAGAAACGGAAAGTCAGGTTACCGTCGGTAAGGTAGTGCAGAACGTTGGTCTGCGACGTCTGATCCGGCCGCACCGATCGTATTTGAACACCATACTTGGTATATGTGTGTCCACGGCGAACGAAGGAACCACGGATAATCGCCATGGGGTAGTTGCGCTTTCCAACGACCAACATTCGAATGAGCTTCTCATTTCCGTTGACAATGAAGTAACCACCCAATTCCTCCGATTCTTCCTTGTGCTCGACAAGCTCATGAGGCGTGGCCTTTTCCAGATGGCAGCGGTTGGTCTGAGAAATCACGCAATGTTAGACAGAAATTTTCCTCCAGATTGGTTCCAATTGCTAGTGTGATCGCACTCACCCTCAACATGATGGGAACCTGACCCAATTCTCTGACAGACTCCATCCAGTCGCCATTGTTGACCCGCCATTCGATTCTGGCGCGGAGCTTTCCACGGTACGTCGCATGGCGTTCTCTGCATTCCGAAGGGTAGATGTTGCGGTTGCGCGTGGTGAACTTGTTCGACGCAGGCAGGGCCGGCTTCTCGAGGAAAACCTCGCTGACACGGACATGAAGCTTATTCCGCTTGGGGGCCTTGCGCCCCTCTGCTTGCCGCGCCTTCTTCTGTTCGGGAGTCTCGGCTTCGCCGTCGATAAAGGTCTTGGTGCCAATATCCTTCAAGGCGGCCTCTAGCGTCTTGGGGCCGTCGAAGAGCGCATTGAAAGAATCGACGTGCGGCCGGATGGCAGCCGCCAAGGCTGGGTATGCGGTCTGGTCCTTGGGAGGATTGCGGAAAAGCTTCTCCCGTCTCAGGACATCGTAATTGACCGACCAGTTCGTGTCTGTCGCCGCGGGGGCCATGGTGAATTATCTGAAGTTGTCTTGGCCGGGGGGTCGAATGAGGCGAGGAAAAAGTTCGATTGAACTTCGGTATCCGTACAAGCCGAAGCACCAGTGGTGAATCTAGGTGCTAAGGAGCGGGATCAAATGCTCATTCCCTCCTGATTTGAGGAATCGCGAGAGCGACGAGGAAGGGGAGAGGGATGCGACTCGCACAGAGAGCCGGAGTGCTGGTCTGGAAAGCAACGAACCTCGTCGTCGCTCGACGGGGAAATTTTTCGAGGTGGAACCGGCGGACAGATATCATCACGTGGTGATAGTGTCGCTTTTGCCTGAGGCATACTTATCCGTTTGTAAAATCAAAGTCGATTACATAATTTGTTGCATACGTCACGGGACAGACGCACGGGACAGGGAAGAACCGCCTTAGGCAACAAGGCAATCCCGGAATGCGTCAGTTCCAGCTTAGGTAACTCAATTAATTTCCCAGGAATGTAACTCATCTATTGCGGAGAAAACACTATCGTCTCTCCAGTGTCGATACGTAGTTCCCTTTTTTTTTTCATGATTATTCCGGACTACTATCTTATTTGACCGCGCATTTACTGTTCTGGTGAGGAAGATAATTAATATCATTGGTGATAAGGCGGGTCGACAGGGAGGCGGATAATTGGAGATACTACGAACTAGTCCAGTAGTATCAATCCGCCGGCGACAGATTACTTGGGCTAAGCCGCGACTATTGGCTGCCATTTGAAAGCGCAGCTGTTAATAATATCATCATTGCTCATCGGAGACGGTCCTCCATTTCCCGGTTTGTCGATAATTAATGACTTCCTCGTGCAACTGAGAGCCACCGGTTCCCACTCCAGTGAGCAACTAACCGTGACTAGTTGGTCCTTTGAACCTCTTGACTGACTAGTCAAGGGGGGAAATATACGAGCGATTGACACGGCCTGGGCATTGACTACTCCCAAGCAGCTAACTAGTTAGTCAGTTAGTTAGTTACCAATGCTGAGTCCGAACACAGACAACCCAAGCCAGACAAAACTGACAGGGACCGGCAGGACTAGGCGCTCCCCTCCAGCGCGCGGCGGCGCAAAAGCGAACGGTCATGCGTGCCCATAGATCGGACCAGCTCTAGTTTCACCGCAAAGCAAAGAGGCATCAGAAGAAGAAAATATTCGCTCTTGCGGCCATCAGTAGTACTAGGGAACCAACCGACCCTGGGGAAATTGCCGCCTTCTTTTTCGCGCCGCTTCGACCTCACCCTCACCTTCTTTTCCTGCTCAGCTGCTCGGACGTGGGAAACTTGCTACGACCGCCGCCTCTTTTTTTCTCGAATCCACCCGCCCATTATTTCCCAGCACACCGGTTACTACTACTACTACTACTACCTCCTACGATTTTCCTCTCGCATCTTTTCCAAATCTAACACCCACATCATCCTCTGCTTTTCCCTGCCCGGGAAAGAGAAGGCGCTGTTGCTCTCCTCTTTCAGCAACCCACTCCACCCCCACTTACCCTTACAAAAATTCCTCTGCCCAGGAAGTCGATATATTTCTCCCACCCCGTCGTCGATCGCCCACCAGCCGAGACAAGCAGCGCCCTTTCGACCTGCTTCTCAACGACCACAAGTCAAGCCCTTCCCCCTACTTAAACTGACCCGTCACCCTCGTTGCTCTGATCGCGCATACGACACAAAGCGCAAACCCTTTCGTTAATCACCATGGCGGGTATCTTTCGCACGATCTATGACTGGCTCTTGAGGATGTTCTGGTAAGTGGGCCGCCGTCCCAATAAGTAATCGCTTTTTCTCCGGGAATGGTTCCCCCCCTCTTCGGCCCGTCCCCGCAGATAAGGAATCAATCGATTTGCTAAGTGCTTTTATGATATATTCTGCACCCGCAGGGCGACGGAGATGGATGTCACCATGATTGGTCTCCAGAATGCAGGAAAGTCTTCGTTGTTGCGCGTGCTTGCGGTATGTCTTTCCCCCCCCCCCGGCGACTGTTGTCGGTTCTCGGCGCTAATCCCGCAGAATAGGGCGGCGAGTTCACTGTAGAGTAAGTCTCCATCGTGTAGGGCCGAGCCTGACTGCGCGACACTGGATCATCTGGCTAAGAACCATCAAAGTTCGATTCCCACGATCGGGTTCAACACGAAACGAGTCCAAAAGGGACATGTGACTCTCAAATGGTTGGTACCCCAGAGTTGAGCTTCGAGACTCCTGTGCGCGATATATCTAATGTCCATCCAGCTGGGATCTAGGTGGACAGCCACGGTTTCGACCGATGTGGGAGCGTTACTGTCGGGGAGTGAATGCGATCGTGTAAGTTTCCCTTGCCGGGTCTAGGACAGGAACCCGTACCCTGGCAGCGCTAACCACCCAACCAGATATATTGTGGATGCGGCAGATCGGGCAGCCTTACCGGTGGCCAAAGAGGAGTTGCACGAGCTGATGAACAAAGAGACGCTCAACGGGATCCCGCTGTTGGTTCTCGGGAATAAGTCCGACCTTCCGGACAAGCTGTCAGTCGACGATTTGATCCACGAGATGGACCTGAAATCCATTACGCATCGCGAAGTGAGCTGCTATGGAATCAGCGCGAAAGAGGAGACAAACCTCGACGCTGTTCTGCATTGGTTAATTGCTCGAGCCAGTCGATGAACGGACGTGATGACGACGACATCCCCTGAGAAGCGTGCCGGGAGTGATTCTTCATGCTTCTTCATCCTCTTCCTCTTCCTCTTCCTTTTCTCCTTCTCTTCTTTCTTTGATCACATCCACGAGATGGAATTCTTGTAGACTGCAAAAACGATGCGGCTCGCAGCCCCGATGTAATGATGTGAACGACGTGAACCAGACACACACATTGAGCTTCAGCGTAACATTTGTCCGATCTTCAGCAACTCACCCCTGTCATGGAGTCACTTGGTTTTGGTTTCAAGCAATGATGTCAGTTTCAATGTATTTTCGTGTATTTTATGTTCCTCAGGCAGTCCTTCATAGTTGGAAAACCCTGAACCGCGTGGGTTGCGGGCATGAGAGAAGAAGACGAAATAAGAACTGCATGGTCAGTATGTCGACTGAATTCTGGAATTGATACTCGCACAAGAGAAACGAGAGGGTGAGAAAGAGAGATAGAGAGAGCAAGTTGGGAGGAAATCAATCAATGCCCAACGGGCACATGATCACCATTAGCCAGTAGGTGAATGAACCACCCGGAAGAAAAGAGAAAAAGACAGACAGACACAAAGACGCGGCAAACGTATATTTATTAGAAAGATTCAAGCAAAATGACAGGGCCAAACAGTAAAAAGAAAAATAGTTTCTAAGCAGGATCATGGCCAACAGGGCCACACAGACCAACTGATGCGTTGGCAATGCAGATGCGCAAGACGGGAACTAATCAAGCCTCACCAGCAAATCATTCCCACTCCCCGCCAAACAAATCTTGTGTACGGTTGTACCCCCCTCTCTCAGTGTCCTTCCTGCGGAGCACTTGCGAGAAGGTTTATGGCTGGGCTGGGATCATATCCATGATTTGATTTCTGATTTTCCCTTTTTTTTAATTGCTTTGTTTCCTTCCGAGATATGTAGTGGAGTGGTTTGATTATTGGGTTGTGCTTGACTTGATGGGTTAGTTAGTTATATGCTGGTTAAGTACGGAGTAGTTTGTGATGCTGCTTACGGAGTACTCGTTCGTACTCGGTGGATTTTGTGACTAGGTGATGAACAATGGAGGGTAACTGGAAGTGGAGGTAAGTGACTATGCATGTCTACTCTTGAGCATACTCTGTATGAAGTAAGTAGCTGTGCAGCTACGCAAGGATTGACTTTCGAGTCAGGGACTTGCTTTGCAGAGAGGCGTGGCTAAGTGTCTATCTATCTATCTATCTACCTACTTCACGAAGTTATCTAGTCTACGTGTAAATATGCAATCGAGTCCCTATTTATACGCTATTGAGATGGAACTGCTCTCATTCCTAGCTAGCTTCGCTCCAATTGTTCGATCTGAATGACCGACGTATTAGCAAGGCATCCTATATCTATCTGCCTATCTAGCATACACTGAGGACTGAGGAGACTGATCACCCCCGCCATAAACCTGAAACATGAACTATCTAGGCCGAATTAGTGCCGCAGAGTGAGGGGGCTTTTGTTCCACAGCCTCCATTCATGTCACGATAAGCACTAGTTTCAATTGAAGCGGTAGTGTAGCAGATTACTAGCATCATAGCAGGGTTAGTCGTATAGAGCACCTCGCTTGAGTATCGTTTTGAAACTGGCTATATGGTGCGCGACGCTAGCGTGAATATGATACCTTACTCTGGTCGAGTAGCCCATTTTGGACATATACTTTTCCATTAAGCCTTCACATATGCTCGCAGCACAGAGTAAGCAAGAAAGTAGGTATGACATGGCTTACTGTAGCAGAAACGTGGGTTCTTTACGTGAGATCATGCTACCGACAAAGAAATCTCAAATCAAGACCGGAAAAGGCAACCCCGGACACGCGGACGGAGTACTCCGTAGAGAATTGAGATTGGATAGAATTCTTCCGGTTACTACGTTTACCTCTGGAGGATCAAGGTCGACGCCAGGTCATAGGTACAGTAATTATTAGTTTAATACTGATCTATTGCAGGTGAGTCGCAAGCAGGAGCGGTCAAGATGATGATGTTGCTGTTGCTGCTGCTACTGCTGCTATTGCTGGTGGTGGTGTGTTCGTAAAATCTTGTGGCTGTGACATGAGTTATTCTGGATCGTGCCGAGGCACCAAATATCTGCCGACTGTCCAACAACGATGATAGGTGTGCTGGCAGCGGACCGACCCAAAATTGGACAAGCCAAGCACACCGTAATTATGTCTTGGGGGAAACTTGACTTTTCGGAAAAGTGAGGAGAAAAGGACAAGACAAGACGTGGTGAAGTGTGGTTCCAACTCAAAAGATGGAGGAGTGGATGAAAGAGGCACGCGATGAAGGTTGTTTGTTAATGGTCGGATGCGTTGCATTATTGGCAAGTTGAGAACAGGCACCCGAATTTTTGGAGAGACAGCAAGTGGGTGGATAGGATAATCGACTAGTCTAGTGCCGGTCATTGCAGTCACCGGCTCCACCGAATGCGATCCAAGGTCTTAGATATCCTCTCTCGTTTTGACACTCTGAGTTTAGTGGCTGGTTAAAGTCGTGGTCAATCAATATGGAGAAGAGGTCAGGTCAGGCAGGAACGGTGGATGAACGCGGTGTGTAGATCTACTTGAATCATGAACCATTCATTTATCATTTTACCGTCGGAACTCGGAACGACCAACTAGTTAGCAGTTGACTTTCCTCACTTTTTCTCCCCGTCTCTGCATTTGTTGTCCAGTCTAGTTAGTGGTCTGGTTCACTGCAACCAGTCGATGTGTCGAGTGGCTACTTGGGAATGACTACGTACGACACTTTGCCAGTTGTGGGGGTGGGAAGAGAAGAGAATACTACGTCAAACACTGCCGAAGTGACTCTGGGATTACTTTACTAGTCAGTCTAGTCTGCTTAAAGATTCTTCAACGGAAATGGTTGGATCTGTCTAGTTCGACTAGACTAAAGTATTAGGCCACCATCATTCATGTTTGACCTAGGACTAAATGAAATATTTTTTTTTTCACGATTCACTATTATTCATAATTAATTCCTTTTCTTCTTTTTTTCTCACGCCATCCTTCCGATCACCTCACCAACAAAACAAGTAGAGTTTATTTCATCGCCCCGGGAGTGTTTGCCCAGCCACTGAGCCACACTGGCACCCGGCTTTTCCAGCCCTACCTTACCCAATCGCCGGCCAGTCCCCATAATAACTTACCCGTGCAGTTCCTTTTCACTTTGCTGCTGCCTTCAGACGCCCAGAAGAACTTCACTGCTTCTTCCCTTTCCTCCCCCCTACCTTACTCCTGTCTGAATCCCTTCCTCGCCCTGAAGGGTTTACTGAAACTTTGCGATTCTCCTCCCACCGGCTTTGTCTATATTGACCTGCCTGTCGCATACTCTCTTTTCCACTCAGCTTTAGACTTATTGTTCCTTGTACCGCCTGATCGACGTCATCTTCCGCCTCCCCCCAAAGCCTCGGACACAGAGGTGCAGCCACCATGGGTGTTCTACTACGACGTCGTGACTGGTATGTTTATCACTGGCTTGTCTGCCTGATCTTCCCTGGCTGGGAGCGCTCTTTAGGCTTCTCTCAATCATGAATGGCTCCTGGTGTTGTTGTGCATTAGTTCGGGTGGCTGACCATCTCTTCTAGTTATTACACCGTTAACGGCGAAGTGTGTGATGGCAGCACCTGGTATGATTGGGGTCGTTGGATCGCGTTCGCAGTCATCGTTGCTGTGGCGCTGATCATCTTCTTTCTCTTTGCGTATGCATCTCATCTGCCTGGGTTCAAGGATCCTGCCCTTGTGATTGGAGACTAACAAGTACGGTAGATGCTACAACGCCCGCCGTCGGCGCAGACAAGGACTCCGACCTCATCCCGGCACCGCATGGCTTGCCGGCCCTCCTCCGACCTTCCAACAGTCTCAGCAACAAGCGCAGCAACAAGGTCAACGACCGTACTATGCAGACCCTTACTACCAACAACCACCGCCACCGCAATACACCCCCCATCCGCAAGCTTATGGTTATTTTGGAGGCCAGCAGACGGGGATCGAGCTACAGCAACCGCCAAACGCATACCACGGTGGCGAACGGGTGTACCAGCCACCATCGGGTCCTCCTCCCGAGGCGACTTCCAAGGTGTAACGCTCCGAACCGGATTCCGTGAAACGACTTCTCTCTCTCTTTCCCTCGCTTCCTCTCTCTGTCTCCAGATACCTGATCCAAGGGGGGTCACCTTGCGATCGACTATTATGTAATTACCCAGGCGTCTATTCGATGATCAATTATTGGGATATGTCGCTCTCTGCGTCTCATAGCGTTCTGTGCTAGGAGGGATACCAGGGGCCAACGTGTGACGGGTTTATGAGTTTCTTTGTGCCTATTTACTAAACTACATGGTATTCGTACTATAATGACTTCTTGAGGTAGTGTTTTTTTTCTATCCTCTATGATCATGGCATGCCAGCACTGATATTACCGTTTTGATCTTCTTTTCTTTATTCTGTCTTATTTTCTTTCGTCCACTGCAATTATTGTCCTGGACTGTGTGGTACATATGAGGTGACGGCGACAAGAAGAAAAGAAGCCATTACTATCCGACGTAAATAGCTTATGACAAAGTACAATACTGCCAACTAACTATGGAAGAAGGAACCGTTCCGAAGGGTGCTGTTTGTCATCAAGCGGTGGATCCGTCTGTCAAAGCGAGCCTGCCGATATCTGCCTGTTCTGTGCGAATTCGTATCCTGTTCGTTGGGTCGAACCCGCGCCTAATCGAACTAGTTTGCGAAGGGCGAACGGGGGTGGGAAGCGATCAGTGATTGTCCTTTCCCCCTGGACTGTTAGGGATAGAGATAGAACCTTCATCCCTTTCATAGGCAGCACTATCAGTAGTCAGAAGGATTTAACTCAGTAGTATTATGTCCCTCGTATATCTCGGAGAATATCTAAACAAGGACTCCCAAACGCTAATTGGAACGTATTTGGAGGCTGAGGTCCAAGAAACGCATCCATGTATGCCACCATGCTGGGGTGGACACTGCGACTGCCAATGAGAATGTGCAGCAACCTGGAGCCAGCAGAAGAGCAAAAGGACGGAAAAGGGCCATGCGATGGGAGCGATCGACAGCAGTGGAGAGGGTCCGGCGAGGCAGGAAACGGGCGGTTTCATCTGCTGGTTAGTTGGGTTCGAGACAGATTAGCCCTCCCTGACCCGGTCAGACACTGGTATTACACCCTCGACTTTCTATGCGCGGTGGTGAGCAGACATGTGTATAGCAGTGTAAATACAGACTCTCGCCTGAATTCAATTGCGATGGGCGGACAGCAAAGTCAGTGGCTCTCCGCAATGCGCGCTGATCTCCTGTTCCTGACTGTTGTGTGCCTGTTCTTCCTCCCCAGCCAATTTAAATCAATTTGATCTCGCTGTTGCATCCCTCGTTTTCTGCTTGCTGCCTTTTTTTTCGGTCGCCCTTCCCTTCTTTCCCCCCATCCCTTCCTTTCTTTCGGCCTTACGACCAAAGTCTTTCCTTTGCTGGTCGCCCGAGGAGGAATAACATCTGGCGAGTTATTGTGTCCGCCTTGCAGATTCCCTGGCGATCTGCACATGATCTGATAAATCTATCCCCAATTCCCCTGGGAGGCTGTGGCGGCGCAACTGTTTCGCGGTCCGCACCACACACCATCACCACCACCTCCACCACTATCATTAATTTCCCACCTTCTTTGCTTTTCTCTCGTCCATCTTCATCTGGCAATTCAGATCTCTCACTTTTATATTCCCTGTTTTGAGGAAGTCTCTCCTTTTTTACAAGAATTGATTATCATTACTTCTTACACCATTTGTGTGTCTCTCCTTGAATCAAATTCGATCGCCTTGTTGAACACTTGCGCGCTCTTCTCTCCCTCCCTTTCCTCTGTGCGACTGTCGCGCTGCGCCGCAAATAGAGCCACTCATTACGAGATTACCGAATCAGTGACAGAGGGCAACGCCAGATGTGTCTCTGGTAACCGTTCATTAAATCTACCTACTTCGAAAAACCGGATTGAGTCGCCGAAGAACTATCCCTTGGTGCACAGTCGCTTATCTCATACCGTGCTTTTTGCTACATTGCATGGTCGCGCCAGCCGTGTGTCAGGAACACGCTCTATACCGTCTTTGGTCGGCTGTGGGACTCGAAGGATTTCCCGGTGGATCGCGCACGTCTCGCCAGGATAATGAGTCCGGTGGATAAGGCTCCCGTCTCCTTGTGGGCGAGGGATGTGGTGAGCGACCTCAAGTCCGACGCCAGTACGTTCACTAGCTGGGACAAGTGCATGTCCAAGGCGTACTGCAAGTGAGTATTAACTTGTTTCAATCATCGGTTTGTTGGATGTCTTCTGACTCAAGGTACTACCTAGGTGGCCTGTTATCGTCGCTATCATCATCGCTGCGCTGATCCTTCTCTCCGTCATTGCTTGCGTAGTCAATTGCCTGTGCTGTGGTGTGCAATGTTGCAAATGCTGTTGTGGATGTTGCTTCAAATGCTGCCCGGGCTTCAAGAGAAAGAGGAACAAGCAAAAATACCTGGACGACCAGTATGACCAACCGCCTCCCATGCCCGCTATGCCGACAATGCCGGCACCTATGAACAATGCCTATCAGACGCCCTACCAACCACAAGCACCGCCCGTGTACCGTGGAGCAGAAGTGGCCCGCTTCGATACGCCGTCCACCCCTGCAACCGCAAAGTTTGACGAGGATGCGTTGCCCGCCATGCCTACCTGGGACAGCGCCGTGACAAAGAAGGTCGAGGATGAGGACCCCCACGCGGAATCACTCGAGATGAAACCCCTGAGCAATGCGAACCAGGAGCCTCGTCGCATGCCCTCTGGAGCCCGATCTGTTGCGGGAGGCTATGGGGGTCCTCCGCCGTCGAGAACCGCAACGCCTGCTGCACCAGGTGCATACCATGCTGAGCCTCGAGGATATGACGGATATGGTGGTCAGGACGCATATGGCTATCACACGCCTGGCCCACGGTCGCCTCCGCCCGTCTCCCCGTATGAGCACCAGCCATACAGCGAGTATCCTCACGAAGACCGCTTCCATTCCATGTCACCGGCTCCTACGTACACCACGCAACCGCAGTATATGCCCATGGACTCGACGCAACCCCATCATGCACCTATGGACGGCATGCAGCCTTACCAGATGCCCATGGACGGCATGCACCCGCATTATATGCCACCGGAGCCTGCACACTCGCACTACATGCCGCCGCACCAGATGCCTCTGGACACAGGCACGTACGGACAGCCAATGCCGGTTAACAGGACATACTCCCCAGCTCCGACACTCCACTCGGCGATGAATGCGCCTCGTCCGGTCCCGTACCGCCAGCCTTCCCCAGGCTTCCAGGCACCGCCGTACCGCAACATGTCTCCAGCGACTCCCACGTCGCCCCCTCCTCCATTCTCCACAACCCCTGCGCCTCGTGAAGCCAATGACCCGGGCCGGCCCCCGAGTCTTTTGCAGAGTGGGCGCAGACCCACCAACTTTTAGATTGCCTTTGAATTCCAGTGATCAAGATATCTTCGGCAACCGGCCTCCTGACCGATGCTGACCCTACTTGCATGTGCTTGGGATTCCCATCCATATGGGAGCAGCGTGATGGACGGATTGGCACTCACGTGTCAAAGCAGCCTTCTGATCAAGCCTGCAAGTCCAAGCAAACCGCTCCAAGTCACATCGCATCAACCAAACCTGGCTAGACTAGATGCCTCACCCGACATCGCTCTGTTTCTAGAGCACCTCTTCTCATTCCGTCACCAGAATACCCTGGTGGCCATTGCCCTTTCCTCTTCATCCCGCTTGTATATACAGTTTCTATCCTTCGTATTTCCGACCCGCTATGACCCCAACCAACCTCTTTTTGCATGATGTGTATGTTTTGAATCAAATGATAGAAAGTGTAACGAACGGCACCTGTCATGTCTGGATCTGGGTTATCTCAGTGGGCTTTTTGAACAATCTTGAAAAATACAACACCGTTGATTCGGTAATACTTCAAAAGTATTGCAGCCATCTCTAAATACACTCTACACGTGCAAACCAAAACGAATGAATCTACCAGTAGTTATCATCTGGCCATCTTATAATACATCAGTACTATGACACTACATTACAAGATTCCATTCCAATATACTAACCCAGAATACCTCTTCTCAATACAGCATACATCCTAGGTAGGTACCAAGTTCATGTACTAATTACTCCAAAGTAAAATCAAACTCCTTAAACGCCTCCTTAAACGCCGTCGCATCCGCCTCCTCCTCGGCAACAGACTGCACATCATCCTTCCAATTAATCCGTTTCTCCAACCCCATCAACTTCGCCATAACTCTACGTCCGAACTGCAAATCGAACCGGAAGTCCGGACTTAGAGGGAGGAGAAGCGTTTTCTCACTTCCTTTGTTGTTACCGCCCTCCTCGTCTCCTTTTTCTTCTTCAGCCTCAGCTTGCGGGGGCTCCCAGATCCATACGCGGAAGAAGTCGCCTGGTTCGGCGCTCTCGTCACCGTTGGATTGGGATTGAGGAGATTCGAATCGCGGATACTTTAGGTTCTCCGCCTCGACTTTGAAGGCTGCGTCGACGAGACCCCGGCGCACCAGGTCAGCAGGTACAGGGAGGAATTGCCAGTGGATGTGGATTCCGTTCCCCCGGGAGACTTCCCATGTTACTGCACCCAGGGAGTTGTTTGCGCGACGGCGTAGCATGGAGTGCAGGGCGGAGCGGTAGCGGTGCATTTCGGCGTAGGTGGATTGTCTGGATTGGGGGTCTGAGATGCTGGATAGGGTGGGGGAGTGGGTGAAGGGGATGATGAGCATGTGGGAGGGGAAGGATAGGGAGGATGAGGCGAAGGTTTTGGAGGTGGGGAGGGGCCCCTTGGCTGTGGTGAGGTAGGCTTCGTCGCCGATGGAGGTGATGAGGTGGGTTGCGATGTTGGGGTTGGAGAGGCAGAAGAAGCATTGGTCTGGGCCTGGTGGGGGTGCGCGAGCGCGTCGTTTGCGCGGGCGGTTGTCGTGGTCGTCGTCGACGGCGAAGCGCTGGTAGGAGTCGCGTTGAGATTGGAGGGGTTTGCGTTTCGTGGGGATGGGAGCGAAGGGGGGTGCGGTGGTGCCGGCGGGGATGGTGAGGGCTGGGGGTGCCTTTGGGTCGAGGGTGAAGGCGTACATCCATTTGGTCTTGGTGGTTTTGCTGTATGCGGCCAGGCTGATGAAACGGGTGAGCGGTTTGGCGTCCGGGTTGTCGGTGTCTTCGGTGGGGAGGTGGAAGAAGGGTTCGCGCTCCCAGAAGAAGTCACTGGAAGAGGAGAGGTGGTAGCGCGGTTTGAGGGTTGAGCAGAGGTCGGCGACGCATTGGACTTCGGTTGGGGGAGTGGTGGTGTCGGGGAAGGGGGCTTTGGAGCCGGTGCGGATGTCCTTGGGCCATTGGTGGGTGATGAGGATGTCGGCTTGGTGGGCGCCGTAGAGGGCGCGCGCGTCGGATTCGGTGTAGGATGGGTGGTATTTGTCGGAGGATTTGGCGTCGGGGTCGAGAGTGCCTCCTAAGGAGACGAGACGCACGCCTTCGGAGGTCTTGAGGGTGCCGCGGCGGCCCAGGAAGTAGAGGTTAGGGCAGACTTCGTCCTTGGATTCGATGGCCTCGATGATGCGCGTGGGGAGAGGACGGCTGCCCAGGGTGAAGTAGGTGGGGAGAGGCACGACGATGTTGCCTTGGAGCAGAGCGCTGATCTGCTCGAGTTCGTGCTCTGTGGAACAATCACCGAAGAGGTCGCCGACAATGATGGCGAAGGAGAAGTTCTGCTTGATATGCAGCTTGGAGAGCTTGGTGAAGACGTCTTGCAGCTCGCAATTGACGTCTCCGATGACGACTCTGTGAGAAGGTTAGCGATGTGCTCTGAATAGTGAGTTGAGATGGACTTACATCTTGGACGCCATGTCGGAGCAGGGAATATAACTGATACTAGTACTATGATGCAAGAAGCACCTTTAACCTATTAGGGTGAGATGTTCGAATTGTGTCTGTATCTGCAACCAGCATAAATCAGGGACAAAATATTATGAAATGGCCCCGATAGAAGACTAAAGGCAATGAAAGAAGGTATGCCAATGCGCGTGGGCAGCTCCACCAGATGATGCTACTGAACGAGGAATATTCGAGTTATGCCGAAATCGCCAAAAATGGATTCGAGGAGCTTGGGCCACCTGCATGGCACGTGATAACAATTTAGCCCGATGGGGCTAGCGCAGACACGGCATAAGGCCGGGCGGTGAGCTAATCTCCGCACCGGATTAAGGTTGCCGCGGCCCCGTTGAATTTTTTTGTCTATACTATTACTGAGGACGAGAGGAGAGTTGGAGATATCCACCCCCTTGACTTTTAACGATTATCATAACGACGCTGCTCGTTTTCGTCGCCATCATATTCCACGATGGTTGCAGCGTCGTCGTCTTCGCGGGCTAAGCCCGTGAAGCGCGTGAAAGGTGGGACAGAGACGACCAAATCGCATCGATTCGAGCCGTTTTCCCAGCGTGTCGCAAAGTTGAAGATCGACCCTATCCACCGTGTGCGCCGGCCCAGCTTTGGGGAAGAAGCCGATGAGACCTCGTCCTACTTCCGGTCTGCCTTCGAGCACTGGGTCGAGTTGAATCTATCGGATAATTTCGTCCATTTTGTCCGCAAGGTGAATCCGCTGTGCGAAAGTTTGGCTCAGATTCTGTACCATGAGGATAAGATTATGAACTTGCTGGTGGAATTTATTGAGAAAAGGGACAGCTTGTCGATAGAGCCGCTGTTAGGTCTTATGGCTCAGTTTGCGCGCGATTTGGGTGTCAGGTTCGAGAAGCATTTTGCGACGGCGGTCACTCTGGTGGCATCCGTTGCCGCAAGCCATTCCGATGTCGAGGTCGTCGAGTGGTGTTTCAGTTGTCTGGCTTGGATCTTCAAGTTCCTTTCCCGGCTTTTGGTACCCGATCTTAGACAGCTTCTCGGTATTATGACCCCGTACCTTGGAAAAGAGCGCCAAAAAACGTTTGTTGCCCGCTTCGCTGCCGAGTCGATGTCCTTCCTTATCCGCAAGGCCGGCCTCGTCTACTACAAGAATGCAACTCCCCTCCAGCGTGCGGTGTCTTTCCTACTCGATGACCTACACCAGGCGGCCGAAGACGAAAAGAATGTGGAGTTGTACAAGGAGGGTCTCATGGCTATGTTTGCCGATGCCATCAAGGGTGTCAAGTACGGCATTCACTCCAATGGAGCCGACATCCTCAGCTGTATTTTGGACAATATCTCGACCGGCGACGATTTGCGGGGCAGTCTGGGACTCGACGTTGCAAGCGGAGTCGTAATCAACATCATCCATAGCACTACACCTGACACCTTCGAGCCGATCCTCGATCTTATCAAAGCGCATATTGAAAAGAACTGTCGCAAAGGAGAGAAGCAGCATGCCACTGCCTGCTGCCGGCTGATTTTCCTGTGTGTCGCTACTCGCAAGGGAACAAGGGTCAAGAACTGGAAGCCTGTGCATCAGACATTGCTCCTTCTCCTCCAGAACGCTGCAAGTGCACCAAGCGCATATGCTGAGGCTACGCCACAGCTCCTGACCGCAGTCGCCTATGCGCTCCAAGTGTCTCCGATGGATGAGATGCTGCCATTCATGCGCTCGATCATGGATGCTGTGTCCAAGGAGGAACTTTCGACGCACTTCCTCGCTTTCTGTGCCACCTTCTCAGAATGGGGACCGGAGAGATTCCACAGTGTTGTCCTTCCTTATTTCCAAAAGTTCGTCAATACTTCGTGGCAAGAACACGAGCACGAGCTTTGCTTGGCATTGCTCCGGTTGAACCAGGCTGGTTGCATCACTTCTGAGGTCTCCAAGCCCGGCTACATAACTTGTCCTGCTTCCTGGAAATCTCGTGTCAAAGACACCTTCAGCAAGTCAGACCACAATGACACTGAAGTTTCTCTACTCAGCGCATACGCCAAGCTCCCCGGCGCCTTGTCGCTATCGACGGAACCGTCTCTCATACCCGATATGACCAGCACTCTCCATAGCCACCTTGTCCGCGTTCTGAAACAGAAGAGTACCGATACTTCCGCTACAACAAAGTTTTTCCTGGGCCAAGGGTTCAAGACCTACGTGGATCTTGCGACGGCTGCTAATGGACTGGACAAGACTCTTTGGGATCGCGTCAGCAAGGTAGCGGCGCAATACTCTCGCCTTCCGGTCTTCCTCCAGGCGATGTTAGACTACATTTCAGCCTGCAATAAGGATATCGACATCAAAGGCTCGGCCATCGAAGACTTTGCGGAAGTCCTGATCTCTAATCTTAGTGGTCCTTCCCACAAGCTGCGCTTGTTATCTTTGAGAATTCTGCGGGAACTCGTTTTGGCTTGCGGAGAAGATGCCGAACTTGTCTCCTTGGCAATTGAGATCGAGCAGAGTCCACTGACCCTGCAGAGCGCTAGGGTTCTGGCAATGCATGTGCGCAAGCTTGCATTAGCTTACCCGCAAGTCGTTTCGCGCAGATGGATGGCCAGGCTGCTCCCCCGTTTCTGCTTTGGTTTGTTGTCCAAGAAGATGGCGCCTCTGTGGGATGATGCTGCTGCTGCCCTCAAGTCTATGTGTGAAAACCCCGAAGGCGAAAAGATAGTTTCAGACTTGGCCTTCCAGTGGCTCCATGAGAGAGGGTCGGGCGACGCAACGACTGATGCGGAAGAGGAGGATCCCGAATCCTACGTCGGTGGACATTATACGTGCTCCAATGCAGCCAAGATTGAGGATATCTCTTCTAAATACTTCGAAAACCCAGAAAGTCCCGTTACGACTCTGACTGAAGGTTTTGAGAAGGACCACACGTTCAGCGGAGTCATTCCTGCTTCGCCGAGGACCCAGGCTTTGCGTGTTCTCAACGCTGTTCCGAACATTGCTGAGAAGAAGTCTCGCCAGGTTATTCCATTGTTCCTTTCTTGGGCTCTGCGTGACGAGGAAGATGTTCCTACTGGTGCTGATTCTGACACTGGTGACTCCTATATCCCTTGGGGCTTCCATGATCGGCTGTCGTTCCTTGGCCTCCTTGCGAAATTCATCAACCCTCGTGTGCTGTACAAGGCTCCGGAGGTTCATGAAGCCCTCATGGGGTTGCTGTGCCATGGTAACTCTGAGATCCAAAAGTCTGCACTCAAGGCTCTTTTTACTTGGAAGTCTGCCAGCATCACCCCTTACCAAGAGAATCTTCTGAACATCCTGGATGAGTCACGGTTTAGGGATGAGCTCTCTGTATTCGTCCGTATTGGAGGTGACGATAGTTTGATCGAAGAAGCCCACCGGGTCGAACTTGTTCCCGTTCTCCTCCGGCTTCTTTATGGCCGTATGATCTCGAAGGCTGGTGGAAGCTCTGGCCAAGCAGGTCAAGCAGGCCGCAGAAAAGCCGTCCTCAGGACGCTGTCGCAGTTACCGGACAAGGAATTCAAGATTTTCGTGCAGGTCTCGTTTGGAGAGCTCGGAGAACTCAATATGGTACAGGACAAGCAGGTCAATCAGCAGGCTTTCCAACAAGAGCTTGTCAGCCCCAGACGCCAGACTGGTTTGTTGAAGATGATTGAAACCGTTTTCGAGACGCTTCAGAGCCGGATGGTTCCTTACGCGGAGAAGTCTATGCAGGTGGTTCTTTACTGTCTTGTCCGGGCATGCCGCGGGTTAGAAAAGGACCAGGCGGCCGCTGCAGACTCGCCAGAGGGACGTTTGTTGACCGTTCTGCGCAACATCCGACACACATGTATCCGTTGTCTGGAACTGATCTTCTCCGTTACGCAGGATCAGGATTGGTCGCCCTACGTGCGCACAATTTATGAGGACGTGATAAACACTAGGCTTGAGAACTTTGCAACTGAAACGGCTCAGGGTGTGTCGGGTCTCCTCAAGTTGTTCCATGTCTGGGCTTCTGCTCCTAGGTCATCATTTTACCTTGTGCAGTATAACGAAGCTTTGCTGAAGAAGGTCGTGGACTGCCTGGGCGTGGATTCGGCCCGTGATGAAGTCAAGGTCTATGTCATGGATGAGATCTTGGTGCCACTCATTAATCTCTCAACCGGCAAGGAGCTTCAAGAGCAGGAGAAGATGAGCGATATTCCTGCGGACGAAATTCGCTCCGAGGTCTTGTCGCCCTATATTGAACACACTCTATCTCATCTCAGCAGGCTTCTCAAGCGCGGTCCGTCCCGGCCCGTCCTGATCTCTGGCGTGCAGACACTGTCTCTGCTTGCACCGTGCGTTGAGTCCTCAGAGGAGACGACTAGTCTTATCAGTATCACTACCTACCTACTCCGTCAGCCTCCAGACCGCGTCTCTCCGAGGACCAAGTCCGGCCTGCTCAAATCTTTGGAGCACTTCTTGCCTCTGTTCAACCCGCAGGAGGATGCCAACCTGTCCCAAGAAGTGTTTGAAGCAGTGTCGTCGATGTTCGATTACTTCAAGGACAATGCCAACAGAGAAGTTCTTGCCCGTGTCTTTACGGCTTTCGCCAAACGCGACGAGGAGCTTGTTCACGTCGCTGCACTTTGTGAGGACCTGAACTCCATGTCTACTAAGAGACTCGAAGTGGACTATGACCGCCGTCTACAAGCTTTCAGGGAGGTGAATGAGAACCTCTGGGAGAAGCTTAACGCTAAGCAGTGGCGGCCTCTTCTTTACAACATGCTGTACCAGGTTAAGGATGAGGACGAACTTGCGATTCGGTCAAGCGCTTCGTTTGGATTGCGTCGATTTATGGAACGGGCAGTGCTCAATGACGTTGAGGCTTTCGAGCCTCTGGTGGCAGACGTCCTATTCCCTGCTCTGCAGGGCGGCGTTCGCCAGAAGTCTGAGCTCATTCGATCCGAGTTTATCACCGCGCTTGGTTACTTCGTCAAGCTGAACCCCGAGCGTCCTGCCGTCCAGGATCTGAACGTTCTGCTCGTCGGTGATGATGAAGAAGCTTCTTTCTTCAATAATGTTCTCCACATTCAACAGCATCGTCGTCTGCGGGCGCTTCGCCGTCTTGCCACTGAAGCGGCGAAAGGAAATATCCAGGCTTCGAACATCAGCACTATCTTCATTCCCCTCAATGAGCACTTTGTCTTCGATGAGGAAGCCGACGAGGCTACTCATAACCTCATCGCGGAAGCTGTTACTACCATCGGAGCCCTTGCAGAATGGTTGGATTGGAGCCAGTTCAGGGCTATTTTCCGGAGATACCGCGGTTATATGCAGAGCAAGTCCGACATGGAGAAGAACATTATCAGACTCCTGGGCAAGATGGCTGATGCATTGACCAACGCCATGAGCCAGCATGCCACGATCAAATCGGCAGCTAAAGATGGAATGGATGGGCTTGAGACTTCTAGTCCAGTTTCTACGCTCGCCCGGTCTATCCCATCCGTGGCCAAGGTTGCTACCGAGCTGACTACAAACTTTACCCCCTTCTTGACGGATTTCATCCACCACAAAAATGAGGCACAGATGAGTCTGCGTTTGCCCGCTTCGGTCACGACGATCAAGCTGCTCAAGCTGTTGCCTGAAGACGATATGTCTATCCGCCTTCCACCGGTCCTCTTGGATGTATGCAGTATTCTCAAGAGTCGTACTCAGGAAACTCGGGACACTGCTCGGAAAACTCTGAACGACATTGCCCTCCTGCTGGGCCCATCTTACTTCGGCTATATCCTGAAAGAGCTTCGGACTACTCTCACCAAAGGTTACCAGCTTCACGTGCTGTCCTTCACAGTCCACTCGATGCTCGTGGCGACGACAGATGATTTCCAGCAGGGTGACCTGGATTACTGCTTGACCGACTTGAGTTCCATTGTCATGGATGACACATTTGGCACTGTTGGCCAGGAGAAGGAAGCTGAGGAATACGTGAGTAAGATGAAGGAAGTCAAGAGCAGCAAGAGTTTCGACTCCATGGAACTTCTGGCAAAGAACTCCACAGTCCGTAATCTGGCAAACCTGGTCCGGCCGCTCCAGTCGCTTCTTCGAGAGAAGCTTACCTCCAACATTGTGAGAAAGGTCGACGAACTTCTGCGGAGAATTGGTGTCGGTCTTTTGAGAAACCCTGGTGTCGAAAGCCGCGATATCCTAGTTTTCTGTTATGAAGTCATCAAGGAGACGTATAGTGCACCCGCTCAGGTCAAGGCACAGGCCCCCAAGTCTGCACAAGCAGAGAACCTGGAGATCGACTTGCGCGGGTCCAAGCGAGGTGAGAAGAAGGGCACTACCTCATCCTACATCCATAAGTTGACACGCTTCTCTCTCGATGTTCTGCGTGCCATTTTGAGCAAGTTTGGCTCCCTGCTTACGCCGGCCAATATGAAGGGCTTTATTCCGATCATTGGCGACGCGCTGGTACAGGCTCACGAAGAAGTCAAGATCTCGGCTCTTCGTCTTTTGTCAACAATCATCAAGCTTCCGATCCCGGAACTTGACAGCAACTCTCACGTCTATTTCACGGAAGCAGTCAAGGTGATCAAGGAAGCCCCGAGTACGAACACGGAGGCCGCACAGGCATCATTGAAATTGGTCTCGGCTATGCTCCGTGAGAGAAAGAGCACTAAGCTCAGAGACGGACATCTTGCATACCTTCTTCAACGTGTCACCGCTGATATCGAAGAGCCTGATCGCCAAGGCGTCACCTTCAACTTCATCCGGGCTGTCATGGCAAGGAAGTTTGTGGTTCCTGAGGTGTACGAACTGATGGATAGCATTGCTACCATGATGGTTACGAACCAGACCCGTGCTGCCCGAGACCTCGCTCGTGGTACCTACATCCACTTCCTGATCGAATACC
Organism: Aspergillus brasiliensis CBS 101740; assembly: GCF_001889945.1. Lineage (NCBI taxonomy): Eukaryota > Fungi > Ascomycota > Eurotiomycetes > Eurotiales > Aspergillaceae > Aspergillus > Aspergillus brasiliensis. Next base: position 2,244,666 of record NW_027137442.1, read on the forward strand.
CGCAAGCCAAGAATCGCTGGAACAAACAACTCAGCTTCCTCGCCAAGAACCTCGATTACAAGCACCAGGATGGTCGCCAATCAGTTATGGAGGCGATCCACATGCTGCTGGCCAAGACTGGAGACGAGTTGGCGCAAGACATTGTCAGCACCTTCTTCCTTCCGGTGGTCATGGTGATGGCGAATGACGACGCTCCTGAGTGCCGGGAAATGGCTGGTACTCTATTGGGAGAGCTCTACACCAGGGCAGACAGGGAGCAGATGAAGGCCATGCTTACGCCTCTTCATTCTTGGCTGGAGCAAACGGACAACATGCTTCTCACCAGCACCGGCCTGCAAGCTATGAGGATCTACTTTGAGGTGGACGGCACCGAAAAGGATAAAGAAGCTCGGTTTGTCGTGGATGTGCTCCCGCCCATCATGCAACCTGTCCTCAAGGCCGAGGAGACTGAGAACTGGCAAGCCCTTTACTTCTCCCTTCAGCTCTACTCCAAGCTCTGCAAGTCTGTACCGGCAATCGCGCTGGCCAAGGAGCGCACCAAACTCTGGGCCGCTATCCGCGAATGCCTGTTCTACCCTCACGCCTGGGTCAAGACCTGCGCAGCGAACCTCGTCGGCACATGGCTTGCGGACCTGGCCAAGACCAATGCTACAGATGGATACGGTTCGATCCCGTTGGCTGGTTCCATGGGATTGTCGCTTGACAAGGACGCCATGCTGCAGCTGATTCGTGCCAGTTTGCGCTCTCTTCGCACCCCAGCAGTCAGCGAGGAGCTCGCCATGCAGTCCATTCGCAACATTATTTTCCTCGGTCGATGCTGCGCCCAGAACGGCCTTGAATTCACCAAGACCGGCAACAAGGATCTCGACTCAGACGCTAGCGATAGCGAGGATGAGGCTAACGAGGACGGGGCTGGACGTCAAGCCAGCGCTACGAAAACGGCCATTCACTATATCTTCGAGCAAACATCTTCTATCCTGCGCAGAGAACTGCTTACCACGCGGGCTGAATCTTTGATTCCCAAGACCGCTTCCATCGGTCTTTTGGCCTCGCTCTGCCGCCATCTCGAAATTGAACAAATCCGTGACTCGCTGCCTGTTATCCTCCTCCCTCTTCAGCACATGACGGACACTAGTATCCCGGCCCCTCGCTCATCGGACGAGGTCTTCCGGGAGACCTACAAGGGCCTGGTCTCCAACTGCCACGAGGTCCTGGACATCCTCCAGAAGAAGCTGGGAACGACCGAGTACGTGCAGATCATGGCACAAGTGCATGATTCCATCAAGGAAAGACGTGAAGACAGACGTGTCAAGCGACGGATCGAAGCAGTCACCGAACCGGAGCGCTATGAGAAGGACAAGAGACGGCGGAACGACCGCAAGCGCGAGAAGAGAAAGGAGAAGGGAGCCGAGCATCGCAGCAAGAGACGTGGTTGGTAGAGGAAAAGCGTTGCATGTTGCATATACAGGGAATGTTTATACCAAAATCGCACGGCGTTAGGAGAATAGGAGATCGACCATGTTTGAGATGAGCTGTCTATCTATCTATCGTACATATGATTCTTTGTCTTCACCTTCACCTTCACCTTCATCTATAAAAGTACAATGTATATCCCAAGCGCAGAGTGTACATACTCCAATTCCAATGATGATTGATATCAACCCCAACCAAGACGCCAAACGCTCATCAACTTTTCAGACCCCGAAACACAAAGCATAACACTTAAACCCAAGTCAATGGCGTTGTAGTTTAAGCCGACTTTCCTTCCTCTCCTTCACCCTCCCCCTCCTTCTTCTTAACGCTCCCATCATCCCAGAACTCCATATCACCGTCCACATATCCACGGGTCAACTTATCGCCCTGCCGGGCCAAGATATCCTCGAGGGTACTCTTCTTATCGAAGAAGATATTCAAATGATCGCTAATGACATGGCGAGAATCGCACGACGGACACTTGATTAGCACCGTGCCGCGGTGGTAACCATGCTTGGACATGCGGTGCGAAGAACGTTCTCCGCATGGTTTGCAGGTGAATGTGATTTGGTATGCGGGCTCCTGTTCGCGGCGGAGACGGTTCTGTTCTTCGTTTTGGGCGTCGGTGGATGCGTCGGAGGCGCGGTCAGTTAGAGGTTTTGCTGCAGAGGAGGAGTTGAATCTGGAGGTTGTGAGGTGTGTAGTGACCCGCGTGGGAAGGCGTGGGGAGTGGATTGTAGGTGTCTGACGATGGAGGAGCTGAGTGAATGGTCGGGAGATTGATTGTTGAGAGGCGCGGGTGATGGAGCTGGTAGCGCGGGGGACAGATGACTGGATGGTGCGGAGACCGCGGGGAAGGGAGGTGAATGGACGCATGTTGTATAGATGTATGTGGTTATTGATAAGATCAAATATTGGTAGATTGATCGAGAAGAGATGAAGAAGGATTGATGAATTGAAGAATCCAAGAGAAGCATGAATGACGGAGGAAAGCCGGAGTTTGCGCCGGAATTTCGTTGTTCCAGCTCGGGCCTCCGCGGTCTCGCCGTCTCTGTTGCTTCTCCCTCTTCCTCTTGCCATCCCCTCGACTGTGAAGGAGGCGATGATCCGATGAGTGTGGCAAAGCTCTCGACTGTGGAACTGGCAGATTCTTGGGATCTTGAATGATAACCTAGCTGTTCGTTTGGCTGCATTGTTCGAGCATCCGGATACGTCACTGTTCTGTGCGGCGAGGATTGCCCCGCGCATCAGAGCTATCATTAAATTGTCGAGCTGGATGATATTTGCTGAGGGGTGCAAATATGTCTTTACGAGCTAGGAATAAGATCCGTGCTCCGCGCAGGGTAGGTCTACTTTTTTTTTTTTTTGGTTGTACCTCTTTCTTTCTGCGCTGGAGCTTGCTCTGATGCGGTGTTCTTGCACGGGGCAAAGTTCCGTTCGATAACGAAGTCGGGCTCAGCAAGACGGTGGGCTAATAAGAGCAATGACAGGGCATGGCAGTGAGCAAGCCTCATGATTTCGAGACCAGTTGGACCGAACTGTCCACCTCGCTGAAGAAAATTCACACCAAAGATGCCTCGGCCTTGTCCTTCGAGCAGATATACCGCAAGTCCTACAACATGGTTCTAGGAATGCGTGGAGTGGAGCTATATGAACGGATTCAACACCTGGAGCGTGAGTGGTTAGATACAGAAGTCCACAAACTGGTGGCCGGCGCCATCTCGCCGAGTCTACTGCTGGCGAGACAGCAGGTAGACGCGCAAGACCAGGCCAATGAGAGGCGAGACGCGGGAGAGAGATTTCTGGCAGTGCTGAAGGAGGCTTGGGAGGATCACCAGCTGTGCATGAAAATGATCACGGATGTCTCTATGTATATGGTAAGTGTATTCTCCTTCATCTGCGAGGAATCCGCGTTAACTAAAGGATAATCTCATCCATCAGGATCGAGTCATGTCGACGGACCACCGAATGCCATCCATCTATGTGGCATCCATGGCATTGTTTCGAGATCATGTGCTTCGCGCTCCCATTCGACCAGACACCAGGACGAGCGTGTACGATGTACTGGAGTCAACAGTGTTGTTCATGCTACAATTGGAACGGTCTGGGCACATAATCGACAGGCCTCTGATCAGACATTGCGTATATATGCTGGAAGGGCTCTACGAGACCATTACAGAGGAAGAATCATCTAAGTTGTACCTCACTGTCTTTGAGCCGGCATTCTTGGAAGCTAGCAAGACGTTCTATCAGGCTGAGGGGCGGCGATTGCTGGAGACCGGCGATGCTGCAACCTTTTGCAAGATCGCCACAGAGCGTCTCTCGGAGGAAACTGAGCGGTGTATTGACACACTGTCGTCGCGCACAAAGACGAAGATAAAGGATGTCCTTGATAATGAGCTGATAAAGAACAACATCACCGAGGTAGTCAATCTCGAGGGCACCGGTGTCAGAACCATGCTGGACAATGACCGCATCGACAATCTACGAAGCGTTTACGTGCTCAGCGCGCGAGTGGACAGTAAGAAGACTCCGTTGACCTCTGCCGTGCAGAAGCGGATCGTCGAGATGGGCAAAGAAATTAATGCTTCGGCAATTGCATCACAAGCCTCGGCTCCCAGTGCTGCAGGCAAGAAGTCCGAGGCTGGCGAAAAGAAGCCAGCGGAGAAGGAGAAACCAGTGAACCAGCAGACGGTGGCTGCCATCAAATGGGTGGACGATATTTTGCGTCTGAAGCAGAAGTTTGACAACATCTGGGAGAATGCATTCGAGTCTGACCAAGTCCTGCAAAGCGCGATAACCAGCAGCTTCTCGGAGTTCATCAACTTGTCACAAGGTGGCGACTCACGCAGTTCTGAATACCTCTCCCTATTCTTTGACGAGAACCTGAAGAAGGGCATCAAGGGCAAGACAGATTACGAGATTGATACTTTGCTGGACAACGGAATTACGCTTTTGCGTTACATCAAAGACAAGGACATGTTTGAGGCATACTACAAGAAGCATCTCTCCCGTCGTCTGCTGATGAAGCGCTCCGTGAGCATGGATGCCGAGCGACAGATGATCTCGAAAATGAAGATGGAAGTGGGCAACCAGTTCACACAGCGCCTCGAATCCATGTTCAAGGATATGACTATCTCCGAGGATCTAACATCCAGCTACAAGGAACATATGCGACAGTCCAGCGACCCCGACCAGAAGCGCATCGAGCTGGATATCAACGTGCTCACCAGTACGATGTGGCCCATGGAGATCATGTCAAACGCGAGAAATGACGAAGTTCAACTTCCCCCGATCCTTCCAAAAGAGGTTGAAAGTGTCAAGCAAAGCTTCGAACAATTCTACCTTGGCAAGCACAACGGCCGCAAGCTGTCGTGGCAAGCTAGTATGGGCACGGCCGATATCCGCGCAACCTTCCAACGAGCCAATGGCAAGGTCCAGCGACACGAACTCAATGTCTCTACCTACGCTATGATCATCCTGCTGCTGTTCAACGACGTGCCCGCGGGCGAGTCTCTCACCTACACCGAGATTCAAGCTCGGACCCGTATTCCCGATCATGACCTGATCCGGAACTTGCAATCGCTAGCCGTCGCACCCAAGACCCGTGTCCTGAAGAAAGAGCCCATGAGCAAGGATGTCAAGCCGACAGACAAATTCGTTTTCAACAACGAGTTCCAGAGTCCTTTCATGAAGGTCCGCATCGGCGTTGTCAGCGGCAGTGCCAACAAAGTCGAGAACCAGGACCAGCGCAAGGAGACGGAGAAGAAGATGAGTGAGGAGCGCGGAGCCAGCATTGAGGCTGCCATTGTCCGAATTATGAAGTGAGTTACTCCTCACCATTTCTTATTGACACTTGTTAACCAATGATCTGCAGACAACGAAAAACACTAATCCACTCGCAACTCATGACCGAAGTGCTCTCTCAGCTGTCCGCGCGATTCGTCCCAGACGTCAACATGATCAAAAAGCGCATCGAGAGCTTGATTGATCGCGAATATCTCGAGCGAGTTGAAGAGGACCCACCTACCTACGGATATGTGGCGTAGCCCCAACCTAACATCATTATCACTGAGTATCATTGCTGGCTTTTCATCCAGGTGCATGTTTTTACGGTTGTTTCCTTTAGTTTCATCGGTGGGCGTTGATCATAACTGAGCATGATTGATTGGTCTTGGACTTGGATGGCGATGGCGCAACGGTGCGGACACACGGAATGAAAGCGTTTTTTCCAGCCATACATAGATGTTGGCCGTTATTCTTGATTGTTTACATGGAGAGCGGTGCCGGTGCCGGTGCCGGTGCATCAGGGGCGAAGCGAAATGATATGGCAGTGATGAGTGATGCAATGAATGATTGACACGTGAATGAGACCGTGCAGTGTGCAGCAGTATTCAAACAAGCTGTAGCGCTCACTTCATCTTATAAACTGAGCAAGATAAACCAGGTATATGTAGTATGCAGAGGTATCACCCCAACCAACGCCTCACAAATGCAAATCCCACTTCCTCTCAAAGCCAAACAGCAGAACAATAAAAAGAAAAAAAAAAAAAGAAAAAAGCTCATCATAAAACCTCAACCTCCCCCCTCCCCCAAGCCCCCCTAACGCCCTCCCACCTAACGGCCCAAACCTCCCCCATCCTCATAACCGTCCCCTCCACCTCAACCTCAATCCCATCTCCAGGAGGCACCACAACCCTAACCTCCTCGACAAGACACCTCACAAAGACAATCTCCTTCCCCTCCGGCCCTTGCACCATACTAGTCCCGCCCGCATTATCATCCAATCTCCGCAACTGCGGCGGGAAAGAATTCAAAAACGACGATCCATAATGCCCCGCAAGTAATGTCTGATGCGCATGCAGGAAGGTTACTTCCTCTTTCGATAATGGACTCGTATCCTCATCGTCCTTTGTATCTGGCGGCTCGGGGATAGAGTCCTCCGGTCTAGAGGAATCGGTCTGCGATTGCGAAGCAGTATTCGTATCGCTTGGTCGCGAGATGAGAAGGAGATAGTGCATGCTATGGGCTGTGAGTTTTGAGAGACGTTGGCGGAGGAGAGAGCGGATGAGGTATTGGGTTCGAGAGAGGTCGGATTGTAGGATGGAGAGTTTCAGGTTGGTTGTTGCGGCGTTGGTGGAGGATTGTGTGGTGCTGGTGGTGGTGGTGATTGGGTCGGTGGAGGATGCGGCGAGGTCTTCGATGGATTCGATCTATTTTTTATTTCATATTCCATATTAATTTTGGGTTTGGGAAGAGGGGGATCGAGGGGGTTGAGTGTATACCTGTCGTCTGACGCGCTCCATCATGCGCTCCATCAAAGAAGCCGGCCATGGGAGGAGCTCGGGGACAGCGCGCTCGGCGACCCAGAAGCGCGTGAGTAATTGGTGGTCGAGGGCGGTGGATTCCGGGGTGGATGTGTCTGCCGTGCGGTCGACGGAGGCAAGGATGTCGTCGATATCCATTGTCAATTAATCAATGGTTTTTGGTTGTTGGTGGTTGTGGTGGTAGTGGGATTTGGTGAGGGGAATGATTTGCGGCGGAGGAGCAGCGCGGTGGATGGATGGATGGAGTGGGAAAGTTGTGGGTAGCGGAGCGGAGGTGCGACAGACTCGCGATTTCATTGGGTCCGCTGCGGAGGTACATACTCAGTAAGTAGTAACTAATTAGATAGCTGCCACTGCTTTACCGACACTACTTGTATCTTCTTCCCAGATGTTTACTTTTACTTGGTATAGTCAGAATATTTTGGAATTCACATCATCATTGTCCAACATAGGAAATTAGTCTTTAACCTCCAATCCCCCCATACATTATAGTCGGGCCAGTAGCCGACCAGGTTCGTAGTTTTATGTATGTACACCTGCACGATCATTTTTTTCGCAGTCAGACCTCTAGCCTCATTTTTCAGGCCAGGTCTTGCTTCCAATAGCGAGTGTGCATGTCAAGATTATCTCCTGATGGGGCCGTATGTCGATATGTACTGTGTGGTACGGCGTGTAGTGTGGCACTCCCGTAGCGCTTTACAGGAGCTCGGGGTGGATGATTAAACGACGGTAGAGAGAAAAGGAAATTAGTCGCAGAAGAAAATGCCAGCTGGCGAGGTATCATAAGTCGATCACACGGGTGTGGTCGAAGATCAAGATGGTCGTTAAGAAAACATAGGAAATAAAAAGAGATCCGAAGGGAGTGGTCGGTCATAGGAAGAAATCAGGGGTCGAACTCGGTCGAAAGGTGAGATGGTGAGGTACGGGTGGCGAGAAGCAATAAACTCGTCTTCGAATCGTAAAGCAGAACGTACTCCAGGGAGTCGAAACCAATCGTCGTCAGAATGGCCGTCTAATAACCGCACCAACCCCAAGTGAGAGTAAGGAAACCCAAAGCAAACGAATGGTGTGTGGGAGGCAGAGACAAGCAATTGATGCAAGCCATCCACTACTATCCCAATGCAAGACGCTCTGACGCCAATACCCAGAAAACTCACTCAAGAGCCAATTGACCCGCAGTGGCCAAACTGTATCTGAATGTCGAACGACAGCGTAAAAGAAATCCAAAGGAATGCCCGTCAGGTGGTAGCAAATGAGAAAACGCATCATGATACCCATGTATCATGGCGTGCCAGAGAAATCGAGGAAAATGTTCTAATAAACTCAGTAGGAAAGCATGCGCCGGCCAGGGAATCGTCCAGATGCCGGACTTTCGGCAAATGGGGAGCCGAGAAATCGGTTGCGGTCACCTGCGTTGTTGCGACACCTCCCAGTGGGACTGTCTTCCATCTGGGGAGAGTGCTGACCAAAGGCAAACGTCTGGGCTCGGTTGAGCTTGGACCTCTGCTTGACCTTCCCGAGGCCACGCTCGCAGGCAAACTCGTGCTCCTTGGCGCTCATCTCAACATAGTTCTGTGGATAGCACAATGTCCGGTGCTCGGCAAAGAAGGCGCTGTAGCCGCCCTCCAGAATGTACATATCGGGATAGCTGAGGTGCGGATACTGGTCCACGTTGTAGGCACGATCCCGATGGCGGATATACTTCGCCATGATCGGGGCTCGGTGAGCGGAATATTCACAATGAAAGACCAACGCCGTCCGCGGCTTCGGGCTTGCGAAGAGTTCGGCGGCCAGGTAATCCTTGTCGTTGTAGTTCACGGCTCCGGTGATGTGTCCGCCCTCGTACTCATACTCGAAGCGGCAATCGACGACCATAATGTTGTCAAAACGATCGTTGTACTTGCCATCCAGGAGCTCCACGAGGATACTCTTGTCGATGCGAGGCAGTGTATCGGCCTGGTCCTCAGAAAAGGTGTGAGGGAGCTGCAGGCTCGGGGTTCCTTCAATGTCGGTGATCGACGGAAGTGGTGCATTTGTAGTATAGTTAGCCTCTTTTTCGACAACAATATCCTCCGGGTGCTCAAACATGCTCAGCGAGCGTCGGCACTGTTTCCGAGGGCGCATCATCGGGTGCGAATTTTTGCGGATCGAAGCCGCCGTGGGTGAGCCATTGCCGCGGACATGGCTGCCACTGTTTCCAAGTTGGGGTCTTAGTCGTGGATTGACCAGGATTCCGCTCGAGTGGCGACTCAATGAGTGTCGTTCCCGCTGTGGTGACTCGTTGAACATATCCTCTAGTGATGCAGATGCGCTCAGCGATGTTTTTCCCCCTTTGCTCTGGAACTTGAACGGTGGTGCCTGGCTCTCCGGGGCGGGTTTGGTCATGCCCAGCTGAAAGGTCTGGGCCTTGCTCCTGGCTAAACTCGGCCGCAAGAAAGTCGGACGTCTTCTCCTACAGACACAAATGCAATTAGATCCACATCGGCCTAAGTCACGTCCAAGCACTTCTTTCTTACTCTTGCAAGCTATCCTTTTGCTGGACCAGGGGCGATTCCTCGAGGGGGCTCGGGGCGGCAGACATCATCGGAGTATCCATGGTAGAATCCAGGCTAGGCGAGTCGAGTTCGGCTTCGTTCAGAAGGCCGAATGCCGGCTTATGCGGTAACGGCGACATGTCCATGATATCCATGGTGGGAGCAGGCGAGGATGCGGGCAGGGGAGGTGTGGTCATAGACTCTGCTCTACAGTTTAAGCAATCCACACTCTTATGGCCTCAATTGGAAGTGAGTGACCCTCTTACCACACCGGTTACTATTCCCGAGCAGACTCGCCGTGAACAAAGACCGCCGGGGCGTAGTCAGCTGCGGACTAATTTTGGGGTGTTAGTGACTCCATTCATGGGTGGACCAGACACTGGGAACAAAGACCCGAAACCTAACGGCCGAACGAACCTTTGATCAATGTGAAAATTTTGAGACAGATCTGCCGCCAGGCTAGCCGTGGGAGACGAACCCCGAACGGGTTTCACGTTAAAATAGTCCCCATGGCCTTTCTTCATGGACAGGTCTTTGAAGTTGAAATTCTTGTGGCCCAGTCCACGCATTGGACTGAAAGAAGTATAGGATGCCGGTGCATCAGCACGAAAGCAATGCCCGAACATCACCGAGGGGGGCTGCATGGCAGCCAACGGGGACGAGTGTTCCATTCTTGCCGGAGAATGGTAGTCTTCCGCACTCCCTGGTATTCACGCCCAAAAAAAAAAAAAAAAGGAAGTCGACGACCAAGCGAAGTAATAGCTAGTAGCGAAGAAATGGACGACAGATACGGTGCGAACTATATCTATCCGGCATACACTACACGGCAGATGTTGGTACAATCGTAGTCGTCGTAGCCTATCCAGCTTCTTGCACTCTTTCTAGTATGCCCTCACTTGTCTCGGATCCCGATCCTTGGCAGAATATAATGACGGCTTCGAGAAGTCTTCAGCTGACCAGTCCGAAACCGTACTACTCGGTGAAGCCGTCGGTTTAGAGCGACATAGCTGGGGTCGTTCAGTGAGCTTTCAAGGTGACGTCGGGAAGGGTATGGGTTGGAACAGGAAGCAGGTCGGACGGGCAAAATGGCTAGAATTCAGAACCGCAGACCAGATCAGCAAAGGCACACCCTCATAGCGAAGGATTAGGGGGACGGGATCGTAGCAGATAGGCCATGTAGATGGTACGCTAATGCAGTCGGGGGAAAGTTACCGAAGAGAAGAGGACTGAATGCGGGACTGGGCCTGGGCGAAGCTCACACGACGGAGCATGGGAATGAGGAACAGGGGAAAGAAGCTCTTAAGAAGGAGGTGGAGAGCAGACGTTTAAGAGCTAGCTAGGGAGAGAGAAAGGAAGGAAGAGAAAGAAAAAAGGTCTGGAGAAAGTGAAGCTGAAGGGATGCCCTTGTTGCAATGGCAACGCAAAAGTGGGGAGGGATCTCCAGATGCTCTGCGCAGAGCTTAAGCGACGATGGGTTAGGCTGTGTCAGAAAACCAATGTCGAACCGGTTTGGTCCATGACCGCATTAAAGGATTTGACCCTTCAGGAATCACCCCGGCAAGACACCGCCTGCTCTTTTGCTTGCTTGGAGCTCTGCAAGGCCTGGCTAGTTTCCTATTGAGGAGTGGATTGACTGTCATTCTTGAAGAAGGGATTGATTGATTTCTGTTCTGAATTGGTTCGGATAATAGAAGCGACTTGACTATTACTGCTACTGCTACTGCTAGCTATTCACTACTCCCGAACAGCCGCCCTAGTATCTATCCTAATCCGTGATTTACTTACTTTCCTTGGTTGAGTAGATTTTCCTCTTTCTCTCGTTTCTCGTTTTATTTCCCTTGATTTTCTTTCCTCTCCGGGCGCATATTGAATTTTGAAGTGACAGCTGTAGGTACCTTCCAACTTACATACATACATTAGATACGCATACCAGAGGGGAATTATTATATTTTATTTCCTTGTTCGGGGAGAAAGGGTACCTGTACCATACAGTATGTATGTTGTATGTACATGTAGTATGGGTATGGGTAAGTGTATGGGTAAGTGTATGTATGTATGGACGGAGTATAGAAGAGTCGAATGACCTTCCAGAGTCATCAACTCTCTCCAAAGTAAGTAGGTACCCGGACGGGACTAGTCGCAGCAGGCTAGGGCTCTGGGCGCCCCTCGTTGCCGGGACTCCCTTGCCGCCAGCACCAGCGCTAGCCGCTGCTCAGCAACCCCCCGCCTATCAGCGTCCTTACAGCGCTGCCCGCTCACTATCACCTTAGTCGCCTCTACCAATCTCGGCGGGCTGGCTGAAAGAAAAAATTAGCCCAGAGCCCATGATGGATCGTGCCTGTCTCACGGAACAACGAACAAGTGAGAGAAGAGGAGAAAGGACGCCGTTCTTTGGGCCTTCTTTTCTTTCCATTACTAACTCAACTGCGGAGGCAAAAACTGGGTCCCCTCTTTGTATTTCGTTTTTTGACAGGTTTCACCTATGTAACAAACTCGCCGAATATTGCTGTAGAAACCGTTGGTTCCAAATTTGCTTTTTTCCTTTTTCCCTTCTTTTCTTTCATTTCTCGCTCGACACAGTACTCCGTACAGCGTGGTATTACTTCGGGACACACACAAGTCAGACACAAACCCGTCTGCTAAGCGCCGTGCCAATTCCCTTTCCGACCAGGGCTGACTATTATTCGATGGTTCATTCCTCCAATGACAATCCTGGTTTAGACTCTCCCTGGTTTAGGTCAATCAATTAATCTAGGTCGAGCTCAATGCCTTCGACGGAAATAGATGGCCGAACTAACACCCACTTGGGTAAGTCCTAGGGTCGTGGGAGATAACTGGTAAGGTATGCAATCACTGCGAGCATCCTCTCGACGACTAACTAGTATCAACTGGGATTTTTTCGGCCGATCGACCAGTCAAAGCCGCAAGTGGACGGGATAAAAATCTGAAATCCGATCAATAATATCTTCCCGTGTGTGCCGTTCGATTTTTTTTTTCTGTGGTCGACTCTATACATCATTCCCGAGAACCAAAAAGAGAGATCGAGTCTAATAGAATCTCCACTTGGGCTCCACTGAGTCGGAAAAAAGAGCTTGTCCGGTATCATTTCTCAGGAACGGGGTTTCCATGGTATCATTTCGAACCTTGGCCGGCAGTAGAGCTGTCATACATACGTAAAGCTTCATCACCCGGTAACCACGCAGTATCTATCGAGTATCATGCGATGAGGTATTGCTCTACATCAAAACTTGCCAGAATTGAACCATTCCACCGGCCCATGCTTTTCCTCCAAGTCATGTATCACAAAACTACGAAACCCACATACCGACTGATTAGATCATCGTTGCCTTCACAGGCACCACCTCGTCTCCGATCGGAGAAAATGGCCGGCTTAGCCGGATCGAGTAATGCCAGAGCAACTGGGACAACTGGACTACTGGAGGCCTCAGATCCGAGCATGCCACGCGCTTAACTTCCCATCCAGTAGTGAAGCGAATTTCTGCAGAAGAATCTTCTTTGGCCTCCACAGTGACCAGCATGGGAGGAGTATGCTACTATCAGATCCACCTAGATTTTGTGCAACTCCAGCATCTCTCATCTTTGGCCGATGACCATAAGAGACGGAGCATTCAAGTATTTCCCCTTCTGGACAGCTTGGCTGCTTCGGATACACACGGCACACATACAAAGTAATCGGGCCTCACAGTGGGCAGCAAAGGATCTGATGATGGTCCCTCCATGCTGGATTTTTTCGCAACCCCTCTTGCGCACTGTCTTCATTGCGGCCCGTTCTTCACACTCGCATCATTCCCTTACGTTGGCCCTCACTCTGCCCACATTCCTGCAGACCTTGCCTGGCCAGGGATATCCTCCCCTTCTTTCAACAACCATCCAAGGAAGGTGCTTCGATAACAAGCCGTGTTTGATCTTATCGCTGCTCTCGACAATGGCTTTTTCCAGCAAGGAAAGCAATTGCTCGAGCAAAGGTCCATGTCTAGTCTAGTGTCTACGCCGTGAGGCTGAGGCCGTCTAGCTTACGGCTCTAGGCCTTCCCGGGTGTGGGGATCAGTATACACTCCAGCTGAAGCAGGATTTCCTGTCGCACCCGACAGGCTGACGACGTCACTCTGGCTGATACATTCCTTCTCCGCCACAACGAGGGGGGCTGAAACGGCAGTCTGGAGTCATGCAATCCCCGAGCCACTTATGGAGAGCTATGCTCTCCACCATTCGGGTGCAGTCTCCTCGATCTCCATGATATTGCCTCAAAGCTAGTGCTGCCTCGTGGGCCATGAAAATAGCTCGATCGAATAAGAGAGGGGGCCTTCTTCGCTGTTTACCCATTTCACCGCCACGGATAGCGAGATCGGTAAGCTCCTGCGAGCAGCGATCGCATCATGGGCCACTCACAATGGCCATTTTGTCGTTGTCCCAGGCCAGAAGCCCCTCACCACTGAGACACTGGACGGTCCCAATGATGATCCCTTCCCTCGCTCCGAACGTACTAGCGCTAGAGCTCATGAGGGTCCCGATTGAGCGACACAATCATCCCTTCGAGCGAAGATAGCTGGAAAATGCGGCTCATCCGCCGTGTCTACGCGCCAGGAATGGCGCTAGCCCCAAGAACTATCTGAATCAATATCGCTAGAGTGACAGTCGGTTCCGCCTTTATTGAGAACGGGTGGATAGACACGCATTGACTGTACAGAGAAAGTTCAAGGCGGCACCGCTTTTAAGGGTATTGAATTAAATGATGATTGACTCGGGAGGGGGTGGTTCTTGTGCGGCTGAACGATCTACTGAGTGCTATTTGTTGATTATAGGCACCGGGAACTGATCTGGACCGTCGCCCGCGTGCAAAGCGAGCCGTGCTAAACCGGCTAGTGTTCTTGTTAGTTGTTTACCTCGGATCTTTCGGTGGAGTCGGGGGGATGTTGACGGGCTTCTCCGTCACCTGAGCGGCCATGACATGCGCTGTTATCTGTCGGCCAGGCAGCCCAGACACGTCCGCGGACCGGGCATCAGCGTCGGGCGCTCTTGCAAATGTCAACAATAGCTGCTAGTGGTCCGCGTCCAAAAGTCCAGTATCAGCAACAGCCTTGGCGGGCCAGCAGGAAGCGCTGTTGCGGGGTTTCATGTTGGTGATGGGGCCCCTGATTGGGCTAAACCTGCAGCTTCTAAGTGCTCGTGCTCCAGAAAGGCTGTCTGCAACTTTATTTAGAATACGGTGAATGGGGGGATGATGCTATCTTCTCCCCCCTCATCTTCTCAACTTGCCTTTCCCAGATCTGCCTGGAATCGCGTCGATTGGGGGAAGCAAGTCGTGATGTCACATGGAGGGGATTCCCTTCCCTCCCGCACTCTCCGGCATCTGCATGTCACCACTGTAACTGTATGTACGTATGCGTTGGCACACACACACCCACAGGAAAATAACCCAGGTTCGTGATGAGTCCTGCAGATGACCCATTGTTTATCACCTTCCATTCTGGCTGCATCTGTAAACAAAAACAATCGTGGTGAACCGTGGAACCCCCCAGTCTCCCTACCCCCGACGACGCGACCGGCAGAGCGTGGTCCCGTGACCGACCCCCGATGCGACCGTCGGCCGTAACTCGATGACATCACCATAAATTCTCCCTTTCTTTGTCCGTCGCGGCCTCGCCTTGCTTGTCCCTTTCTTCTCGGCCTTCCTTGCTGCCCCCTTCCCAATCTTTCTCCATGGCTCCCTATTCCGGTCGACAGCACTTGTTTGGGTCAGTCCCAATTTTGTGCCCAAGATGCGATACTCCTTTCACCTCTTTGATGCCTTATTTTGTCCATCCCACCTGCGATGGTGCTGGGATCCCGCAACTAGTGAGTCTAGATACGATCAGGGAAGCGATCTGCAGAACTATCGCCTACCCGTTCACCAAGGGACCCAGATCTTCATCCTCTGGCCATGTGTTCTCGTTAACACAGTAACAACTGGCCTGTTCCTGCCACCTAGATCCGATCTCGCAGAGTAGTTTGAAGACATAGTGCAGAGTAGATGTGCCAACTGCCAATTACTATCTTTTTGCTGTACATGGACGTGGGCTTAGAAAAGCTTATTCGAAACAGGAGCGCATTAGCCACAGATCACTGGCGCTTATCCCCAAGTGCATTTCTGGGGATGTAACCGGGGAACTGCATGTAGGCGCTGGATACTTAACGTCTGGTCGCTAAATAGATGTCCTTATCTAAGATTCAGATCTCTCAATATCCGCCATGCAAGCATGGCTATCTAGGTATAGTATCTGGGGTGAACATCACGACCCCGGTAATATCAAGATAATATCGATCGCATATGCATATACTAACCCCTTCTTTAGGAGCACCCTTGCCAAAGGCGATACCACCTCCGTTATCGATCAATAACCCACTCCATCCCAATCAATGAACCCTCCAATACCATCCACCCCCAACACAGCACAAAGGGGGAAAGGTTATCTAGGAGAATAAAAAGAGAGATATCGGGTCAATAATCCGCACGATAATCATGCAAGTCTATCTAGCATAATTCTCAGCCATCATCTTTCACCGTTTCGGCACATCACTGATCGTCCATTCTTGGGCGCACCCCCAGCCACCCATTTTTCCCAGGATAGTATCTAGTTACCACTATCCCCTTCCCAGCCCTACCAGAACTAATTCCAGTTTTGATCTTAGAGTTTGTTCCCCTTCGTAGCTTAGTTTCAATTATCTGCAAGAAATTCCCCGTTCTTCGAAGATAAAACACCTGCAGGTACGCCAGGTACCAATTAGACATACATGCACCCATGCGCCGCCCTTGCATGGATATCTACTACCTATCTGGCTCCCTCCCCCACCCCGCATATATATACATGTAGGGTTTGGGGATAAGCTTCTCCCTCTTTGGTAGAGTTTATGCTTCTGGGGGAGTTATTCCTGCTCCTTTCAGTTACTAGTTTATGCTTATGGGGATAGTACCATACCCTGCTATGATTCAAACAAGTTAGTTTAAAAGATGGAGTGAAGACCTTTGGCCATGTTTCTAAATAAGCTCTAAGTTAGCGACAGTCGTAGAATGTTTTTCTTCTCAAATTCAATCCAGGATTTGAGGAATTCTTCTTCGGGAAAGGCGTTTGATAAAGTTGTGTAGTTGTCTCGAGGTATAATCTTAGTAGCTAGTAGCAAAGTAAGTATTGAGTTAGTATCTATACAATACGTACGTGCATTCCTGGTATCATCTGAACCGTTACCACTGTGATACTTACTTACCTACTGTAACAGATATTAATCTACAGGATAGATACTAAAGTAGAATAGTCAGTTACACAATATGATCTTAACAATCTCCGAGAAGGTTATTACTTACTATCTATCCCCTAGAACATCTTTATCCAGGTAAAGTATGCCGAAATTCCGGCACTTATCCCTCCACCCTCCACTCTTCAACCCTCAAGAATGTAATCCATACCTCTCTAGGTACGTACTCCGTAGAAAATCCGACCCGTTAGAGCAGATCATTCCACAGGCTGGCATGGCAGTCAGTCTCTGCTAATAAGATCTTGTGGTGATCTACGGAATTAAAAACCGTTGCGTAGCCCACGCATACATGCATGCCTTACTATCCTGCTTCTACATACTGTACTGTTCGGGCCCACTTTACTACTCTGCTGGACTCTGAAGAATACCAACCGTGGTTGATCAGTTGTTTTGCAACTACCGAGGTATGTGCTAGTAGAATTGCCGGCTACTAGTTATCAGTCTAGTAGCCGTTGGGATAGGTACGCTGGTACAGTGGGTACAGATAGATAGGTGTCAGTATGTTGATTGACGGGTGGTTAACCATGGTTGGTTATACGTTATGGGGAGCATGCCTCTGCTCCTACTCTGTTCTGAGGAATTCCGACGGTTTATACGGAGTACATACTAGGTGGGTGTCTATCCCTATCTACCTTCTTACTGAAAGACTTTATGGAGCACTCTGTGCTATGTTACTTGGTTACTCAAACTCCACAATCTATTAATCACCCTTACACACTAGGATATCACTTATAATCAACAATTCTAGAATTCTTGTAGTTCTAGCAGCCTGTTATAATCCAAAGTCAATATTGATACTATAAGTTATAGTAACTATGATCATATGAGAGATACCTCCATTCCCACCCAGTAAACCCGAGTAAGGGATGGATAATCTATATTCTCTATTGTATACTCACTTGCAAGTAGTAAGTACTAAGTACTAATCGGCATAGCATAGATCACATTACCCATTATTCTCAAGGATAAGAGTGAGAAAGAAGTAACCGATGCTTTACTTACTATTGGCGGGTTATAACAGCGGCCCCCAGGTCGTCCATTGAGAATGCAGGGATTTCTTCCTCCCTGTCTTCCTATTCGTGAGGGTTCGCGCGTAGCAAGGAAGGAAAGGAATGGTGGAACTTTCTGGTAGGTTGGTAGAGGATTTACGTGGCAGGTTTGGGTTGGGGATTTGCAGTTGGGTATTGGGTATGGGGTTGGGGGTGTATATCAAGGGGGAGTCAGGAGTGTGGAAGATAGTTGTTTTTGAGGGGTGTAGGCAGTAATGTATGTGGGTGGTCGAATTAGGTGTCGGGGATATGTGGTATTGTCTGTTAATGGACGTGTCTCTCCGTCTGCTGTTCAGATAGACGCGATATATCGTTTTCAGGCTACTGATTAGCGGGCAATATCCGAAACTGAGGGTAGGAACGAAGTGAGTGCTTGGTAGGTAGTAGGTAGGTAGTAGTACTTGAGGTGGAAAATGAGATGTATCTAGTAGTGGCAAGTTGGAGGATATGTAGAAGATTGTTCTGCAACATAGTATTAGCAGGCATAACGAACTGTCTTTCGCCCTGATGAGGATGTTATAGGCGAGGTGGCATGCCGTGAACTTGGTAGCGTTAAAGAGACTTGTTGGATCTAAAAGACAGCTCATATGTACCTAGTAGTTACTACTGGTCTGATTATATATCCTCTGTAGTAGCAGTAGCAGTAGCAGGTCGACTTTATTTAGGGCTTTGCTTCTATACAGTAGGTAAGTAGTATATACTATACTTGAAACACTGATATCTCTTCGTTTATGATAATTGGAGGTTCTTTGATAGGATGTAGTAGTGAGAGTTGATATTCTTGCCCTACTCAAACCACCGACATAAGAAAGGAGCAGTTATCTTGACGTTGTACTACGCTGCTTATTGTACAGTCTTATTCACAACTCAAGTAAAAAATAAATTGAAATAGCGACATATCATATGTATTTCCAACCAGCATAAGTGGTAGTATATATAATTATGTTAACTGTGCTCAACCCTGTCAGTGTACGACACACGACTAGTATGCAAGACTGTATATAGTCTCCTGTTAACCCGAAAGGCTAGCCATAAATAGAGCTCCAGATAGTCGAATACAAATTTACCCCGTTGCCCCTCAGACAAATCGCAATCGAAGAATCAGAAAAATTGACGGCCAGAGTCTTCTAAATCTTGACGATGGCGCCAAAACAATGCCATCCTTTGTTCTGTCCCGTATACCACACAAGGAGACTAAAGCAAGAAAAGGAAGAAGAAAGAAAGACAATCTTTAGATGAACAAATCAGTCCAACTCATACATAGTATTCACAATACATCCATCTTCTGGTTGCATTGATGCCTTGGTCGCAAATTTCGCAGTCTGCATGCCCAGAAGCGCCTTTGCTCAGAAATATCTCAATCACATCTTCCCTCCTCGACGTCGCCGCATCATGAATCGGTGGTCTCCCATCATCATCTAATAAATTCATGTCTGCTCCGGCTTCAGCCAGCAACGCAATACATGACGCCTTAGAAGTCGTATTTCGTGATTGTGACGCGTAATGTAGGGGTGTCTGTCCCTTCCAGCCCTTGACATTTACATCGAAACCGGCGGCTAGAAGTTGCTGGATAATCGAGGTATTCCCGGATATTGTAGCTGAGTGCAGAGCGGTTTTGCCGTCCTCCATGACAGCAAACACAGCGTCCTTGCTCATTTTGCTCAACAGCAGCTGTACAGTACGTGGGTGGTTACGTCCTGCTGCAAGATGCAGATAGCTCCTGCCCTCGTGGTCCAGCTGGTCGATGTTTTGGCTGGACTTAATCATCGTTAGTATAAGTTCACGGTCTTGGGCGTCTCTGGATGTGGACAGGATATTGTGGATGGGTGTCCGACCTCTGTTGTCCGGTATATCTACATCTGCCCCTGCCTCGAGCAATAAGCGGATGATCCCAGAAGACCAAGCCCCATGGTACGTATACAGACATACATTATGAAGTGGTGTGGGGCCTAATGGTGAGTCCTTCCTGATGGATACATTGATCTTCGTCCTTCCAGACCTGACCAGCTTTAGGATCCTTGATATAGCCTTCCAATTATTCGTATTTGAGACACATGATAATAATTTGGCTGTATACATCAGAAGGCTTGACTCTAATGCCTTGGATGTCCACAAGGAAGGTTCACGGTCAAGAAGTAGCTCAAACACCCCCTTAGAGCCCTCTAGTGCGCTTTCTCGGATCTGGTTCTCATCCGAAGCAACAGCTAGACGTTCGCCGGAGTCAAGAAGTAGGTTGACAATATCAATCCGGGAATCCTTGATGGCTTGAATCAATGGCGTCCGACCCCTTCTGTTTGCTATGAAAGGGTTACCGCCGGCAGCTTGCATTGCGCTTATTAGCAGCCTTGCTATTTCTACATTACCCTGCGAGCAGGCAATGTCCAAGGCTGTGTCCCCGAACCCATCCATTTGAAAAGGGTCAGAGCCGTTAGCAAGCAAGAGCTGCACAAAAGTGCTATGTCCTTCGGAAGTGGCAGAGATAAGATAATCTTGAGAGCTAGCGTCAGTCGCGCTGAAATCATAACCGAGATCTTTGAGAGCATGAAAGAGCATTATGGGAATATCTGACGATTTAAAATATTGGTTTATAGCATTTAAAAATGCACCACGTATGTCTTCCAGAGGGTATATGGATGAGTCAAGCAAATATCGGACCACAGCCGACCGCTCCCCTGCTATTGCTGCGTCTAGTGGGCTTCCGTTGTCATCGTCCCGGGCATGGCCGTCTGCTCCAGCTTCGATCAAAGCCTGAACAATATGCAGATGTCCGAATTCTATAGCACAATGTAAGGGTGTCTCCGCAAGCGAGTTTCGGGCGTTGATGTTTGCGCCCCTAGATAACATGAGCTCCACAAGGTCTAGGTTACCCCCAATTGCGAATCGGTGCAGCAATGTAGTACAACAGTAAAACTGAGATACATCGGACGGAAATTTCTGAAAATAGTCGAAAATATGGGAGGACTTCCAATGCCGAGTGTGCTTCCAGTCTGCCCGAGAATACTTATGGGGCGTGCATTGGAGCCATTGAGCTAAAAGCTGGGGTGTCAGAAGCTGGGCATATCGCTTCGCGGTACGAATAATGGCGGCCAATGACTTAATCTCCATAAATTCACCTATCCAGATGATAAGCTCTGCAGGGATAAAGTCGAGACTCGTTGTTGAACTCGTTGCGGATATGCTTGAGTTCGTTGACAGGTTATTGAAAAGTAGTGTGCATATATAGCCTGTGTTGATGTGCTGATCCCTAGACCAAAGAGGATATATCGCTTCTATTCGGCCAGCCGACGGAGAGAGAGATATGTCCCAACAGTCTGGTTGAGAAGGGGGTGGAGGGTGGTGCAAGAGTTGAAGTGGTAGCTTGTAAGTCTATATATCCCTGGTAGCATGGTATACATTTGTGTTCGGCAAATCTATTTTACTGCGCCGGCAACTGCCGATGGATGGAGGGATGAGATCAATGACAACTCTCTCTTTCATTGCTCTCAAAGAGATATTCTTGATTGTGAACAATATGTGATTAGATAGTCTGGTTTCACATAACGCCCTTGCCGATTGCTCCCACAATAAGAAAGATATCCACCTAGGAAATATCCTAGTCGACTTTCCGAAGCCGATAGATACGCTTTCCACGCCGGAATTGTACCTGGGATATGGGGATCCAGGGTCGGAGCTCGTTATTCGCGACGAAGGCAAGGCTCCATCAAACAGCGTGCCTGCTAAGGCTTCCTTTGAGGCCTGGTTTGGCGTAGATAGTGAAGAATTTCCGTTCAGCCAGGAGAGGATCTCTTTGTGTGATTCTGGAGTGTCTTTCAATCCATACAGAAACTCCGATACTCGTCAGAAACCCCAGTCTTCCTTCGGCCACCAAAGACCAGGTTCTCAGGCAAGCCACTCTCCTTAACCTCAGACATATGGACAATTGTCTGTACCATATGGGAGAATCCCGGCACACGGCCTCTGTTCAAGGTCTTCCTTCCATCCAATGACTGGATCACAGTGGGAGGTTGAAGTTTTCGGCATTCTACCTTCCGAGTGGTGGAAAAAGTGTGACAAAAGATCGAAGTCGTTCAACGAAGAGAGTGGTTTGAAGCTGGACCGAAAATATGCATACAAGGGTACTATGCGCAACGTCTGGGAAGTGAGATTCAATCATAGCATACAAGAGCCACAGCAGGGCAGTTGATGCAGTCAGAATGGATGAAGGGCTGGGGATTGCCGGCTTTGGAAGAGAGCTTGAGGATTACAAAGGCAGATCTGGAAGACAAAGAGGCAGGTCCCTAGACAAAGACAAGACACGTTGTGAACCTTAATATCATCAATGAAGCCCATTCTCTCCTTTCTGATCGGTGGAGCAGACAGCCTTTTTTGGGCGTTTACCTCAACCTAGAGTGCTATGGCATGAACAATGGCGGTACGATCGATCGTAACGTTGGCTCTCCTGGGATTGCCTACAATGACATGGCAATAATCAATCTCGGCCTTTTCATGCGCAGGCCACATACACACACGCTGCATAGTGGCTGATAGCGGTTCGAAATAGAGTATTCATGCATAGTAAGTCCGAAGACCTTGTTGAGGATCTCACATTGTTGCTGAGAGAACCTTCGGATCTATTGAGAAACAGCACTTATCATAACCCCAGTAAACGTATTACTCTACTCAGTCTCTTGAACATCTGCCTACAACCATATTCAGTTATCATGTTGTAGATAGTACCCACCTACCTAGGTAGTAGTTGTTCCTTAGAGGCTTTATATGTACTGAGCGCGATAAGATAACAGCTGGATCAGCGACACGCAGTGTATGCTCACATTATACCCAACACTTCTTGGGAAAGAAACGATACAGCCACAATTATGATACCTTGATATATGTCTCAAGTTAATGCTTTAAATATCTCCAGATGTGTACATACACAGCATTAAATGGTGTAGTATAGTGAGTTGTAGTTAAGCAGAACGAACGGTGTTATGTAAAGAGCCAAGCCGTCCGGGGCGCGCTAACCCGATTAAGCCAATCGTCTCATAAATTTTCGGAAGCGAAATCGCAAGCAACTCCTGCATCCCAGTCGTCGTTGGTCTGTCCAGCGACCTTGTTGTGATTTATTCATCATCTGTGAAATATTCCGATACACCTAATCGGTGGCGAGGAATTCTTCAACAATTTTATTCCCCGCAATGGCGCAGAACTATGCCGCGTCCAAGAAGCGGCGCCGTGAGCCGGTCAATGTCGACACCAAATTGGTCGAGATCTATGAGGACCTCGCTAATGAGAAGGATGAGATCAGATTGAAGGCTGCCCAAGCCCTGGTATCTCAGTTCACTTCCGACAAGAACCCCGCCGATGAGCAAATCAAGAAGGCCTTGCAGAGACTCTTCCGTGGTCTCTGCAGTAGTCGCAAAGCTGCTAGAATTGGCTTCTCTATTGCATTGACTGAGATCCTCTCTCAGGTCTTTGGAGCTCCTCGCGACTCGTCGGAGCTGAATATCTCGACTGTTATGAACATCTGGGAGTCGCAGTCTAATGCTTCTGGTGGTGAATCCGGTCAGGTAAAACATATTCCCAACTAGGTTTTACATGTTATTATATAAAGCAATGCTTATTCTGTATTACAGGAACAAAGAGACCACCATTTCGGTCGTCTGTTTGGTGCTGAGGCCATCATCAAATCTTCTGTTCTCTTCAAGCCCAATGCTCCATTCAACGAGTGGACCAAGCTCCTGAACCTGGTGCTGGATTTGGCTAAGAAGAAGCCCTGGATCCGGGAGGAATGCGGCTGGATCATCTATCGCTGCGTTTACGAACTCGCGGCCCAGAAAGCCGATGTCAAGTTCCTTGATTCCGCTTTGGAGCAGCTGTACTCGAACGAGCTTGCACGCACCCCAGAGGGAGTGGCCATTTGGCTCGCTGCCAAGGACCTGTTCCCGAATGCGAAGTTCCCCAGCAAGGTCTGGAAGCACGACGATCCTCTGGACGCAAAGGAGAGAAACCAGCTGGCCAAGGTCATGAAGGAGTCTTCCTCTGCTGATTCCGAAGGTGAAAGCGGAACCAAGGCGAAATCCTCTGGAGTGTGGAACTCGAAGCTGCACTTCGCCTGGGATACTGTTATTAGCAGGCTTGCCGATGCTCCGACAAAGGAAAGCAAGTCGAAGGGTTCCTCGTCTCGTATCAGCTTCGCTGACTTCTGGACGGAAGTTGTCGACAGTGAGTCTTCTCCCTCAGTTGTGGTGTTTACTATCTAACAAATCTGTCTAGACGGTCTTTTCGCCGCTTCATCCTCAGAAGAACGCAAATACTGGGGCTTCCTTTTGTTCAACAAGGTCATCAACGAGTCTCCCCTGAAATTGGCTTCCCTGGTATTCACCAAGAACCTCGTCAGGTGCCTGATGAACCAGCTTGCTGTCGAGGACAGATATCTCCACCGCATGGCCGTAAAGGCCGCAAAGTCTGTCCAAGCGCGCGTGTCCAAGGAGCCCGAGTTCGCCGCCGCTTCTGTCCGTGGTCTCATGGGCTCAACGGGGTCTGTGAATTTCGACCAGGCCACTAAGACGAAGACCGTGGAGAAGATTGTCAGTGAAGCCAACTTGGACGCTCTGAAGCAGATTGTTCCGCTCTTTGAGTCGCTCATTGCATCTCCGGGAACGACTGACAGCAAGGCTGCTGCGTCAAGTCGTCAGTTCTTGGCTGGTCTGTTCCTGTCCATCGTTCGCGCCCGGGCTTCGGCCAGTGACGACGAGGATGGCATGCAGAAGGTTCTCGAGAAGATCCTCTTTGCTTTCGTTCGATTCGCCTACTTCAAGCCCAAGGAAGAAGGTCGCGACCAGTCCGTCACTCCCCCTGTGACGGAGCAGACGCAGGAGCTCTTCCGGAGCCGCATCAACTCGTGTATCAACAGTCTCATCGCTACGCAAAAGTACGCGGGCGTTCCGTATGTCGTTGTGCGCCACATCCGTGACGCAGTCAAGTCCGAAGAGCACGGAAAGTTCATCATCAACATGGACGATACTATCCAGGACGCAGTGAAGAACGCCTTCAAGTCGCTGAAGAAGCTCGCCAGTTTGGTAAGTCTATCGTCGGTCTAACGATCATTCATTACTAATCCACTGTAGGAGAAAGGTGACAAGGCCAGCATTGATGCCTTCAAGCTCCTGTACTCTTTGACGATCCTCCAAGTGTACAACGGCGACGCCGATGCCGCCTCCATGCTGGAGGAACTCGACTTCTGCTACACCAAGATCTTCGGCGACAAGAAGTCCAAGAAGGAGGAAACCTCGGATGCTTCTGACGCTCTGGTGGAAATTCTGCTGAGTTTCGCTTCCAAGCAATCCCAGCTTTTCCGCCGCATGAGTGAACAGGTCTTTGGTGCTTTCGCAGACAGCATTACAGAGAACGGCCTGGAGTCGTTGACCTCGGTATGTCCAGACATTCACTCCTTGATGATACCTATTAACATCCCGTCCCAGATCCTGGAAGCGAAAGAAAGTCTTGCCGGCCAGCAAGAGATGTTCGACCAGCAAGACGACGAAGGCGACGAGGACATGATGGACGTCGACGGAGAAGACGACAGCGACGTTGAAGTTGTGGACGCCGCTGGCTCCGACGACGACGAGGATGACGAAGAAGAAGACGACGACGACGAAGACGAATCCAGCGGCAACGACGAAGAAGAAGCCCTCTTCGAAGCCAAGCTCGCCGAAGCGCTGGGCACACACCGCGCCGACAAAGACCTCAACGAGGAAGACTCCGAAGGCTCCGACGCAGACATGAACGACGACGAGATGGAAGAAATCGACACGCAACTCGTGAAGGTATTCAAAGCGCGTCGCGACGCCCTCGGCCAGAAGAAAGACAAAAAGGACGCCAAAGAAAACATGATCAACTTCAAAAACCGCGTTCTCGACCTCCTCGAAATCTACGTCAAGAAATGCCACTCGAAGCTCCTGGCCCTCGATCTCCTCCTGCCATTGCTGCGCCTGACCCGCCGCTCCACCGTCAAGCAGATCTCCAATAAAGCCGCCAACGTGCTCCGCGAATACACCAAGCACTGCAAGGGCGCGGCGCTGCCGAAGCTGGACGAGACAGAGCCCGTCTGGGAGCTGTTGAAGTCGATCCATACGGAGGCGACGCATAGTGGGCCGCCGGCGCATGCGTCGGCGTGCAGTCAGGCTAGTCTGTTGGTGGTGAAGACGCTGGTGGCGCATGATAAGGAGACGATTGCGGGAGTGGTGGATGTTTATGGCGAGACGAGAAAGGCGCAGCTGCTCAGCAAGAAGTGTCATGTGCAGCCGTCGTTCTTCACGGACTGGAATAATTGGTGTGTGTCGAGCAGTAAGCAGATTAAGAATTAGCTGCTACTGCTGCTCACTACTTACTGTATATATGGCTATTTAGTAGTCTCTACTAACTCATATTGATCATTGGGACCAGTCCCAATAGCAACTACTACTTAGTATGTAATATATACACAACCTCCCTCATTTTATAAACAGTAGACTGGCATCATGGTATACCCATTACTACTTACTACCCCTGGATAAAATTAAAAACCCTTGATATACCGATGTCCATCCGTAACCTCCACCACCTCAAACTTCATGCCCACCTCGACCCTCCCCTCCTGCCTGGGCGCACTCAACATTCCGAAACAAGGCTTGAACTTGATCCCCTCATCCACACGCCTATACTTCATAAGCGTATCCCACGGCTGCCGCGCATTCTTAACCGCCGTATCAGGATCAACATTCGGAACCTGACACCTAGCGCACCTAGCCACGACATCCAGCTCCACCTTCTGCTTGTTGTTATTATCACCACCTACAATCCTCACAACCTTCCACGAATCTTCCTCCCACGGCACATCCCCAGTGACCACAATATTCGGCCTGAACCTCTCAATGGTGATCGCTTCATTCCCACCATTCACCAACCGGCCATTCAACTCCTCAATCGACGCCGCAGAGGCAATCAGCACGGGATGCACATCCGGGAAATAAGTATCCTGTTCTCTACCCAGGATCTCGGGGGCGCCATTCCCACGCAGAATCCGGCGCTCGGGACCCTTGTACACTAATTTGACCTCACGGCCGAGGAATTCACTGAAAAGGGCATTGACTTCGGGTCCGTACGCATACGCATCTGTTACGGTGTCCCAGATAGTAACGTGTTCGAGGGTGGTGTGCTGCGCTAGCCAGTCCGCGGTGGGTTCTGTGGGAAGGGAGATTTCCTGGTCCTTGGAGAAGGAAGGGATAGAGATGATGAGTTGGGAGGAGTCCGGGGAGAGGGCTGTTGTGATGAGGGTCATGCGCGAGTCTTGCCGGATGGTGAGGAATTGGTTGGTTTTGGCGTCGATGAACATCCAGCGGCGGTCGAGGGAGAGGCCATGCTTGTGGAGAGTGGTGTGGGGGAGACGGATGCCGCGACAGGATTTAATGGGGTAGATGTAGAGGGAGTGGATGGTGGTGGGTTTGGGGTGGTGATGGCGGAGGAGATTGAGCTTGTGTTTGAGGGTGTGGGTGGCTTTGGGGGAGAGGAGGAGGGGGAGAAGGAGGATGGTGAGGGTGGTGAGGAGGAGGAGAGTGGGTGTCTCCATTGTGTTTTGGTGTTGTTCAATGGCGTGTGGTTTGTTAGGGATTGTTTGGTGCATTCATTGCTGCGTGAGAGTGTGGAGAGGAAGTTGAAAGAGGGAGAATTGACTCATTGAGACAAAGAAAGTTGAGATGAGAGATAAGAGCGATAAGATAACCGCAATATCCGCAACTGCCATTTTAATTCCGCAGCAACATACGCGCTAAGCAACGGCCGCATAGCTCAAGTTGAACTTACTTCCTCTTGATGGCGCGCCATTTGATGTGGCGATGAAATATTATCTAAGTTGGTTCTATCCCCTGCACAATACAATACCAGTCATTAAATGATGGTGGTTATATACCGACACTCCTTATGCCCAAAAGTATGCGGCGCCGGGCGTGATGCGATGGTAATCCACCAGACGCCAACACGTTCAATGATGCGAACATAGCCAAAATTACAGTACTCAAATAGACCACTAGTAAGCCCGAAGATGCTAAGAGTCATGACTCCAACCATAAAAAAAGCAATCATATACTAGAAACGCTATGTTGCTGCTCACTCCAGCTAATCACAAGAGCCTTGATTAGCGCGACGGCTACCTCCTTGCCCGTCTCTATGTCCTCATCCAAGCATGACGCAGGCACATGGAAGAAGGTAACATTGCGATCCTCGCCCGCCTGGTACGCCAAGGCCAAGCTGGTGTACAGGATGAACTCGCAAAGATAACGTCCGGCATCTGTGGAGATTCGCGCATCGGTTTCTGGAGGGCAAAAAGACTTCCATGCTGCTAGGAAATCATTGTCTGGTGGACGGGGACTAAGGTGTTTCTTCTCCGAGGCGTGTCCCTCTGAAGGGCCAGCCTTAAGCACCAGTGGCAAGTCGAGCTCCCTCCACAGCTTCTCGCCATCCTCGTACCCTGATCTACCTTTGATGTCGGACATCAGATACCCATCGCGATGAGCCTGCGTCTCCACAGAATAGTAATTCCTCATTGCTGCGATGCCAATGTGTATGACAATGTCTGGCCGTCGGCCTTCGTGCGTCTTGGCATAGTCATCGAGAATGACCGGGAGGGCCGTCCGCACCGTAGAATACGCAACGGGTATGGGGGAGGGATGAACATTTATCGAAACCCGACGAGGTGTAGCATCAGATCCTTCTGAAGATGCCGGTGAGAAGTGGAATGAGGGTGGTAGGGATGAGGCAATCAGATAAGAGGCGTTCACTAGATTAGACTTGAACGGCTGTAGAACATGTGAGTTGCGGTACTGAGACACCAACATAGAGACAGAAAGCTTACCCCAAAGCCTGTGACAAGGACCGAGATCTCATCCTGATCTGTGCCAGATGCCGGCGGATTCCCAGGTATCTGTGCCGTGAGTGACGACACACCGTGGCCGTAGTCTCCCATGATAAGCACTAGCTATCTCTACAGAGTATCAAGAAAGAATGTCGGGGGATCAATAATAGCCAGTCAACGACAAACAAGAGCGGTAAAGCAGGTAGAGGACTATTCGGCCAGCCTCCAAGCCACCAAAGTCCAAGAAGTCAATCGAGGCGATGAGGTTGTAGAGAGAAACAGCAGAGCCAGTTTGGGGGTCTTCATGGGAGCTTTCCCCGCATAGTCTTGGCGTCACGAGATAAGCCTTCGTCGCATCGTGTGCTTCTCGCCGGCCGCAGTCTCGTTTCCTGGTTCTTCCGTGATTCCTTTGGTTTTCACTGTCATTCCTTTCGAGATGAGATGATGAGAGAGTCTGCAAACTCACTCCGAAACACCGTCTTCAGCTGTCTGGCATGCCAACAATCTCCCATGACTTTCCGGACATGGACCGGTCGCGGTTGATCACCCGCACTTAGTTTCTGTTTGCTCTGAATGGTCCTGCTCTGGGCTGACGTGTGTGACTAAGATAGACTCATGATGATACCCTCACGAGAACACAGACGCAACAGACAACCAGCAATATCCTCCGATCCTGAAGTTAGCTTTCTGGTCAGCAAGTCTTGATCCAGCGAAGATTTGGGGGCTGTGTCACTTTCAGGTGTTCAGACATCCCCCGCGATACGCCAATACGGAGTCCGAAACCGGCTTAGCGTGTCCCCGGATGGAGGCGAACGAATAACCGAACGGACAAATCGAAGCATCCTCAGCGCAAGGCGAAGGATGGATGGATTATGAAGGATGTTTAACTAACTAGATGACAACAAGTCACCGTCTCACATGAAACACAGCCGCGACTTATGCTTCCGATGGAGCAGGCTAGAATAGATGCTGAAATCTGTGTCGTATTCCGTCGCAAAAGCGAACGGATACGAATTGACGGGGGTTTTCCCAACCGACATTCCTCCTTGGGTAACCTTTGTGTCAATCACAACTCGGCGAAAGGGAGACCCGATATCCATCCCTCGTTCTGAGTCGTCCAGATGGTTCATTCCTTCCGGCCCACCCTTTCGCTGTCAATGAGCGGCTTTGCATTTCACACCCGATCATCCCGTCGTATCAAGCGTATTCGATAATCCATCTCCATAGACAAAGGATGGAGTGGAGAAAAGCCAACTGAGAACTCGGTTGTTTCAAAGTATATATATTTCTATAAGTAATCTGGCTATGCCCAACGCCGACTTCGACCTTGACTCCCTCTTTTTCATGATTTCCACCGCGCCTTTTGCTACTACCCATTCCGGCAATGGCATTCATCACGGAGGTGCTCGATAATCAACACCTCTTGCAAGGTGTTATACTGGCCATAGTCTTGGTCTTCGTCTCGAGCTTCTACCATGAGCTAGCGGATAGTTTCCCGTACAAAAATATTCCCCTAGTTGGCAAAAGCAAGTGGGAGATCACAAACACAAAAGCCAAGCACCGATTTGTTACGTCTGCAAAGGAGCTTTTCGCCGAGGGTTTCAGTCAGGTATGGGTTAAAGTACCCTGCCAACGCATTAGCGGCGGAAGCTAATATCCTTGCAGGGTAGAAAATCGTTCCAGGTCGTCTTCTCCGCTAGGCCAACGATCGTCCTTCATCCAAGTCTAGTGGACGAGGTCAAGAACAACCCACTTCTTGACTTCAATGAGGCCAACAAGAAGGTATAGTACCGCTCAATAGTGCATATGTTTGCGGGAGATTCTGACACATTGGCCAGAGCTTTTTCGGATCCAAGGTCCCAGGATTCGAGCCGTTCGATGGATTAGATCACGAGGGTATCTTCTTAGAAGTGATTAACAAGAAGATTACTCAAGGGCTTGGTAAGGTGGTCTTGTGGGAACAGTATCAAACAGAACGCTGACTCTCCTTCCAGGACAACTCATCACTCCACTTTCAAGAGAGACAGCTACAGTCTTGAATGAAAAGCTTCCCGACACTGGGGGTACGTGACTCACATCCAGGGTGACAGTTGACCTCTCTGACGAGTGATAGAATGGCTCCCCTTCACCTTTGCACAGGAGATTCCCCATATCGTAGCTCGCCTGTCCTCTCTCGTGTTTCTGGGTGAGAAGATTTGCCGTGACAAGCAGTGGTTGGACGTTTCTGTCAACTATACCATCCACGCTTTCGTTGCTGCCCGTGACCTCAGACTCTACCCCTCAATCCTCCGTCCTTTCGTTCACTGGTTCTTGTCGTCGACCCGCAAGACCCGGCAAGATATTCGCGTCGCTTCCGCCATCATCAACCGTGAGGTGGAAAAGCGAAAACTCATCCGAGAAGGCAAGCTCCCTGAAGAGGACCCGCCGAGGACGCACGCAGACACATTGGACTGGTTCGAAGAGGTTGCTGCCGGCCGGCCCATAGACATCGCTGTGTCCCAGGTCGGCCTTTCCTTGGCGGCGATTCACACGACTTCCAACCTCCTCACGAACGTTATCTACGACTTGACAGCCTACCCCGAGCACATTCAACCACTGAGAGACGAGATCGTGGCTGTCGTCAGCGAAGACGGAGGGCTGAAGAAGACCAGCTTGACCAAGATGAAGCTAATGGATAGCGTACTGAAGGAATCCCAGCGAATGCACCCGGCCGGCATTGGTAAGCACTCTCCAGCTTCGCTCCCCAGCCTTTAACGAGGACTCTTAACCTGACATACAAGCATAGCCTTCCTCAACCGCCTCGCTATGGGAGATGTCATGCTCTCCGATGGCACCCGCATCCCCAAAGGCGCCAGCGTAACAGTCTCAGCGCACAACATGGAGGATGAAGCCCTCTACCCGAACGCGAAGACGTACGACGGCTTCCGATTCTACAAGAAGCGTCAAGAACCCGGCAATGAGCACCGGTTCCAGTTCGTGACCACCAGCCCGGAACATCTCGGTTTCGGACACGGCATGCATGCATGCCCGGGACGCTTTTTCGCCTCGAACGAAGTGAAGATTCTCCTCATCCACTTTCTCATGAGATACGACTGGAAGTTCGCAGATGGGCGCTCAACGCGACCGATGAACTTTATGCACGGAACAGAGTCAATTTGCGATCCGACAGTGGGATTCCTATTCAAACCCCGACAGCCAGAGGTTGATCTGTCATGATCCATCTCTTCCTCTCTTCATCAAGCGTGTATATACCAAGTCGACCAGTACCGCGTACTGTGTACATACTAGAATGCCTCTACTCTAGTACCAACCAATCAAAAATACTCTATCAACCAACCAGAAACCGCACACCAGATCAAAACAAATCTAAGACACATCTCAGCAGATCAAGTTGCCTTATGACATGATTATTTTTCTTTTTCCAACGGCGTCTCCACATGCATCCAAGACAAGTCAGTCATATGCAGCGGTGCCACGAAAAAAAACCAGTTCTGAAGCAAGGGATGAATGTGGCGACGCTGACGAGGAAATAATACCGCACCACATCACGTACTACGAAACCGGTTCTCTCTGTTGTGTTCACACACTACATTTTTTGATCCTGTGATTCCATTCGTCATAACTCTATTCTATCCTACCATGTATTCCTATGTAGCACGTTGAGGCAGATATTCGCAAAAATGAACGAAACATGCTCAGATACCATACCATACCTGTGTAGGCGGAACTTGTTCCAGGATCCATGCTGTTTGGCTGTTTGTTTTTGTCTTACCCGTATTTCCTAACTAGGTAAGCAGTAAGCATGAACATGGACATGAACATGAACCACTGCACTGCATTATCTGCAGATGCAGATGCAGGTTGCAGGTGGCCAGACCGCTTACGTAGGTAGCTACTAACTAGTTGTTTAGTATTGAGTAACTTACGTTGGCACAAATAGTGGGTGCATAGCGCAGATGCAACATCCACGGTAAGGAGCTTGCGGTGTAGAAGCCGAACCATGGAAGATTCTAAGTTAGTATGTAGGTAGTTGGATATGGTGTGGGAAGTACCAACCTGAGAAGCGTTATCCATCCCGAACTAAATAACTATTGTAGATAGCTACTACTACTGGGTACGGAGTAGCTAATTGACATGATAGAGTAACCTGGAAGTTGAAGTACGCACATACGTATCCTATAATACCTTACTATAGAATCAAATCAATCAAGTATACTCAGTACTTGTGTGAATAACAGTTTGATCTACTAATCCCCTCTCATAAAGGAAGAATCTAACTAGTCCAAAACTGCCTTCCGTTCCCTAATCTAGGAGAGACCACGAACCATGGATCTAGTAGATTCAAGCTTAATTCTGGTTCACCTACTACCTACCAGTAACCACAGTAAAACCTAACTCCTGCTGGTTCCCGGTCCTAAACTAGCTAGCTAGCTGGCTAGCTTTTCCTGGCTGTTACTTTGCTACTAAAGTTACTTTCTTAATAGCCCTATGACAATAAACAATTAAAGTAGCATACAGTATAAGCAGAAGCAAGTAAGTCGCGCGCCAGTGCATGTGTGTTTAGTATCTGGCGTACTCACGGATATGTCGAGCATGATTATCTTGTTCTTTCATGTTGGGTTCATTGGAATGTACATATACTTGATACTCCGTAGTTTGTTCGGTGTTCGTTTAGGTACTGCATGGTATGGAAATCTACTTATAGATAGTATGGATGAAAAGCTACAGGCTGCTTACTATATGGACTGTGTGTCTCTTGGGGATCAAGTAGACAGTATATTATACATTTTCACAGTAGTGGTCTGTTGTTGGTAGAGGTATAATTTGTTTATTTTGTTGAAAAGTGAGTGGCTGGGGTTGCCCCAAGTACCAAGTTGTTGATTGAAAATTGATGTTTATGCTGCATATTAGCGGCAGGTTGATAAAAATTCATATTACTATGGTACCATCATGCAATTTCAGGAAGTCGGGATTTAGTTGGGTCCGTGGTAACTGCTGATATCCACTTTGATCAATATCTTAATGTGTCCCACTGTATTGATTCCATAGTATCCGTAGTATGGAGTATCAACTACTTACTAGTTGAGCGCAATACCAATTGACTACCCCATAAAAGGCAACAACTCCATAATTCTCTACTAAATATAACACTGTGTGTGCTATAATTATACTATCAACAGTGCTTTCTGAATTTTTTCTGTTCATGTGGACTGTAGACTCCATCCCCAGCCATCTGAATTACTATTTCCAGGTTCTGTTGATGGAGTGAGTCCACACTAAGAATGGTAGGTTAGTAGCAGTACTACTAGTTAGCATAGTGTGTAACTAGGATTTAGCCAGGAACAAATGGAAAGTTCCCCGGCGCAGGGCGCTAGTAATTCAATAACAGGCGATGCGCGGCGCTGACTGGCGGGAACTGAGGCCAATACAGTCACTTACCAGACGCGCGGATCCGCGTGTCAGACGCGTTAGGGTCGCGTTTACCCCGCCTTGACGCGTTTGGGGGGCGGCCGATAAGCGGATTGATTCATGATTGACATGAATGTGCTTCAATAGAGAGTAATGAGGTGCCCGGTCTTTGTTTGCAGGCTAATTTTTCTTTCATGTAGAAGGGGGATACAACATTGAAGCGTTTGTAGAGAAAGAGGTCTACGGGGTATATAGCAATGGATGGGGGCCACTTTGTGGATTGAGGTCGTATACGGAGTTCCATGACTCTGACTTTCCTCCGTTCGATCATTCTCGGGCCGCCCGCGAGGCGGTTTGAGTCGTGGCTTCAATTCCATGCCCAAGCTGGGCGAGATGCTACTGGCTGATGGGCAGGTGGTGCTAATGCATGCCCAGTGCGTCGGGGTTCGATTCGCTCAGGCGGTGGAGAACCGCTTCTGCAGGTGACTGGAGTTCATGACCGTGAAATCACTTTGATCGAAGGTACTCGAGGCCACCTTGCTGAAGCACCGATGGGACGCCCCCAAATTCCTGGTTCGCCAACATTTGTTGATTTGGGGGGAAGGCCGGGGGAAAGAAGGAATTTTCAATTCTTTTTTTTAATTCATTATTTTCCTACTTGCACCTCTCCCCAGCCACCGGGATGGTTCTGATCACACGGTCCGCTATGGTGGAAGTCGGTCTCGCTCGCTAGAGAACGTTGCGTGTAGATCGATGGGGCCACAGATGAAAAAGGATCAGGTAGGTCTTTTTCTTCCTTCTCTTGCCATTGAGGTGAAGTTGCTGCTTAGTGTGCCGGTGCTACCGGGTGAACGGGAATTGTGATGAATCTCAAGGCAATGGAGAGAAATAATTGGAGAACATGGTTAATGGTCAAGTGAGCCATCTGCACTGGGTCTGCATTGAGGACACCTCCTCGGTACCCTTGCAGTTGAGGGAAAGGGGAAGGGAACGCAACGTTGCAAGTATAGTAACTCATGGATGGACGAGGCACAGCCCAGTCTGATTTGATCTAGACTGGAGAGCTAAGCTATTACTGTTCTGGATCACTGGTGCTGCAGCCCGTGCAAAAGGTACGGCAGACTGATGAGTCTAGTGTCCCCATATCAGAGATTACTTATGATGATTCTGGACTATCTCGTTGGGGCCACTGGGGCGACCCCATCAGGATGGCTGCGATTTGTCGACGGGCTGCAGGCGTGAATCCTCTGCCCGTCCCGAGGGATCGTTGGGCAACGCGGTGAGGCGGTTAGAGGGATGCACTTACTATGGACCAGCCCCCAAGAATGGGAGAACGTGAGAAAAGGTGTGTAAGTGAGTTTGACGGCCAATGTGTGGATGCTCGAAGGTTCTTGATCTGATTAGGGAGGAAAGAAGAGTACTACACTATACATCGGTAGTCTCTTTTTCCGGTTGAGCCAACATTGGCCAGAAAACAGTAAAAAAAGGCAGGAAGAAAAAAAAAAAAGAAAAGAAAAGATGGGAGAAATAAAATTGGGGGAAGGATTCTGAAAAGAAAAATTAAAATAACCAAAAGAAAAAGCTGCATAAAAAAATGAAAAAGAAGGCAGAGAATGCAGCTGAGTGGCTCACGAGGAAGTGCAGCATATCGACGTTCTCCGCATTCCTGAGCAGTCGCGATTCCATTGCCCTGCTGGATTTTCCTTTTTTTTTTTTTTTCCCCATTTTTTGATCAATTCATTTTCTTCAGGTTTGAATGATCTCTGCTATGATGGCAATTGTGCACCTGTGGCATTTGGGAATGAACAATGTTGGGAGAGTGTC
The DNA here is from genome assembly GCF_001889945.1 of Aspergillus brasiliensis CBS 101740. NCBI lineage: Eukaryota > Fungi > Ascomycota > Eurotiomycetes > Eurotiales > Aspergillaceae > Aspergillus > Aspergillus brasiliensis. The sequence goes on from NW_027137442.1 coordinate 2,280,463, forward strand.
ATCCCCGACCTGCTAACATCATCAAATAACGATCTCGATTAGCGAGAATAGGAAAGGCGTCCCTGTGAACAGCGCACCGGCGAGGCCACTTGGTGCCCTGATGGGCTTTGACGTGGTGATCTCCGGGCCTGCTGGAAAACTCAAGGTGGAGCCAGAGGGAAAGTAGGTGACTAGTTCGTGAGATTGCCGCTACCCAAAAGGCGCTGTTAACAGTTAGTTGGTTAGCAAGTTAGCAAGTTAGCAGTTCGATGCTGGGAGTTTTAGTGAGTGTTCGCGGCTTTCTTGCGCCTACCGCTTCCCTTTGCTCGCTCTCTCTGTGACCCCCTCGGCTGTCTCATCCTCTCTCTCTCTCGCAACTCTTTCTATTACTCTTCTTTTCTCCCTCCCTCCCTCCCCCCCGTTTCTTTCCTTTCCCTCCGTTACTCACCTACATCCACCCCCTTCTTTCTCGACAGCCACGTTGTCGCTTCTCCTTTTTTCTCCGATCGAGCTTGTCGCTCGTCATCGACCATCCCTTCCGTTTCCTTTGCCTTTTCTTTTGTGTTGGTCTGGCGTGTTCGTGTGCCAATGTCGGCTCCCCATCTTCTATAGTTCCCTCCGCTGGGGTACCCGTTCGATGTGATCCTCTCGCAATTCCCCCCCAAACCAAAAAGCGCATCGCTGCACAACATCGTTGCGCGTCACATCGAAAACCATACGAATTCGATCGCTTTCGCCCATCCGACCACTCACACCTCGACGTGTTTTTCCTTTTCCTTGTTTTGTTCCCCTGACCTCCTGTTACGACTGACGACCCCCCCATAAACCCTAAGCGCGCCTTGTCGACGACCCTTTTGCGGAGATCGATCACAGACGTTGCACCATTGACTGAAACGGATTTCTTTTACTTCTATTGCTTGTTCTTGGATTACCCTTCCCCCTTGCTCTTCCATAGTTGAGTTTGGTGGTTTTCTGTGGATAGCGTGTGCGCGCTTCACTCGAGTTGGGAACAATACCGTGCGATCCAGGCTATCTCCGTCCGCGCTTAACTTGGAACATCAGGCACCAGCTCTCGCATCGCGCTCGAGGTTCGCGACATGACAGTGGTTTAGGGAAGCTGCACCAAATTGTCAAGATAACGCACTTACCTAGGAACCACTCGTCTCGTCTTAGCTAGCAAACCATCGTTGAACCGTTACGGGAACCTTGCACATCATGGCTTGTCGACCACAGGGTCTATCGCGCACCCTGCCGAAGAACTTCACCTTTTCTTCGTCAGGCGAACCTCGTACACCAGAGCGCGTCTCACATCACCTAGATGTGCCGCCGCCTCCCCCTCGTCATTCCAGTTGCCGCTTACGGAGGTCCCGCGTCCGTTCGGGCACCGATGTCTTTGCGCAGGCCGAATATGACCTCAGCACGTTCAACCCGAATTCATCCGATGTCCCTATACCCTCGATTGAAGTCCCATCTTACGACGCTTTCGCGGGTCCCTCGTGTCCAGCATTTCCCTCCCGCGATGACCGTTACTTAGCGCCGCCCCGGGATCGCCTGGCCATGAAAACCCCTCCAGCTCAGATTCGCCCCGACCCGATCGAGGACAACAATACCGGAGCGTGGTCTCTGGAGGATTCGCAGGCCCTGGGAGAGAGTATTCAACGTCCTAGTTCCGTCTGCTCGCAGGCATCGGACTCATCCGTCTCCTCGATAGAAACGTTCGGCTCCCGGCGCTCAGCGGGTGGAAGCTGTACGAGCATGGAGAGCGATTCATACGACCCGTTCTTCCATCTAGAGCTTCCCCCAAAGACTGCCCCTGAGACGCCCTCTCTGTGCCGAACGCGCAAGAACAAGGCACGGATGCTGCACGCCAAGGAACGATGGACCCTGGACATGGACAACCATCTATGGAACATTTACCAGCTCTACATCCAAGACCCTACCATTACCCCTTTCAAAATGACTCCGGGCAGCATTCCGCCGCTGGGAGTCACTCACCGCGTCGCCCGGGAGGCCAAGCGGACGTGGGAGAGAAGGCGCTTTAGGCTCGACCGACAGTTTCCCTTCACGCTCTCCTACCAGCGTCCATCTAGCAACTCTACTCCCACTCCCAAGGTCGATGCGGGAAAGCCTACCTGGCCCAAGTCAGAAGCATCGACGCGGCGCAGGCTGAAGCTTTTGTGTCGAAAGAAGTTCTCGATTGCTCCCCACTACCAAAGAATGATGCAATCTCGCAGCCCGACGCCCTTCCTGGACTTGCTGTCTCAGCCTTCTGGGGAGCCTTCCAACAGCTGCGCCGCCTATGCGACGCGCGATCTGGGTGTGTCTCTCGTCTCCAGCTCTGTCCCTGGGCCTCTGGCTCAGTTGGCAGCGGAAGACTCTTCGCCTCCGGAGATGAGCAATGAATGGTTCAATAATCCCATACTCAGTGCGTCTCACCCAGTTATACCGGAGCCACCCACAATACATCCCGGTAGTGCCCATAAACAGGAGCCAGTGCCACGACTAGGGTCGCCATTTACATACAATACCTGGGGACCAACTGCCTCGAGAAAGCGACCCCAGCGTCATACCCCCAGGGCTCGACGAGAAACCATCCATGTGACGGGCTCCCGGCTACGTTCTCCGCCCCGCATGGAGCCTTTCCCGAACGTCGACAATCCTCACCACCTGGCTTCTTATGTGGCCACTACCAGCGAATCGCCAGCGGAACAAGATACGCGGGTGCAGCTAGAAGACCTTGTTCGTCAGGGAAAGCTCAATGATTTAGGGCAGCATCGGATACGCATTCGCAACCGTGGAGCCACAATAAGTTCAGTGAACCACAAAGGTCTCGACCAGTTGTTCTCCCCACCGTCGTCCTCCTCTCGGAACGACGAAGATACCATGATCGGAAAACCCATGGCTAATCCGATGCTGAATCTCGGCGGCGACAGTATCAAGCGTCTGGGCTCCCCTTTCAAAGTAGAAACGCCCAAACGAGCCCAGCCGTCACCTCGGCGCATTCGACATGCGCCGTCGCTCTCGGATCCTTTCGCAAGCGGGCTTCTGCCACAGTTTAAGCCGACCAGTCCGAATAGTGAATCGCGGAACGAAGAAATGACTAGTCGGCTCCCGTACGATCCGACGGAGCCAGGCATCTCCGATGCGGAGCGCATTCGGAGGCAAATCCTGAACATGCCATTCTCGAGGCAATAGGTTGCGCATCGCATTATTAGAAGTCTGTTTCACCATGTGTCAACATCACATCGATCTACTACACTAATGACCGGGATGATTTACCGTGATCTTGATCGCATTTTGATCAAAGGATATAATGACAGAAATGGCAGTCACGAATTGATGATCTTGTTTTACACCTTGGTTCTCTCTCGCGCTGAGCCATTGCATTTGTTGAGGAGCAGCATTGCATGATTGGCACGAGAGAAGAGACCACAATGACGAAAAACCAAAAAAAGTGCTTGAAGTTTGCTTCTACATGCATACGATGCTTTTTCAGCGGTTCAGCTGTACACCACGGTGCTTATAAGGTGTACGAGCCAAGCTCCCAACCGCGACTCATTTAACCGAACTGAACCGTCGTTTTCTACACAGTGTTCTTGTTCTCCTCTCTACTCTTGACTCATACAGCATTGTTTGTCGGGACACTCTCCGAAGCATTTGTGGAACCGGAAACGATAAAGGACCTTCCCTGCCACGGAAGGGTGTTTCGCAGACACTGTTGATGGTCATCCACACTCTCTGATTTTCCTTATTCTTTCATCTCAACATACCGAACCCCATTCACTCTTTGAACAAACATCGACAGTCTTACAGACATTGCCAGAAACACCAAAAACCGAAAAACTACAAAACAAACCGACCCTAACAATACCCACTATCTTTCAATTTCTTTTCATCTCTTGATCTATCTCTTTCTCATCTCTTACCGTTGATTTGGATACTCAACCTTACCGTGCGATCCGTCTTTGATCTTGATGAACCTTTGGCATGCACAATTTAGCATGCGCAGTGATGATTGGAATGGAGAGACGCCGCTATTGAATGAATGACTCATAGATGAAACGAATCCGCACGACTTGGCAGCTGCTTAGTGACGACGTCTTATGGAAAGCGCCCCATTGTCTTTGCAGCGTTTAGCTTTCACTTTCAGCTTTTGTCTTCAGTTTCAGCCTTGCTTTAACTGACATTTTTTTTTCGAACTTGCTACATGTTCGTCCTACTTACTTACCATTATCTACATTGTTGTCTGTCTATCTGTTTGGCATGTCTTGCTCCAGTCAAGCATGTTCTTGTTGTTGGCTTTCAACTTATCTACATCTCTCATTATGTCTCTTACTATCTCTATTTCTCAATGAATACATTTCTCCTTTCCTTCTTTATTACAGTATGTAAAAGTATTTTGATCTTTGTGATTGCATTGTAGCCCTCTCTGTTTTTTATATCGTGATACGAATTCGGTCTAGGCTGATCTTCTACTAGCAGTGAATGGTGACACGTGATGGATGGAATCAAAGCATCCATGATAAGCATAACTGTTAACAGAACCATTGATTACTACCCCAGCATGATATCATCTGACCTATCCATGCTAGACTCTGTATCTCCTGAACAGATACCAACAATACCAACAATTTACTGTCTGGTTCTTTTTTGTGATTAGTTACCTGTAGATTACTTACTCATCCTAGTTTGATTTAAACTCGATGCCAAGACATCTAGTAGATAGTAACCCTAAACCAACTACTGCAAATACGACTACTTAGTATGAATACGGGCAATGTATGTAGTAATTACCATATGTACCATTCACGACCAAAGGCCACACAAGACTATAAATAGTAGACAAAGAGAACAAGATTGATATCAAGAACATATGTAAGTATGTGTGAAACGAAACGACAACCCAAACGCCAACGCTGCGACTAAGACAAGACAAGACAAGAAAAAGACAGGAGGGGGTATAAAGTGCGTACGTGTCACGTGCATCGTCGAAAGGGGATTGATTATTAGTGAAGAGGACAAAGAGGTGAGGAGGTGGGTGAGGGGGAGGGGTGTTGTAAAGGGAACAAAGCTGATGAAAAAGAAGAAAAAGAAAGCCACTGAACCGCAAATGTAGAAAAAGAGAGAAAGAAAGGATAAAGAAGCATCTAAACTAACACTTCTCCAACCGCTTCCTTCTCTCCGCATAAATGGCTTCTAATTTCCGAATCTGCAGTCCAAGACCCTTCTTCTCTGCATTAGCGAAGAGCCAAGTCTCCATTCTCTCGCGAAGATGTCTCATTGAATTCGTCACAGGGAGGATAGGTTTGTTCTCGCTTGTCATGGCGGCAGGGTTATGACCTTCGCGTTCCATTCGAGCCCATCGCTCCTCGCCGGGGTTGAGCAGGAGGTCGAACACATCGTTCCAGATATCACGCTCCCAGTACCGTTTTAGAGACTCGCGGATTCGGTACGTCTTTGTCTCGGGGGAATTGCCGCTGGGAATTGACTCGAGGTACTTCCCGAAGAGCATAACGTGTATGGTGCCTGCGAGGCCATAGAGATCGATTTGGTGTGTCCAGGGTCGTTTCTCGCGGATCTCGTTGCACTCGTGCTTGCCCGTTTCCCAGTCGGCGACGAATTGGACAGATGGTTGGAAGGCTTGCATGTCGATACCGCGACCGAAGTCGATGAGGGAGAGACCCTTGTTGCGCCAGCCGTGGAGGCCCCGTGGCGAGTAGTGGATTTCGCGTGGGTCTGCGGTGATCTCGTCTCCCAAGTCGATCAGGGATGGGGGTGGTACGGGCTTGTCATCGAGACGGATGAGGCAATTATCGGCTTTGATGTCGCCATGTAAGATGCCGCAGCTGTGCAGGGCTTCAACGGTGCGGAAGAGCTCCACTGTGAAGAACATGGCCAGGGCCTCGTCGATTCCGCCTTCACCATTGGTGTTGGGTGAAATCGGCTCGTTACGGATGAGGTTCACAAGATCGAGCAGTGTTCCTTGACCACGGTAATCTTCCACCAGGATGCTTTCCCCTTTGTAGACGTGAAGCTCGTGTGCGCGAATGATACTTTCAGTGGCGCGTGAGTATTCTGGAAGCCGACTCAATCGTTCGTTTGCCGTGCGGATCATGTAGAACTCCCACTCGTTGGGCGGTCCTACCTCCAGCTTAATCGCTTCAAAGCCGTAACGGGGTGTGTCGTATCGGATTGGACTAGGGTTGTGGGAATCTCTGCTGTTGGAGTCGGTTTCATCGTCGGAAGGTAGACTGTCGATGCTTTCTGCGAAATAGACGGGCGCATAAGCACCGGCTCCGAGCTCACGCCTAATGATGTAGCTTCTCTCGGCACCCGGAAGCTCAAGGATGGGAACATCGAAGGATGCCTCGTCCCCGCTTCTGGAACGCTTCGGGCTCGTCTTGAGGTATCGCTGGATTTCAGGGCCATAGTGGGTGTCCATGTCCGGGTGGCCGTGGTAGCCAGGGTACGATGCCAGCGGTGGCTGCAATGACCGAAGAATCGTGTTACGAATCCCCCTGGCGGTGGGGTTGCACTGTTCATCATTGATGACTGCTCCTGTCCGAGTAATTTCCTTCAAGGGGCTTAATTTGAAGCTTGTTCGAAACTTCTCCATTGTGGGGCTCAAAGCAACGTCTTCAGGAATATCAGGGAAGTTGTCATCGTGATGAGGAGTGGCAGGAAGCAATGGGCTCGACAACAACAAGTTCCCCATTGGGGGTTTGGACGGCGTCTTCGCATTATAGAGGCTGTTCCTTGCTGCCGTCATTGACAGTGAGTGTTCGGTCTGTTCAACGATGGGTGTCATAAAGGGCAGGCGATTCTGAGCCATCACTGCGGGGTCTCGATAAGGGCCATAAGGGGGATTGTAATCTTCAGGCATTTGTGGGACAAACCGCTGCCTTTCGCCATTTTCATCTGCATCATGGAATTGCTCTGTGTTATCCTCTCTGCCATGGTATGTGGAGTCGTCAGGCATAGCAGGTGAATGAGCAGCGCCCAGGTCCGGCACATCACACGCCGAGAACTGAGTCCACTCTCCATCTGCCACGCTCTCAGCGCGAGTGTTATCTTCGAACCCATCCTCGTCACCTTCGACAAACGATTTGTGAAAGGTTGTGTCATCATCACCGAAGTCGCTTGATGCAGCAGACATGCGGCCAGTGACCGTACTTTCTCCGGCACTCGTATAATCATCGTCATCAAAGTCACTACTCTCCGCTGCATTCTCAGTCTCTGCTTTAAGTGGCTGGTTGAAAATACTATAGATCTCGTCTGTTGCGGCCCGGGTGTGGATGGTCATGGTTGGCTCTGCAGTACTCTTGCGGCGAATCTTGCCTCCAGTGGGCGAATCAAATTTCATTTTGACTTCAATTCGATTAGTACACAAAGACGACGAATGAAAGAGCATTAAGTAAGATACTTACTTGTTTGTGTCTCTCCTTTCACTTCACGAAGCTTCAACTTCCGCGCTTTGTTGGTTTTGCTTTCCTGGATAGGGTTTCCCCGTTCTGGCTCGTGAGTCTCTGCATCTTTGACGGTCAACTTCTGCTTGAACTGTTGTGGCAGATCATTCTCAAGGCCATGCTCAAGAGGATTCTCAGAGGGGATCTCCACAGAAGCCGCATTGCCTGAGATCTGCTTGAGGGGCTCTTTATGAGCCCGCCAGTTCTTGTCCGTCCAGCCACGACTGATGGCTCTAAGTTCCTCGAAGCTCACTTCATGGTTCGGGTTTTTGTAGTCAGGGTATACTGCTTCAAGGTTGACGAAGACGCGCTCCCGTCTTCCTGTACGTGGGTTAATCGCTTCCCTTACGCGATGCTCTGGAACATGTTTCGATTGCAATGCTTCTTTTGCCTGTAAATTTGAATTTGACTGAATACATAAATCGTAAACCAATGCGGTTCATGCCACCAATTAGTCCTGTGATCGTAAATATACGGAAATCAGAAAGAGTAGGTAAATTAAACCTCTGGACTTACCTCATCCCTGAAAATCGTCATCTTCTGTGCCGGTGCCGGCTTCTTCCCTGCCTTCAAAGTCTCTCCCGCCCATGGCTTCGCCTCAACCTTGTTCTCCTTCCGTCGTTCATGCATTGATCCAATGCTGTCCCACCCTTGTGCCGGCGCACTGACAGCTGGTTGGCTGGGGGAATCGGCATCGGAGAAGATCGCCATCTTCGGCTTGCCGGATTTCGTCTTCGGGGCAGCGCTGCGCGCGGGTGCTGGTTGCTGGGCCTGGGGATCGGCGTCTGCGGGAGAAGCAGCCGAAGCGAAAGGGTCGACCTTGGCAGCCAACGCTGGGCGCACAGCCGGCAGCGCAGGCGATGAGGGGCCATTGTCCTGTGTGTGATTTTCGTAGCGGTGCTGGAACTCGCTGTATTTGCGCACAAGTCGTTCGGCGGGGCGCGCTTCCTTGTCAATGCCAAGGCGGTACACCTCGTCGGCCTGCGTCCATCTTCCTGCACTTTCCAGCCAGGCCGCAAATTCTTCATAGTACAACGCAAGTCCTTCTCCAATGCGGTGGCGCGCTAGGAATGCGAATGTCTCGCGCGGCGAGTCTGAGAAGAGTCTGATGTAGTGCAGCCACAGGCGTAGATAACGAGGGTCGTTCCTATAATGAGGGGAGTTGAGAAAGGATTTCACGGCGCGCTCCAGGAGGGGCAGAAGGCCAGATTCTTGTGTAGCCTGGGCAGTTGGGTAGGCATTCAGCGTCCATTTCACATATCGGTCGTAGATATCCAGCGGGTCATCGGATTCTCCTATAGCTTGCAATTCTGTTTCGTATTCCTGGCGGGTGGCATCATTTACTGTGCGGGTATCATTAGGCGACGGTGTAGCCAGAATATCGGTAGACTCCCGTGGAGAGAAGATTCGAGCCAACTCTCTTGCTGACCGGCCTCCGGGTAGCGACTGAATGTTCTCCTTCTGGCCTTCGATGATGTCGAAGTTGACATGGTCTTCGTTGGCCGCCATTGCGGCGACAGGTAGAGATGAAAAGGTGAATCAGAACGAGTGCGTGGAGGGTGGCTACTGATCGGTCGTAGTAAGTTTGCGGTGACAGCGGTGAAGATGGGCACGATGGTGGGCTGGCGAGATGAAGCGAAGGGCGACTCGAGAAGATTGAATTGACTCGAATGGGATTGACCGACTTGGGCAGTTTATCGATAAACAGCCACTAGTCCCACTCGGGCTCGTTACCCCGACGACCAGTCACATGGGCACTAGCCCATATCGGGTAATATTCGCTGCCAGTATCTAAAGCTGCAGCAGATATGCTTGACGCTTTTATGAGTACAATCTAGGTCTTTTTGAGAGATACTGTGAAGATAGTTGGCAATTCATACCCCGATACACATTGGTACCCTCTATTCTACTCGACCTAACACGTGGTGGTCACAATCAAGCAGTCGCCTCAACCAAGCAATTCCGCTCCGCGTCGACCGCGTCAAACCGCCGGGCCGATCCTGCTGTCTTTCACGGCCCACCACCGCCCTGCCATCCCACCATTCCTGAACGACTGGCCAGATCGGGTGACTTCATAGTCATCGAAGTGCGTCAGATAAGCTGTGATGCCTCCTCGCGGTACCCGGAAAGCAGCGTCAACTGCAGTGGCGACTGAGCCGCCACGCTCGCCCGAACCGGGAGGCAACAAGCGCAAGCCAGACGAAACTCAGGAACTGAACTCCCCGCTAAGAAGATCGAAGCGCGTCAAATCCGTTGAAGGTCTCGGAACGCAGTCGCCGTCCGGAAAAGCCGCTGCGCACACAGCACCTACCGAACCTGCCGCCGGAAGCCCCAAGACGACGCCGAGGAAATCTCGTGGTGGCCGGGTCGTTTCGGTGAAGAAGGAGGTTGAGGAGGAAGAGACGGTCTCGGTCGAAGCAGACCTTGTCGACGAGGGTGAGGGTGAGGTCAAGGACGAAGAAGCGGATGAGAAACCGAAGGTGAAGGCCAAAGTTACGAGGAAAAGAAAGACCAAGGAAGAGATCGAGATGGTACCATTGAGGGCGCGCACACAGGGTCTGCGCATGTGCGTGGGCGCTCATGTCAGCGCTGCCAAAGGTTAGCATCTACTACTTACAACTGTCCTTGAAATGATGCTGACGATGCTGTGTTACAGGTGTCTTCAACGCGGTTCACAACAGCATGCACATCGGGTATGTCCACTCACATCATCTGTGTCAGCCACCACTAATCCCTCCCAGCGGCAACGCCTTTGCCCTATTCCTCAAGTCCCAGCGGAAATGGGACAATCCAGCACTTCAAGATGATCATCGCGACCAATTCCGCAACCTCTGCGTAGAGCACAAATATGACGGCGCAAAGTGAGCTTCCCGAATACACCACCGAGCCAACCCATAATCTAACTATACTAGACACATCCTCCCCCACGGCTCCTACCTTGTAAACCTCGCTCAAGAAGACAAAGCCAAAGCCAAGCAAGCATACGACGCATTCCTAGACGACCTCCGCCGCTGCGAAGCCCTAGGAATTACCCTCTACAACTTCCAGTACATCCCCCATCCCCACGCTATCCCCTCCATCTCACTACCCCCAAACTAACCACCCACCAAAAAAATAGCCCCGGCAGCGCCAACCAAACCAGCCACTCCTCGGCCATAACCCGGCTCGCAACAGCCCTAACCAACGCCCTCGAAGCCACCAGCACCGTAACCCCAGTCCTCGAAACCATGTGCGGCCACGGCAGCACGATAGGCGGCTACCTACACGAATTCCGCGACATCCTCTCCCAAATCCCACAGAAACACCACCACCGCATCGGCATCTGCATCGACACATGCCACAGCTTCGCAGCAGGCTACGACCTCGTAACCCCCTCGGGCTTCGCCTCCTTCATGCAAGAATTCTCCGACGTCATCGGCATCCAATACCTCCGCGCCCTCCACCTGAACGACTCCAAAGCCCCTCAGGGCAGTAAACGCGACCTACACGCCAACATCGGCACAGGATTTCTAGGCCTCCGCGCCTTCCATAACATCATGAACGAGCCACGATTCCAGGGATTACCCATGATATTGGAGACACCGATCGATAGGCCTGCGAATGAAGTAGAGGCGGAGGCAGAAGATGCACCATCTTCTAAATCCAAGAAAAAGAAACCCAATTCAGCGGCGTCGTCGTCTTCGAAGCTAGTCCCCGATCATAATGTCTGGGCGCGCGAAATCGCGCTGCTTGAGTCCCTGATCGGGATGGATCCGGAGGGGGAGGAGTTCCGGGCCTTGGAGGCTAAGTTGTCGGAGGAAGGAAGGGAGATGCGCGAGAAGCAGATGGAGCAGTATGAGCGGAAACTGGAGGCGGAGGCAAAGAAGAAGGAGAAGGAGAAGGCGAAGAAGGAGAAGGGGCAGAAGACGTTGATGGAGATGATGAACGGGGGTGGGAAGACGAAGAATGCGAAAAATGCAAAGGGGAAGAAGGGGAAGGAGGTGGAAAAGGATGAGAGTGATGGGGAAGGGAGTGATGAGGAGGGGTGTCAGAGTTGTTCGGAGTAGGGTTACTTATGTATCAGTGCTACGTAGGGAGGAACAAAATGAATCAATCAATGTATATACGAATGGAAGAATCTGGGAGTCATTTTGGTATAGTATTGGAGTAGAGTTGTGGTCCACGCTGGACCAGGCTACATCAACATCGGGTCTTACGTAGACTGCAATGCGATTAAAGCTCAATTAGAGCTAAGAGATAGATAACATGGTATCACTCGATAAATCACTGTCTATACCAGACATCGTCTGCCAATATGTGCGGGACGCCCAATGTACTCCAGACATGCCGACTAGGCATGCTGATCAGAACCGCCGTTATAAAATGAAAAAAGGACCATCCAAACCAGAAACGTAATGCACGATCGACCAACTCGAACGCTGATGCCAAGGGGTCTTCCGGATATAAAGGAAAGTAGGAAAGCAAATCCAGGTCGAACCATACCAGTGGTCCCATGAACCATAGTGAATATTGTTTGAAACAGCCAGTCCAGAAGGACTCGTCTCTAGCTCGCTGAGCGTCCTTCAGGTGCAGCCCGTTCGGGTGATGTCTGGGGCTTGCTTCCGAAGCTAGGACCCGAGACCGACCGGTTAAGCTCGGCTTCCAGGGACGTGATGACTGGGGGTGCCGATTTCAATGGCGAGGGGGCCGACACTCGAGGAGAGAAATTCCGATCGTGGTCACCGAGGTTGGTGGTGTTGATGCTTAACCCGAGCGCATTGCTAGCGCCACTGGCACGAACACGGAATGAGCGCCGACCGCCAGCGGTCAAGTCATCATCGGGAGTAATGTTCACATTGTCCTCGTCGACACGGATGCCCGGGGATTGGAAAGTGCTCGTTTCAGGGTTGCGGATCCGTTGGTACTCTCCGCGCTCCCCGGTCGGGTCGGAGTCGTCCTCAGAGTCCAGTTGGGGACTCCGTGTCCACGCGCCCTTCTGGGCTTCGGAACGCATTTTGGAGATCTTCATGTAGTTGTAGGACGCGATGCTGCCAATCGTGACCACCAGGCCCGTAATGTTGACTGCAGTCAGCTGATCGTGGAAGATGACCCCAGCAGCACTGATGGTGACGACTTCCTTGAAGATGCCGCAAATGCTCAGCGTCACGACCGAGGAGCGCTTGAGGAGCGCAAACTCAGAGGAAATCATGCAGAAGGCCAGGATACCAGGGAAAATCAGCAAGAAGACAGCCAGCAGGCCCCCACGGGCCGCCGCCAGGGCCTGGAAGCCAGCGGCGATCTCCAAAGGCCCCTCGACCGCCAGCGCAATGACGATCAGGGAGACAAACATCACCGGCGTCAGGAAGAAGAGGGTCGAGAAAGGGTTCGCCGTCGCAGGATGGCGTAAAAGGAGGATCTGCGTGAGGCCCCATCGGAAGCCCGAGAAGAAGGCTGATGCAATGACGAGAACGAATCCAACCGCATTGAACGCGGTCTCGCCGGCGACCATCATGACAACACCCACGGTCATCGTAGCAATGATGACAATCAATTTGACGGAAGGGGTTTCGAGGCGGAAAACAAAGGCAAAGAGAAGGACGAATGCTAGTGCGGACGATTTGCACATGGTGAGGAAGGTCAGGGAAATGAACTTCAGGGACATATTTCCCAGACCAATATCGAGGGAAGTCGCCGCACCGCAAGGGACGAGACGGGTAAGGTAGAAGAACCGGGTGACCACCGGTCGGGACTCAAAGGCATCATGTTCGCTCACGGGCGAACCGGTAGGTGTGGAGGCAGCGGGCGCTTTCGGGCGCAGGGAGGGTATCAAATAGAGGAGAATCGACGAGAAGGTGAACTGAACGGCCATATGCAAGCTCGTGGTGAAGAGGGGGAAAGGAAAGACAACATCGTCATCGGAGAACATCCACTTGTTGTACTACCAGCACCGACGGGGGGTTAGCATGTGAAATCTGGGCACGCGCACCGGAGAACTCACGATTGAAATCGACAGCGAAAAGAAGTACCACAGCAGGATCAAGCCCGCATTGATGGACAATCGCTTGAAGACATCACTCTCTGTGAATCCTAGTGGTAATGCATCGTGCTTCGAGGCCTTGACGTCGGCGATGCGGGCATCCAACTGTCGCCGCTGCTGCCTTCTGCGGCGCCTCTGGCGTCTCTGCTTCGCTGTGAGGCCCGTTTCTTCGTCATCATGGAGGTCGTCGTCTGAACTGATATAATCCATCTCCAAGCTCTCTGCGATCGAGGACAGGTCGGAGATGTCTGCGTCCTCAGCCGGCGAGGACTTGGACTCTTCTCGTTTCGAGGCTGCAGCGTCCCCAATGGCCCTTACAGTATCGTCCCGGTGCTCGATTGCAACAGACTGTGACGCACCCGCCAGCACTGAGCTCCGCCGTCGATGATGATTGCCAGACGGGGAGACACCCATGGTCGGAGAAGGTTGGTACCGTCGGAGCGGGACGGCGAACGATATAAGAGGGCGATAAGGAGAGGAAAGGAGGGTAGCTAGTCGCTAGGATGGCGCAGGCCCCATCAGTGACGAAAGGTAGGACTCGGGGGTATGTGTCTCAAGTGGGCCAGCGCTGAGATTCAGAGAGAGGAGGGAGGGATTTGCGAGGGTGAAGAATGGCGAGGGGCACCGGATGCCCGAAGGAGTGAGAGGAAAGCCGGTGAGGGAATTGACTGGTCTTAGTGGAGACGTTTGACAAAAAAGCTCACGCAGGAAGAAGGCAAATCAGAGTTCACGAGAGAGGAAAAAGGAAAATGTCAAGGGAGGGTGGTAACAGGACAGGAGTGGCAGCAGGACAGCCCCGAGCAGGAGGATGGGGGATGCAAGGGCGACCGATGCACGAACGCCGTCCCCGTTGATAGCGGCAGAGGGAGAGAGAGACACGGAGCCAGGAAGAGGCGGGATAAGCACGCGAAAGGAGGAAAAACAGGAAGAAGAAAAGAAAGAAAGGAGGGAAAGAAGGAGGGACACAACCAGTCAGCACAGCAGGAGGAGCCAGTTGAGACGCAGAATCAGAATGATCATTTGAAAAATGGGGGGGAGGAATTGGAATGGAATGGCGAAGGGAGAGAGACGAGATGAGATGAGAGGGAGACGGAGAGGGAGTCAAATCAAGTCAAGGCAGTACTAGCAAAGTAGTGCAAGTAGTGCCAGTTTCAACCCAAAAGTGGATATGGAATTATTGTTTTCTCGCCAAGGGAAACAGAGAAATTTGAACAAAATGACAAGAAGAATAGTAATCCGAATAAAAATGAGGTCTTCTGGTCTGGTCAAATCGCCAACAGCCACAGCCTCTTCAACGTCATAGCGCGATAGTCACTAGTTCATCCTCCCCCCTGGTCGATTGAGATACGAGCTTCGCCTGGTGCTGAGGTTAATCATGAAATGATGACAGACAGAAGGACCAGAAGGACAGGCACAACTTTCGGGGAGGGATCCACCATCCATCCGCGTCTCAAAAAGAAGACCCAAACCTAAGTGCTCTTTGTTTTCTCCTCTGGTCGCTGTTTGCCCCTATTGACATGCTATTCAAATTTCATCAACAACTAGCAGTTCTGAGTACAGGAGTCAGCAGAATTGTACTACTATCTGCATTCTACGGAGTACACTATACACTCTACTGCAAACTGTTCAGGTCGACAAGTCACTTCATGAATCAACCTTCCCAGATTAGGAGCGGGGATCCTCGTTTTCTAGATTCCTTCGGGCTTGGTCCCTTCCGGCCGATCCGGGGTCAGCATTAATTGCTGCCCTTGAGTGCCTCGCTGTTCGTCGAGATGTCGAGAAGTCTAGATTAACTAACTCGATCATCCATGGTTGATCGACTGGAGGATTTCAGCTTCATCGCTCGTAGGGAAATACAATTAATAGTCGATCGATCAATTGAAGATTTAAAGATTCAACCACCTCCAAACCGCCCCCTCATGCTAGCAGGAGAAGCAGATTCTCCTCACGCGATCAGGCAGCAGCAGCAACCCGCGGGTAGCCGATGGAGTTGGCAAGTCAGACAGTATCTATCTCGTAGGCATGTAGTACCACAGTGGTCTACAGATACACTAACTAGTTAGTACACTACTTCCGACCGCAAGAAGAGAAAATCGGGCGCTTCGTGCCGTCTCTCATGATCACAACTAGACTAACATTATTCACACCGACTTGTGGCGGTTAGACCTGAATCGACTCGGAGCTTCCTTGGATCCAACTCTAAACACGACCCCATCGCTGGGCTGATTGGGTGCGGCCCAATGCAATAATCCACGGCCAGTCTGGTCCTTTTCTTTTCCCTCGGCAGGAACCAGACGGCAGCTTTCCGATAGGAATTACAATATGGATGAAAGTGACGAGCTCAGGTGCATGTAGTCTAGCTACTGCATTATGCCATTGTTCCCCTCAATGCCATCCATGCCCAGAAGCTGGGCAGACCAGCTGCTCGCATTCGGGGCCATCAACCAAGGGTCACACACCCTTCGAGACTCGAGAGAGCTAACAAAGTATGCTGATCCCATCCCATCATCTCCATCAATAATGCGGGGTGGCCCAACCCTGATCATCTCTTTCTCACTCTTCAAGAATGATCTTCTGTCCCTGTATCCACTTCACCCAAGTCTTTCCAGTTTCCACTCATCAGCTCATTGAGTCATCATTTCCTTGTCGCATGTCTCAATCGCCACCACCCACCTCAGTACTGAATCCCCATCACATAATGTCATCACACTTATGCCATGCAGACCTAACCAACACATACTCTGTAGACTAGACAGTAGACACCAAGATGATTCCCATCGAAGACAGACAAACTATCAATCTCATGCAGCCCTGCACCCGCGTTCGCTAGTCCCATAGTTCACACAATAGCCCATCTGCATGATGCTAACCTGCATCTGATGATCCACTGATGATCCGATGCTCTTGCAAAAGAGGGGCGGGAGCTGCAGGGCACTCGAATTGCACCTTTTCTTTTCAACTCTTTTTTTCTTTTCTTCTCTATCCTTTGCTTATTATGTATGCGAGACTATGCACCAAGTATCTCCTACTTTGTATGTAGAAATGGGTCCAAGCGGCTCGGAGAAATTCAATGTGGCTTTGCCTTTTTCTTATTTTCCACTCTCCCTTGCCTTGTCTGAACCTTTTTAATATGTGAGGGCTGAAAAGCTGCAGTAAAGCACAGACTCAGTCATTGTCACTCATCAATATTTCCATCCCGCAATGCAATAGTTCGGAGCTATGTACTGATTTATCTACTAGATTTAAGTTCAGTCAGTCAGTCAGCCACTTCTCACATCACTAGAATTTAGTTATCTTCTCGAGGTCTCAGTAGACTAGCCGCTGATATAATTTCTCCGGAGATAGTCGTGGCATAATTGAAGTCTTCTGCTCCAAATCCCGTCTGTCTGATCGCTCATGAGCACGCACTGCTGTTCGACAACTCACAAACTATTACATTCGAGTCGATGACCACGATCTATTACTTTTGAGAATTTTCATAAGATGAAACTACAAATTATCCTAGATTGTATGCTAATCTGTCTATAATTGCTTTCCTATGCTATTGCGCTGTCATCAATATTGACAGTTCGATACTATGCGAGTACCCAGTCAATTAAATTAGCATACACTCGTTCATTCATGTTATTCTACAGATTGTCTTTCAAACTATTTTCTATCACAATTCCTTGTCGAATCACATTTTTGTATCAGTATCATACACTCTACAGCATAGATATTTTCGACGAAAAGAAGGCCTGCTGTGAGCTCCCACAGTAGGAGCAACACTATATCAGTACTTGTCTAGAAATCGCGAAAAGAAACCCTGAGAGTAGAATCCCAACAGAAATACAGAGTAGAACACAGTACAAGTAAAGAACGTGTAAACTCAAGAACCGAGTCCACATCCCCGGAATATAGACTTGTCTATCTGCGCCTCTAACCCATGGATAAGGTATAGATTACGATTACAATATGGACCAGGGTCTCAAGAATACTATAAGTAACCCTCTTATACTCTTGGTCCTTCCCGAACCCACACCAATATCCGTCTTGCCCAACTACGATCAACACAATGACATTCTTAGAACCAAGATTGAGTACCACTCGATGGTATCCTGGAAGATTAAGCATATCTGTGAAACCTTTCACGAATTCCCACGTGCATGCGGGACATCCAAAGAGTCTACAGACAAGGTCCATCATATCTTGACATTATCAGTTTTGTACACCTCTCACCCTACACTTCAATCATAGGGTTCTCGTCTCCTCTGGTGGGTTCCTACATAGCGAGGGGAAATAAAGTTGATACTAGTCAAAGTAAGTTAAAGTTCTACGACTGACATATTCTATACACTAGTATATAGACCTCAAAACTCCCCGCAGTGAGTCATATAGTATCTTACTGAGAAAGATACACTGTAGAAAACATGCGAAGTAGCATACTACTGGGCAAGGATATCAAAACATCATGCTCTGCATTAGACCCATAAATACCCACGATGTGAATTAAAATTCACCAACCATTATAAACCGCCTTCCCCGCCCTACAAGCACTCGGACAAGGTGCCATACTCTGTCCACTCCCCTTACACCGTCCACACACTTATGCCACTTATTCTTCATCCAGATCCCTTGGCCCCTACAGTCCGGACATGTCACCCTTCAAGTCAAGAATGTTGATGTGTTCAGGAAGCCATGCCCGCCGCAGCGATCACAGTTCGTTCGTTAGGATCTCCACCATCGCCTGACCCGGAGCAATTGGCGCAGATGGTCCTGGTGGCGCCGGTGCTGTTGCAGGTGCGGCATTTGCGGGGCATTTTCTGAAAATATTCTTTTGTTGGGTATGAGGGTGGTTGTGGGTTGATATCTGGTTAGGATGAGGTTGAAGTTACGGGTATGGAGTATGTAAAGATGGTGAGGGATGAAGACGGACCCTTTTCTTTCTGAGGATAGAGAGAGAGAGAGAGAGAGAGAGAGAGAGAGAGAGAGAGAGAGAGAGGGGAGACGTCGGAATGTCCGTTTAAGATATGCTATTATGCTCTTAATATGATGGAACTGATATTTGAGGATTGTCTATTCTAGTAAACCTTCAACCAGGATATGGTTTAGATGGATTTGATACTTGATGCAGATTATCGTCTCGACAAGACTATATACTAAATCCCATTGTATCATGCGGCTCTGCCTGCCTCACGAAAACATATACCACCACTGTTTCCAACCTGAACTACTAGACAGGAATCCAACCCAAGATCAGGCGGCCTAGAAGGAATAGTATAAGTATAGAAGTAGCCAATATACCTCGTCAGAGCCATACCACTCAGCCATCTACTTGGCGCAGCCGTGAGTATGCATAAAGAGTATGCATAAACACTTATATTAAAGTAAAAGAAGTCAAGGAACCCCATGTAAAAGTCCTCTAATCTCTACCGCAAGGAATGGCTCGGACCGAAAACCCCAAGAAAGAACCCTTGGATGCAGCCAGTGGCATATATCCACATATCTCACCTGCATGAACACCACGTATTCGTCACGAGTCAGAGTCGGAATCCTGCAGTGAACTCGATTAATGTTTGTTGGAGCCGCAGGTGCCGCAGTATGCTTTTTGTGGTATATAGGGTGGTACTAAGGGTTGGAGTGTTTGTTCTAGGAGGTCATATGAACGGAGGGATTTCATGGGTGTGTTAGTGGTAGGGTCTTCAGAGCGTTGAGGACTATGTATAGGGAGTTGGGAAGGTAATAATTCGAGGAGAGATATAGAGGAAAGTATCGAGATGCTGACTTACTGTTACTAGTACTCTTGATGGTTGTTGATGTAGCATAGTAGTATTTCAGTCCATACTATCTGATCTATCTACTTACCCAGTCCATTGCCCAGACAAGTAGCGGAGGTTTGTCTGCAACTCTCCACCATAATAAAAGTTCAATATGATAGTATATTGGTCTCCAGTAGGACTAGAGTAAACTACATGACTACTGCAGAATTTGAAGATGATATTCAAGAATCACTAAGCACACGCACTGTCATCTATGCTTACCTCTACGCTTCAGCCAAAAAGCAAATATTAGCGGGGAATGATAGTGCCTGCAGGATGATTGAAATCTAACTACCCCGTAGTAGCTGTAGTAAGAAGTAAGCCCCAGCTGAACAGAACTATTCTCAACATAATTATTTTCCCATCAACATACAATATTACGCCAAGCAACAATTTTCAGTGGTCTTCTGCGGAGAGAGAGAACTCAATATTAGCTCCGTTCTTTAGTCTTATCGGAATATGATATTGAGACAAGGACAATTGTGTAAACTGTAGACACCATACGGGACGGTCATAACTTGTTAGGACAAAACACTACAACTCATCTTCTAAATATAGTAATCGTTCAGTTTATTAGAAATCTCTACTAGGATATGAAAGGGGTGATCAGTATGGTCATCATATTCATGCCGCCCCTGTATCTAATGGAAATAAATCTAAAGAACAAGCCAGAAGACAAGGCTCCATTCCCGACCTATATGATGCGCTGGGCATTTCCTGGACAGAATGGCTTGTCCGCAGCACCAAGCATTGGTCAAGTACAAATCCCGCTTCTGTATAAGCCACGCCGCCCTTTTCCATGCCTGCGCCTGCTTGAAGGACCGTCAACCATAGGTCCCTCTTGCGATATTCCCTTCCGTGTATAATCGACAATCAGAGGAGAACTCTCGTGTTCTCCGATTTATCATTCGCTAGATTGCGTTGATGGATGAATGGGTCCCACGCAAATCATCATCCCCAACACTTCACCTAAGAGGCAAATGGAGCCTTTCAGGCGGGTAAAAAATATAGGGTGTTTGTTTTCAGCCTCCTTTACGTTGACCAGCCCCTAGAATTACAATGTTAGCAGACGTGCTTGGATTCGAGCGGTCCATCTGCAGATGGTAGATTAGACTGTACCAATAGTTGTACTCGCGTTGCGCAGTTCGATCTTCTTGCGCTCCATCTCGAGCTATTCCAACGGTCAGACGTATCCTGTTTATCGGTATAAGGCCCACTTACCACCATGCGGACTCGAGCAAGAGCAGCCGTGTCACCCGCCACAAGCGGCCGGCAGTCGTCTGGGCGGTAAGGAGCCGCAATGGAGACCGCATCGGCTACGATGATCTTGCTTCCATCCCACCTGGCCGGCATTGTGCGACTGAATGCGTCAAAGAGATCCTGTGCCTCCTTGGTGACTCCCTTGCCTCGCCGTGCTTCACTTTCCTGCAGCTTGCCGACAGCAGCAGCCTCCCGCGCCTTCAGAGCACGAATATCAAGTGCGTGCAGAGGCGGCACGGCATCCGAGAAAGAAGCCCCATCGGTGTTGGATGAAGGCAGAGAGAGGACTTGGAAGGATTGTATGCGCGACACCGGGATGACATGGTAATCGCCGGTCTGTGCCTTGCTTTCTTCGGCAGTATTGATGGCAACGAGGTTCGTGATCGGACAGGCTGTGAACAGGGTCCCCTCAATCGTGGAAGCGACCGGGGATGTACTAATACGAACACTGTACAACACACAAGTCAGTATGGACTTTGAAATTCCTGCAGACATTCACCCAAAGGCGATTTGTTAAGAGAATACAGCTGCTAGTGCTTGTTGGGCAGGCGGAGACTCTGCTCAGCAGTGCTCTCATAGGGTTGGGCTTACCGTGCGCCAATTGCACGGCTCAATGCCACCTCCAAAGGCACCATGGCACCAGCCATTCCCTGGCCTGCAGTTGCGCCAGACGTTCCTTGACCAGATGTTCTTGCCCCCACACTGTGGCGCTTGTTATCTGCCATATGCTCGGGCAGGAGACAGTTGAACTATCCCACCAGGAGCAGTGCAGGAAGGACAGGCTCCACAGTCACGCAGTAGCTGGGCTGTCTCGGCAGAGAAACCAAAGTGGATTGGTCGAATAGGTCCCAAACACAGAATTGCCCACGGCGAGAGCTATTCAGGTCAATCGCAGGACGAAAGGATCGATCGGAATGAGGTTCCAGACTGCGTGGAAGCCACGGTCGTTACCAGCAATGACGATGGCACTCGAGCGCGGATCAAGCAAAAGTGGGACGGGCGGGAACCGCAGCTTAGTCGTAGTTGAGTAAAGGAACGACGAGAAGTAAAAACATAAAATATTCAGTAAAACAACAACCACAGAAGTGAATATGACGCCAATAGAGTACAGCCAGCCAGGGAGGGAAAAGCTCCTCAGCGTCCTGGCATGCAGTTGGGCAGACTGGTGGTGTGATTGTGCACCATTGGATTGACACGATGGCTGCCGGGAGGGAGTCACGACCTTTCCGTCGCCCAATCCGGTTTAGTCCAGGGCGGAGCAGCACCTCCGGCAATCACCACCAGTTGACCTCTTGTGTCTTCAGCAGCCTCAACTTCATTGGAATTCTACCATAAAACTACTTGTTTTCACAGCACTACTTCATGATAATTGAATCTACTAGAATACTACAGTCGGGAAGACTGTGTGAAAAAAGAAACGTAAGTCCTTTTCATTCCATACGTTTTCCACATCAAAAAAAAAGAAAATAAACATCTAGATACATGTCAATGAAAAATATAATAGAAATTCATTTCCTGTTTTGCTGGTCGTTTTGATCGTCATCATTCTTTGTTTATGTGCTCAGGGGAGCCCAGCTAGCTAACTCTCCTGATTCTAGCCCAGCCTGTTCCCATGCTAGACCAGTGCGAGGCTCCACGTCCAGCGTTTTACATCGCATTTTCGTTTAGGCAATGTAGGTGGACGCAGACACGTTACCACCGCGTCCAGTCCAGTTGACGTGGATGTCCTTGTCCACGGGGTAGGTCTCGCTGGCGTGCTCGGGCTTGATGCGGAAGGTGTGGGCACCGAAGTAGTCACGCTGGGCCTGCAGCAGGTTGGCGGGGAGGTCGCGGGTGCGGTAACCGTCGTAGAAGCTGAGGGCGGTGCTGAAAGCGGGGGTGGGGATACCCCAGAGAGCGCCCTTGCTGACAACGTTTCTCCAGCCGCTCTGGGCCTTCTTGATGGCGGTGTTGAAGAACTCATCGAACAGGAGGTTCTCGAGGTCGGGGTTCTTGCGGTAAGCGTTGGTGATGTCCTTGAGGAAGACGGAGCGGATGATGCAACCACCACGCCACATGAGGGCAATGGAGGGCTTGTTCAGCTTCCAGCCGTACTCACGGGCAGCCTACAAATAACTCGTCAGTAATTGAAACAAGGATAACAACACTATGGACAGGGGCCATGAACTTACCTCCTGGATGAGCATGAAGCCCTGGGCGTAGGAGATGATCTTGGAGGCGTACAGGGCCTGCTCGAGGTCATCGATGAAAGCCTGCTTGTCACCGGTGAATTCGGGGGTAGGGCCATCGAGAAGGCCGCTGGCACGGATACGCTCGTCCTTGAGGGCGGACAGGCAGCGAGAGAAGACAGCCTCGCCGATCAGAGTGACGGGCATGCCAAGGTCAAGGGCGTTGATGGCAGTCCACTTGCCGGTACCCTTCTGACCAGCCTTGTCGAGAATCTTCTCAACGAGGGGAGTGCCATCGTTGTCGTTGAAGTAAAGGACATCACGGGTGATCTCAATGAGGAAAGAGTCCAAAACACCCTTGTTCCACTTGGCGAACACATCGGCGATCTCCTTGGCGGGGAGACCCAGACCACGCTTGAGGATGTCGTAGGCCTAATTGATGAATCGTGTCAGCTTCGATACAAATGCACTCCATCATTGCAATTTCCCAATGGCTTACCTCGCAGATCAGCTGCATGTCACCGTACTCGATACCGTTGTGGACCATCTTGACGAAGTGACCAGCGCCCTCGTCACCAACCCAGTCGCAGCAGGCCTCGCCGTCGCTCTTGGCGGAGATGCTCTGGAAGACGTCCTTGATGTAGGGCCAGGCCTCCTCGTTACCACCGGGCATGAGAGAGGGGCCGTAGCGGGCACCCTCCTCACCACCGGAGACACCGCTGCCGACGAAGCGGATGCCCTTCTCGGCGAGGTACTTGGTGCGGCGGTTGCTGTCGGGGAAGTGGGAGTTACCACCGTCGATGATGATATCACCGGCCTCGAGGTGGGGCAGGAGAGACTCGATGAACTGGTCAACGGGCTTTCCAGCCATGACCAGGAGCATGATACGACGAGGGCGCTTCAGCTTGGCGCAGAACTCCTCAACGGAGTGAGCACCGACGATGGGCTTGCCTAACCAATCACCATGTTAGTTGATCCGAGAGCCGAAATGCGATTTCTAGCTAACGAAAACCTACCCTTAGCCTCGTTCTCCAGGAAGCGGTCAACCTTGGAGGTTGTGCGGTTGTAGGCGCAAACAGTGAAGCCATGGTCAGCAGCGTTAAGGATCAGGTTCTGACCCATAACGGCCAGACCGATGAGACCGAAATCAGCACTAGGCAAAGGACGCGCCGGAGCGCCGACATTGATGCCGGCGAGACGGGCGCTAAAGTCAGTTGCCATATCCTCTGTCAATAGCTGGGCAGAAATGTGACAATTGGGGGAGGGATGTGGAGTGAAGCTGCATTGCCTCTTCTAACGCTACTATGACGTCGAGATGCGAACTCCACGAAGCTGGCGGTCCATTGCACCATCACCACTATGCAGTGGATGATGGATCATGGAAGCCATCATTAAGCTGTCTGTTGATTCCCAGCTGCGGGGGAAAGCAGATGATTGAAGGACATGAAAGGCTTAAAGGATAGGTAGGGGGGAAGGGAAGAGAGCAATGGTAGCCGCAGGGTACTTACACAGCTTGGTCAGCCATGATGAAATAGTGGGGGGTATGAAACTCTGGAGAGGGAGATATGGGAAGAGGTGAAGAGTCGAGAAGGGGGGGAGATGGTGGATATATGTACAGCAGGAAGAACCAACTGTCTAGAGGTAGAGGATGGAGAAAAGGAGGAAGGTTTAGTCCGGAGGGGAAGGGAAAGGGAGAGAGAAGAAGAAGAGGAAGAGAAGCGAGCGAAAGGGAGAAGGCGTTCGAAGATGTCAGAGCAGGATTCGCTGCAACTGGACGGCTTACGGAGCAGCTCTTCCGTCATGGTGGGACGGAGGGCGGGGCAGCACCTGAGCAAAGGAGGAGCAGAGTCCTCCGGTGAAGCAACACTACCAGAAAGTATTACACCGGTGGGAGGGCGAGTTTGGTACCGGGACAGCTACTACTACTAATGGAAGCCCGCGGATAGATAGGTTGGTGAGTAATAATAAGTTAATAACATTATAATAGTACAGTGTAGACAGTAGTGATGGTTCTTGCTTTCTTTCTTTGCTTGGATTGATGTGGTATCAATCATACTACTATAAAACCCCCCCACCATTCTCACTGCCGTCATAGTAGTGTTCCCCCTCTACTCCGTAGAATCTGGAGAATTTCCATCTTGCTTCATTCCTTACCGATGATAGACATGACACTGCTGGACTCCAATTGCCAATTGATCCCTTGATGAAACACTGTTCGGAGATGGCGGCGTCGCAGGAGAGCTTTGAAGATATGGCGGGGCATGGAGGGGCATCGAAAATACGCCCGTCTCGCAAAAGAAAAAAAGCCCGCGCTTGTCTAACTCCGTACATCGGCCCAGCAACAATAAAATAAAATATAGTAAAATACAAAAAAGGGACCAAAAATTCCCAGACTTCCCAGAACACGTTCGGTGAGGCACCTTCGGAGTCGGATAATTTGGATTCCTCCTCCACTCTTCCCCATCTTGTCTAACTACGAACAGTAATTCATGCACTGCTGGCTCATCAGTCAACTGCGGTTCCTCCATCACCTCATTCCCGGTGGTATCGATTCGATGCCCATCGGGCAGGGCCGTCAGACTATAGGTAACGGCATCGGACCTCTAACTGTAGTATCGTAGACCGTAGTATGTTCTGTCTAAGATGGGTCGTCGGTATCCCAGCCATCGGAATTCTTTGGGTATCTAGACCCCACGGAGCGTAAGTCCATAAGCCGGAGAAACTGGCCGCTATTTCCGGGGGCTTCTTATCTTCATCCCGCACCGGTTCCTTTCTCCTCTCGTGCTGGACTTGTCCCTCTGAAGTCTGAACTCCTATAGGGACGATCCTCCTCCCCGGCGGTCGGCTACTGCATTTCCCAAAGGGGCTTAGGGTGGGGGTTGCATCACATGTGGGAAATCCGTTGGGGGCTCAGAGTTGGGCTTGGCTGGCTGACTCAGGAGGTCAGCCTGGCCCACTGGCCCGAGTCACGTGGTTATTTATAGCTTGAATCACGTGAGATTGATAATGTTCAGTTTGCATCAAACGGGAGGCGAGAAAAACCATTCATGCGGTCTTTTCTCTCTCTCTCGCCGCGCTGGACTTCACCCGTCATCTGGGTCATCAAACTTGCCAACCCGAACCTTTTAAACAGCACACGGTTTGCGACTACTTGATACACTACCCTTCTTACTGTCAGCACCACTGTCGCCTCTGCATATTCCACAGCAAGGAATTGTTAGACATTCCACCACTACTCTCCCTGCTGTCTACTCACCTCTCTGTACTAGTGCAAGGAAAGATCTAGAAAGGCTCATCACTAGTCCTTTCTTCATTCAAGATTCGGAACCTTTTTCAGGCGTGACGTCTGGCGTATGACTGCTGCGTCAGTCAAACCCTGAAGGTACGTGTCTGCTGCTAGTTTGCACACGGCGCATCATATCATCCACCACCTTTCTCTATCCTATATATATCGGACGCTCCGTTCATCATGTCCTTTCCGCCACCTCCAGGTCTCAGACAAGCCCCGTCGTCTCTCCCTCCCCGGCCGCCGGCAACAGCAAGCGCTGCCTCACCATCTACATTTCAACCTACATATTCAGCGCCACCGTCAGGTGCAAGCAGCGGCTATGGCGGAAATGGGTCTCGGCCGGGCTACAGCGCCATCACAGCATTCCAACCTCGCTCGGTAGCTTCTAGTCAACCTTACCGTACCAGCAGCCCCGTCGTGTCCGCTGCGCCCACTACATCGAGCGGGTATTCGACACCGACTACGGGCAGTTACGGTGGCTACTATCCCCAGGCGCAAGCGTCATATCAAAGCGGCCCTTCTTATTACGGAGCCGCCCAGTACAATGAAAACACATACGGTCCGTCTGTACCTCGGATTCAAAACCCTTTCACACCCGCAGGGGGCGATCAGTCAGGCGCCTATGGCATGCGTGGGAGGAACTTTGGCCGCAATGACTCGGGGCTGGACCCTGAAACGGAAGCCCAGATTGCGCAGTGGCAGAGTGCCTACGTAAACAAGGAGGAGATGCCCGTTGCCGGCAAGGTTCCTGGTCGCCCGGGTGCTACCCCGGGTGTCACTGGTCCCGCTTCTGGTGCAAACACCCCGTCCGGTTCCAATACAGCGGCTAACACGCCAGCACCCACCGTGGGTAACCCGGAACCTGCACCTAAGACAGTTGTCCGTGCCGGAGGTGGTCAGTCTTGGACCGATTCGACGCTCCTCGAGTGGGATCCCGCACACTTCCGCTTGTTTGTAGGCAACCTGGCTGGTGAGGTCACGGACGATTCGCTACTCAAGGCATTCTCCAAGTACACTTCCGTTCAAAAGGCCCGAGTAATCCGCGACAAACGTACCCAGAAGAGTAAGGGCTACGGATTCGTCAGTTTCAGCGACGGCGACGACTATTTCAAGGCTGCGAGGGAGATGCAGGGCAAGTACATTGGATCGCATCCGGTTCTGCTTCGACGAGCCACCACGGAGGTCCGTCCCGTATCCAATACGAAGAATGGGAAGAAACATGGTGGTGGTGGTGGTGGCGGCGGTTCGGGTGGTGGCTCCGGCAGTGGTAAAGTCAAGCACGATGGTGTCAAAAAGCACGGAAAGACCAAGGGAGGACTCAAGATCATTGGATGAGGGGAGGCATGTGTACGTTCCTCAAGAATTATTCATAACCTAGTGTCTATCGGATAAACAATAATGCATACAGCTCTTCCGTGAAGTGCACCCCTTGTGAATCTGCATCAGAAATTTCAATGACTCGATAGTTGGTTACCCTCTTCATGCTGCACACTGTCACTTCTATCCAATGGCTCATCCAGGTAATCCTTCACGTATGGGCTTGCTATACTGATGAAGATGTGAAAGAAGAGTGAATGATACAGCAAAGGCTGAAGTATATATGTCCTAGCTGAAAACCCTCGCATTTCCCTGCTCTCTGGTCTCATGGCTATACTCCCCAAGACATACCCGGCAATAAGGTATTTCTGCATACGAGAGGTTATCTCTTGCTTCTTTCAAAAGACCCTTTCTCAGACATCAGGCAAGATGCCGCACGCACTGGAAAACCTCCCTCCTGAGATTCTGCATCTGATACTGGGTCATTTAGGCATTGAGTGCTGCTCTACAGACAAAATAGAATGGGCAGATGCCCACTTTCGCCGATCTCTACAAAAGCCCAATCAGCCATCTTGGTCTTCTTTAAAACTACAGCCGCTTCTCTCCCTCTGCCTGGTCTCCAAGCACTTGTGCCATGCCGTTCAGCCTATTTTATGCTGCAACTTCGCGCCTGGGTATGGCGACTCGTGGCACTCAAGGCTCTATACATGGGATGGCAGGCTCCTTTCATTCTTGGGAACAGTCGCTCGGCGGCGAGACCTGGCTAAGTTCGTGAAGAGGATTCACATCCTGCCGCATCTGCTCCAAGCTTCTCGGGAGGCCGTGGAAAAGGAGAAGCGGAATCGTCAGAGGATGTGGGAGGAATATATACGGGGTCTGCCGCAGGACGAGCGCCTGCGACTTCCCTCTGAGCCTCCTACCTGCCCGATCAGCGTTTCTGATCATCTGCAACCACCTCAGCCAGAATTGAGGCAGGCCATTGGAGAAGAGGAGGCTCGTGACACTCTCCGCGAGGTTGCCATTGCATTAAGACTCAACGCTCCCGAACAACGAGTTGCAGCCAAAGACCTAGTCACTCTCTTGATAGCGGCACTACCCAAGCTAGAACATTGCAGTCTTTTCCTTGGTCCCCCTTCATACATGATGTCAGTTACCTCTGCGGCCCTATTAACCGCCGAACTCTCGCAATTGCCATTACGAACTCTAAGTCTGTCGGTTCTACGCACCGAGGAAAAGCGTTTCGATCTTGACCGCAATGTCCGGCTTCTCTTTGAAGTTTCCCCGTGCCTTGAAACACTCAACCTCCACAAGTGCTATGGGATTCAGCAGCAGCAGCAGCAGGCCGCAACACTACCCCTTCTGCCGCGTCTGAAGCATATTCGAATTACATGCAGTCGTCTCAACGAGCAAGGGCTCAAACTCATCCTCAATTCCTGCAATAACCTATGCAGCTTCACCTACGAGGCAGGACCCCACTTCGTCGACGATGGATCAGCAGGACAATGGGACTGCAGCGATCACTTTCGGCTCCGCAGTGCTGCTCGATATCTTACCCGCCACCACCACCACCGCAAAACACTCCAATCAGTGCATATAGATCTCCGGAACCGGGGAGGAGATCCGGTCACCACCCCGAGCCCATTCAGTTTTCGAGAGCTGACTGCCCTGAAACACCTTTTCCTTAACCTGGACGAATTCCACAGTATGTTTTTCTTGCATCCTGGGACGGATGACTCCACCATCTTAACCAAAGTACTTCCTGACGGTCTCAGCTCCCTACACCTTGCTGGACGTATTGGCGAGGACCTTCCGCGGCTGGAACGGGGTCTGTTTGG
Source organism: Aspergillus brasiliensis CBS 101740 (assembly GCF_001889945.1). Classification (NCBI taxonomy): domain Eukaryota; kingdom Fungi; phylum Ascomycota; class Eurotiomycetes; order Eurotiales; family Aspergillaceae; genus Aspergillus; species Aspergillus brasiliensis. The sequence goes on from NW_027137442.1 coordinate 2,309,591, forward strand.
TCTCGGTGAGGCTGCTGTTGAGGGGAGATTCCAGCACCTGAAAGAGGTGAGATGGGACATAAATGCTAGGCTACATACGGAGGACGCTGTGAGGGCTTTGCTTGCTGTCGCTGGGATTGACTTTGCATATGACAGCTGGCCGGAATCTAGGATGTCGGCTTATCATGGGGACAGTATACCTCCGGCGAATTTCGAGAATCAATGTCATGCTTTTCCGGATTGTGAGGATGATGATCTCTAATGCTTGGTCATTTCAACGACTCCCTCGCTAATTAATACCTAATAATCACCACTATCTAACAAACATCAGTCAGGGTCGGCCTCTTTTTTGTTTTTTTATTTGAACATTATGATATACAGTGGGCTGGCTTTATATTGATGGCACCTTACTCCTAGTATATACCTAGTAGCCAGCAGTAACAAGAAAATTGAAATATGGAAAGAGAAGTAAAGCATATACCTACTAGTATACCACAAAACACCAATCCAATCCACCAATCCCGACAGAAATATATAAACAACCAGTCGGATCCCGTCCGACGCAGACAATACAACGCTTTTTCATAAGGGCAACGTACATAATATATAGGCCAAACACACACAAACACAGCGCGTATAAAACAAGCAATCAATTAACAATGCATAGAATTCCGAAGTACTCCAAAGCCCAAAACAATGGAAAGAAAAATCAAATCATGTAATCACCCCAGTGCATGAATGCATAGATTCCATATCAGACAGCATCGTGTTTCCCATAAACAATGAATCGTAAAAATGGCGTAATAATAGCTCAAGGACAATTGTCGTAGTAAGCTAAACCGTAAAGTCGTCAAATTGAATTGATCAAGTCAATCGTAGTCTCGTAGTGTGTGTTTTCGTGACAGCGTTATGCTTCTTGAAGAGCTGGGCCGCTTATTAGTTCGGGCGTTTGCGTTTAGCCCTCAGCTTCACCACCACTTTCCTCATCCACTGCGCGTTTCCGGGAATGCGCGACGCGGTTCTTCATCGAATGAATGAAGTATCCCGCGATGGCGAGGATGATGAAGAGGACGATGATGATCACGGCGATGGCGATGTTTTCTTGCATTTTGGTAGCGTTTCTCTTTTCCTTTTTTATATAAGTGTTTTGTGTGGTGGGAAGGATATTGATATTTTGTAAGAGTAAAGAATTGAAATGTCGGTAGAGAGAAATAGGTTCACTGTTCCAACAGACGATGAAAAGAGGTTGGTTTTCGTTGTGGTTGTGGTGGTAGGTATTGATAGATCCCCAATCAATTTATCGATAAGATAATGGATAGTATGGATAACAGCCGATCGGAATGTAGTAAATAGACAAGATAATGGGGGTAGAATTCCACCCTGAAGAGCTTATATACAATATAGCTCTGAACAACCCCAATGTCAAGTAGCACGGGGAATGGGGGAGAAGGGAAAGAATAAAAAGAAAACGCACGCAGCTCCCGGGGTTATAAAAGGGGAATTGGCGTGGGACGTGGACGTGGCCCAGCCATGTTGATTTTTTGATCCTCTGTTGCACTTGCGGGTGGCTGGGGATAAGCAAAGGATCCATGATTGCTGAGCTTATTGGGCGCTAAGGACGTTAGTGCACGGGTTGGGCGCAGTGGAGTGATGCTGGCGGGTTCTGCCGTGTGGTGCCGCTTTGGGGTTTCACTCTGGAGTCTGCTTGATTGTGACTTACAGCAGAGTATTGAATGTGATTGCTCTAGAGAAGTTGACTAGAGTTATTGTTGAAATGGTTTGTTAAATTTACTGTGTTTTAGTCGGGGCCTAGTTCTAGGGCTGTAGGGCTGTTCACTATCTCGAACCAGACATCTCTTGGTTCCGTCTACTCGGTGGTAGTAAACAGAGCCTGGTTTCTCTGTCGACCGGCGGTACGTCTTAGTTGGTCAATTGAAACACTCCATAACTATACCATGCATGATTTTATATCTCCGGCTCCCCTCATGTGCCCATCACCTGCTTTCAGTATATATATATATCACAGACCTCAGGCTCTAAACCCCCAGATACGGCTACTACTAGTAGTACTAACAAAACATGAATGCAAGACATCCACATAATATACAGCAGGGTTATGTAGTACCACCGACAAGCAAACATAGCTATTGACCACCTCACTTCGTCGTCTCCACCACCTCCCCAATCATAGCAATACTCAACATCTTCCGATCCAAGAACCCCTCCTCATCCTCCGCAATCTGCGCCGCCGCCTCAGGAGCCGTCACCTTCGCCATGAAAGCCTGGAACGAAGGCTGATCAGCAAAGGTCAATTCCGCCGTGGCGTCAAAGTCAAAGTCCGACTGCTGGCCGACAAAGACCGTCGCCGGGGTTGTGGCATTGCGGGCGGTCGCCCCAGCAGGCGGGGTGTCGACAGTCGTGCGAGCGATATAGGAACGGCGGTGGGAGAGGGGGAAGTCGTCGCCGGAGAGACGCTTCACGAGGTTGATGTGGACTTCGTAGCGCTCTCGGAAGGTGGATAGAGAGAGGCCGGGCTTGCGGTAGGCGTAGATGAAGACGCGGACGGACATTGTGTGGATGTTTATCACGAAGTAGGGGAATGGTAATGTGATGAAGGGAGGTTTGAAGCGGATTTGACGGGTAAGTGCATGGTTAATAGGTGTATTTGACTATTTGTACCTACGCTTGAGGGGCATTGACTGATTTGTAGGTGGGGGTATCAGGAACGGACTATATCGGAAGAGTTGGCGCAGCAGTCTAAGTGCTGTCTTTTGGTTTGCTATGGACTGGTACTTAGACTAGGACGGAGTAGTGCTTATGGCGGGTTGTACTAGGGCCGATGCCTGTGTTTTATTTGTGGGGCTAGTATGGAACGATAGATAGACAAGTGGACTTCCCCATGGTTGGGAAGGAGATGAATTTAGTGGTCATAGTCTTCAACATGTGTGGAAGTAGCTGGATGATACGTTTAAAGGCATAATGATGGTTGGAGCAAGAGAGAACCTATAGATGCCACCTATTGAAGTGGAGATATATTGGTCTTCTGAAAGCAATGAGAACAAAGAAGTTAGTTCGATCTAATAGACTAGACAAAGGATAGACAGGGAAGCCAAAAAAATAAGTGCAAAAAATGTTACGGGAGAAAAAAGAATGACCAGTCTGGGGCTCGATCCCAGGACCTTATCGGTGTTAACGATACGTGATAACCAACTACACCAACCAGCCATTGTTGTATGGCTTGCGCAATATATGAACTTATGTAGCTATATCTTCCTGCTACCTGCTAAAACACGCTCCAAAATCGAACGCGCTAACTCAAGGCCACCAATGAAACCAATCTCTTTATTATCTAGTCACATCAAACAAAGACGGAGCGCCTCGTGCGTGCCTGTGCAAATTAAGATTATGATCTACAGCAGCCGCAGCCGCTTCCTCCGGTATGATAATGGTATGCAGTTGGTCTGGGCTCTTCGGAAACCTCACATTCCCCATCAACCTTCGGATGTCACGGTCATGGCATGGTACTGGCGTCACCACTTCCGCTCCAAGCTGGCATTCCGGCCTCGACTGTAGGGGTTTACTTTGGGATTGTAATAGTCAGGATGACTTAAATAATAGGTATTACGTCGCAACGAGCGGTTACTTGGCCCCTCCTGGCTTGCGGGCCAGGCTGCTAGATATTTTAGGAAACGACAAATACTATTATCATCGCACATCTACCAGTCATATCACTCTGATGCGCACTACTGCGTACACCAACTGATGGCGCGGAGACCCGAGGTTTCAGTGGTCCAGCTAGCCGCTCAGCCTTTAGTTCCCCGGACCCTCACTTCCGCGCGTCAGGGCTAGCACCAGGTGAACGAACATTTGAGGCTCGAAAGTGAATTCAAGAATTTCACAATCGGAATACAGCTCTAGAGTGACTGGCAGCCACTCCTAAAAAGCAACCAAGAGTGTCCTGGTAGAAGCCAGGCGACACAGCTGAGCCCCGCCCGACGCCGTTCCACTTCATTAGCCTCAGATTTAGTAGACTAGCCACCCAGGCAGGGATTCAGGGGAATCAAACAAGACTGGGGAGGATTGCCTGGTCACTTTCACGATCCGGTCGACTTTCAGTCTGGCCCAACTGAAATATGTTTCTACTCACATCACAGAAACGGTTCGGCCGGCTGATTCTCTATGCTTTGGGGGTGCTCGGAATCATCCTCATCATCTGGCCGTTGCCCTATGCTCGGCCCACCGTGCGGATAGGAGCTAGAAGCGCCCGGTCACAGCTCGAGGCGATCAGAAATGAGACTTTGGGGGTATAATCTTTCAAACAGAGTTGCCATTAGCCCCCGCTCTAATCTTATATAGGTCCAAAAAATATTCGCGATCAACTTGCCGAGCAGGGTTGACAAGCGCGACAATCTTGTCCTCGGTTCGTCAGTCAGTGGGTTTAACATCGACTGGGTTAACGGTATCACTCCCGACGAGGTTGACCCCCGGACGTACCCTTATGTGAGTCACCAATCTATATCTGGTGGTATGGATGCCACTGACTGTTTAGAACTGGAACCATGACCATAAACCGACCGAGTATGGAGCTCGACGAGCCCACGTGAATGCCATGCAACGGTATGCGACAATATGCGTTCTTCCCCAGGCATCTTGGCTGACCATGCATTGCCAGGATTGTTCATGAAAGAATAGGAAGTGCCATCATCATGGAAGATGATGTTGACTGGGACGTTACTCTCAAGACTCAGTTACAGAGCTTTGCTCTCGGTGTCCGGGCTCTCCAGGGGACGGATAAGAAAGTGACCGCTTCACCATACGGTGATGACTGGGACATCATCTGGCTTGGCCACTGTGGCATGGAATGTCGAACCAACGAGCCATTCTTCGTCAGCTCAAATGATACGACCGTTCTTCCACCACATCACTTTCTGCCCTACTGGCGCGATCCGCCTCCGTTCGGGGTACCAGAATACACCCGTCTAACCTGCGCCGTCAACGATGCTGTTTGCTCGATTGTCTATGCTGTGAACTATCATGGTGCCCAGAAAATCCTGTCTGCTCTTTCCGTGAACCCAACAGGCCTAGCAGATCAAATCGACATTGGCGCTCAGTTCGACGTATCGCTCGGTCGCATGTGCGGCAACGGCTATCTCCGCTGCTTTGCGGTCTATCCATCCCTCACTGGTGGATATCATCCCGCTGGGCCCTCCTCGAAGGAATCTGACATCCATGGCGGAAATGAGGACGTCCATCCCGTCTCCAGTCATGGGGTTATGTACAGTACGATGCTGAACGTCAACCGCATTCTGAACGGGGAGGATACGGTTGTTTCCAATTGGGATGATGCCCCTGCTCCAGTGATTAATCCTGCGAACGTTTCAGTGGCTGGAGGAACGATGCACATGTTGGACGAGGGCAACATGTATACACTTTCGGTTGTCAACCCGTAACCAGGAAGGGGCATAGGCCTGCAAGTCCGAAATTTTGCTCAATAATGTATATAGACATTTTGCCTTTGCTTTAGAAGATACCTAAGTTAATCAGACAGCCTTTGAATTACCTTTTTCTTGAGGCTGAGAGGTTTCATCTTCGCATCGGTTATGGCAAAGACGAAGTTGGCAAGATAGGACGCAAGTTACGACATATTATGCTACAGGGTAGCTCCTGCTTCATGAAGGATATCACAGCATCATGCCACACATATTAACCGACCCTCTGCTAGAACTATATAGATGTAGACATAGTAACCTTCCATATAAGTCCAATCATCATTATGGCATCCAGCAACAGCCCCCAAGCCGTCCTATCCGTTCGCAGCATCCTGGAAAGGATCCTCCTCGATCTGGATATGCGCACGCTCCTTACCTCAGCGCTCCGTGTCAATCGTTTTTGGAACTTTGTGATTAGTGGATCACGCCCCCTCCAAGAAGCATTATTTCTACAACCAGCCAAGAGCCGCAGTTGCGGTTCCCAAGAGAAGATCATCAACCCCCTACTAGCAGAAGCATTCCCTGGAATTTTCCAACGGAATACTATCATCTTCCCCGAGCATGCAGATTCTAAACTCACCTTCGATACTCTTGACATGGTCAAAGACCCCAACAGGACGGAAGTCTACATGCGAGAAGACGCAAGTTGGCGCCGTATGCTGGTTCAACAGCCTCCCGCGCGTGAATTGGGCATCGTTAGTCACTGTGGAGATAAGACCGGGTTTCGTGAACGGTGTGAGATACAGGTGAGTCAAACAATCGGTCAATTCCACTCATTGATCCTTTATCTGGGGGAGGGTCTATACCTAATTTTGTATGGTAGAAAGTATCTGAAACGGGATCAGAACCTCCCGACGATGGCCTCCGCATGGAATTGTTGTTCGAGATCCTCGTCTTTCATAGCGACTTTTATGGCGTGATGGATTATGCTACCGTTTACTGGTGGGGAGATCGTTCTGGCTCTTGGGTACGGGAATATATGGAGGGTATGGGCATGTGCGATGCCTCGAAGACACCGGATCTGATATTATATGCCCCCCTGTTTATACCCAGTCGTCACATGATTTGGAACATTGAGAGTAGGGTTCGGACGCCGGCTTTGGATTATCTTCGTTCTTTTTATCGGGACAATGGGATGTCTCCTAATTTGAACGTGAGGGATGGGTGGGAGACTATTGTTCGAAGACGGAGAAAGAGGTGGGTTCAATGAACGTATGTGGTATGGATACTGTGTAGATAGATTTCTTTGCCATAGGCTCAGAAAATAGCATTCGTTTGATAGTACTATGTATGACACCGCAGCTTGCAAGCCTTTGCCCTGGGTGCATATATCTCTAGTCTCGTATATACGTGCGGAACAAATTCGCCAGTTCAAAGAAACTGGCTTTGTAGAAGCGCTCTTGCGTAGTCAGATTGACATACTACATGAATGTAAGTCAGTGATAACCACCAAGTATTACACAAGGAGGGTATACTCACCTGTACCCCAAACTTAACAGTAAATCCCGCAGTCCACTCGAGGTTATCAGCAATAGACCAAGCCGAGCAACCAACAAGCTTAACCCCCTCCGCAACAGCCATCAACATCGCCTGCACATAATCATGATAATAAAGCGTCCTCAGCGGGTCCGTCAATATATCCTCACGCTTAGTCTTATACGCCTCAAAAGGCTCCGTCATCCCAAACTCCGTAATGGCTATACCATTCTCGGGCTTCCACGTATCCTGAATATAATGCAAAAACTTAGGCAGCCACTCAGTCGCCTTATGAAGCCAGCGCGTGTTAGGGTCAGATGCTGGCCCGATGAGCCAACCACCTTCGGATTCCGGCAACGTATAGGAGGAGTTATAGCATCCCGGATACAGGCTGTTACTGGGGTCAGATAGACATCCGTCGATCCCGGCATCAGGCGCCATGTAATAAGCCGCGGTGTAGGCGTCATGCGCGAAGTAATCGCTCGCTCCCTTGATCATGTCCCGCTCTTCGGTCGTGAATTCGGGTAAGAAGCTTGATGTGAAGTTCTTTAGAAGGGATGGGTAGTCGCCTAGGAACAGGGGGTCCGCGAACCATCCTTCGTTGAAGGCCCAGGCGCGCTCAACGGCTTCTGCGTCCTCCGCCGAAGCAGTCCGAGGGAGTTTGTAGCCGCCGTTGTTTTTGATGCTGATGGGGGCGGTGATGTTCATGGAGCGTGCGAGTTGGTAGGTTTTGCCCGCGGCCAGGAGCATGTAGTGTGCGCACCAGTAGGGTTGCTGCACGTCTGGGATGGAGGTGGTGCGAGGGAAATATCCTTCTGGTACTGGGTATTCGCCGCAGAAGGAGTGCGGTTCGTTGAAGGTGTACCATTGCCAGACTTTGTCGCCCCATCGTTCGAGGAGGACCTTGGCGTAGGCGACGAAGTCGTCGACGATCTGCTCGCTCGTCCAGCCGCCGTAGGAGAGCTGTAGGTATAAGGGCAGGTCCCAGTGGTACATGGTTACTTGGGGTTTGACGCCGTATTGCAGGCAGGTGTTGATTACGTCGTCGTAGTGCTGTAGGCCTACTTCGTTGATGGGGCCGTTGCCGAAGGGGAAGATTCTCGACCAGGAGATCGAGAAGGAATATGCCGGTACGCCCATCGCGGCGATGCGTTGGATGTCTGGAAATATTAAGAGATTGGTGTTTTGGATTTAATGATAGGAAGGGGGGATCTTATTTACCCTCTTTGTACATGTAATAGCCGTTGATCGCGACATCTCCGGTCTGGTTGTCAGCTACACTCATGGCCCGGTGGGTAAATACATCCCATATACTAGGGCCCCGGCCATCTGCTTTGACGGCTCCTTCGACTTGATATGAAGCGCTTGAGACGCCCCACCAGAAACCCTTGGGGAATAAACGGCTGTTGTTACTTCCTTGTTCTGGGTTCTGGGCTCCTGGTAAGTAGGAGGGATAGTAGAGCGGGGGAGGTGGAATCAATTCGGCGGATGGAATCGGGGTGGGTTCAACGGTGGTGTTGATCGAAGCTGTCTGGACGGGGCCTATGTATATGTTCCAAAGATCTAGACTATTTGTTAGGTGTATTGGTATTCACTATTGTAGAAAGTTATGCAGTGTATGATTTCCACCTTCTACGGTGATGTTCAGAGTCGTTGTCAGAGGGGATGCAGCTGTGGAACTGCCAGTGGTGGAGACTGCAGCTGCTTTACAAGCAAGCAGTAGTCCTATACAGAGGATCTGAGGATGCATTGTGATATCCGGCAGAGGTCTGAAGAATTGTCTGCCTTGCTTTAAGACTCAGAAACAGGATCCATGTGTGCGAAAAGCTGCTTTTTAAACCGCTGTGCTTTTCAACCTCAGGACTTGGCCCATTTAGCCGGAATATGTACAGCGACGACTAGCAGGGCAAACATTTAGTTCGATTCAGAGATCTCAACACTAATTTCTATACGGGAGATCTTCGTTGGCGGGGAAGCTGGATAAATATCCATTTCGTGCCAAGTATTCGATGGGAAAAACCTCCCTTTCTCATTGATCCGGTTAATCGTCGGACGTCAATCAGACCTGCCGCCCTCCCTTGCTATGTGCGGGGGTCTGCATGGTGCCATTTATTCTTCCAACAATAGAAGAGCATTGTTAGTGTTGCTTATTGGCACTTGTCTCTAGTGATTTCAAAGGAAGGATGAAAAGAAGGAGGGAAATGGAGAGAGGCGGAAAAGCAGAGGGGCAGCTCAACTTTCTTCTCGATCCTAACCAAGCCACCTTTTTCCTTCGTCAACCATCCCTTCATTCCATTACCCACAACTGAACCCAAGCAATGCTGTCAAAGTTGAGACAAGGCAGTCCAACTGCAACCTTGAAATTTAACCCATTGATCAAAAACACTCCAGCCTGGGCTTATCTATAGAACGACCCAGACTTCCTCCTCGGGTGGCTGAGAGCTTCATACCTGCCTGGGCTGATTATGTCAAGCTCACCCTTCTATGGTTAGGAAACACAGACTAAGTGTCCCAGCCCTGTCTTTCTCGTTGCTTCACTTCGATGACCGTCATACAATCTCTTCAGTCACTAAAGACAATCGAGGACGAATAGAAACCGCATCCGATCGCCGATTCGGTCCAGAGTCGCAGATGATGACTTCACCATGATCCGCGGAAACAATCAACGACATCAAGCTTCAGCCATGGTTCACTCAGGGTCTCCCCCCACACCTTTCTTCAGGACCCGAACTTGTTTCGTCACTTGATGCATGCTTATTCGATCCCACGATCGGCATTCGGTCCTCATCTTGTCCGACCCATATTTTACTCGGCTTGTAGAAAGCTAGAGCTCGATGAGGAGGTTGCATCGGTCTTGACCAAGCTCCGACAATGCCGGTACTTAACACGGAATGCAGAGTGTAGCGATAAGGACACAAAGAGATCCCTCGCATTCCCTCGTCCCCCGGTCGAGATTCTTAACTTCAGATTCAGGCCGACATCGGGTATTGTCTCCGCTGCTACTTTCACTGCGATGCTATATTTCCGATAGCTACCGTCGCAGCCTATCAACATGGACTCGGGACGCTCCCCTCGCAGCGAGCCAAGCTCTGCCCTCAAGGAAGTTGAGAAGAAAGCGCCACTGGATTCTTCCGATTCGAGCTCAAGCGCGTTGCCTAGCCCGGGGCTCTCTAAAAAGCAATCGGCTATCTCTGTCGAGCACCAAGTCTCGAACGAAAATGTGATCCGACAGGAGTCCTCACTTCAGAGGCAGCTCACGCAACAGGATATTGCTCGCGCCCTTTCTCAACGACGCAGCACTGGGGCTGCGGGGGCTGATGATACGGATCAGATAGCGAGATTGGTTTCGCGCATGTTTGGCCAGGAAAGAAAGGCCAACTCCGAAGAGGAAAAGACAAGACATCTTGGCGTGGTGTGGAAAAACCTGACCGTAAAAGGCGTCGGTCTGGGCGCGGCCCTCCAGCCCACAAACACTGACATCCTCTTGGGTATACCAAGATTGATCAAAGGCCTACTCACCGGCGGAAGGAAGAGCGCACCATTGCGAACCATCCTGGATGACTTCAATGGATGTGTACGGCCTGGGGAAATGCTTCTGGTTCTTGGTCGTCCGGGATCCGGTTGCTCTACATTTCTGAAAGTCATTGGGAATCAACGGTCCGGCTACAAAAGCGTGGAAGGTGATGTACGCTACGGAGGTGCAGATGCCGAGACCATGGCAAAGAACTACCGTTCGGAAGTTCTCTACAATCCCGAAGACGACCTTCACTACCCTACGCTCACCGTACGCGACACCTTGATGTTCGCTCTCAAGTCAAGAACCCCGGACAAATCATCACGACTACCGGGTGAAAGTAGGAAGCACTACCAGGAGACATTCCTTTCTACGATCGCCAAGTTGTTCTGGATCGAGCATGCACTGGGGACCAAGGTCGGCAATGAACTTATTCGCGGAGTTTCTGGGGGTGAGAAGAAGCGTGTGTCTATTGGCGAAGCCCTAATCACGAAAGCTAGCACCCAATGCTGGGACAATTCCACCAAAGGTCTCGATGCTAGCACGGCTCTGGAGTACGTGGAAAGCTTGAGAAGCTCAACAGACATGGCACATGCCTCTACACTTGTGGCTCTCTATCAAGCCTCGGAGAACCTCTACAACCTCTTCGATAAGGTCATGCTGATTGAGGAAGGCAAATGTGCCTACTACGGGCGCACCGAAAACGCCAAGGTATACTTCGAGCGTCTGGGATTTGTGTGCCCTCCTCGGTGGACCACGCCGGATTTCTTGACGTCTGTCAGTGACCCGTATGCGCGACGTATCAAGGAAGGCTGGGAGGATCGAGTTCCACGCTCCGGGGAAGACTTCCAGAGGGCGTACCGAAGGAGTGATATATACAAGGAGGCCAAGGCAGATATCGAAAGTTTTGAACAAGAAATCGCATCGTCGCAGCACGTGTGTGAGCAAGCCAGGGAAAAGAGAAAAAAGCAGAACTACACGGTGTCTTTCTATAAGCAGGTCCTTATACTGACGCAACGGCAATTCCTCGTCATGTATGGGGATAAGCAGACCCTCATCGGGAAATGGGTGATGCTCACATTCCAGGCACTAATCATCGGAAGTCTCTTCTATAACCTGCCCCAGACTAGGTTAGTCGCAATATACCCATCACCAGACCCCATTGGGAAATATTCTCTGACAGCTTTCTATAGCGCTGGTGTCTTCACTAGAGGTGGTGTCATGTTCTATGTACTATTGTTCAACTCCCTGCTGGCCATGGCAGAGCTCACGGCTCTTTATGGAAGCCGACCCGTCATATTGAAACATAAGAGTTTGTAAGTGAGACAAGGTATACATATCTCAGCAGTAGGCTTACTCGACCAGCTCCTTCTATCGTCCAGCGGCATATGCCTTAGCTCAAGTGGTCGTCGATGTCCCCATTGTATTCGTTCAGATCACCATCTTTGAGCTGATTGTATACTTGTATGCCATTCTTCGAGTTCACTGCTGATTGAGACTGACCACTCTTTTCAGTATGTCTAATCTTTCACGGACCGCGTCTCAGTTTTTCATCAACTTCCTATTTGTTTTCATTCTTACCATGACCATGTACTCTTTCTTCCGGACTATCGGAGCGCTGAGTGCTTCTCTTGACGTTGGTATGGAAACCTTCAATCCTATTCCATGTGAGCTGACTGATGAATGTAGCCACCCGCGTAACTGGAGTCTCTGTCCAAGCGCTGATAGTATACACCGGTAAGGGATATCAGCCACTTAATGAAATTTTCTTACTGATATACCCAGGATATCTCATCCCTCCATGGAAAATGCATCCCTGGCTCAAATGGTTAATCTGGATCAATCCATTGCAGTACGCTTTTGAGGCGATCATGTCAAATGAATTCTATGATTTGAATCTGCAGTGTGTCCCCCCGTCCATATTCCCGGACGGTCCAAGTGCACGGCCTGGCAACCAAGTCTGTGCGATCGAAGGAAGTACGCCAAATCAGCTTATTGTCCAGGGATCAAACTACATAGAGGCTGCTTACACATACAGTCGATCCCACTTATGGCGGAACTTCGGTATTGTCATAGCTTGGTTCGTCCTTTTCGTATGCTTGACCATGGTCGGAATGGAGCTTCAGAAACCCAACAAAGGAGGCAGCACGGTTACGATCTTTAAAAAGGGCGAAGCGCCGGAGGCTGTGCAGGAAGCTGTCAAAAACAAGGAACTTCCAGGGGATGTGGAAACGGGCAGTGATGGAGCAGGAGCCACCAGCGGGTTCCAAGAGAAGGATACAGATGATTCCAGTGACGAGGTTCATGGAATCGCACGAAGCACATCGATATTTACCTGGCAAGGTGTGAACTACACCATTCCTTACAAAGATGGTCAGAGAAAGCTATTACACGACGTCCAAGGATATGTTAAGCCGGGTCGCCTCACTGCGCTAATGGGTGCTTCTGGGGCTGGGTAAGCGAATATTGCTCCCTGATGTCTTTAGATAAATGCTGATCATTGTCCAGCAAGACAACGCTTCTCAATACTCTCGCCCAGCGGATAAATTTTGGAGTTGTAACAGGCACCTTTCTTGTTGATGGAAAGTGAGTATCAGCCTAGAAACTTTGCAGCAACTGCTTACATTTGCAGGCCTCTTCCTAAAAGCTTCCAAAGGGCAACTGGCTTTGCTGAGCAAATGGATATTCACGAGCCTACAGCAACTGTCAGAGAATCGCTCCAGTTTTCAGCTCTCCTTCGTCAGCCAAAGGAGGTACCTATTAAGGAGAAGTATGACTACTGTGAAAAGATAATCGATCTCCTTGAGATGCGGCCAATTGCAGGTGCTATAGTCGGCGCAGGAGGAGCTGGACTGAACGCTGAGCAGCGAAAAAGACTTACCATCGCAGTTGAGCTAGCAAGTAAACCGCAGTTGCTACTATTCCTGGACGAGCCAACATCTGGATTGGACTCCCTGGCTGCTTACAACATCGTGCGTTTCCTTCGACGCCTTGCCGATGCCGGACAGGCCATTCTGTGCACAATCCACCAACCGTCTGCCGTCCTTTTTGAGCAGTTTGATGAACTGCTATTGTTGCAGAGTGGAGGAAGAGTCGTCTACAATGATGAGCTCGGTACGGATTCCAGGAAGCTTATCGAGTACTTTGAGCAGAATGGGGCCAGAAAATGCTCCCCTCATGAGAACCCCGCAGAGGTATCCTCGTACTCCCGTGTATACGTCACATACGATGCTAAATTAAAGTAGTATATGCTCGATGTTATCGGTGCTGGTAACCCGGATTATAAAGGGCAGGACTGGGGCGATGTCTGGGCCAGATCTACCCAGCACAGGCAGCTTTCACAGGAGATCGAGAATATCATTCACGAGCGACGCAACAGGGAAATTGAAGGAGGAAAAGATGACAACCGGGAATATGCTATGCCCATCTGGGTGCAGATATTGACTGTCTCAAAGCGCAGTTTCGTAGCATATTGGCGAACCCCTCAATACGCCCTTGTATGTCTCCAAACATTCAGTGCACCTTTAACCAACCCTCTAACCACCCCACAGGGCAAATTTTTGCTTCATATCTTCACCGGGCTCTTCAACACTTTCACTTTCTGGCACCTCGGAAACAGCTACATTGACATGCAGTCTCGAATGTTCTCCATCTTCATGACGCTCACAATAGCCCCACCTCTAATCCAGCAACTACAGCCACGGTTCCTTCATTTCCGCAGTCTCTACGAATCACGAGAAGCCGGCTCAAAGATTTACTCATGGACTGCATTCGTGACAAGCGCAATTTTGCCAGAATTGCCCTATTCGGTCGTCGCAGGGTCGATCTATTTCAATTGCTGGTGAGATTACTCCTTTCCCTACTTCCGAGAGACGAGTCAACCTAACCCACTCCAGGTACTGGGGCGTCTGGTTCCCACGGAATTCATTCACGTCCGGTTTTGTCTGGATGTTCCTGATGCTCTTTGAATTGTTCTATGTCGGCCTCGGCCAATTCATCGCAGCCTTCTCGCCAAACCCGCTCTTCGCCTCTCTTCTCGTGCCGACCTTCTTCACGTTCGTCCTATCTTTCTGTGGTGTCGTCGTACCATACTCTAGCCTCAACACGTTTTGGAGATCCTGGATGTACTGGCTCACACCATTCCATTATCTCCTGGAAGGCTTCTTAAGCGTCGTTGTACATGGGGTTCCCGTCCGCTGTGTTTCCAGAGAAGAGTCGGAATTCAGCCCACCCTCAGGAATGACTTGCCAGGAGTATGCCGGGTCCTATGCCAGCCAGATAGGCGGATACGTCCAAGATGCAGGTAACGGCTTTTGTGCCTTCTGCCAGTACTCAGTTGGTGATGCCTTTGTCCGTCTACCCTGCCCTGCCCTTACTATAGGCACTAACTAATGCCTTGGTTCCAGGCCCGAAACTTCAATGTTTTCTACTCGCACAAGTGGCGTAACTATGTATGTTGTCTATCCTCAGCTCCTTCTTCGAAGTGGTATACGTTCTAAGCTGATTGATCCTCGATAGGGTATATTCTGGGCCTACGTGATATTCAACTTCATGGCCGTGTTCTTCTTCTCGTGGCTTTATCTCCACGGCGTAAGGAATATGAAGAGGAGTATCAGTGCACGGAAATCGAAAAAGGCTGCGAAACAGTGATTTGTGTGTCACAATATCATCCCAATTGTACTTTACTACTATCATCTTCTAATATTGTTTCATTTCTCCTATTCTGCACACACACACACACACACACACACACACACACACACAATTTCAGCACCATTTACTGTGGACTCCGGCTGGTCATATTGCTTATTTTCATGCTATGGAGAATGTATGATGTTATCATTGTGTAACCTTACTAATATATATCAGCTGGGGGGGCATAATGCTAAAATTTGCACATTAGATACTCGGCCAAGATGAATTCTTCTTTTTTCGATAGCTGAGAAAATTGGACATGCAGCGGTAGAGTCATATTTGGATATTTACATCCAGTAGAGAGTGTAGGGTAGATTTCTCTCTCTCTCCCTCTCTCTCCCTCTCCTCCCAGGCGTTGTATGGACAATTTTGTAGTCCAATACCAAACTACACGGTAATGGTTTGGAGCCTTGTTGGCTAGCTTGGTTGATCTCCAAGGTCATATATAACAACAGTTTGATCGAATAAACACGCACACACGGCGATGACTTTCCCTCTCGTCCACGACTCATACCCTAGGGCTGATTCTGAGAGGATATGATATGTCCATTCAAAATACCAACAATAGATCTTACCCAGAGCAAGAAGGAGGGGGCGTGGGACCTGCAGGGTTGGCCGGGTTTGAAGCTATCCCGGAGGGTTGAGCAGTAGTGGTGGTCCAGGAAGTAGTGGAGGGAGGAGCGGCAGCGGGTCCCTGGTTCGTAGCCGTTGTCGTGGTGGTGGTAGAAGTAGAGGTAGTAGGGCCAGGTGGAGCAGGAGGAGCAGGTGCACCGTCAGGAGCGTGCGGAGGGTTTTCGATGTGGTGGCCGTTCATCAGGCGAGGTCGCTTGGCTTGCGGACCGCCGTCAGGACTCCGAGTGCTGTCGTGCTGGTGCATATAGGGCGAAGTCTGCTGGCTTGGAGGCGCGGAGGCTCCGCCACCACTTGTGTTTGAGGGGGATGGGCCGGGGCTCGGTGCCGATGGGGGATTCAACATCCTGGAACGGGTTGGGTCGTCACTGGTGGTAGTGGTTGCGGTGGTAGTGATGGGGTGCCTAGATTCTGCGCTGCGATATTCATCCTGCATGCTGTTTGCGTAGCCGATGCCGACGCGGCCCATGCCTCTGTCATGCATGACGACTCGTTTCCATTTCGCGACGACATTGTCGTAGTCCCAGCGAGAGGAGTTGGGGCTGATTTGGCTCTCCTTGGTGTCGAGTTCTCGGGCGACGTCTCGTGGTAGCGGGAGCGTGTCGGGAGGGAAGATTGCGAATTCTCTTGGCCACTGGCAGGAGCCTAGTCTTTCTACTTGGGCACGAAGTTGGTTTGCCTCCTGTTGGACGCGCGCGAGCTGGTCATCTAGCAACTTTCGCTTTTCCATTTCCCTTGCGAATGCGCGCGTGATCTCAAGCTGCCATGCGTCTCTCCTTGCATCTGTCGGCAATGAGGCCCAGTGCTTGAATGCCAGCTCCAAGTGCCGCAAACTTAGGTCTTCGTGCTGCTGCGCGCTCCGGCTGATCATACTCGAGTCTAACCCGAGACTTGGTCTTCCTGACTGGGAGTTGTTGTTGGACTCGGCGGTGCGTTGATCCGACTGCCATTGATCAATCTTCGCGCGAAGCGCTTGCCGGACAATATCCAGATGCTCCACTCCCGGCGGCTGAAGAGGGAATGATGACGGAGACGGGAATGGGCTTGTTGCGAATAGACTGGGTGGGGGAGGCAACAACTGCAGGCAGAGGGAAGGGAACGTTTGTGCCTGAATATCGAATTCGAACGGAGAGAGTCTGGGGCGCATTCTGGAACTATCGAGCATATGAAAATTAGCTTTTCAATCGCTTGCAATCTAGCAACGCTATCGAATGAAAGCGCACAGTTAGCGATGCCAGGTAGTGTACATACGTTGCAGCTTTGATATTATCCAGTACTTCGCGCAGAGCCAGCTCCAATGCTCTCATAGTATCCGGGTTATTCGAGCCACCTCTATCCGGAAACGGGAGCGGTCCAGTGCGTGACTGCGAAGGCGCAATGCGCGAATGAGACGAGCTATTATCCTGTGACTGGCTAGGATTGGGAATATCATTGATCACACCGGTCGCATGCCACGTAGGCGTGTTGAACATCATCCTATACGCGCCATCGCGTGACTTTGTCCCCGAATCACCAGGAGTGTAGGAGTCCTGTGGGCCTTTGCCTGTTGTTCTCTCGGGAGTATCGCGTCTACCAGACGAGGTACGGGCCTGTCGGCGAGTTATACCGCTCCGAATGCGCCGGATTTCCTCAACATCATGAATACCGTCCGGCTTTTTCTTGAAAAGGAATTGATCCAGATGGCGACCGAGGGAGGAAGAGGTGAACGCTTGATGGCAATACTGGCATTTCCGATCCTTCAAGGCCGGGTTCTTCGCGGCACTCGAGGAGGCATTGATATCATCGCCGCCGGCAGAGCCTTCGGGAGTATCTGTCGGACGAGAAGACGCGCCTTCTTCCATGTTTCACGGGAGACGCGGGGGGTTGTCGAGCCAGGTAGAGAGAGGTAGCGAATATGGTAACACTTGGGAGGGACGCGTTCTATGGGGAGAGTAGAAAGAGCATTAACTGGGTTGCTGCAGCTCAATGCATGACCATAGAAAGTTGGAGAAGCTGCTGCGTCAATCAAGAGGGACGGTTCGGTGGTATGGTAGGGCGTCGGGGACGCAGTAAGAGCTGCAGATGGGCAGGCAAGGAAGAAGGGGAGGGGGAAAGAAATACACGAGGGAAAAGTGAGGAGAGGAACGTGACGATCGAGCAAGAACCGCCAAGCTTCGGTCTGTGGGGATCAAGAGCCTCTGGTTCTCGCCCGCCGATTTGACAGATTTACGCTTCCCGATCCCATATAAGGCTTCATCTAAAAAAGAGAGCTCTGAGATCTTGAGCACTGACTCGTTCGTGACATGTTTCAGGTGTATCTTGAAAATCCATGATGTGTAGTTGTGTGGGGATCCATCGGTTCTCACTAGAACCAAGCAATAGGTCCGATCACCTTTCTATTCGCAGAGAAAGTTGATTTTTCTTCCGCGGCAGATAAACGGTCTACATGAGAGATGTAGTGGGTTACTTAGGAGTAAAAGAGAGAGGAAGATGTGGCATTGAAAAAGCAACAACAGACGTTGGGACATGAAACAAGATCCTCCAGTGAAGGTGTTGGTCTAGCGTCTTATCTATTCTTGGCTTATATTACTATATTTGGTAGCCTCTCTCAACAAGTAATCCGATATGGTGTAGTGGCTAACATCGCCGTCTCTCACACGGCAGCCGGGGGTTCGATTCCCCCTATCGGAGCTCAAACATTTCTCTTTCATTTTTGACGAGATTGTCAATGAGCGACCTGTCTCGCCTTTTGTCATTCTTCTCTTTTTGACTATCTATCTATCTCTTGGGTTATATTTGGATTGTTTTTGGTCCTTCAATATAGTAGACCACATACACTCTCCATGACCCACAAATAGCAACAGCATACATGTTACCTCAATTACTTCAACTGTATGCATGAGTCGATCTACTACTCGGTATATATTACTGAGATTTCCGAGTCACTATACTACTTAGCATAGTTTCCACTGATCCTTTCCCCCCAAAATATGCATTCACATTGCGATGACTGATATATACCAGTAACTAGTGCACATTAGCAAATACCCGAACCCAAGACCTACTACCAGTAGTATTGGTATCACCAATCAAGCTAGCGGTTCGCCCGGCCTCCAAGCCTTCAAGTATTGCCTGATGATACCACTGATGCAAATAATGCCCCATAGATGCTATGAACTCTCAATCCAAACCGCACGACATCAATCTGTGATGACCGCTGCAGCATAACAGTATTACTTGTCTTGAACGTACTACACTCTCCATCATAAGTTCAATTGGCCACAGTATGCGGTAAATCAGTCATCCAAAGCACACCAGAATTTCGTCACATCTACACAATGCGTACTATCATGTCATCTGGCTATAGCGGAAGCGGCGAGACCAAATTTTCTGTCATTATCGAAGCAACACCTCACCGCCTCGCTTGTCCCAAGGATACCTGTTGAATATCTCGTGTTCAGTGACCAACTATTGGTGGAGGAATCGGGAAACGGATCGATTCCATCCTGTTGCAGTCTAGTAGGAAAACAAGTCTCGGTTCCAACCCTCGGGTTCCAATATGGTTTGGCCGTGGCAAAGCTAGTATGGATAGATCGGCGGGCAACGTTGAGAAGCTTATCGGGTATGTCGGAGATGTCGTAAATCATAATAGAATGGATGCAAGTAGTCGCCTCTAGATCTTCACCGAACAATTTCCGCTTAGGTTCTCCTGCCTGTAAGAAATAGAATAGTTTGAGTTGAGTTGAATTTTAAGGATATCACATTACACCTGTAAGATTTGCATGTTAATGTACAAGAAAAAAGAAAACACATCTCTGGAAGAACCGAAGATGGGAGTGCCGGGACATCTCTCTTTTTGTTCGCCTCCGACAAAAGCAGAAATACACAAGGATGCAAGGCTGTGCAATCCAAAATCGCAGGCAAAACCCTTTTTTTTCTCAAAAAACACATCTTTTAAGAGAAGGGATCGAAGCATGAATCGAAAACCTCTATACCATGCATCCTGAAATAATATGACCCAGCCAACACCAGAGAAGAGAGACACGAGAGAGGAATATAAATAATATGGCAATATTGCTGACAACGGTGGGGAAATCGTAGGTCTTAACGTGAAGAGATTGGTAAATTAAGCGACGGCCTTTTCGCCGGACGGAGGGGGAGGAGGAAGCTAAAGTAGTGGCAAGTCAGTAATCGATAAGCTTCAGCAATGAGGTGTAGCCTATGCAGCTCGAGTGGCCACACGACATCAAAGACGAATGCGGGAGATGATCTCACCTCTAGTTTTGTGTTGTCGGCCATCATTCTCTGGAAACCAATACCGACACCCTCAATGACAGCCAGGAAGACAGCGCACATGATAGCGGAGTTTCTGGCAGCCTTGACACCACCACGAACGGCCAAAGCACCACCAGTGAAGAAACCAGCAATGACTGCAGTGTAAATGGTTAGACATGACTCCAAATCTCAAAGCACATAAAACCAGAATAGCATCTCATCGCGGAAATATCGGGAAACATACTAGCATTGTAAGGATCCTCCTTCTTTCTGATACCCTTAATCGCACAGTCGAACGTCGAGAACATACCACCCCAAACACCGAAGTTACCACCGAGAACCGGCGCACGAGCCTTGATGGCTGTGAGGGCACCTATCCGACGCTCTCCGTAGGGGCTGTTTCTGAAACCCTTCACACCGTGCCAGACAGCACCACCAATTGCCTATAGAGACAGCGTATATTTAGCTTTTACCCTTTGGTGACAGGTACAATCGATTGCTAGAACCAGTGACGTACACCCATGCAGAAAGCACCACCGAAGTCGCTAAGAGCAACCCAGGGGCAGGGATCTCTGGAGTGATCCATATCGAATATGAAGGAAGAAGAAGAGAGGACCGGAGATGAAGGAGGGAGGCGAGTGGAGTCGTAAGCTCGAAGACCTGGCTGTACTGGTCGAGCTGCACGGATCAAAGGAAGTGTAGGTCGAAGGAAGGTGACTCCAAGCTTATCCGGACGAGGGTCGGAGCGCTGGGAATGAGATAATCGATAGTCGGATGATGGGCCTCAAGGGGCAATCGGGATATGATGGAGGAGTTGAAGTCGGAATGACAAGCTGGATGCTGTCTTTAAAGAGTCAGAGTCTGGGGTCCGGGACGGAGAGGATGGCGGATCGCGACAGTAAGTTTTTGGCTTTTTTCGCCGGGAAACGTGACTTCGGACGGGGGTCGCGGTCACGTGCAGATAACCACCCGGAAAGTCCCATCCGGGCATCCAAACAGACCGCGCCCTGGTTTTCGTGGCTGTGGCAAGGTCCTCTAGACGTCGGGATGACAATAGAAGAAAAACTAAAGCAGGGATATGCACGTTAAAGTTTTTCCTATGCTTTGTTTAGCGGAAAAGACGCTCCGTGCATTGAAAATAAAAGATGGCTATTTCAATATCCAGAAGTGACCCAGCACTCCTGGATCTGTTATTTACATGAATGCTATGCTACGAGGGCAGATTCCAGATGAAATTCAATGCACCCCCTTCATATGCCGGAAATTGTCCACCAGTACTAATTCCGAAAGGTGCCATCGACGGGTCGAAAGGCAACGACAGCCAGTCGTCGGCGGCGACGCCGTTCAATGATGGAATGAAGCTCACATCCGTCATATTCTGCGAGACAGGGACGTTCATCATAGCGCCATTGTCGCTTTCCATGCTGTGAGAAGGCGCCATGGATGGCTGCGTAGTTGCTCTATGGCTATGCTTCACCGACTTGGAAGAAGCCAACAGGTTGCGTCTTAAACGCGATACGTGCATCTCTAGTAAAGCAGCATACCGAGAGCTTAGGTGGATGTCATCGAGCGCATTAGATTTTAGCGCCTGCACGCTGCGATCAAGAATGTCCAGTGATTCACGGAGCTTTGCTGGACGGGTACCTAAGCTAAGAGCTTTCATCAGGAAAATGGAGGAGCTGGTGACTCGAAGAAAGATTCGGACGGGGGAGAATCGCAGAGCTCCGGTTTCACCCAGTTGGGCCACTTTTTGTAGTATTTGGCAGCAGCCTTCAATAACCTCTTGAATATACTCATAGTCGATTGGATCAATATTGGTGGCCCGGACATCTTCCACATTCGGTTCACTGTCCGCAACGGCACGCTCAACCACCGCCTGCATCCCAACCGAGTGAGTATAGACGCGGACAAAATGGTACTCGATAAAAAGGATATCGAAAAAGTGTTTGCTAAGCACTGAAAGAGATTTAGCATGCAAGACCATTCCAATCAAAGGGACGATGTCTTACCCTGTGGCCGAAGATGCTCATCTTTCCATCTGACGAGTAACGTACGGAAGTGATCCAACAGATCGATGTACCTCCCACTATGAAACTGCTGCCTCGCAAACGAAACGGAAGGAAAGAACGTGTCAGTAACCGATTTTGCAAGCTTTGTGAGATCCATCCAGGAATCCATAAATGCTAGCCATTCGTCCCCCGGTTGACTTAGAGCCCTGCTTATTTGTCGACCTGCAATAGCATGGCTCAGGCTCTGTGGCATAAGTGATACACAGCCTATTCGCCAGGCTAGCTGGTTGATATACACGTATAAAAGCCGTTGTACGCGCTGCCTGCGGAGCTTAATCTGGTCCTCGGATATGGTCCCTACATATACGGAAGAGTAGTCGCATTTCTTGTCATCCAGCTCGAAGATGCCAAGTTCATGTGCAAGCGACAAAGCAGAGCCAAGCAGCATCCACGACATCTGATCCGATCTCTTGGCTGGCTCGATCATATCCTCGAGCCATCTATCGGCCGATGAACCGTCTGATTCTTGGTGCTCTGGGGCCAGCACCAAGTCGGAATCCCATCCGTCACTTTCGGGAGGAAAGTGAAGAGACCTGGGGTGCCATTCTGACATCAATAAGAGGGCCTCAATTGTACCTATGCTCCGTATCCGAGTGTGTGATGACTTCTCCTGGCCAAAAATTAGCCGCACCACCAGCTGCTGGCAATGTTGCCAGAGTCGATGGTGAATGAAGAAGTTTCTAGATTCGCCGCCAGCCCCAGGCAGTACATGGTATCGCGATGAAAGCATTAAGATTGTACAGCACAGAACAGGGTCACGTGTCACAAGCCAGTGGTGATTATTGTGGTCTGCATAGAAGTTTGTTAGGATAGGAGATAGCGGTGTCATATTCTTGAAGAACCTGACATTGTCAGTACATATCAGAGGTAAGTCAGAATAAAATATACTAACTGATCAATCAATGTGACAGCTTCCCTTGAAGTGAACCAGCCCATCTTGACAAAGCGACAAGTCTCCCAAACACCGAGAACCTCTTTCGAGACAGGGGAAAGTTTGACTGGACGCTTCGCCTTGGCTATGGCCTCGGCAGCAAACATAGTCTGTGCATGAACACCGGAGTGGTCCATGTCGCTGGCCTGTGCAGTTGAGGTCTGCGTATTTCGTGACTGTGTCTCGGATCTATTGGAGCTGTTCTCTTGGCTGTGAACCGCTGCCGCTTCGAAGAGAATGTTGAGTGCGTCATTTCCACTTGAAACAACGGTACGCATCATGGAGTTTGCCAAGGTAGACGTGGAGTGATGACGGTCACGGCGGTTCTCAGGACGGTATTGCTGCTGCGGGCTGTTATAGCTATCCGCGCGTTTGCCATTGTCACGAACTGGGCTGTCATCAACCACCTGAAGTACATCGTCCGGGATGTCTCTGCTACGTCTGGGAGTGGCTGATAGCCTTCGGCGTACACTTGAAGGTGGCGTGATGTCTTCTTCAGAGGGACCTACTGGGTGTCAGTCATCTTGACAGTCAGCAATCCTGGAAGGGGGTTGACATCGCGCACCTCGCTTGTTTGCCCTCTCCCAGGCCCTCTTTTCACTAAACACACACTCCCTCTGCTCTCTACGACATTTTGCACAGGGAGGCCCTAATGGGAGACCCTCCGAGTCTGTTCCAAGATCGCATTTTGCCTTTCTCTGACGACAGGAGAGACAGGCCTTGTAGGTCCGCTGGTATGTCCGGTTCGAGGCGTCTCCGCTGCGGGACGGCCCCCTAACTTCCATTACTGAGAGCGTAGCGGCCCGGCCAATAGCATTTTCATGATAAGATTGAGGTTGCAATAAAGAGATCCGGATATTTGGACTGGCTAGAAAAGGGCTAATATCAGGCGGGTATCAAAGGGGTTCGTTGGGAGCGGATATTGCAGGTGGGAAAGGAAAAAAGGGGGGAGGCAGGTTAGTTGGGAGCTACAAAATACCCGCCGATTGCCGCAGCGGAGGCCTCTGCCTGGAAATACCCGAGCTCTCTCTCGGGCAAAGCAACAGAGATATGACAGCTGACCTCGTACTCTCCCCCGTGATACGATCTATTGGACGGCTGAATGTAGCTGGAATTCAAATCGCACTATCAAGGTCGCAATAGTGTCGCAGATGGTGTCAAAAATGGTCGGTATTTGCTGCTCATGGTGTCATCGAGAGCTGCTACGGAGATGTCCGTATACGCTGCATGTTATGTCATCGTCTGCACAAACCCAGCATCATATTGGGTTATCATAGTTTATGCTAAATGCGACGCTGTATGTCAGGGGTATGCCAGACAAGCATATTTGACTCTCTGGGATCCAGTTTTGGTTCTTGTCTAGAACACCTTACTGAACCAGACAAGGTAGACTGCGGTGACGTCAACTTAGTCCATGAATCGAGCAGTTCGAACTTCGGTACCCGGGAGATTCCCCCCCACTCCCCATTCACAAGCAGAGCATTCCGTGTGAGAAAATCCGATTCATACCATTATGTCCATGAATATCCTTGTCCAACCCGGCTGTCTGGATAGAGACTCCTCGGGAAGACGCGGCAACCCACGCGCGTCGCTCCCAGCTCGGGCCTCCACCCCCAACGGAACGCTTCCGCATTATACGAACGGGCAGAAGCATCTGATTCTAACCACCACCATGAGTATAATGAATCTATTCATATCTTCCCCAGTAGTACGAATAACATGTGGAAAGCATGGTCATACGCAGGTACTGTACCACATACACCCCGCAGCGGTCCAAGCCCTCCGCACCTCCGCTGAACCAGTAGCCGTAAGCCATATAACCCACACTCACACGCTACAAATCTCTATACTATACCACACAAGCCTACAAACTACATACACATCTACAAGTCTACAAAAAACAAAATGCCCAACCAAGTTATAACCCTACACACCTACTTCCGATCATCCTGCTCGGCACGCCTCCGCATCGCGCTGAACCTGAAATCCCTCCCCTACACCTCCATCCCCATCAACCTACTCAAAAATGAGCATCACGGGACGAAAAACACATCTTTGAACCCCTCCGCCAGCGTTCCCACCCTCATCATCCAGAAATCCGAATCCTCAAACAACGATGGACCATCTTCAACAACCATAGTAATCCCCCAATCCCTCGCCGCTCTCGAATACCTCGAAGAAGCCTACCCAACAACCTACCCGCTGCTCCCACCTGTCTCCGACCTCAACGCCCGCACAACAGTACGCACTCTCTCCAACATCATCGCCTGCGACGTGCAGCCCGTGACGAACATGCGGATCCTGAAGCGGGTAGCGCCGCTTGGCGTGGATAGGGAAACGTGGTCGAAGGAATTAGTGGAGGATGGGTTTAGGGCATACGAGGCTATTGCGGAGAAGACGGCGGGAAAGTATAGTGTTGGGGATGAGATTAGTATGGCGGATGTGTGTCTTCTACCTGCTGTTTGGGGGGCGGAGAGAGTGGGTGTGGATTTGGGGCAGTTTCCGGTTATTAAGGGAATCAGTGAGAGGTTGGAGGAGGTGGAATCGGTTAGGAGGGCGCATTGGAGGTGTCAGGATGATACGCCGGAGGAGTTTAGGGTTGGTTTTGGTGCTGGTGGTGGGCAGTAAAATGGGGATGAGCTGGGTAGTTAGATAAATGAGTGAGGTGCTTTGAAGAATAGTGGGCTAAGTTGTTGGAGCTTATGGTTTCTGGTGGGTATGGATTGACTTCAAGTATCTGGCGGGTTGGTGGGTCTGGATGCTACGCCTATAGTTTAAATTGGCTCCATGGCTCCGCGGAATAGCAGGAAAGAACGGTCTGGATCAGTTTTTCTTTTCTTCTTTTTTTTATGTGGCAGTTCATTGTTAGGATCACATTCACATTATATCATATCAAGGCATACAATAGGATCTGGAGGGATTCATGACGTGCGATCGTGCGATAAGGGGCAAGAAAATGCAAATTGCGATCTAGAATTCCAGCTTCACCGCGGGGAGAATGGTGGCACTGCAGTCGCCGAATCCAACGTAGTTGCCCTCTGTGCCCGCCTTACCTCGGAGGACTACTTTGTCTCCGTCTTCGAGGAATATCCGCTCGGAGCCATCGGCCAGCTTGAGAGGCTCCTTGCCCTTGGTTTGCTCAAACAAGCTGCCTTGTGTCTGGGGCTCTGTGCCGGAGATGGTTCCACTACCGAGCAAGTCACCGGTTCGGAGGTTGCATCCTGTGATGGTGTGGTGGGCCAGCATCTGAGGGAAGGAGAACAAGAGGTTCTTGGCGTTGCTTCGCGAGACGGTTGTCGGCTGGCCACCCTGGTTGGTGATCTCGAATTCGAGGGGAATATCGAAGACGTTGTCGGAGCGCTTCTCGCGCAGGTAGGGCAGGACATTTTCCCGGTTTTCGGGTTCCAGGCTGGGGACCCGGAAGGGCTCTAGAGCGTCGATCAGGACGACCCAGGGGGTGATGGTGGTTGCAAAGTTCTTGGCGTTGAACGGTCCCAGAGGAACATATTCCCAGGCCTGGATGTCACGAGCAGACCAGTCGTTCATGAGGACCAAGCCGAAGATGTGGTCTTCAGCGTTGTTGACAGAGACAGGCTTGCCCATGTCATTAGGGGTACTGACAAAAGCAGCCAGCTCTAGTTCAATGTCGAGTCTCTTGCAAGGAGAGAAGGTAGGGACTTTGGGGGTTGCCGTAGGGTTGGCCAGAATCTGACCGTTGGGACGGTGAATGGGGGTGCCTGAGACCACGATGGACGAGGCGCGACCGTGGTATGCGACCGGCAGGTGCTTGTAGTTGGGCTGCAGAGCATTGTCTGGTCCACGAAGCAAAACCCCCAGGTTGTAAGCGTGGTTGAGGCCGGCATAGAAGTCTGTGTAGTCTCCAATTTGCATGGGGAGATGGTTGGTCACCTCCGATAGCGGCAGGAGTGCTAGCTTTTGGAGAGACTCATTTTCTTTCAAGACCTGAGGATAAGGAGTATCTGCGCGAAAAACGGACTGGATGTACTCGCGGACTTGACGGTGAACTGGACGGCCCAAAGCTGCAAAGGCATTGAGGGTGGGTTGGTTGAACACATTGAGATGGGGCTGGATCGCGGGCAGCTGGGAGAAGCCCCCGGATGAAGCAAAGGCGTTCAGATTCAGTGCATAGTCACCGATAGCAATAGCTGCGACACGAGACGGAGC
This sequence comes from Aspergillus brasiliensis CBS 101740, assembly GCF_001889945.1. NCBI lineage: Eukaryota > Fungi > Ascomycota > Eurotiomycetes > Eurotiales > Aspergillaceae > Aspergillus > Aspergillus brasiliensis. Next base: position 2,336,813 of record NW_027137442.1, read on the forward strand.
TTTCGCAGAGGTGATGATGCCAAAGGGAATGTTCGCCAGCGAGAAAGGCGAGTTCTTGGGGATCTGCAGCCAGGAAGCCATGATGGAAGGAGGCGGATAAGGACGGGAGGAATATGAAGGGGGAAAAGGGAAATGCAAGCAATCAGTAGCTATCCAGCAGCAACATCGAGACGCACACTGCGATGCCGACGTTAAAAACGAATCCTGTGACAGCTGCCCCTCGAGGGATTCCGATGGAGGAGAGGAGAGCAGCGGAATACACTCCGCGCCCGCTTATTGCCGGCCGGCGCGGCCAGTTCAGCTTCCCCGCCGGCGGCAATTCCGCACCCCCGCAGATCCCCGGTTTTCCCAGCGGTTCCCAATTTCCCAGGCACACTGAATCCCGCGATTCTCCTGAAAATTGAATGAATGGATTTGGTGGCCTGCCGATGGCGCATTCCCATCCCGCGTGCTGCCCCTCGCCACCCAGGCACATGATCAAGGAGAGCGTTCGAGGTTGCACAAGCTATTCTCTCTTATATAACCTCCCTAGCTCGGGAATGTTTGTGCAGTTAAACTGTCTTCGAGACTGAAGCACTGGACCGCTACTCATCATGCCCGTGACTAACTTCAAACACGCTGATCCATATTCCTACCAGAACGGCTTTGACTCGTACCATGAGTGAGTACTTGAAGAGAGAGATGTCTGGGTGACGTCTGCCATATCTCAAGTCTGACTGATTCCTACTAGGTCGGAGGCTGTCAAGGGAGCTCTGCCGATAGGACAGAACTCGCCACAGAAGGTGCCGTATGGGCTCTATGCCGAGAAGCTCTCGGGAACCGCCTTTACTGCCCCTAGACATGAGAACAGACAGACTTGGGTGTACCGAATCCTCCCCGCGGCTGCTCACCAGAATTTTGTGGCCGAAGATGGCGATTCGTACCACACCCATATGACCACCGAAACACAGAAGCTTCATCACATCCCCAACCAGCTTCGGTGGGACCCTTTCGACTTGGACGAGACTGTAGACTGGGTCCACGGTCTTCACCTTGTTGCTGGTGCCGGTGATCCTACTCTCAAACATGGCCTGGGCATCATTCTGTACGCGGCGGGCAAAGACATGGGGAAGGAAGCTTTCTACTCTGCTGACGGCGACTTTTTGATTGTGCCCCAGCATGGTGTGCTGGATATTCAAACTGAATTGGGACGCCTCCTGGTTCGGCCCAATGAGATCTGCGTAATTCCTCGGGGTGTAAGGTGAGAATCGGCCGTGTCGAGTTGTTCACGGAACCTAGACTAATGTTTTACAGATACCGTGTGACTCTCCCTGCAGGACCGGTGAGAGGATACATCTGTGAGCTCTACCAGGGTCACTACCAGCTTCCCGAGTTGGGTCCAATTGGATCCAACGGCCTTGCCAACGCGCGAGACTTCCAAGCCCCGGTGGCTTCCTTTGATGACGAGGAAGAGCCAACCGAATATCGTCTGTACAGCAAGTTTAACAACACGCTCTTCTCCGCCCGTCAGAACCACACCCCCTTCGACATTGTCGCCTGGCACGGGAACTACTACCCTTACAAGTATGATTTGGGCCGTTTCAACACGATCGGCTCTATTTCCTTCGACCACCCGGACCCGTCCATCTTCACCGTCCTCACTGGCCCGTCTGATCACACCGGCACTGCCATCGCCGATTTTGTTATTTTCCCGCCCCGCTGGCTGGTGGCGGAGAACACCTTCCGCCCACCATGGTATCACCGCAACACCATGTCTGAATTTATGGGATTAATCTGCGGTGCTTATGATGCCAAGACTGGCGGAGGCTTCCAGCCGGCGGGCGCCAGTCTACACAATGTCATGAGTGCTCACGGCCCGGACAAGGATGCCTTTGAAGGTGCCAGTAATGCTGAGTTGAAGCCGCAGAAGGTCGGCGATGGCAGCCTGGCCTTTATGTTTGAGAGGTAAGTAAGCTTGTACTTTAAGTCAACATCCACTAACTCCATGACTAGCTGTCTCATGGTCGGCGTGTCTGAATGGGGCCTGAAGACCTGTCGGAAGGTGCAAGAACAGTACAACGCGCACAGCTGGCAACCGCTGCAGAGGCATTTCCGGAACCCGAACAATTCTGTGGACACAATGTGCAAAGACGACCATTAAGCTCCGCTTCGATGAAGTTTACGAAAAGCGAAGGTGATAATTCGGATACCAGTGTAGTAGTTGTATTAAATCATAGCCGAATGAAAACTTTCAACATCTATCCGCATTCATATGGGTATGTGAGACATGTTGACAAATTGTAAGACACGAATGTAACCTACATCCAAAAAGGGAAAAAAAAAGGGTGCACTCCCCTTAAAGCACCCAAACCAGCTAATTCCAAAAAGCAAATCAGATCTTCAGTACATTATCACCAACAACCTCCTTCCTCAACGCCTCCTTCACGATAGCCCCACACATCTTCGCATACGGATTCGTCTGCACAGCCAACTGCTGTGCAACCTTATTCCCATACCTGCCCCCAAAGAAGAAATCCCGACTAGCCATATCTTCTAACTGCTCCGGTTCCATGACACGTAGCTGATCCGGTCCACCAGGCACTCCCCCCTCCTTCCTCTCCTTCTTCACCCTCGCCGCTTTGAGCAACAAATATCCGCGATGGGTGTGCGCATCAGCCAACAAGCGCGCCTGGACCGTCGAAACTGGATCGGCAGGTGACCGGGGCGTCGCTAAGGTAATAGCGTTTCCCAGGTCTGCTAGTATTGTGGATGCAGGCTCTGTGTTTTCAGGGGAGAAGATCTTGTCGTCGTCATTATCCTGACCACTACTCTCACCGGAGTTGGAATTGGTTTTGTCGATAAGGAGACGGAGGGTTTGAGCGCGGTTCACGTATGCAGATGGATAGGTTGGATTTTCGGCGATAAGGGTGTCGAGATCCCTGATTGCTTGTTGGATTGTTGCGATTTCCAAGGTAGTTTCTGATTGCAAGGTGCGAATTATGGAGACCTCGCGGGATTGAAGAGACTGGAGGAGCTCTGGAGTGATGTTAAGGTGGGATGGATAGGCGGGGAGAGAAGAGTTGATAGTGATGGAGTTGGATGGGGAGGATTCGGCGTCAAAGAGAGCCTGGAGGACAGCGGAGTCGTTGGTGGTGAGGTTGGGTTTGGTTGTTGGGTTAGGTGTCATTTTCGCTTTTCGCCTTGGAGAATTTTCACTATTGAGTGGAGCTATTTGAGGCTTGGGGGACGAGATTCAGACAAAGGTATTGCGATAAGAGGGATACAGCTGATAATAAGGTAGTGTTGCAGTGAGGATGCTGCTGCTATCGGTAACACCGAAAATGGGGAACAATCTCGATATTTGAGTTAACCTACGATCACCGATAGTCCGCGGGACCATGTGGACAGAGCTTATCAAAGCCAACCTTATATCAGGATCCCAAACCAGGGACCGTGGCAATCACCGCATGCATCGGGGTGGATGTTCTCATGATGTAAACGAGGCAGCGGCTGTCTCACGGGGAGTCGAAATACCCGTCAACAGCCGTGCTTCTCCGGACTCAACCGACGACATCCGGCCGGTCTGATTTGCTATCCTCGCGTCCTGCAAGCTTCCACTGCTTGCCTATCCTCTATCCTTTCCCAAAACAATGTAATTATGATTCATGGCTAATTCACTGGGTACGTCTTCTGGAAACGGGACCCTCCCGATAACTATTGACGGTGTCAGGAGGTCCGCCCTCATCCGGCCTTATAAAGATGGTCCTGGGACCCCCTTTCACTTCTTTGGAAGTAGACCCAAGGTAGCCAGGCGCATTCCTCTTTATGATACATAGTATTTCTCTTTTGATATCTGCCGTCTATACCCAAGTACTATAGAATCTTTTTGCTGTTATCCATACAACCTACAAATCAATCACCATGGCACCCAGCGCAATCTCCTCTCCTCCCTCCCCTCAACCACCCACCACCGATATCTCCAGCTACAAGGGGTATGACCACGTCCACTGGTATGTCGGCAATGCCAAAGTCACCGCATCATATTATGTCACGCGCATGGGCTTCAAACGGGTGGCATATCGCGGCCTCGAAACCGGCAGCCGTGCCATCTGCTCCCACGTTGTTCGCAACGGCGACATCACTTTTGTCCTAACCTCCCCTCTCCGCTCCCTGGACCAATTGGAACACCTCGCCCCTGAAGAGCAGAAGGAGCTGCGCGAGATTCACGAGCACCTCGAACAGCACGGTGACGGTGTCAAGGACGTCTCCTTCGAAGTCGACTCCGTTGACGCAGTATATCAGGCCGCTGTGGTCAACGGCGCCAAGGTGGTGTCTGCGCCGCGCAGCCTCGAAGACAAGGACGGGTACGTACGGGTTGCGACTATCCAGACGTATGGAGAGACCACCCACACCCTCCTGGAGCGCAAGTCATATTCTGGCGCGTTCCTACCCGGGTATCGACCTGAGGACGGAGCCGAAGACCCCATCGCAAAGTATTTGCCTGGTGTATATCTAAACCGCATCGATCACTGCGTCGGTAACCAGGACTGGGATGAGATGGACCGTGTCTGCCAATAGTATGTTAACCACCTGATCCTTTCATCTGTGTACGGGATGTGCTGACCATAAATCTTCAACAGTTACGAGAAGGCCCTTGGCTTCCACCGTTTCTGGTCTGTCGACGACAAGGACATTTGCACGTGAGTGACCATACCACAGTTATCCATTCTCTTTGCATCAGAAAACTCACAATGGGATCATAGTGAATACTCCGCACTCAAGTCCATCGTCATGGCCTCCCCCAACGAAGTCGTCAAAATGCCCATCAACGAGCCCGCCGTCGGCAAGAAGAAGTCCCAGATCGAAGAATACGTGGACTACTACAACGGTGCCGGTGTGCAGCACATTGCACTCCTCACTGACGACATCATTCGTGATATCACCAACCTCAAGGCGCGCGGAGTTGAATTCATCAAGGTCCCCGACACGTATTACGAGGACATCAAGATCCGTCTCAAGAAGACCGGCTTGGTTCTTCACGAGGACTTTGAGACCATCCGCAACCTTGATATTCTAATCGATTTTGATGAGGGCGGGTACTTGCTCCAGCTTTTCACCAAGGTATGTGCACCATCACCACCTCCCACATAATGTGACTGCAAATACTGATGATATATATAGCACCTGATGGACCGCCCAACCGTCTTCATCGAAATCATCCAACGCCACAACTTCAGCGGCTTCGGTGCGGGTAACTTTAGGTCGCTGTTTGAGGCGCTCGAGAGGGAACAGGCTCTGCGTGGTAACCTCGTCTAATTCATCATGTTTATATATTTCTCAGTACAGGAAACTGCAAGACAGTTCAATATTTTAGTGTTATTTGACGGGTGATGGTGTACATTCGGCCAGGTTGCCATAACGTACATGATAAGTCTCTTATTTTGTTATGTTCTTTCCTTTTGGATTTACTAGTGGCTGGACTAGTTGAACCCAACAACACACGATACTTGGAAGGTATAACGATTTGGGATACTATGTAACCAATCTGTTATTTATATTGTCCTGGTCCATTCTATCATATATAATGGTAAATGGAATAATATCAAGTATCTTAATGACATCGAATTATATATTCATTCTGTCAAACACGGATGTAATAAATTCAATAAGATTGTAAGATTGTTAGGCCAAGGAGCCCTGAACTATCTGAGAGACCGTGACCTCAAGTGTCATGGCCATGAGAAACGGGTGTAGCTTGACCGACAGCATTACCGTCTTACCTTATATAGGTAAAGATAAATAGCTTCTTCAACAAGAATCCGATATGGTGTAGTGGCTAACATCGCCGTCTCTCACACGGCAGCCGGGGGTTCGATTCCCCCTATCGGAGCTTAACCATTTCTCTTTTTGTCCTTCTTTTTTTTTGGCGCCTAGCTAGATAGGGATATGGTCTGTCTGTATAGTTGTTATCTTTTTCGATTTGTTTGGGGTTGCTGTTATTATATTTTGTCAGGGAACAAAAATATTGGAGATAGGGTTGGGTTGATATTGAGGTTGGTTTCCATACATCTGGGCTTTTCTCGAAGACTTGTGGGTTATTTATCTATCTTATCGGGTATTTGACGGCTGTCTATGTTCTGCTAGTCGGTGGCCAAGAGGGTGATATTGTTTTGTTGGCAGTGGTGAGGCTCAGCGACCAGGGGACAGATGTCTCCCTGCTTGTGATAAGTATTCGTACAGTATATGCACTTCATTATGATTGCATGGATCATCTGCAGGGGATATAGATATTTGCGGGAATATATTCTCTTTCATTCGTGTCACTATTATCTTACTAATTTCTATTACTTCTTTGAGGAACTGGCGCCGCCTGGTGTTGTTCCTCCACGACGTTTGTATTTGCGTGGATCTATATCAATTGTCAGTATTCCATGAAACAGTTACACGTGGGAAAGCAAACTTACCCTTTCGACTCATAAGTACTCTGTTTCTCGTCCCCTTTCCGCCTTCCCAAAATCCGCTTCCGGCTTTGCCAATTAGCACTGCTCGACAAATTCCGCAGTTTTCGGGACGGTAGATTTGCTCTCGTGAGCAGAAGCCGCTATAATCGTTAGAGCAATTTTGTTGTCTATGTCCGAATTTGGGGCACGTACCAAATCATACGATTAGCATGCTCATTGGGATGGTCTGTAGCGGCATCGTGACATCTATTTATGTTAGTCTTGTTATCGAAGGCTAGCATAATGTTCTCGTACTTATCGCAAGGGAAGACCTTCGCACAGCAGCTGAATCTGTAGGATTGTTAGAGTACATAAAGTGAGGCACCTGCACAATAGGTATTACCTGAACCACCGATAACTCTTGCCATAGTGCGTGCAGCGGCCACGACGAGGCAATTCCTGGCCAGCAACAATGCCGAGGACTTCTTTGGGCTGTCGATAGCGATTAGCGTGATACACAGAAAACCCTTTGTGTAGTAGATTACCTTCTTTCGCGGGGGCTCGCGGAAACGAGATGAATCTGGTCGATATCTATCAGCAATTTTGTCAACAATTATCATATGGAAAACTCACATGCTGCCGACCCCACTTTCAAAAACTTGACTTCTGGGATTTTCATGACTGTACTTGTAAGCGGCTGGTCCTCAGTTAGGAGATCGAACACATACCCATTTTGCGGTGACATTGTCGGCAATTGGCCATGGCACTCTCGCCTCGGACTGCAACGACACCAGGTGCGGGAAATGCTGTTGAGCATTCCGCGCAGGTTGGAATAAAGCTACTGCGGAGGTTGTCAGCATTCTGATGGCCACAACATGGAAGCTGTCATCTGATCCAACCTACCTAGGCAGAAGATCAACGACTGTGCACCCATCCAGGTCAAGATAGCCCGCACGAGTGGCACTAGGATGCATAAGCTGTCGACGGAATCCTGAAGCAGTGTCAATTCCAAACACTCTGATTATGAACATTTGAACGATATGTGGTGTACCTACCAAGGCTCATGGTATTTGCGCATTTTTTGCAGGTCTCGATTCTAGGAGACAGCTCATCACTCTTGTCCTTGATTTGTGGAATATTCCTGACATCCAATGGCTCCTTGCACCGATCGCATTTGATGGTTATGTAGAGACCCACAAGCTCCAAAAGCTCAATACCATAGAGCTCCAGAAAAGGGAAAGAAAGGGCGACACCACGCTCGGTCGTCGTAGGCGCCGGGAGATCTGGAACTGGAGCACCGCCTTCTTCCTCATCGTCGTCAGAAAACTCATCCTCAGATGGAGTCATGTCTGAGTCGTCGGTGTCGCTACCGTTATCACCCACAGCCCACTCAGGGGGACGGGGCACAACGTGAACGTGTGGTTTATCCTCCAATGCCACTCCTTCTACTTGAGATGGCGGCTCGTTGGGCACTATATCATCAGATACTGTAGGCGTAGGAGCTGGTTCAGGGGCTTTCAGCGGTGTTTTGGCGAGTTTAAGCATATTGCTTGTCAAGTAGTTCACTTGAGACACAAGATTCAACTGCTTGTTCCCCTCAAGCCACTGCGAGAAGCCGGCTTCCACAGCTCGTCCTTCTGGGCTATCAATGCCTTGCAAGTGAACAGTACTCGGTTCAATAGGATACAAGCGAGGTACTAGGAGCTTCACCGTCTTGACAGAGCGAAGAGAAATAGGTAGACGATCCAGCTTAGTCGGTTGAATAGGGATAACGAAAGACAGTCCATCGCTAGACTTCTGAAAGAGTGGTAACCTTCCCAGACGAGCGTCAAGTTGCTTCGTCTCGACTCCTCTTCTTTTCTCCGCCTGAGCCTTCTCTTCCGCGGTGTATACGGGCATCAGAGGCTGAGAGCTCACTGTTTTCACCTGGGTCGGATTTGCCTTCCTTTCAGAAGACACAGCTAGTGTATTCATATTCGACACAAGCTTCTGCTCCTCTGACTGCGGTTTGCTGCCCACATTAGGCACAAATTTCAACGTAGGCCCCCGTTCCGTAGTAGTGAGCAAACGCTCCAGATGTCGATCGAGACTGTTCATCCAGCTGAGCAAAGTCCCACGACTACCACTTCTGATAGTGCTATCGACAATATCATCGAATCCTCTCGAAATGTTCTCCTGAAACGCGCTGCCCATTTCAGGATTGGTGACTTTGATAGACGGCCGTCCTTGTGTCGGATATGCCCCGGGGACATGCAAGATACATTGAAGCTTGTCCATATCAAATGGAAAGTCAGGGTCCGAGGGAGCCAAGCCAAACGTTAATGTTGTTCCATCGTCATTGTTGGTTTCTGTCGGATGGAACCGTCTTCGGAGCTGGTTGAGCTGGAACTCTCGCGGGTTCGAGGCTTCTGCTTTGGACACTGGTCGTTGGCCAGCAGCTGAGCTAGCGCCCACAGAGCTCCCTGATTGTGCGTTGCTCATGTTGAAACACCTCTACTCAAGCTGTTGTAGGATAAATCGAATAGACTGGTGAACTACATGGCAAAGAGCAGGTATCGGAGCGGATGTATATTTGCGGGCGGCGGGTGGAGCTCACGGGACAGCTAGACCCAAAGGGGTAAGGCAGGCGAGTGACTGTCCGCAGGGCATTTTAGTCAAAAGTTGGTCGCCATCATCATGAGTCATCCTGAGTCGCGATGTCTAACTAGTCAACTACAAGTCTTGACTGTTTGACATCAAGTGAACTGAAGAATGAGCCCTGGAAAACTAGGCATCCACAGCTGAAGTTAGTGGCGATGTCGACGACGAAAGGGGTTCGTTTTGAAGAGGCCGGCCCAGGCAAGATGGGATGATCCAATCATAGGCGGGCGTATCCAATACGATGGCAGCCATTGCCCCCAATCCACTAAATGCTCCAGACCCAGCTGTGAGTGGCCAGCGTGACCGTTAACTATCACTGGAGCCTTGCATGGTTCGACACTTTATTCAGAGGATCTCCAAGTGGTCTGATTCGGCTCAGGAACCACCGCGAGCAATGCCTCCTTCTTTCCGGTCAGCAGTGTCCGCTAACTGCTACAGTGGAATGGCAAGATGCAGCCCAGTGCCAGGGGTAAGAAGATCTGGGGGATGATATCTAATAGGCCGTGGCACCTAAGGCTGTTTACACCAATCTTCAGACAATCATGAGCAGACAACAACTCAGTGCTTCTATGTCTTGCTCTTGACTTTCTCCTCTACAATAATCTTTTCCATCAACTGGCCTTGTCCCTCCCTACGGTCCCTTTTAAGATGGCATTCCTTGCTATCGCAGGCGCCTACGCTGTCGCAGCGTTGCTCGTTGCGATAGTCTTGAATGTCGCGCGCCAATTACTCTTTCGCAACGAGAAAGAACCACCCGTTGTTTTCCATTGGATCCCCTTCTTGGGAAGCACAATCAGCTATGGAATCGACCCCTATGCATTCTTCTTTTCCTGCAGGAAAAAGGTAAGTCACTGTCCATCGTGCGTTTGCCAATGATTACTGACAGAAGGGGTCGAATAGTACGGGGACATCTTCACCTTCGTGCTCCTGGGCCAAAAAACCACCGTATACCTGGGTGTTCAAGGCAACGACTTCATCCTCAATGGCAAACTCAAGGACGTGAGCGCGGAAGAGGTCTACGGCCCCCTCACCATCCCGGTGTTCGGGTCCGACGTTGTGTACGACTGCCCCAATTCCAAGTTGATGGAACAAAAGAAGTTCGTCAAGTTTGGCCTCACACAAGCGGCGCTCGAATCACACGTCCAGCTCATCGAAAAGGAAACCCTCGACTATCTTCGGGACTCTCCACGGTTCAACGGCGCGAGTGGAGTCATTGACGTCCCTGCTGCTATGGCTGAGATTACAATCTATACTGCTAGTCGCGCGTTGCAGGGCGAGGAGGTCCGCAAGAAGCTCACTGCAGAGTTCGCTGAACTGTATCACGATCTAGACAAGGGATTCAGCCCCATTAACTTCATGCTCCCTTGGGCTCCGTTGCCGCACAACCGGAAGCGTGATGCTGCTCATGCTCGGATGAGAGAGATCTACATGGACATCATCCAGGAACGGCGCAAGAACCCAGACGAGGAGAAGTCCGACATGATCTGGAACCTAATGCATTGCACCTACAAGAATGGACAGCCGGTACCGGACAAAGAGATTGCTCACATGATGATCACTCTGTTGATGGCAGGGCAACACTCCTCTTCTTCGATTAGTTCTTGGATCATGCTGCGACTGGCCTCTGAACCTCAAGTGCTTGAAGAGCTCTATCAAGAACAGCTGGCGAGTCTCAGCAACAGGAATGGGATCTTCGAACCACTGCAGTATCAGGATCTTGACAAGCTGCCATTCCTTCAGAGCGTCATCAAGGAGACTCTGCGGATCCACTCGTCCATTCACTCAATTATGCGCAAGGTGAAAAACCCGCTACCAGTACCTGGCACGTCTTACATTGTTCCGGAGGACCATGTTCTACTCGCCTCACCAGGTGTAACCGCGCTTAGCGACGAATACTTCCCGAACGCAACTCGGTGGGATCCACACCGATGGGAGAACCAGCCTGACAAGGAGGAAGAAGGAGAGCTGATCGATTACGGGTATGGCAGCGTGTCTAAGGGCACTGCTAGCCCCTATCTACCTTTTGGCGCTGGCCGTCACCGCTGCATCGGGGAGAAGTTCGCCTACGTCAACTTGGGCGTCATTATGGCAACCATAGTACGCCACGTGAAGCTTTTCAATGTGGATGGCAGGAAAGGGGTGCCGGGCACCGATTACTCGACTCTCTTCTCCGGTCCTATGAAGCCTGCTATAGTGGGCTGGGAGCGACGCATCCCGGACAACTCCAAGGGGTCATCGAACTGAAGTCCGCTTTACTGCAGGCTACCTTTCACCTTGAATCTTTCACAACTAGTACCTTTTAATAAGCATCCTGTATGATTAGAGCTTCCAGTCCATAGTCAAAGAATATGCGACTGCTGACCTGTCAGCATAAAAGATCGAGCATCCCAACCTTGAACCGTGATCATAGGCCAACCGAGGGGTGAACGAATGGAGCACGTGAGATCCCTCGTGTCATTGTTCCACCACCTGTGAAACTAGCCCTTCCATCCGAGGAATAATTCCTTATTTACCCCGACATGCGCGTCAATACCGTGCCGTCCGTGTACCAGCAGAACCACGTATATGAAATACCACCCACAAGGCAAAAAGAGCAGCAGCATTGAGATAAAGCGGGTACATGGTGGCGTTGAAAGAGAGAAAAAAAAAAAAAAGAAAAACTCATCTAGGTAGAACAGCGAGGAGAAGGCCAGACTCATCTCGCCACAAAGCAAAGCAGAGAGGCAGTTGACCTGCTGTTCCGCGGATGATGCACAGAATGCGACCCAGAGCCTGCTCGTCCAAGCGAAGCTGAACACTTGAGGCTGAGCGCCAACAAACACACACACACACACACACACAGCGCCACCTGCGGGAGAAGGGCCTGAGTATGTCAAAATAAGGATACAATATGGGGGGAAGGAGGAGCGTGTGACCGACAAAAAAACTGCGGGCCGAAGTGTCAGACCCAGTGATGAACAATTAAATGCCTGATAATGGAAAAGAAATAGAACAACTAGATGGGATAGATTGCGATCATAATGACACAAAAAAAGTACATGGGTGGGTTTTGGCGCTGATCGACAGGCCTGGACCTGGAATACGAAGCCCGGAGGAAGCATCCAGAAATGGGTGAACATGGGCGAACATGCAATGTAGTATACCTAATGTAGGGACGGAGGCTCATGACAAATTCGATTGGGAGGGGTGTGAAGGGCTGATCTCACTGTCGAGAGACACGACTTGCAGAACAAACAATCAGAGTAGCTCTATCATCATCATCTCCCAGGATTAGAATCCATTAACTGGAGCCCCGAGGACAAGGTATCCTGCTTTCTCTGGATCACGGGCGTGTGATGTGAAAAAATAATCAATTTTTCTGGAAGGAGGGGGGAATAATATCGTAAAGATCGGCGGGAAGTTCGCTAAGCAATATTAAGAAGCCACTGAATTGATGACTTGTCAGCGCGTAATCCCGGGATTCCAGGAGGAGCAAGGGAACATCCGCAATGTGATCGAATTGCCAACGCAGAGATCTGGTGACCCGGAGATCGACAGTCGCCAGGTCCTGGCCAACAGATGCTGGAGGGACAACGCTAGAGACACAGTCCTCCGGCTCCCAGCACCGGCAGACATGGGAAGAGCGAAGGAACAAAAGGTACCTGACCCAGTTTAAAGAATGGGCCACTGACAGGAGGAGGTTTGATTACGCTTCTTGTCTCGTCGCGGGGCGTACAAATGATGCTGACTGTTGCAGTGATGCCAGCCGCCATGTGACCACGTGATGGAGTCGGTCTGGCAGTACTGAGCGCTTTCAGGTCACCTTATTCGCATCTTCTCTTGGGCAGATGAACCGGATACGAAAGCTAGGAGAGGCAATGCTCCGTATTGTGCCGGCAGATGACGATCTTTGGGCATCGCGGGGAGAATCTGGGGAATACATTGACCTTGTGGATCTGTCAGAGCCGACTGCAAGTATCGCCAGTTGTGGATGGGAATACTGTGCAATCTCTCAATAGTAACCATCTGACGTTGACCTTAACATGTCGGTGTGTCTATCTTTGCTTTTTTCCGGCCCCATTCTGGCATCTGGCGTCGTCTTGTGGCTTGTAGGATGGGAGTGCACATGTCCACTGATCTTCTTCATGGTGGCCTCCACCCAGTGGACGTTATACTCTATGTGGACATGTACGCCTAAATGAGGAAGAACACCGACAGTTACGAGAAGAAGAAAGTCAGTAGGTTAAACGGTTACCTAAAGTTCTAACATTAGTGTACCCAGATTGTTGGAAGGATTCTATATCAAGTCGTCGGCAGAGTTCCACCAAAAACAGAATACGGCACAGCTCCTGATAGCCGGAAGATTGGCTGCTGCCAGCCTGCCACCCTCCATGAGGAAAGAAGTTAAACTTAATCGATCGACATCCACTACACTTTAGACCTCTCTTCATTGGGACTTGGCCAGCGATATATTCCCGCAGTGAACTCAAGCGGAGATAGCAGCCACAGATGATGCTATGATGATTCCAGACTAGGCGGTGATGATACCCCCGTTGACCTGTTCGCAAATGTACATCAGTTGCACAGAAGCAGGTAAAATTGAGGATCCTCCGGCTGGCATTCGCAACAGGAATATACCCGGGGTAATGATAGGCATGGCCATCCTGTTTCTCGTCCACATTCTCTAGAAAGCAAATGATAGCGAGGTGTAACACTCCATCAGCCTCTTCGAGCCACTGGAGCGACTTCAACCTCATATTTACCCGCCTGGTAAAGAGCATAGACAGGGCAATGCAAACAAGTTGATTTGAAAAAAGCAAGCGCGTGGTACAGCACAAGTACTCCCGTATGTAAACGGGGCTATTATTACGGACGAAAACCTCGTTGGAACCCGGGCAATACGACTAACCCCCGCGGGATACCCGGTCACTTGGCTCCAATCCCACCAGCATTCCGATCTTGATATGCCGGGAGACATCGATGCCATTGTACCACACCATATGGTGACATTAATTTCCCACGCCCTATGCAATCCCTGGTCCTTCAACAAAGCCACAACTCAAATCATACCGCGCGTACATTTGTCTGTGCTACCGTGATCGAATTGGTGATAAGTCCTTCCGGGAGGCGAGAGGAGAAAAGCCTCACTAAGAACGCGTCTCCAACTTCCCCGCCAAATCATCGTGGCGACTAGACTTGCTCCCCGCGCCTCCCCCTCACTAACTAGGCGCACAGAGCGTTGCTTGTTCTGATTCGCAGGTGGCTTTTGCGATTAAGGACGAATCGAGTAATTTAAGCCCGGATCAATGTAACTTGGACCCACTGACGAGGATATTCAGGAGCGTGACTTGGGACCCTAATTTGAGGGTAATGCAGCTAACTGCCAGCTACGAGGCCCCCCGGCTACATAACACGGCATTCACAGTGAGTGAATGTGTGTGTGTGTTGAGTAATAGAATGTGCGACAGTCCCAACAAGCGGTAGGCCTACATGTACGGATCGGGATTCAGGAGCGGTCGATCTACAATTGGCTGCACTCAGCAAATCAAGCAATCGCCTGACTCTCAAGACGCCGTAGCTTCAAGAGTGAACCAGCAAATTGAGGTAACGTGAGACATGTCATTGGTTGTGAACTCGGGATAGCGCGTATTCGAGGTACGCCGCACCAGGAAAAGTCATTGCCATCATGTGACTCCTAGCTCTTCCGGCTAGCCCAGAAAGGAATCAGTTTCTCATCAGTTTCTCCGTGATTACTCCGTCCATACGGACCTGGCCCTGAGCCATTAGCACCAACAACAGTCCCTGAATCTAGCGGAATCCTTGCCTAATACCGACCCAGTTATACCTGTTCTACAAAGTAATCAACCAAAAGTTCCAACTCCTGGCAAGCTTCAATAGTGTATATCGATTCCAAGTATGCGGAATTCTGTGCGCTGGGAATCCCGCATCCGACGGAATCTCGCCGCGCAAAAAAGACACGCTAGCTTCCTCCGGCAAGGCAGATACAACTAGTGCGGATCGTCTCGACCTTCGATGGACGGTTCCATGTTGTCTCTAGCGGGGTTCTACGCATAGCATGAACTCAATCGGAGCGACGTCCTCCGGGCCCGTAACTGACGTTAAACGGCTGCTCAGTCTTAATACTTGGGAGCGACCGCGATGCAAGAAACAGCCACAGATGTGTTGTGTTGCTATACTTGGAAGGTGTTGATAACTTGATATCTGCCTATCTCCATAATGACGCCGATGGTAGTGATGTGGCTTGTCTCACCCACGGCCGAGAATAGCAAGCTCACTTTCCTCGTAACAACAAGGACAAATGCCCTTCGCCAGAATCAACAAGTTATTGGCATGCGCATGCATGTCAGGACGGCCACTAAGGTGAAGGAATTGGGCCAATCATCAAGCTTGCCGAGGCGGTCTACACAAAATGTTCGGTATTCCCATGCACCCAGAATCCATATAGGCATATACAAGGTCAGGTGAGAAGAACAATTTCAGTATCAACGAGCGGATACGAATGATCGTCCAAGTGATCCTGCTAGGCTACTGACTATTCACCATCGGGCACCGATCTGGAGATAAAAATCTTCTTCCTTATGCCAAATTACCTCCACCGTCATTGGCCTATACAGGAAGGAAAAGTCTGCTAGCCGCAACCTGAACCCATCGTCGCCTGTGTTGTATACGCTAAAACAGACTAAGATACACCATACAAGCAGATTACATACAACCCACCCCCGCCAATTACCGAAAGTTACCACTACGGTAAAACCATCGGGCAAGTACACCGACAGAATCCGTCCACACAAACAAAAGTATAATACGGCTCTAAGCCAAATCCGGATCATGATCCCCAAACCCCAAACCTCTTCTAGAAGACTTCTCGAAGGCGCACCACACCAAAGTCGGCATCGTCGGTTGCCTTGCGACCGTAAACGTGGTTAGCGCCAAACACTCACACATGGCATGTGATTGTTTTTCGCCTCCCGGTGGCATTTTTTCGCCTCTGGAAACATCTGGTAGGTGGCTGATACTAGCGGTGGTTTGAGATTTTGGGTAATCGAATCAGGATCTCGGGATGTCTGAAGGAGGCCAGCCGGTTTGCCTGGGCCGTAAGAGGGATGTATTACTCTACATTATTTTCTCGCTAGTCAGTAGGCTAGCTAGCTTTACACAAGCCCTTTCTTTGTAAGACAATTAAGCAGGCAGACTCGATCCACATTTAATACAAATCACATCAGAGTGATGGACACCTGCCTTTAGTTACGTACCCGTCCACGCTTTGACCTGGACCTACCTAAGCCTGTGGCTGGTAACTGAGTAGTAGCAACCCAGTGCACGCACCGCACAGCATAGACAGTGTATAATTAGTGAGTGCATCAGACAGGATCTATCGGACAATTTATTATCCCGCGCAGCGAGACTGGACCTTCTTTGTATAGGCCAACTCGTATGCGCATCGCGATAGATACCAAGCAAGCACTCACTCCAATTACTCTAATAGACACGGTTTAAGAGCATAATTACCACATGTAATGCAATATTCTTCAATGCCCTAGCCTCCCCACACCCAGAGCCAGAATTAGAACTTATCTGCTCCTAAACAAATGGCCTACACATCACATATACCCCCTTTTAGGCCCTTTCAAAACCATTTAAGAATTTCATGAATTTCTGCGTCGAGGCATACCAATAGAGGATACCCCGAAAGTATACGGTATCTCTGTACGAAGGCGTTTTTTATACGCTTTATAATATCCCGGATTGGTATGAAGGGTTGAAGAATGAGTTGTCTACTGGGTATGATGATGAGTTGGCGGCGGAGAGGGTGCTTTGGGATCGGTTTGATCAGCCGGGGGATTATTCTGGGACCTGTTATTATGAGAGAAGAGATGTTTAGGTGGAAATATTTTCTTTTCTTGCTACGGTGGTACATATGATGTGTTGGTTGGTCTGGATTGTCTGTTGTATAGATCTAGAATGCGATAATCTGATATCATGTGACTGCCAAGTTCTACCTCTCCGTAGCAGTCAGTAGTAAGCGGGGACTCCGACCGGTCAACGGAGCAGTGCAGTGCGGTAACTTCGCCAGCAAGCAAAATAAATACGGAATACGTACCATCTAGCTCGGCATTTCCCCGAACAATGGATCCATGCGCCCGTCAGCCTCAATGACCGTCGTCATACATACTATACTCAGAATAAACCCTAAAAGGAACTAACTAACTCCAAAAGAATCAGGCTGAAACAAAGACTTCTCCGCCATGTGCGGAGGCAACATTTACTTTAGTCTACGTACTACAAAGTAATTATCAAGTGGCAAGAAACAGTACAGACAACAGGAAAACAAGAGTAAACCTCCCGAGTCTAGACAATCGGCTTACAACAAGATAGCCAAGTCTAGATTCATCCACACCTGATTAGTGTGTAACGTGCATATGTGTATGTGCGGTCCAAAAGTGAACACGTACATATGATGGGGCCCCGAGAAGGGAAGGAAAAACGGTGAGCGAGCGAAGAAGGCGGGAAATAGAGTTCAGAATGTTCTCGGAGAAATAAAGCAACAAATGGTAGAAACAAGATATTCGGTGTAAGTTTTTTTTTTCTCCTTTGGCTTGGTATTGTTCCGAATATACCCCATTGTGCATATATGCATGGAATGTGGATGGGAAAGGAAATCTCGGCATGCCGAGCTGGATTTGGGTGTCGGGCCGATAGGGTGCTTGCTTAGCTGGTTGGCTCGTTGGCTGGTTGGCTGGGTTGTCCCGGTCGGGCACCGTTGGTTTTATTATTCATGGTATTATCATTTCAGGGCCTCGGTGTGTGTATTACTACTCTACGAGGTGAGAATCATGGATTCAATAAGCAGAATCAAAAGTTGTATCACGGTGATGTATGTATGTAGCTGTACATAGTAGCAGGTTGGGAGTTATTGCTCCACTTCCAGCCATCAAAGCCATCAAGGGGTTGAAACGCGAGCGACAAGAAAACAAGATTATCAGTGGATGGATGGACAGTCCGTATAAACTACCCCGTATAGAGATTAAAGTGAAGGAAGGAGGCTGAGAAGGTAAGAATTGGATTGCCTAGTAAGGATGGATTCAGTACAACCTTCCCAAATCAGTCCGAGTACTACACTTGTCACTTAGATACAGTGTCACTGTATAACACAGCTCACAGTACCGGTGAAGGCCACTTTGTTCGGGGGGAACGAATCACTTGGCTGCCCGATCTCAGAAGTTGCTCCACAAAGGGCCCGCAATTTAGAAGAACTAAACTACTTAGCGACAAGTATCCTGAGAATTGACACAAGGGAAGGAGTGGAGAGGAGGAGGAAAGCCCCCCTCAGCTGACAAAAACCCAGTCGCGCGGCGTCCACCCCGACTTTCTGCAGGGGCAGTAAACTCTTTCGGGCCAAGTTTCCCCTCAGCCGCTTCGCGCTGGTGGTCGGGGTTGGATCCACCGCCGTGGTCTGGGTGTCTGAGAGAACCACGGGCTGGCTTTTGCTCCACGTTTTCGGGCAGACTCGGACGTCAGAGTTTGCAGGTTTGTTGGGTACTCGCATCGTCATTGGCGCATATGATCGGGAGATTCAGGGAGATATTGTGGAGAATTATGAGGAAAATCAGGAGGGAATGGTAATTTTTCTTTCTCATTTGCTTACCAGTGACCATAGTACTCATGCTTTTCCTTCCAATGGAACCGATCCGATCCTTTTTCGGATTGCTTATGTTTTGTTTTTGCGGGTGGAATTCGGTTGGTCACCATTTGTGCGTGTTATTCATGTGTCTAGTGGTTAGCTGGGTAGCTGGGTAGCTACTTAGCTAATTAGGTGACACCTTAGTTAGTCTCAGCTAAGGAATGCGACCTGTTCGACATACATGAACGGATTACAGCGGTCCGAGGGATTCTGTTGAATGCAACAATCTACGGAATTGTTAGTTAACTGATTAGTAAGGTGACTTGCTATTGACTAAGAGTCCACTTTTGTACATCGACTCCGGTTTTCCTGGGAGTACCCGCGTTACGTCATTATTGTTGAAGCAATGAAGATGTCAGTGCGCACGAGACCAGGGCCAATGCAACTTATACCGAACTTTATACTGGGATTAGTCCGCTATTCCGGATGCATACCATCTAGACAGCTTCCAAAATAGCCATGGCGTAAATGAAAATTATTGATAGATGTAGACAGATACGAGATCCTATTACCCCATAGATAGACTTCTTATTCTCTCCGCCCAGTAAATCTGCAAGGCGCGCGCAGATGACCTGCTTATTTTGAACGGGACCGCGCGATAGCCTCCACGGCATTTCATTTACATACGGCAGTTGTTGAGCTCGAGTCTTCAGAGGAGTCTAGAACAGGCAACTCGAAGAATGCTTACCGGGAAGAGCGACCGTTGTCCAACTCTAACAGGGTTGATTACGAGCTGCTGCTGCTGCTGCTGCAATCCAAGCTGAATTCAATCTTAATCCCCTGAGATAAATCCAATCCTCCACACCAATTCATCTAAGATACTTCATCGAATTGCCAACTATACCTCGGATCATTATGCTTAAAAGTGAAACCGAAAAGCACATGGACAGAACAACAGAACAACAAACAGAAACAAAGTTAACCTTCCAAAAATACATACAAACACAGAGTTTCGACAAAAACGCACTTCTAACTCAATCAAACAGCATCTATCAACAAGTGACGCAAATGCCCGACCGGGCTTTCTTGATCTAGCGAACCCCATATCCTTTTCGAAGCACACCCATACGCACACCACATGTCTTCCTGATCTGCATCCATCCTTATTCCAATCGAAGTTAAATAGACTCAGATCTCGAGGGTCAGACAAAAAGTCATGGGCTGGCAGAGACCGACTAGTTGATGATGATGATCATGATGTTATGTAGGGAATTGGTACCCAGATCATGATGTGAATCTGATGTGACCCTGGGGGGAGGGTAAATCCAACCGGTTCAGTCGGCTTTTCTGGCCCTTTCTGTTTTGGTTCCCGTCATACCTTCCCTCCCCTCCACCTTTCTCCCACCCCCCCTGGTCCATAAGGGCAATCTGTCATCGATTAGCTGTTGTTGTTGTTGGTTGGTGGGTATGTATGACAAGGACTGGGGGAGTGTGTAGGTGGGGGACGACGACGGAAACCCCGAGCTGCCTTCCTTGCCTTGCCTTCCATTGACTGACTGTATGTATGTATGAAATGGGAGTTTGTTATCATCGCACTCTAGTTAGTTAATAACCAGCTAAGTAGTTTGTAGTTGTTTACAATCATACAGAACAGATACATACATCCATCCATCCATCCATCCATCCATCCATCCATCTATCCATTATTTTCTATTTTCAGTTACTCGTTTTTTGCCTCCCCTCGTTTCCATTTTTAAAATTGAGTTCTTATTTAATTTTCTTTGTTTTTCTTTTCTTCTTCTTACTTCTTCCCGATCAAAACGGTCCAACCAAAAGAAGGAGGGATCTCTTAAGTCATCGGGCGCACATGTGAAGGAGGGAAGGGAAAGGGAAGAGGGGATCAGTGCGAGATTCTAGATCTCGACCAGGTACGGCCTGTGGTTCGAGGGTTGGAGTCCCCCCTCACTAGTACTTGAGTACTAGTCCACCCTCCTATTCAGATTTATTATTATTATGATTATTATTGACCTTGCTACGTGTCAGTGCGCCTTAGCCCAGGCCCGGCGGTGGCCACCATGGTTGAGTTGAATGAATGGATGGATGGATGGATGGCTTCGATTGCAGAATCGCGTCACCACACCACACCACACCACACCACCTCTCTCTCTCTCTATTTAGGTTTCTTTCTTTTTTACTTTCTCTACTGCTTTAAATCAAGAAATGTGTATCTCAAATCATATCCAAAGTGGATTTCTATTTCGCTAGATTTCTTTTGGTGGGGGTGGGGGGGAAATTGTAAAAACACAAATAGCAATCTCACAGTAGCATACATGCGCAAAGATAGGCGGCGGGAGGTAAAACAAGTAAAAAGGACCCGGGATTGGTATGGTCCGGGTTCAAGTCACGCAACAAGTAGTGGTATCTGGTATCAAGAAGAGCTAAACTGGCTGTTCCCAAGATGCATGTTTGCAATGTTTTCTGCCGCTTCAAAATAATCAAACGCAGGCTGTCTCACTCCCTGAACGTGACCACATCCATAATGAAAAATTCAAACCCTCTTTTCTTTTCAGTATGTCCACCCATAAAGAAGAAGTGAAAAAAAAGAAAGGAAAAAGACAATGAAGACCGGATCCGACCATGCATCGCCAAAGAGGAAATTTCATCTGTACAGTGAAATTAAGGATGTAATAAAAGCCTTCGTCCCTCCGTGTGGCCCATATATAATGACAGCAGACAGCCTCACAATGCAATGTTGAAAGATGGGGTAAGATAGGAGAAAAAGGAAAAAGAAAGAAAAAGCAAAACAATGACCCGAAACGCATTAGGTCGGATATAACAGCCGTATGATCCCTAGGTGCGCCAATATGCAATGCAGTCGTGATGGTACGTGTCACAAGGATGATAATCAGTCGGCGGTCTTTACATGTTTTGGAAAAGAAAAGAAACGAGTAACAAGGAAGTAGCCGTTCGAGTATCGGGTATCATAGTCAATAAACATTACCGATCCAGAAGAAAGGACATGCTTTGACACAGATAATGAGAGGCGAAGACGTGAGTCGATAAATCTGTCAAGGGCTTCACCACCCCTTCACATGGTATTCCCAAGGTCCAAAGTCGGTGTAATGAGTAAAGGAGCCGGTTTTGTCCTTACCCTGACTGGTGGCCTTGGTTGCAGCTCCACCGGCCTGGCCGGCTGGCTGTCCCTTAGTTCCCTTCGGTCCAGGGTATTCCTGTAGGTTGGCCATGTCATGCGCTGTATGTCTGCGCTTGAGGAACGCGTTGGCAGTCGCACTCTTCTGTTGGCGTTCCCACAACAAGTGTCGACGGAGAGACTCGGTCAGTTCGGTAGCGAGCATGTTGCGACGAGTCGTCCGTGGGGAGTGAGCAACAGACTGCGGGGCGGGCTTCATGATGATGGGCTTCGAGCGAGGGACGTCGGGACCGCGCATCGTCAGGTTCTCGTCATCATCCCCAGGCGGTGATGCAGGGATCGACGGACCATTGGGTGAAGTAAGACGCGAGCGTTGTAGGGCTGGACTAGACCGGGTCGGAGCTCCCATCTTAGTAGGCTGATGCATCATCATGGTGAGAAGGGAGCGACGCGAAACAAGGTTGGGCCGGGAATCCACACGCTGGAAGAGTTCCTTCTCCTCAACGCTGGATCGGCCGCTCTCCGTGATAGAATCTTCCCAGTCAGAGTCCGAATCCTCGATAGCACTCTCGGAAACTTCGTCCTCCGTCTCGACGGCATCCTCGTTATCCATAACGCGTTCCCGGATGGGCTTAATAATTTCGTTCTGGTCCCTGAATGAAGCCACCTTTTTCCTGAGATCCTGGCCATTTGCCGATGGCTTGCTCAATTCATCGGAAAGGGAACTGCGATGCGGCCCTTGCATTGCCATGCGATCCTCGAAGGAGCTTTCATCGTCATCACCCGACGAGCCTCCAAGAGTGAACATACCGCCCTTCTTCTTGAATGGAGTGGGCTTAAGCTGTGCTGGAGGCTTGGCTGGACCAGGTTCGGCAGCCAATCTAGGTTGCGACCGATATGACGAGGAGATGACAGAGGGAGAGAATCCGCGGACAATGCTTGGCGACTTGATCAATTCGGATCGGGTAGGAAGAATTCCGGACGAGGAAACGCTAGTGTCAGACCCGGCAGTATTGCCATTGTTATCGCTGTCATTGCCCTCGGGCGCAGTAGTCGAGCAAGACTCGGTGGACTGATTCGGTTGTTGACTGAGAGGGAAGGGGGGCGGGGATGGCGTCCGCTTCGCAGTAGAGACAGAAGGAGGGGTGGCGGGAGTAGGGGTCGAGGGGCGTGGTGTGATATCGACGACAGGGGGCTCGACTGTCGACATGACGGCATCGATGGGTTCAAGATGTTTCTTCTCTTTGATGCTGAGCACCATCCGCTCCAAGCCTAGAGATGTGATGTGCTTCTCCTTTCCACGGGCAAGGCTGGCCAGCGAATCCTCACGCACCACCGTCGGCTTGTAATCCAAGCACTTCGGGCGTTTAATGTGATGTTCTATCCGCTCTGCCTGCTCCGACGCCGCTGATTCAACGCTCGCGGAAAGTTCTGGCAAATCCCCGGCTTCGGAGCGAAGGAGTGGCAATACCGAGGTAGTGCTGGAGGTCTCCGGCTCCACACAGAAGGTCTCACGTGTCCAGAGTCGCCAGCTCAGGTTTTCCAGACGTCGGCCTTCCTCCATATAGTCGGCACATTTCGAAAAGACTAAATTCCGAGGTCAATTGTCAGCCACCAGACGCGACTGATACCCGCAGCGGGACATGATGCACTTACCCATCCACATGCCATGAAGACTTTGCGCATTGGCCGTGTCGACCTTATGGATCTTGGCCGTATCCACCGTCAGAACGGGGGTTGAAAAACGCGAAGCCATTCTAACGACGCCACAATTCCGAGTATGCTGAAGTTCCTGAAACAATTCTCTTCCCCGTAGGAGTGTAGTTTCGGGGTCGCCGTCTCCCCCGAGCGTGGTCGTTCGGCGCGAGAAGTTGCGAAAAAGGCCTCTTCGATCCTCCAAGGTTACTGAGAGTAACGCCTCCAAGTTTGGGTTCTGCAGCGTGCTGCAGAAAGTCGATTGAATAAGAAAGTGGCGCCCAAGCTGCCCGTCAAGTGCAGCAAGTGTCGAGTTCAACAATTGTTGTGCGAGATTGAGTGTGGTATGTCGCAACAGAGATCGATCCGGGGTAGGTCGATTGAACGAAGCCGGTTCCGTAAGCGGATCCTTCAAACTTCCAGTACTACCTATCCAAGAGAGACACGACCGAAAACGACAAATGGTCGGAGTGGGTGAAAAGTTGAACGAAGGTCAGGCGTACTGGCGCGAAGTATGTAGATATGGCCGGTTCAGGGAGGTCGAGGGGGATGGACGTGGGGATGAGGATTGAGGGTGATGGGCGTGAGAGAGGAATGAGTGAAGGAGGAAAAGAAGGAAGGGAAAAAATCGAAGGGGAATATGGGGGAGGAGAACCTTAGTCTGGCTGGTGGAGCGGACGAAGAAAAGAGGAAAAGGCAAGATAGTTAACGGACGGGTCGGTGGAGAATTGGGGGGAAGAGGGAGGGAGGGTGGATGAGAGAGTGTCCGGTATGAACTGGTAACGGGTTCAGTACAAGGGGAAAAAAAGGGAAAAAGAGGCAGAAAATGGGAATTTGACGGTGGCCACAGAAAAGTCCGATGGGGTACGTACCGAGGGAGAGGTACTGTGGTTGACCAGCGATGGCGGATGGCGGTAAGTACAAGGATGGGCTCCTAGCCGCGCCTCCCCCATCCGTGGTCCCGGATGTGTGATTAATCTTGGGTGTATTTGCGTTCTTTTTTCCGTTTTTCGATTTTTTATTTTTATTTTTTCCCTTTTTGATTTTTGGAAATTGAAATTTCCCCTTTGGCAATGGTACATCCGGAGTACCCCCGTGGGTCTACTGGTATTTCATACATGGTTATAACACCGGTAATATTACCATCGGTCTGTTTCCGGAGTCCCACATTGGAACAAAGTACGAAACTGGTATTGAAGAACAATTACTAGTGAAGTAGCAGTAGGCATTGAGGCAGGTACTTGACTAAACCCAGTAGGGCCAGCTATACATCGGTGAATGCGTCCCTCCCAACACTGCAACCAGATGAAGCTTGACCCTGGATCTGGATAGATACATACTAATACCGTCCAGGTATGGATAAATCCCCCTCCCAGATTGAATCACCCCCAAAAGCCTCAAGGTTTTTGTGACCTGATGCCTTGATTCACCCTGGCACTCGCTTCATCTTGGACCGACAGCACTATGTATGCATCATCGACAAAGCAAAAACCTCCCCCCTGGAGAGATAGCCCCAAGCAATGGCAACAACAGGGGGAGGGAAAAATAGGGCCACAGGGGATCGTTCTAGACAAACATTCAAACAAAGATCAACCCGTCCTGTGACCATCGCCTCGGCTGACTAAGGGCAAGGCATCTTTAACAGTTCACCAGTCAATCGATCGGGTCACTTGACTTCTCAAAAATGGGTCCCGAACGATTGGCCGAGGCGAAGTGCTGCTGATATCACTCCGCACTTGTCAACTCGCCAGGGCTGGCGTAGGGATCGGGTTAATGATCACTACTATTGAAGACCTAACGATGATAGCCACTTCCATCATTGTACCCAGCATCCAGAATCCATTTTACTGTCAAACTAGGCACCGTGCCTAATCCCTCGCCTCGTCAGGGGCATTTGACACTTCACCCACCCACCGCTGGGATATTATCGTTATGTCCTGCTGACTTAGTGACTTATTCCTCGATTCAGTTCAACTGCTTTCGTCACGGACATGCTTAGTTTCGGGCAGATTCTTGATATCCAAATGTGACTAAGAAAACCATGGGTTGCAACTAACGTTACTATCTACATTCTGGGGGCCTCCCCCAAGCCACGTTCCTGTTACCTGATCTCTTGGACATCAACATCTTACACACAGACTACCCGGCCTGGTTCTGAAACCGGGCATTCCGGCACTTGACCTCATCCCCAACTTATCGAACCTGATCCCCTTTTAGGCTCAAGCGTGTCGGCTCGAACTCTGACTCCCTATATCCATATGATATGTCGACGTGGATGGTTTGATCATTTTCGGCTGAAATGGTCTGAGCACTGATCTTCCTTGCGCTGTTCCTTCTTATTAGCCGGTAGTGGTATGTACCTTCGCAAAATGCCCCAGGCGGAGTCGCATACCGGGGAAAGAGCGCAGCGTTTCCGATCTGGATGATCATCTTACACCTACATAGTTCCTCCTCTTATCAATTCAATGCGCCCTTTGAAGTCTGCAGCAGTTATGTATGTTTGTACCCTGGATCGCAGTCTTCAACGCCTTTTTGCCCTCCAAGCCACGATTACTTCAAAGCAACTTTGATTTGAGAAACAAAGTACACATGTCCAATGACTATGTATCCCTTCCGAATACCGGTCTCAGAAGACTGGTATACCTAAACCTGATGTGACCTAACAACAGAGTATTCGTGGTCGCTCATTCCTCACCCCATCCATAGTCACAAGGCGATAATCCTGCCAGCTGTCACTAGTACTTGTGATTCAAACGGTAAGTAGCTGTATAGTTATCCCCCAAGCAAAATAAATAAAAAAAAAAGACACGATTGTGGAAGTACTGTATGATACAATCGTTCACAGGGAGTAACTAACTAGATAGTTGGGTTGGGTTGATTACCCGCCTGTTCGGTTTAGCCCTCCCTTTCCACTCTCCCTCCACCACCCCCCCCTTTTTTTTTTCCTGTCACATGGCCTTGCAAAAACTTCCCAAACGCCCCGTTGCGAATAATAACAATATCTATAATAGACTAAAACGCCACACTTGATCCTTCATCGCGGATCCCCGGGTGAGTGGTTCGGGGAACTAGGATTCAAAAGATCCGCCCGATTCACCATCACCCAGTACTGCCCTTTTGGAAAAAGTGACAGCCAGTGCCAATTCCCAGCCCGTCAGCCCACGTTTTACACAATCATGTGATGTTCCACGTCAAAGGTCCAGGTTCTTCTCCCTCCGAACACCTGATGGATGAGTTGTAAAGTAAAAAGTTGCTGTTTCATCTTCGGAGTAAAGCCCGTCATCTGCTTGTATACTGAAGTTGCTTCACCAAGGCGGGCTCTTCCCGTTGGCGTATAGTATTGTTCTTTCCATCTTCATTCAAAACCAAATTCACCTTCGATCTTATGGTTTCTCCGATGTACGAAATACGGGAAGATTTAATCAGAAAAAAAAAAAAAAAAAGTAAAATAATAATAATAATTAAAAAGCAAAGGTTCAAGGGGCTGGAGGTGGAGGGGTCGTGACCTCGTCGGCTTATTGGGGCCCAAAGGGAGTTTCCAAGCCTCACAAGGCCCTGGTCGAGTAGAAGTAAGTCGCGACGTTGAACGATCTGCAAGGCGGTTCACATTGTGGTCACTTGCTGATGGTTAAAGCCGATCGCATTGCCGGATAGTAAACGTTTGTTTTTACTACGGAATGCCCCGTAGCATGGGGAAGAAGACATCATTACTAACTAACTATACGCTCTCTTATTTGTTTGGGGAAAGAAGTTAATTATCGAGGGACGGACGGATGGCCCAGGTAAACCCCGCATATGATGATATAAACTCTTACCAATAACTACTACTGACTATTAATTAGACATAGATAGTTTAAGTACTAACTAGATAAGTAGACGGGAGACCAAGATCGGCATTTGCGCACGTAAAGTAAAGCAAGTAGTAGTAGCAAGAGTTCAATAGCTAATAATTGAGCCCACACCCGTCTTTCTTGCATATTCAATGCAGACAATAATCAAGAGCAGCATTATCTCCTAGGCACCAGAGCTCCGTTGGCAGGTGGAAATCAGGGAAAACCCGCCAACATGGTGAGCTTATTCGCTTCGCTTGCAGCTGAGGGAGCGGACACCTCCGCTTTGCTATGATCCAAGTGCTCAGCTGCCATCTTTCATGCATGGAATCGTTCCACAGCGATGCTTCTAGAGGGAGCCACGTAGCTGCGCCCTAACCCACTCGACCACACTCCGATGTTCATCAGGCGTACCTCTTGCAGGGGGTGTGTGTGCCATGAAGAAAAGAAGTGAATTCCATGGATGACGCCCTTTTCCAGAAATCTACGGAGCTAACATGCTTATTTGGGCACATTGGCCGGTTAAGCTTATGGCGGAGACCAGTCATTCCCTAATTATGGGTTGGGAAATGCTCCATACTCTCCGCATTATGGTGATCTTATCCAGGTAAACTCTCCGGATGATGATGGTGATGATGATGCACGAGAGATGAAATTACACCATGGGTTGGAAACCCGCTATCTCATGATTTCAAACGTAGGAAGAGCTTAACAAATTCCGAGGGTGTCAACCAACTTGTTCATCGACAATTGGTTGTCATTGTTCGAGATGACCTCAATCGTTCGGGTGAATCCGTCAAAAGATGAGGGCATCCGAGGGAACTCTGGGGTATACCAGCGGAAGGCAAGAAAAAGCAATCCACATATTTGATCGAGGGAGCTGACGTCCATGCCGACTAAAAAGTTGCCGAGGACCAACGGCAGCATCAGGATAACTACCTTGCTGGAAGAATATGCAGAGGCGACTATTGCTCCGTGGCGTCGAAGCGAGTCGATGCAGATACCTGCCAGCCTAGATACTAGTCACCGAAACACAGCTAGTTAGCTAGATAGCGAGCTACAACAGTGAAGGACTGATGTTACCAAACTTACCTCATCTCCCGCCCCCCTTTAACGTGGGGGCAAAACGAAACAAACAGTCAGTGGCGAAGCCCACCCTCAAGTCACAAGACCGCTACCCCGTCACATGATGTGGGGTTGTCCCGCGGCATTAATGCGCCACTGGTCGCGGCTGAAGGGGATTCCATGTCTATCCATCCGTCTCTACCACATCCTGCTCAATCGAGGTGGATGCTCCGAGTTGACTCTCTAGCAAGCATACACACACACACGTACACATACACAACATTGAACCGTATGGAAACAGTATCGCCAGTACGGCCATTACTCGGCTCCGTCAATGCTCACTGCTCTCCTGACCTGCGAAAGTGCTGAAACGACTATGATCGATTGCTAACTAGAAGCCAACGGGGTTGGAAGGACGCTACTGGAGGCAGCTGCATCACGTCAAACAACGGCTTAGGAGCACCGGATAACGCACCATGCATCAACTGCAGCTTGCAGACAAAGAATGATAAACAGCAGGTGTCTTACGGAGTACTCCCGCCCGACCTTAACTCACCACCACAGATATCCGACAGGACGCGCAGGCTGGGAACAACAGGGACGGTGATGCTGTTGTGTGAACACAACGCCTTATTGCCCTATTTCCTCTATAGGTAGTCTGCCGTTCCTTCTTTTGGACTGGTCGAAGTAGGGCGTTAGCCAGGAACACAGTGGCCTCAACTCTACTGAGTACGGCACTGTAGATCATAGAACCGTCTGGATCTTGCGCGACATGATCTACGGTATGTTGTTGTGGCTGGTGCCATACACTCAGGCATTCACCTGGAGTAGTAGTGGATTGGCCATCGACGTCGTTCATCCCATGATGAAAGCGAATGTGTGTGGGAGCTTCTGACGGTCCCCAAAACTTCCGAGAATGTCGTCGATACCATTCGTAACCCCAGGGGTCACAAATCCCATATGTAAACTGTTTCACCAGGGCGTATATTGCCTCATATTGGGATGAAATTGCCTCCTGAAATCTAGCCTTATTTGGGGACGATCTCAAAACTTTCTCCGGCCCTTGAATTCTTTATGCATAGCTTAAAGCTTGGATTTGCGCACGGATATCGACTCCCGGGATATGCACTTGGAAGGGATAACGACTCGGGAACACAGAATAGGGCAGCCGCGTACTACCACCACTCAATTGAGCCGGCCAACATTAACGTGTGTTGGTTGCTCCGGCGCACAAAGCACAATATACATACGCGGTCTCTTATTTTATTTTATCTTATTTTTTCTCTTTCATTTACCCATCTTTTTCGCTACCTTTCACTGCTTATTCGTGTCTTCCCATTGAATGCCATACGACGTGGTACGTAGCACCGCCGTTTCTCCTGAACAAGTCACATTCCATATTTCCGGGCCGCATCCCCCGGACCAGCCAAACCCCATGAGGAATTGTTGTCATGTAACCCAGGAAGGGCCAATCTACCAGGAACTGGTTAGCAAATAGACCGATTCAGAATCCGACCTTTGTTCGAGAACCCAGCCTAGCGGCTACCAGATCATGCAAATTCGCAGCTCGCTCGCTTTGACCTCCAGGGGGAAATGGTAGGTTCTCCACGTAAATGCAAGGGTTGCGGATCGCATTTCAAGGATCTGAGGAACAGGAAAGAGAAAGGAAAAACAAATCATGACCACACACATCATTGATTGACTGAGTGAGTGCTCCGGGAAGCCTATTATGGTAACTAAATTCGATTTCTGTCCTTTCTTTTCTTTTTTTTTTCTTCCATGCTGCTGCGTCTTCCCCCCTCTCCCCTTCTTCCCTCCAATCCTTACCACGCGATAAAACCAATATAAAACATAGCTTTAAACTCTCACAGCTGAAGAATGAGTAGCAGCAGTACAAAGTAGATAGCAGTGGCTCTGTTGTATTGGAACACGGGGCCAGGACCCGGACCTCCTCCATGCTAACTATTTTCATCATCCACCAGCCATCAACAATCCCTCTCTCCTGACTAGACACGTAAGCCATCTATCTACCCTTTTCTCCTTCTGTCTTGCCAGCTTGAGCTCTGTAAGGAAAACCAAACGTGTATTCACCTCCCTCCCTACCTAACTATTATCTACTTGCCACCTCTTTCATTCTCTCCCTCAATCTGCAGAATGAAAGTGCACGTTCACGGAATTACCCCGGATTGATCGTCCCCCACCACCAAGGTGAAAACGAGGAATCACAGTGTGTAACTAACTGTACGATTCGATACTACCTGAGTAGCTAGCTAGCTCACTGTATGCGGTATTTATCTTGATCCATGCATGCATTTGATTGCCTTGAATTGGGAGACCTCTAGGTAGGTAGATAGATAGATGATAGTTATCTGAGATAACAACTACTTAACTACTCCTTATCTAATTCGTTTACATATATCACGCAAGCTTTTTAATTGTCCGAAAGTAGGCTTCAGTTTCGAGCGGGTTGTCTCTTCAGGGATACTCCGTTTTGCTGAGGAAGAATAATGGTGGTAGTAGTAGTGTTTCACTCCTTGATTCAGGGACGGACGTAATCCAAGTATGTATGGCTTAAGACAATAAATAGAAAGTAGGTCATTAGTTATGTAAGTTAAGAGCATACTTACATATTTTTCGATATTAACTAGCACTACGGAGTACACCATAGATATACCGTGCGCCCTTTGATTTGTTAGTATCGCTATACAAGTATTCGCTTGTGATTGATTGTTGAATAAAGGTGATGCCTCCGAAGAAGTAGAAGCCAGGATGAGGCAATAAAGCTACCTGGATAATCGTCATAGCATCTGCATGTCCTGGTATTTGGGTCAACAGGCATGTTCACAGATACCTTGTCCGGCTGGGATCGACCCCCTCAACCCACCGCCAAACTGGACCAAAACACAATCAATTACTCAAGTGGCAGTGACTTGCGCACCGCCCCCTCCACCACTCATGTAAGTACCCATCTAAGTACATACATGAACAGGTAGGGTCTAGAGTATCATGCAGTCTGTAAGTATGGAGTCCGTTGAGAATCATCAGTGCATGTGCAGTAAGTACAGTAGCTCCCAACTAACTAGTTAGTTGAGATTTAGTTTTGGCGTTGTGCAACGATGGCAGAATCCCGAGACCTGGTTCTAGGAAAAGCAAATGAGGGGGGTAAGAAAAAGCAAAGAGTAATCAAAATCATTGATTGTTTCTCATTCGGGATGATGGGAGAAAAATCCTCGTGTCAGATGACAGGGCTGTATACTTCTTCCTTGCCTGATTTAGGGCGCTTTGTTACACGTTGGCTGATACCGCCGTTAATGTGGGTTAATAGCTATCATAGTGACTGGCCCGGTCGCTGCAGGGTACAGGTAGGAGTCATCATACGCTAGGTGTTGGAGCTGCTATGGTCGATCTATTATTCTAGGCCCTGTGGACCTGAGACTCGTCTGTTGTTTGCTGGAAGTATGATACTCGTGTTGTTCTGCTATAACTAGATAATTAGTTGTTGTTCATGGGTGATGAATGCGGCCAGTTGGCGGGCTGGGCCCATGGGGACTCGGTAACTGGATCAGGAGTTTCCGGGGTTAGTAGTCCTTCCCCGCAGTAAGTTTGGCTGAGTCCACTTTGGGAACATCAAGTAGACTTGTCACATTGCTGTATGGGCGTGCTCCCACAACATAACCGTCCTCATCTGCCGAATGGGTATGGTTGGATAGCACACTCATAAGAGTGAGTTTAGGGGGCGGCCAAGTAAGTATTAGTTAGTAGCTGGAGTAGCTGGATCCTTTCAACATGAGCTGAAACAAAGGCAAATCCAGATCAGTGTAGTACGAAGGAGAGATTGGTTCAAGTTTAGGCAGATCAGGCACCGATTCCGGCTGTCGCATGACCTTGGGAATATAAGGTATCCCAGAAAGAGTCGGTAGAGTTAGGTTGACAGCCGCCATGTTCCATCCATGTGACTTGCACCTCGGATATGTTTCTCAGCTAATCGGCAGTTGCTGTAGACTCCGTTTCATGTCAGAGGTAGTTGCAAAGGCTATTGGCTTAGATCTAAGGGTTCTTTCAACTAGAGCGAGAGAAATTAGTCCGCGTTGGCTATCTCTATTGGTTCGGTCCATAAGGTGTCGAGAGTGAACGGGCTAATCGGATCGCATAGCCAGGGGTGAGAGGTGTATATCTGGCGATTCGGATGTGCCAATCAAACAGGCCCCAGATGGTCTGTATCGGAGTTTGATGTTATAAATCTATATCCTCGTGAATGTTCAGATATATGTCTTCACATGGCTGGTACCTGACTTCATGTAGTACTTTTACCAGGTACCAAGGGAGAGAGTGCATGGTAACAACAGAACAACAGACCTGACGGAAATAATCTGAAATACTGTAAATACTCCAATTACGAATTCTAACATACAGTAAGGCTACAGTGAGAGACCAAAGAAAGAGAGGCACATACCAAAGGTGAGCATCATCAGATGCTAGGATCACCTCCTGCAGTCGTGTGATGCTGAAAACGCCCAAGTCCGAAGTAGCGGTATAGAAAAAATGGCGCCCAAGATATCACTGCCAACGTTGAAGCGACGACAGGTGATTGCTTAGCAGTGTTGTAAGGCATCTCCTTGCAAACACGCCACAGCACCTCGTTTGACGCCTCGATTGTCCGTTGCTGTCATGAGAAAAGGGAAAGGATTCTGCGCAGGTCCCACGAGACAAAATCATGGTGGATTTTGGCGCGAACGGAGGCCGGCCACGTCGATGCTCGCAGCCATGTGATGGCGGGTGGTAACCGCTGCGCATTGTCTCCTGGCGCTGCGTGGACTTACTTTTTTCGGGACCTCGCCGCTTTAACCGAGGCCGCTGAATCAATCCTCTACAACAATCGTGCATCCTTGACTTTGCTTCAGGCCTGTGTGCGTCAATCGGAGATATCCTTGTCCGGTATCAGCATTCTAAGGAGGTACTCTGTAGATACCAAGCAGCTTTCTGGTCATCTGCTGGGGATAAGCAAGCCCGTAGCCATACACAAGCTACCAAAACAGTGTTCTGTTCATAGCAACAAAGATGTCCTACGCCGGCCTGGTTGTAGCTTAATTCAGATATAATTTCCATCGATACGAAATACCGCCAGAACGCTCTTGTATACACCGGATCACATGATAAACAGCGGTGACGGATCGTAGATCGAGGTACTTCCGAGTACGATCTTGCGCCTTCCTATCTAGCTCTCAAGATGCAAGAAGTTTCCTTGACCGCAATCGAATGGAATTTCCATATTGAGTCCATGGAAAACATGCAGTATATGCAAAGTGAACGCATACCTGCAAACGACTCATGTCTGAGCAATGAATCGGAAGGAAAGGTGAGTCAACAGCGGCCATGGATGATCCTCTACAAGCGATGTTATACTGATGATAGCGAGATTAAACTTGATCCAGTAATTCTTTGACAACAGGATTTCGAGACAATACTCTCCGGACAGGGTCAAATGCCTCTCTGCATCTCACTCTGGCTAGTCATAGGCGCAAGGGTGCTCCTTGCTCTATCAGACAGCCGCTTCAAGATGATCGATGAGGCGGCTTGAGGCACCGGACGAGTGTAACCACATTGATACTCAATATACTTCTATCAAAAGACACCCTAAAGTGCCCGCGCTTCTGTTCCTACACACCGAACAGTAGTGATAATTAACGGGATGTCATGGAACATCTGGCAGAAATCCACATATAGTTGATCGGGACTCTTAACCGAATGACAATGACTGAAAATTGGCTTTGATTATTGGGGATTGAGAATCCCTTGCGGATACGTTTGACGTTTCTCATACAAAGCCATGCCTGCCTTCGAAGGTCTGGGCGACTGGATCATACGAGATACGTTACCTGCAGATGCAAGCCGCGGTTGCACATCGGTTCGTACGGTTGGTTCATTACCCAGCCAAGTCCTCATGACCAAGCTATGTCATGACCTTTGGGTAAAATGTTTTCCTCTTGATTATCAGAGCGAGAAACAGGCATATGCATTTCTAACGACAACATTGTCACGAGGGCCGTGTTCAGGATGTGCAACTGAATTGCAGTGACAGTTCTTGAATCTGCGGCAACTTAGTCGGTGATCAGGTTGCTCCCTGGTTTCATGCCCGCAGTGGAACTAGGCGAATGAGATCTAGATGGCCGCTCCGTCGTCCCATCTCAAGAAAGGATGACCCCATGCTTTCGCTATACTTATATGCCTCCTAGTCAAGTAAGCGACTATCTTGAAAATTCCTCCACGAGACTCAGTCAACACAAACGATTATGCGAAAGAGATAGACTCTTGAGCAGTAGCGAAGGCGGATGTGGTGGATTAGAACCAGGAGATACCTCCAGCCCTCCGACAGTGATGTCGTCTCAAGCAGCGTTGTGAGTAGACGAAAGACCCCTGTCGGGCGGCTATTCCTAAGCTCGTATGAGCAGAGCTTTCCACCGTTGTGCAGGGATCTCGATGACTTCCCACCATAGGCGACTCATTATCATTGGAGGGACCGGCTTCTGAGCAAGGACCCCGGGAAGAAGCGCAGAAATTGGCTTGTCTGGTAGAACATCAGCTGCATAGTCACGGCTGAATAGGCGCGATCGACCGAGTCTAGAAGTTGGATTTGCTTCTTCTTGCGACGCATAGCGACGTTGCTATTTACGGGAGAGTTTCACTGCTGGTCATCTGAGCAAATGCATTGCATCGGGCTTACCACGCCTGTGCGCTATCGATCATATCCTCCGCGATGGGCTGTGAGTGGATGTTGATGTGCAATGCTGTCTGTTCCTTCCCGCGTTGTCGACTAAGGACAGAAGGTAGTCGCCGGGCTAATGGATGGCCGTGCTCCCCTTCTCAGTCTTGACGAGGCAGCCGAATAACAATTGCATTATCGCCCGCTGATCAGACGACCGTCACCAGATCACCCTCACCCTCCTTCGTGGAAATGATTTCCACCCATTCTGATTGCCCCTATCAGATGTCATGGATAGCTCCAATGCATATGTTGGTATAATATGGTCCGATAAGGCTCATTCGATCAATGTTTTTGTCATTTCCCAGCATCTGCCGATCGTACTTTTATCAGACAATCACCGACTAACCCCATGCTGAGCTGTCAGCTCATTGTTCGTCTCCTTTTCCCGTCTCCACATCCCGCTGATCCATCTCTCCGTGTCTGAGCACACACAGAGCACATGGCCCTCTTCGCCCGAATTTTGATCCTATCGACTCTACAGGTCATCAGAATAGAAACTATGGAGCGCCAGTACATCCTTCGCCGAATCGGAACTCTGTGCTCTGTGATGGTTCCAGCCAGTAGGATGGTATAAACTTGAAATGTCTCATAACAGAACAAAATACAGAACTATTTCAATACTTCCAGGATTAGGCACATGGTCTATCACTGCCGTGATGTGAAGGGCGCATTCGAGAAGGCCCCGAGAGATTGCCCCGTACATGGCACACTAACCCATAGTAGAATGAAAGAATGAATGCTATTAGCTGCTCAAGTACAATCTCAGATCATGATCACGCTAGCTACAATACAACACCAAAAGAAAGAACTCCTCCACCGGCGCGAAACTAATGCTGCGCCAAAGAAAGCACTAGCATGCCGCATGCTGTACTCAGATCCGAGGCTGAAATGAGCTAGCCTCTTCCTCCCCGACGACCGTCCCATTTCCAAGCTTCAAGCCGACTGGTAACCCTCTGATGAACTTCCCTGTGTACGGAAGCCCCCTTCGTGTGGCAATGACTTCCTCGATATCTCTGTGCATATCATATCTGGCTCTATTGTTAGACTCTGGACGAGGACAGAGGACAAGGGTGCAACGAAAAGAACAAAGGGGGCTATCAAACTCACCCATTCATCTCCTCAATTGTCAGTTTCTTCTTCTCATCCTCAACCTTATAGGTGGCAATGTCGGTATTGCTTGAGAAGCCTGGTTAAAATAGTCAGAATCAGTCATTCTGCTGCAATCGACATGAAGGGCCTGTCTTACCAATGCGCTCGTTGATGTTATATGCTGCTTTTGCCGAAGCTGCTTGAACTTTGGTGGCCCGGGGCAGTCGAACTTCTTGGTAGATTGACAGTGCGTCGGCGACATCGCCCTTGAAGTGCGCCTTGCTGAAGATGATGCCCAAGGCAGCAGCATCTTCAATTGCCATGCACGCACCCTGGCTCTGATGAGGCATCATCTGCAGTATAACGCATTAGTCGATTCTGCTTAGTGTGTCCAAGTCCGTAGGTCAGAACATACCGGGTGCCCTGCATCACCGAGAAGACAAACCATGTTGCTGGTGATATATGGGTAAGGTTGGCTGCCTACCGTCAGTACAAAAAGCTCCAATCGAACAGGGAGATGGAAGCGTATTATCGGAGTACTCACTGCACCCAGAGACGCCATGGTCTGATTTCCTTGCCAATTTTCAGATGCGAGAGGACCTGACTATCAAGATGAGGATAAGGCGCGAGTAGTTCCTCGACGGGACGGTCTTCACCACCCCAGGTCTGATTGGCATAGTCTCCCAACTCACGAGGGAAGAAACAATAGTACGACAGCAAGCGACCACCGTTACAAGGCGAAAGCACGATCTTATCCCATTTGCCTTCCTGGCCACCCCAGTACTCGAGCGCACTGTTCTTCGAGTAATCGACCAAACCCAGCCGAACAGCCTCCTCCGTAGTCACATTAGTATGCAAACAGCTGGAGGCTGCAGGCTTTCTTTCGGGATGAATTCCAATAATTCCACGGACAACTGAGCCGATACCATCAGCACCAACGATCAAGTCATGCCGGGCAGTCTCTCCATTGGCAAAGGAGATCAATCCGGAATTCAAGTCAATATCTTTGCACTGTATAGCTCTCAAAAATCAGCATGCCACATCACCCGATCGAGTTCTCTCTCCCCAAAGGGGGAAACAGTATAGATTACGTCACGACGAACCTGATGATTGACCTTCAACTTCGCAGGCGTTCCCTCGCCCTCTTCCTGCGTAGCACAGTCCTTCAACATAGCATGCATATACTGCCGATGAAACATGTTATAGACATAACCCCAACGCTTCTCATAGTCCCCCAAATCATACACACTAACGGGCTCTCCAGTCTTCCAATCTCGGTTGATCAACTTGCGCAGAATAACCGGATCACCCTTAGCAACATCGACACCCCATTCGTGTAACCAGCGGGTGCCATTCGCCGCGCACGAAACCGACGCTCCAACCTCGCCCGCAAAGTCATGACGCTCATAGATAGTCACATCGTGACCTGCTCGACGGAGTGAGATGGCCACAGCCATCCCACCAATACCACCTCCTACAACACCGACGCTCAGGCGGCGCCACGATGATTCACCGGTCGAGCCCATAGTAGTGATAGTATAGTAGTATATACCAGTCGTGAAGTTCGTTATGTAGAGAGAGAAAAGAAGTAAGAAGTAGTAGTAGCAGTAACAGTTACCAAAATATATGTCAATATGGTATACTATGCAAAACGATGAAGAATGAATCAACCAACACGATTCTGACGTGGACAAATCCATCTATTTAAACTTCTCGTGATCTACCACCAACCATAGCAATCTGCAATACACTTCGAACTCCTCTCAAAGTTACCATTATTTTCCTTATCGTGACTGAAGGGTTCCATCGGTTGGCACAGGCGGGCGGGTTGGGTGGCGGGCCGCGCACTTCACACTATGGTGGTGGTGCATTACCCGCCTCGGGCGGATATGTACCCTACCCTCCTTTTCCCCCCATCCGCTCGGGGCGTATTCCAAATGGCTAGATAACTATCTGTGATCCAATTGAGGAGGGTGAATCCGGAAAAGTGCATTGGCTTTCTTAGACTCATTATCGGGGTGGTTTGATAAGAAAGTGAATATCATACACAGGGTTTCGCGATATCTACCGAGCTTGGGAGAGCAGGCTGGGGAATATTAAGCGGGGTCACTAGTAGATAGGGAGGTTTTGATAATATATTCATTATTCACACTTGAAATTCTGATCTATGGAGATTTAGTATGGAGCCAGGGTCTAAGAAATACGGTGATTTCATTGTTTGGCGTGTGTGGGTAGATGCTGGAGATAGAACTAGTCACTGCTTGTTATCATTCCGACTAGTATATACTGCTACAAGCTGGGCGTGTGACATCTACCTGCCAGTCTATGATCAGATCGGAAAACTACAGTGCATATCAACTACTTAAGAACTGGTTGAATGTCATTTCTGTCATTTCACTGATTCTATGTATCCGCTATGTTTGTAATCCATAGCATCACCGAGACTGATTGATTACCTGCAAGAACTATATGTAGTATCATCGATTCCGCATGACTGCAACGCCAGTGTTTGTGTCACTTTTAGCCATCGAAACAAAAAAACCTGTATACAGAAGAAATCTAGAATTCCTGGTCCTCGTCGCCCGCAATGATGACGTTGTTGATCTGTTTCGATTCAAGTTAGCTGCGTTGCTAAAGTGTATAAGAGCGAAGTTGGTCAATGACTCACCTTGAGAACCATACGGCAGAGCTGAGTAGCAAGCAACAGCTGCTGCTTCTTTCCGATCAGGGGATCGATGGCGAAGTGCTCTCTCATGTCTATAGACGGCTGGTTAGTAAAATTGCCAGGGGTTTCAATAGATGCCCTGTACGTACCGTTGTTGCCGGTCATCATGCAGTCAACACCGAGGCGGGAGTTGTTCTCCTTGACCTGGCGAGACTTGATCGAAGCCAGGGTCTCGATAGGGCTGAGACCAGAGTTCTCAGCAAGTGTCATCGGAATGGCATCCAGTGCGTCAGCGAAGGCGCGCATGGCGTATTGTTCAATTCCGGGGCTCTGTTGATAGAATAGTTAGCATAGGAATAGATGCATATTCTAAGGGTATATTAACATACCTTGACAGCGGCATCCTCAACAGCGATGGAGCAAGCAATCTCAGCAGCACCACCACCGTAGACGACACGGTTGTCGCGGACCAGGTTACGCACGACGCAAAGAGCATCGTGAAGCGAACGCTTGGCCTCATCAATGATCTAAAGGGGAGTCAGCATCCTGCACATATCGTTTGATACCTCCTCGAACTGACCATCTTGTTGCTTCCACGAACGAACACCGTCACAGCACGGCTGTTGGCACAATCCTCAATGACGAGCATCTTCTCCCGAGTGGTACCGAAGGTCATCTCACGGACACGACCTGCGGTTCCGAGTTTCTCCGAGCTCAGATCCTCGAAACGAGGAACGATGCGACCGTTGGTCGCGATGGCAATCAGTTCGATCTCAGGGCCGCCGACCCAGCGAACGGCGGGGAGCTTGTTCTGAAGCAGAAGGTGGTTGGCCTCATCATCGAAACCCCACTGGCAGATGACCAGGTTGGCGCCAGAGTCCTTCAGGTTCTGAATCATCTCTGTGAACTTCTCCCGCTCATACTCTTGCAACTTCTTGAACTCCTCAACTGACGTGATGTCGAGCTTGTGCTTGGTCTTGGGCTTCGGGGGCTCAAATGGGCAGGTCAGGATAGCCAATTTGGCATCCCGAACCTCGCTGGGCATCTGAGGGTGGGAGAAATCTTTGTCGACAATGACACCCTTGACGAGGAGGGAATCCTCGAGGGCACCTCCAAGCTTGCCGTCAACCTTGATCAGCTCGAAGTCAACATCCTTGCGCTCGAGGTCGGCCACGGAGAGAACTGCATCGACAGCGATCTTTGCAAACTGGTCGTGAGACTTGGAAACACTGTTTCACGGTCAGCATGGAGGTTTCAATGACGAAATGAAAAACCCGCGTACATCTTGCTACCCAGACTGGTCTTGGCAACCTTGAGCAGGTTCGAAGTATCCTGCTTAGTGAAGGGGATCTCGTCACTGATCTTATCGAGTTGTGCAACGGCAATTTCGCAAGCCTGGTCGTATCCATCTGCGATTCGGATAGGGTGGATGCCCTTATCGATGAGTTCGGACGCCTGTTCCAGCATGGCCGCAGCCAACACAACGACACCTGTCGTTCCGTCACCAATTTCCTCATCTTGAGACTTCGAGAGCTCAACAAGGAGCTTGGCGACGTTGTTCGTAATTTCCATCTTTCCATCATCAACAAGTCAGAGATATTTCGAGTGTAGCGGCCGATGGTGAAGGACAAACCTGGCCAAGGATAGTGGCACCATCGTTCGTAACGGTAATATCGCCATCGGGAGAAATCAGAATCTTGTCGAGACCACGGGGACCCTACAGTTTTATTAGATTACTGATAGATCTGTCAGTCCGGTGACGGTCCGTACCAGGGAGGTCTTGACGATGTTGGCGACCGTCTTAGCGGCAACAATGTGTGACTTCACCGCATCCGTGCCATGTTGTCTCTTCTTCTTTCCTTGACTGTGATGTAGAACCGGATTAGCCACCTGCCCTGAAGGAAACCGTTCGCTTTATATTGATATATCGGAACGTACTCCCTGACGACGATGAATGGCCGGCCCTGTTCATCCTTCATTACAGAAGCTGATGTAATTGTCAGCAACGGATATCGATAGCAAAGCGAGTCCGGAACAGCGAAAGGTCTCACCTTGAGAAAGATCAAGCTCTGTCAATGAGGCCAAAGAATGTTAGTACAGTAAAAGCCGAGTGAGGGGTATTTGAAACATACGCATCGCCATTTTGACGGTCTGCCACTAGGCAGGAAACCCACTTCAGAGAGTCGGAAAATAAGAAGCCGGCAAAGGGGTCAAAGACAGGAGCCAACGGATCAAGAAGACTCCCAGGACAGTTGATCGGAGTGACGGGGGGAAAGGCAGAGGACCGGACGGCGGAGGGACTTGGAGGCACACTTGCAATTCGAAATTCTGGAGATGTCCAAAGCGGGCTAGTGAGCTGCTTTCCATATCAGGTATAGCGTGGTTTTCCACCGCGCGCCCGCGCGACTCGGCATTTCATCTGCGCCCAAAGCAACTTCACCTTCAGCTTGTTGATTGTCGCCCCGTCGCTAATGTCTATTTTGTTTTCATTCACTCTCTGATCGTGTTGAATTGTGAGCATATATTTCGTGAGATCCGCCAAGTTGTTTTCCCGACTTCTCAGCTTTGCCTCGTTCAGGACAATGCCCCGTAAGTAGCCGCAAACTGACGCATCCATGTTGTTCTTTGTGATCGACCGTCAAACTAACCTCATTTCAGCGCCGGTACCTGACATTTCCGATGACGAATCGTCGAGCGGCGAGTCAATCCCATACGACGATGCTCGGTCAACAAAGAAGGAGTCTAAGGATAACGACGAGGACGAGGACGAGGATGAGGAAGAAGAGGATGTGTAAGCTTGCGCGCATGCGACCTAGTCGCGAGCAGGGATTGACGTGAACAGATACATCGTTGAGAAGATTGTGAATCACGAATGGGCAAAAAATGTGCGCGACATCCTTTACACATGCGTCCAATTGACCAGAAGGGCATGCTTTGGCTAATGATGTGGCAGGGCGACCTCCTTCTTCAGGTCAAGTGGCAGGGCTACGATGACCCCGCCGACTTGACATTGGAACCAGAAGAGAATTTGCTGTATGCTACCAGATGTCGCTTACTACGCCTTCACCGATACTGATGAGTCCTGGATAGAGAAGGCGCGAAGGATATAGTCGAAGAGTACTTTCGAGTTCTGGGAGGTCGTCCTGAAAAGCCGAAACCGCAATCGAAGAAGCGCAAGTCTACTGGGAGGCCTCCAAAGTCAGCTGCAGAGAACACACCCGAGCCGAAGAGACGCCGCAAGTCGCGGGCTGAAACAGCAACAGAGTCACCAGAGAAAGAGCAAGGCGATGGAGGTGAAAGCGACGAGACATCTACGTGGGTTCCTTCAACTCGCAACTGGGAAAAAGATGTCGACACCGTGGAAACAATTATACGCCAGCCTGGAACATCAAATCTACTTGCGTTCATTAGCTGGAAGAATGGTAAAAAGTCAAAGGTCAACTTACAAATGTGCTACGACAAGTGCCCGAAGAAGGTGAGTTATCTGGGGTCCGCGGTTGTTTGTCGGCGCTAACTTGCAGCAAGATGCTTGAGTTCTATGAATCACATCTGTAAGCCATTTCTATTTTCGCCTTATAATATGAGCGTATGCTAATCATTCTCGTTAGGGTCTTCAAGGAAGGCTGAAATACTCCAATCGTTAAAGTTCGGGTCCTTTATCTATCATCATCTAATTTACGACAGGCGCAATTGCAACGTAGGGTTGAAGAAGCAAGCATATAGGGTGTTTTGTGAAATTTCAACTACCGGTTTCAAATAACCCAAGTGTAAGACAACGGCCTACGGTGGTCTCGACATCGACCTCCATTCAGATCTCCTGCTTGAGGGGGACCGACACCGGAATACAACGGGGCTAGACCAGCTGCCCCAGGTCTTCACGAACCAATTTGCACTATTCCTCTTTGGGTATCAATTGTTTCCAGACTTCTGTCTTATGTGTCTTTGGAGCGTCTCAGGATTCATGTACATTATACTTAGCTCGCGGTTCTCGAATATCGATATTGCGGCAGTCCTATCTAAAGGGTATCTAGAAGACCGGCCTCTCTAACCATGCTGAGGTACTCCCAGCGATTATTGAAGGCCTCCGTACCATGCTTCTCCAAGACTCGTTGAATGCCTCGAGTCTCGTTTCCTTCTATGCAATTGTCATCCTCAGGTGTCCAAACACCGGGCATGTCATCCGGTATAGGTTTCCCTTTTACCAGGATGGCCAGAACCCTGTCAGCTAAGTCTGGATCCATGCTGGTGCACCGCAGTGCTTGGTGTATTTGTTCCTCATGTTGAGCCTTTCCGGTTTGAAGTCGCTCGTCGATCCATGCATCGATATCCTGCTCTGTAGCATCCTCTTCTGGCTCGTTATCAGAAGGCAAGAATGGGAGCTCTAGAAACAAGGGATCTGGCTGTGAAGGCTTGTGTGGCTCCGTGGCTGGAGCCTTTGATCTTTCAATCACCCCGCGTTCCTCCGCCTCGCTTACCGCAGGGTTGGGTCTGTGACCGTTGGATGCTGTCACTATATGTGATGCTGCAGCCTGTTCTGTCAGAGGCTGGGAGATGAAAGGGTCTGGAAGATCGATGTTGACTTCGGTAGCTCTTTTCTTAAAGGCTGGCTTGTTAGTGAGGTCTACATTGCCTTTTCCGGGAGTATCCTCTGAAGTCCGTTTCCTTTTATTATCATTCGCTTGGGTCGCAATAGACTCAGCCCCTGGCACAGACCCTCTTCGAGGCTCAGACTGGACCGCGCGAGTAGCTAAATTGGATGGCCCATCAGATACAGGTTGGTCGGTTGGTTC
Organism: Aspergillus brasiliensis CBS 101740; assembly: GCF_001889945.1. Taxonomy (NCBI): domain Eukaryota; kingdom Fungi; phylum Ascomycota; class Eurotiomycetes; order Eurotiales; family Aspergillaceae; genus Aspergillus; species Aspergillus brasiliensis. The sequence continues at coordinate 2,380,542 of NW_027137442.1, forward strand.
CGGCATACCCCCAGGACGTGGATGTCCCTTGAGCTTCTTTAAGTATCGATCTCGATATGATTGATACGTGTGCCTTGGATGCTATTGGGCCAACGCTTAGTATGTCTGTGTTCCAACAGCTCAGAGTGAATTCTGGATACCTTCTCGGCTAGTTCTTGGTAGATCTTGTTGCCCCTGATGTAAGCCTTGGAGTTTCTCTCGTGAGGTTGCATCCAATCCCAGAGCAGCTGGTCATCTTCGAGAGTATAGTAGACCTTGTGGCCCCTGGTGGGAATGTTGGAGGCCCCTACGGGGCGTGCTTCAGAAGGCCCAGCTCTATAGTTCTCTAGATTTTGCAACTTCCCCAGGCGATGCGAATCTTCGACATATTTAAAGGAGTACCTATATTCTGTAAGCGTCCACTGAGTGGAAGGAGTATAAACACCTCATGTGCTGTTATCGAGCGATGTTATGACACAAATAGGTTGATGGCAATTGGCAGGGAACCTCACGTGTCAGAGGGCAAGTTCTTTCTCTTATGATCAACCAATCTGATATCTGCATCCTTCTCCAACAGTCGTATAGTGCCGCCGTTTTTCCATAGAAGCATTAGTCACGGGTTCCTAATAGCAATGCATAGTTGTAGTACCTCGATCAATTCCTTGAACCACTTCCTTTGGGGGATGTTGTGAGACAACCAGAACTGCTTCCCTTGAAAAAGGGGCGTTGCTGCCTCTTTTGATACCCCACTATCTTCTGTAGTGCTCGTTTCAGTCATTATAATAGTCAGACAAACGGCGCGAACGTGTTTAGTTGTAGACCCGCAAGTATACAGAAAACACGTTATCACGTGTTCACGTGTCCCCGCGTCGAGGAAGTCAAACCACAGATGAAGAATGCAAGTGAAGGTATTTGTTCTTCAGTCCTGGAACTAGCGTCATCAACATGTGTGAAACTAATGCAAAGGACAAGTCAAAATTCAGCATTAGAGATGGGAGAACAGGTAAAGTCTAATCTGAATGGATCCAAACTGAGATGTTCAGTAGTAACGCCCATTTCTTCCCTTTTAGGCAATTGAATCACGTGCTTGCTACTCGAAAATAAATACCCGGCGGACACTTGGGCGGCAGCATCAGCAGCATGGAGATAGTGATTGCAAGCAGGCGCTCCAAAGCCTGTCAACTGATAATGCGAGCTCTGGTCTGAGCGACAGGGTGGCATTATCCTTTCTTCATAGCTCTGACCTGCACTACTGTTCGCACTACAAGTACGCCTCGTACTAACAGGGCGAGGGCAAGCAACGGACTGACCTGGAAGAAACTCTCTCAGCTACGATATAACATCGGTTCGCGATGGGAGTCATAAGAACCATTGCCCTTGTGATCCTGGGGATCTCTGCTTTTGTTTTCGTGGCGCTGTTCGGGAGACTCCCTGCGTTTCGGTAGGCTGCAGCATTTCGTTGTATTGGCCGTGACTGATAGATGCTTCCTGTAGCAAAACTCCCATTGGCTGGCTGCATAGAGCTCTTTGGATACACATCCCCAATGGGCTGCTCTACCTGGATAGCTGGCTACTAAATGGCTGGCTGTCTCACTGCTGGACTTGCTCCGGTAGTTACATTCTACATGAGAATCACCCGTTGATCCTTGTTAGTCCATGTGTCTGATATTCAACGGTCTCCTCTAACTCTGAATATCAGATATTCTTCTCATCACTTATGATTACAGGGCAGTGTATGTTCATCCCAACTGCTTGGCCTAGAATTTCCACTGTCCACCGTATCTGGATTCCGATCCTTGCCACCATGCCCTATGTTTTGCTGTATGCAAGCGTTACCACCAAATCGTTTATCACCCCAAGGAATCACGCAGTTGAAATGGAACGCTATCCATACGATAAGGTCATATTCCACCCGGGACAGCGTTGTCGCACATGTCAAATTGTCAAGCCAGCACGAAGTAAGCATTGCAGCATCTGCAAAGCATGCGTTGCGCGACATGACCACCACTGCGTTTGGCTCATGAACTGTGTCGGGCTTCACAACTACCACTATTTTCTCTCTATGATCATGTCGCTATGTCTTATGCTGATCTACGGATCATGTCTGGGATACACTCTCCTATTTCAAACATACGATAGACTGATACCATCGGACTCACCCTTGCGGACGACTCGGCAAACGTGGACTGCCTTCTGCAATATATGGGCTGTAGTTATTGCTGCCGATATTCGCATCGGCGCTATTACCTTGCTAATGACCATGACAGCCCCGTTGGCGGGAGCCTTTCTCGTATACCACACCTACCTGATCTGGGCTGGTATGACGACCAACGAAAGCTCAAAGTGGTCAGACTGGAAAGAAGAGGTTGCAGATGGTATGGCTTACAAATCTAGCAAGGCTGAAATCTATGGCAGCTCACCCTTGTTGGCCGAGTACCAGAGTGCTCAGTCCTTCTGGCCAGTAAGTAGTGATCAGGTTCTCATTCTGACAGATGGTGAGCCGCCTAAGGAAGGGTGCTTGCTGTCGCAGCATTCCAATGAGATCAGACAGCCAAGCAACAAGGACGCTCCAGTAGACCGGAGGTGGGTTCAGGTGCAAAGCATGAAGGAGATTGACAACATCTATGATCTGGGATTCTGGAACAATCTGCGTCATGTCTTGGGCTTAACCATTCGACCAAAGGTGGTCTAAAATAGTTACTTTGCTAACTCAACTTGGATGTATGGAATGTATATAAATACTGGCTCTTAGAATAGATTACTTCACATTCACTGGCCCTCGTGCATGTGTACCTTCTCGGTATTACCCGAAACGGGCAGTTGGCGGGACGGAGCCGGAAAAATTCCCCTCAACGGTCAATGAATCTTTCTCCACCGAGCGTCCCTCATTGTCGTTATTCCAACACCCCTCCCCGATCATAATTCGCGCGGTCAACGCTGGACAGCTGCTTGTGCTACAACTCTTCACGAGCAACGTCAAAATGGCCGACCGCACGGCAGCGGAAGTCAAGCCGAAATGCACCCCCGCGGAGCTCATGTTGAAGGTCATCCTGACGGGGACTTTGAGCCACTACGAAACCCGCGGGATGATTGACGACAAACGCCTAGAACACATGCTCTCTGCTGGGAAGCAGATTCTCTACAAGACACACCAGGAGAGCGACGTCAGGTACGACTATGCTTCTATATTGTCTTGGGGTCGGCGTCACTGTCCAGTGGCCCACCACCGTCTTTCCGCCACGCACTTCCACTCCTGCATACTGACCATTCTCTCGTGAAACAGACATAATCTCGGCTTATCACCGGATATCTGGCAGGGCTTCACAGATGTACTGACGAAGGCGATCCCGGTCCTCGAATCCCAATCATTTGCCTGGAAGAGCCCCCCGACGGCAAATTACGATCATTCCTCCTCAAACCTAATAGCCTACAATTACTTTTCGCTAGTCAAGGACATTGAACGCCTAAATGATCTCTGTACGATCGCCCGTAATCTCCTCGCCACTACGAAGAAGGCGCAGAACATGGCCGCGGAGAAAGGCTTCGATCAGCGGATCTTAGCCCTGGTAGATACTTGCGTTAGAGTAACTGCGCGTGGGTTTGACGGGGAGACAAATGCAAGGAATGAAGAGCGCTGGCAAAAGGTTGTCAACCTTTACAAGCGTCTCCTTATCACCTGCTTGCAGTTCTTGCATAATTTCATCATGCACAACGAGCAGCGCAAGATGGTACTATGGCTGGATCTGTTTGGGTACCATTCCACTGGTGACTCGAACATCATCCAGCCCAGAGAGCCCCTTGACCCTGCGTGCAGCCAGCAGGAAGGGATGGCACCCATCGTAAAGACCGGAGAGAGGATAGTAAATCCTCCGATAAGGGCTCTTTACGACCAAACAGCAGAAGATCTGCTGCTGGAGACCATTTCCAACTTTCCGAGAGAGCCTGCCACCATCAAGGAAGAGGCAGCCATGCTGCTTCTTGCTAACATCAAGGACCACATGGAGAAGCTGCTTGGCCGCGATTTGACTGCGATACAGGAAATGGGGAAGGATCCGGAACAGGTGAAGGAGATCCGTGCCGCTCTTACCGCCATACTCGGAGCTAAGGTGGATGGATGGTCTGATCTGCAGGACAGGGCTAAGGACCTACCTCCTGCTCTGCCAGAAGATGAACCGCCTCGCAAGAAGGCGATTGTCACGATTGACCGCAGCGCAACGGCTGGATTCCCACGTGTCTGCTGGACTGATCTTCCCGACCTCGGAGATTATGGCGCTCTTTCAGGTGGCGACGCGACTGTTATGGAGGAAGATATGAGCATGCCGCGCTCAGCACAGTCGGCGGCAGAAACACTGCAGGAGGCTAAGGATGAGTTGATGGCCCGGTTGCAAGAGAGCTCCCAGATTGGCGATGGTGATCAGGACTACGACACTGGTGATGCAGGCACGGTGGGCGACGATGACTCGCGCAGCTTGGAGGCTGTTGCAGATGGAAGTATGGAGGAAGAAGAAGAGGAGGACGACGAGGATGACGACGACTATCGCGGCCGGCCGGGCGACCAGCAGCGGGGTCTCTTGACTGATATCCCACTTGTGTTGGGACCTGCAGAGATCGAGGCTCTGCCAATGATCATCCAGGCTGGTATTGTGGATAGTTTCGGCTTGAAGGGTGGGGAGAGAAGTGGCTCGAGGAACATGCAAGCTCTCAGATGTCATATTCTGCTCACTCAGGAGACGGGTCGGAACTTACTTCGCGAGCTACTGATCTTTATCGCTGCGTGGGATCTCCCCGATGACGAACTCTACTTCAAGATGATGGTCCAGATTATGGATGCGGTCTTGAGAAACGGTTTAATGTCTCATGCATACTCCGACTTCGGCCAACCTAAGGACATCATCTCACCCGCACAGGCAGTGGTTGTCAAGATCCTCACGCACATCTTCCGAGCCAAGTACTCACCTGCATCGGTTACAGGATCAACGCAGCCCAACGGAACCGCGACTAAAAACCCGGCTCCGCTTTCAAGAGTTGACATCCTTACTGTCCGGTACATCTTCACGATCTTCCGCGGCAACATCATCCCCGAAACTTGCGCCTTGATCTATCTACAGGGTCAAATCCGAGCTGGACGGGCTTTGCCTGAGGACTTCCCGCTGAATCTCTGGGACATGGAGCGGGTGTACGAGGGTGTCTACCAGTTCCTTGAATTCTTTGCCGTGCTCACGGAGAACAACGACTGGAAGAATCTGCTGGTCAAGTGGGAGATTGTCTACGACCTGGTCACGTTGATCAAGGAGCTCGAAGCCAGCATTCCCAAGGGTCAATTGAGCGCACTCAACTTGGGACACAACAGCCCCTCCAAAGAACAGCCTCAGCATACAGCACCAGCACCGGTTGCAGTCGAACGCCCATACGACCCCGGCGACCCGGACCCGATTGATGCCCCCGGCTCTCGGGCCGAATCCCCGCCAATCACCGAAGATCCGTCTGAGTTTGAATGGCGCAACCTGAAGAAACTTGTCGTGCTTGTTCTGTCGTCTCTCGTCTGGAAGTGTCCCGAGGTGCAGGACCAAATTCGTCGCTACGGCGGTGTCGAGACCATTCTCTCCTGCACCAATTTTGATGCGCACAACCCTTACATCAAGGAACACGCCGTCATGTGTCTGAAGTTCTTGCTGGAGGGCAACCGCGAGAACCAGAAGATGGTTGAGGAGTTGGAAGCGCGGGAAGTGGCGAAGGACGAAGGAGGGATGCTGGAACGGAGCGGACTGGAAGCAGTTATCGACAAGGCAGGCAAACTGGCCATCCGCGCAAAGGATGGAGCAGATAAGCGGTAGCACTCATCATCATCACTATTCATTCAGGACGTGAACATGTACAGAAATATACAACTACATACAGTTAAATAGATACCATACCATACCCAACAAAACTATATGCACGCATTTCATTTCCTCCCCATAATCACAACCCCAACTCCATACCAACCACCCCACACACTTCATTACACCCCCAACTCCACCCCCTCTACTCAACAGACCTAACATAAGACAATATAAGATAATAGAGTAGGGATCAAGCATACATCCCATCCCACTCCTCCTCTTCATCCTCCTCCGCCAACTTCCTCCTCGCCTCAGCCTTCTCCCTCTCCTGCTTAGCGAAATCCGTCCGATCAAGCGGACAAGTGCCCCTCAACCGCAACCACGGCCTCACACACTCCAAATCAAACAGATGCGTCGGATGACACGGCAGCCTCACAACAAGCGGGTACTCATCCTCCAGGAACGGGTTATTGCATATCGGGCAGACCTGGGAGGAGTTCAATGCGGTACGGGGGACGCGATCGAGGACTATACCAGACAACAACCAATAAATAGTTAGCCAAACCAGAATATTGATAATTGATCTTTCCTTTGGAAGGAAGGAAGATGAGATATGAATGGGTGGGTATAGAACGCACGATCACAAAACTCCTCGCTCGCACCCTCCACCTCCCTAGGTGGCATTTCGGCTGTGCTTAGCAGCGACTGGATCATTGTGGTGAGGAGGTCATTGTCGCTGTCGTTGTTGCCATTTCCGGTTCCTGTTTGTGCTCCTTCGCTGGGGATAGATGCTCCGCCGCCGCCTTCGCGGCGCATCATGTCTAATGCCTCCGCTAGGGAATAGAATGCTGCGCTGACGTCTCTGGGAACGGGGACGGCATGGGGACGATGACGCGCTTCGTCGGGGGTGATTTCTGAGAGGGCTGAGAAGAAGGTGGAGAGGTCGGGACGGCGGCGGCGGTGGGTTGTGCTGTTGCTGTTGTTATTGTTGGGTGTTGTGGTAGAGGGGTCGGTGGTGTTGTGTTCCACTGTTTTTATTTTATTTTCGTTATTAGTAATGGGGTTTTCTCTTAGTATTGTGGTAGGAAAGGTTGGAGTTTACCTTCGTAGGTGGACATGATGGCGGCGGTGGTAGCTAGTTGGTGTTTGTTTGCTGGCGCGGGGTGGGTGAGGGGTTTAAAGGTAGTAGAGAAGTTGTTTGTGGATTGGATCCCGGTCGGGGATGTTGGCGATTTGTTGATGGAGCAATGAAGTGATAAGATCGGTGTTGTTCGACCGAGTTGTCTTCAAAAGCCAGGTGTAGGATGGAAGAAAGAGGTGTTAAAGTATGAAGAAGGGCGATGCGGAGGCAGCAGCCCGATAACGCGTTTTTGCAAGTTCGGCTGCGGAGAAATCCTCGGGGACGGGCTTATCACGCTACTAAGTTAGTACTGATGGTGTGCTGGCGGCATCAATTCGGACAGCCATTGATTTGCAGTGTATGTGATGGAATGAAGATATGTTAATTTATCCTAGGTCTATGTTGAGCATTGATAATGGTGCAATGTTTCTATGGCCAAGCATCCAAGAAATAATTGTACACGTTCTATTATATATGAATATCCTATAATATACAACAACAACAACAACAACTCCACGGTGACCTGGACTATACAAGTAATATATGGCAAAATTGCAGAATTATACACGGTAGGGACCCAGCATCACCCACGTATCCGGTGCAGATCGGTCTAGATGCGGTATGTGGAATCAGACGCCTCACCAGCTTGGCGGGGTCCTCCAGCGAGCTTCGAGCAAGCAATCGACAAGTGTCAACTAATGCGAGGCAATGCAGGAGACAGCCCAATATGGGCGCTGGCAACAGACAGGGCAACATCGTGAATGCCATTCAGCCCAGCTTCACCCTGACGAACCTGACATAAGCAACTCGGCCCGTGTGTGCCAATCCAGAATTTAAAAGGGAAGAGATTCCCCTTCTTCCCTCCCCAGCTTTGACCCCAGAATCTTTCGGTGCGGGACCCCCCAACCGCCCAAGGTTCGCGGTCAAAGGCACATTCACATCCAACCCCCGTTCATGCACTGCTCCACGACTGCCCTCCCAAGTCCAAAGAAAACGGTCCTAACACCGTTTTGCGCGCAACCATGACAAAGCGCAAGGTGTACTTGGACATGGAGGACTTTCACAAAGGTAAGTTGCTTTGTTGTGCTACCTCAGGGGCTGAACGGAAGTTTCTAATCCATAACGCTCTTAGCGTTGAGATTGCTGGATGCCAAACTCGGCACGGATCCCATGATCATGGCTTTCGCTCCGATCCGGATGATCGTGGCCGGGGGCTTTTTCTCCGTGATGTACCTGAAAAATAGAAAGACAACTACGGACATGGACTTCCTGCTTGACCCGGAATGGGCCAACGACGAGGATATCAAGGTTCCGTTGCAGAAGTCCATCCGGGAAGTCGCCAACGAGGCTCACTACATGGAGGATTGGGCCAATGAGGATGTGGGAGTGTTCGTTACAGAGAAGACGCGGAAGATCTTGATGGAGGACGCTATCAAGCAGAATATTGTCCTCTGGGCCAGTGGTACTCTGCTCGTATTTGCAGCACCCGTGGAATGGGCGCTGGAGCGGAAGTTGCGCCGCATCTACTGCGCCGAGAGGGGGCGCAAAGCGGAGCTGGATCTGGCCGATGCCGTTGCAATGCTCAAGTTCATGAAAGAGAGGAAGGGGAGTAGGCTTGATATGGAGTACTGTCGCACGCTGAACAAGAATGGCTTTGACGTCATGCCAGACGTCGAGACCATGAACTGTGTGGCTGCTGCTTACAAGGCAACCTATGGCGAGGATGTGTTTCTGTGAAGCCATCTGAGTCCCTTGCAGGAGGGGACTTTGGGTAATGGCTTCAAGTGCGGATGACTCTAGTCCAAGTACCTTGAACGGTAGTCGCTGACGGCCGGGTTGCGCAATGGGCTCGCTATGAACTCTCGACTGTAATTGGCGAGGAGTTACGTGCATACCGTCGGATGCTAAAGCGGATAATCCCCTTACTTTCGAACCAGAAACGTGGTAGCGTAGGGCTTGCGGTTCATATCGTATAAAGCCAGCCAACATTCGTGATGATGTTGCGGCGTGCAAAGATTTTATTCAATCCGCCGTCCTCTAAGACGAGCTTCCCTTCCAATATGTAACGACCGGGCAATCCGGCCAAGTCGCTGGCTGACAGCGCCGGAACAGCGCTCGTCCATGCAGGACCTATTAGCGGTGTATACGGGGGCCACGGGTCGTCTTCCGTTTTCCGGATAATGTGCTTGCGGTTCCGACGCATTCCTAGACTGAGACGCCAATTAAATGCAACGACAAGCTCCTCAACAAGACATGCGATGATGGCGTAGCGCACGGGATCTTCGTCCCTAGGATCGCTGATCGACTGTAACGACCACCCCTTCTGATACCAAAAGTATTCAGTTTCGGTGCCTAGTACCTCATAGACACCAGATGCCATAGCTTCGTACATTCTATACAAACATCTTAAGGGGGTATCGCGAACGCGCCAAATCGGTATGCTCTCCAGGTCGATCATGTTATCGTGGCGAAGAAGAAGCAATTCTTCGTTTCCGACCATTTCCGCCGCCGGCACAACGTCGGACACGGTGAATTTCCACGAAGGGAACGGGATAAACAGGCATACTAGAGCCCAGAGCGGGTGTCTCTCAAATGCCCGTAGTCTTGTCAGGCTGCCGCGTAGGTTTAACGGCGAGCGCCATGTGCGAAGCCGATGGATCCATTGTCGAATCCTTAGCGAAAGGGGCTTCTTGCGGCGGGGCGGTGGCATCTTCGTCGGGCTATCCCGAGGAGCCGAGATGAGCGTTAGGTATGGGTTGGAGATGGTGGGATGAACCCGAAATGGTTGTGGTTAACGGTGATACTCCATGCTTGTGACGGTAGTGTTTCGGGGAAGACGAGAAGACGAAGAGTTGAGTTATAGAAAGTAAGGACATGTTTACTGCATCGGTTGGCGCCGACCGGAGAACAGGCGGTCAAGCATAGCACTACCGGGCACGGACCATCCCGGTGCCAGATGAGATCATCACATGCACCCTCCACTTCACCTGCAGCTGCTATAAATCCCGTCTTATTATTGTTGCTTTGCTTCCCAATGCCAGATCCGCGCAAAGCGCCTAATCATTGCTTTGATGAGATCACCGGCATACAATGCAGCTTCTACATATCACAGTGATATTAGCGGACCAATCAGTGTCCGATGCTTGAGTGAGGACTGCCACGAAAGTGTCATAGGACAGGGCCAGGTTCTTAGTATATCCTTGCGCTGTTTGGTGAGTGCTTGAACCTCATGGTTTAGTAGTATATAATTTGCTCAGGAGATTGTATCGGGTACATAATATCGAGAGGTGGAGTTCTGGGAGTAATGTAGAAAGTTGTCAGTTCCAAAACCAACTTCTAGGCCGTCGCTCCCATTCTGGATGCAAACGACAGCTCTTGAACTGATGAAAGCCTGGTGCCCACCACAATGATCTTCCCATAGTGGGTTTGGCAGCTTACGCCAGAAATGCCCACAAATTTCAGTATACAGCATACCCGAATGGCCAACAGTTAAACAAGTTCAGCTCAGGGACTGCCTCCATCGGCTCGCGCTTGACTGCGACACGTCTTTCACTATGCAAGCGAAACGTGTCGTAGTGTAATGGTGCCGCTCAAGTATATGCCTAAAGACATCCCAAGATATGACGGAGATGATTTAGCACTAAGCGAATAAAAACAATTCCTGCAGAATACTCCAGATCGATACGAATGCTGGGTTCCGTACTGATGACGCCGTGGATTGGTGGCATCCCGCAGGTGTATATTGTGAGAGAAGTACTCGGGTGTAAAGACATGAAGCGCATATTTATAACATTGATCATATTTCTGATGGATGAAGAAGTCTAGATTAGAAGCTACAGATAGAAAAAAAAATCAAGGAATTTGATGTCGAAAAGTATTGCCATTAGTATTATTACCCCGGCTAACCGTGCAGCAGACTGAGTGGATCTTCATCGAGTCAGAAAGAGAGTCTCCATGAAATATTCAAGCTCTAGCATTCTGCCTTCGCGAAGACAGTGGATCGCATGGTGTCTTGGTAGATGGTATATGGAGTAGAGTAATAAATGTTAGTAGTTGAAGATGTCCACCGGTTCCTGGGTGGAACCGTGGACCAATTAGGCAGTGTCGGGCATGTGTTGACTGTCCTCCACAACCACCCAAATAAACCCATACCAGGCTAATTAACGATCATCAAAGGGAGCATCAGCATCAGCATCAGCATCAGCATAAGCATCACTATCACGTTAGATTAACGGGTGGCCTTGAGGGAAGGCTGGAGAAGGAGTTAAACTTCACGCTGGCCCACAGGTGAGACGCCATCCGCGAGCCACGCACAGTTACCGGGGCAGATTCATCAGCGGCGGCGTCATCCTCCCCAAACCGCTTCTTTCTTTAGCAACACCCGCAGTGGAGTCGCGATCGCCCACAGCGAGGCTTTGCACTTTTGCATGGCAACTCTCGTCCGTTGATCTGCTTTTGACTTTTCTCCTGTTTATTGTCATCTCTCACTTCCCTTACTTCTGTTTTTCTTTCTCCTCCATCCATTTGGTACATGAGGATATCTTAACATCTATCGCGCTGCAATCATTCTGCAGCGGATCGGCATCTCAATTGCTTATCGACGACTTGGATTCTCGATCTCATTCCACGCCCGTTGATCCCCACACTTACACCCGCCGCCATTGGGATAACATCCATCCCAGCGCATCGCCAACATGCGGTCCCGAGCTTCTGTCAAGCCCTCTCAATACCCCCCGGTTCCGTTCCATACCATTCGCTTTTTCGGCCTGATTTCAACCTTCATTGTGGGCATTATCTTGGCCGTATTCATCAACCAACTGCATAACAACAACTACAAGCTCCCGTGGGCTTTCCTAATAGTAAGGCAACCATATCATCCTCAACCCCTCCGTCTATGTTATACAATCCGCTAACACCCTATGCAACCCATCAGCTCCTCATAGCTACCGTCTTCTCCCTCCTAAACTTCATCCTCACCACCCTAACCCACTGCTGCTATGGCCTCTCCCCGCGCCTCAATCTCGTCACTAATAGCATCGTCCTCGTTCTCTGGCTTATCGCCCTTGGCCTCCTAAGCTGGAGCATGTCCCACACCATCCTAACGACCTGCAACACAACCTACTGGGGCACCTCCACCGGCATCAGCGTCTGCAGGATCTACAAGACTCTCTTCACATTCACCATCGTCGCCGCGACATCCCACATCGCCGCCGCCGCTCTGGACATCATCGTCTACCGTCGCCAAACCCGCCTGGGCCAATATGACCCCATGGCCAGCAGCACCGCTCTCAACGACTACAAGATGCACAACCGTGACAGCAGCATCATGTCCGGCGGCGTTGGTCCCTACCCGCCCGATGAGGCCGATCACCCCTATTACGCCAATCAGCCGCATCAAGAACCTCTGTACCAGCACGCCCCGGAGCCGCTGTACCATCCCAGCCAGCGTATGCCGCCCCCGCCTGCATACGGGGCTGGCACATTGGAGCAGCATCATGCCGACGAGGCGGAGGAGTACTCCGATGCTGCGCCGGTGCAGGGACGTCGGAAGCCAAGGGTGAGATTTAGTGCTTACGGGGGTACTGCCGGTTATAGTCAGCCGTCGGAGCAGACGAGTTATGATCCGGCTGCGTACCGGTAAATGGGTTGTGTTAGGGGGTTGGGTGTACGCGCTCCACAAATGCAGAAAGGTCACGCGACCCCGTTGAGGGATGATCATCTGCCTGTTGTCTCTGCGTGAGAGCCAAGTCAGCTTATCTTGGCGTTCTTCGAACAGAACTGATGTGTTACGATCGTGCATTGTAAAAAGGGTATAGTTCCTTGACTTTTGAATAGGTTCATATGCTGGCGGGCGTAATGCAGGGATTTTACTCTTCTTTAATATGTCTTCAGCGATATGCCATTTGATCTTGTTGTCACATGATTAGGATAGTTTAGTATTAGATACCTGAATACCTTATAACAGATCGTACCTGGACGATAGTCCAGCTTGAAAAGAGTTATTAGCTTATTATATGAGAAATGTCCACGGGCACATGACTCATTCATTCATGGTCCGGTTCTAGATGGGAGCTAGATCTAAGGCATGTAGTTTCGGCAATCCGACCGTCACCGAGGCGTAGATAGAATGGTCAACCGAGACCAAGGATCCAGGGGAAAAGAACAGATATCACAGAATATGCATGCCACATCCAAAAACGTCACATATTCATTTTACATGATAACCTCGTTGGCGACGTCCTGAAAATTTGTATTAGCCTGAGGTTTCGAAACATCTTTGATGGAAGGGGATTACATACGCGCTTCAATTCCTTAAACGGCAGGCATACACAGTTCTGTACCCGTACCTCGTCACCCACAGCACACTCCTTGCCCAGGATGGTGATGCTCTGGACCTTGATGCCGTGCTTGACAATGCTGGTCGAATGGCTGCCCGTGGGGATCGGGGTGCCCTCAACACGGGCCCAGGCACCAACGCGGCTGCTCCAGCCAATGATCGAGTGCATCACGCATGCATCGTGCTTGATCTCTGCGTCTTCCAGCACAATCGAGTCCTTGATACGAGCGCCTGCGCCCACAACCACACGGGGTCCGATGGAAACGTTGGGACCCAACTTCGCTGTCGGGTCCACTGTTGCGGAGGGGTGGATGTAGACTGGGGGCACGATGGTAGCGGAAGGAGGGGTGAGTTCTTCAGATCCGGCCTGGAATGCCTTCTGAAGGTAAAGAGCGTTGGCGGGGACGGCGGAGCCAGCAGTCTTGATTTGGCGCCAGAAATCTTTCGTCTCGTGGACGAAGAAGCGGTTGCTGTCGGCCAGATCGGAGAGGATATCCTGTTCCAGACGAAGGACTTCGCTCTTCTCTGCCTCGTCCTCCGCTGCGATGAAGGAGGACTCCAAGTTCTCGGACGACGGGTAGGATAGCAGGCGAGGGCGGGTAGTACGGCGCTTGATAGCACTGCGGATAGAGGGGAAGATGCACTCGGTGGCGAAGAGGTAGACACCGCAGTTGATGAGGTTGGAGATGTGCGACTCAGGCTTCTCAACGTAGTGTAGCACCCGTCTAGTATGGGAATCGGAAACAATGCAACCGAAGTTGGTGGCGGCGTCGTTGTTGACTCTTGTTCCGAGAATGACGGCCTCCGCATCCTTTTCCTCGAACAGCTTGAGCATCTCGCCCAGGGGGAAGGAGCAGCAGACATCAGCGTTGAGAACGAAAATGCGCTCGGGCTTGCCCTTCAGGATGGCATCGCGGAAATGGTAGAGACCGCCAGCGGTGCCCAGAGCCGTGTATTCGCGCAAGTATTGCATCTTGAATTGAGGGAACTCCTTGGCGGAGTCCTTGATGAAGTCGCGGAAGACGGTTTCATCGTAGTAACCGACGAGGATGACCTCGCGAATATCGGGGATCTTGGCGAGGGCTTTCAGGCAGTGGTGAATAATAGGATGACCGGCGACTTCAAAGAGGGGCTAGCAAGAGATTGAAGATGTGAGTAGCTGTGACAAAGCTTGTGGGTGACGGAAATCGCGGGTTTAGTGCGGAGGGGTTCATAAATTGCGGGATAGCTCAAGCAGAGAGGGGCAACTAACCTTGGGCATGTCAAGGGACAGAGGCCTGAAGCGCGTACCTCTAGACGGACCTCCGACCTATGGAAAGAAGGCTCAGTCAGCGAGATTGATACAGGAGGCAGAAATCATTAGCGTCACATACCAAGATCACAGCCTTGGTGGAGGCCACGTTGGTGTGCTCCCGCACTGGAACCTGAAGCATTGGAAAGGTGGGGGTTGATAGATATGGGGGGCTGGTGTTTAGGAATAGAATGTGAGCTCAAGACTCAAGCACAGACAGATTGATAGATTAGAAGTCGTGGAAGATTTGAGAAAGGACCAAGGGGGGAAAGACGCAGAGACAACGCCGAGGGGGAGCGAGCAGTAAGTTGTTGTCCAGGCCCACCGCCAGCTCTCTCTCCTTAATGTTAGCGCTCCGGAACAGGCCAGGAGAATGAATGGATTCAGGTGCCATGGTTGGCTGGCGGCACCTGACTGGCTGACTCCTCTCCACCGCTTTCAGCTCGGGGGTTTCCACTTTTCTCAGGACCATTTAAATACTAAGTAGTAGTATCTACTACTTCCTCACCTCTACGGAATACTATCTAGGACTATTTATCACCCTCATAGCTCAACTGAGTTTTGAGTATAAGTAATGAAATGGGATAGATCAACTCACTTCTACCACCTCACAGATACATCACATTCTTCTCAGACAGTACTACTAGTAGCTGCTTCTTGATACTAACAGAATCCTCCAATCATGTCCGACAACAGAGCAATCTTCCCGATTCGGCTTCGTTTCATGCTGCCCGGCTGCCAGGGTTCCTGCAGATGTTGAATTGACCTCTCCAACACAATCCCTTCATGGATCTCATCCTGTCATTGCTGCTGCCACACGTCTATCCACTTTGTATCTCTGTTAGTGAATTGACCATGGCTCGCGGTTGTCTGACCAGTTCCTACTTGGACTTAGCTTCCTTTTGCCCCCTGCCATTCACTGGGTAGAAGAAAAAAGCTTCATAACACTTTCCTCCAATGGTCAGATCTCTTCTTTCTTTTCAACTGACCTTGCTTGACGGCCTTCTGCACCTATATCGCACAGTCAATCCTCTTTTTAGCACACTCGTTTCCATTAGCTTGAGCTCTGTCTCGAGTCTCCTTGTAACTCTCTGTTTCTCACCTCACTCACGCTCTTTCGATGCAATAAGGTCTTTAATGTGCTACTTGGGTTTTTAAAGACTTAAGACTTTCATGTCATTACTCACCTTAGAAATTCGACATACCCCATCCCGCAACCAGACGGCTGAACGAGAAAGTACATCTCCCAGTGAGTCCTACTGACCGATCCACCCCTCAACCATTACTTACACTCTCTTAGCAATTTCCCAGGCAAGCAGAATGACGCCTCCCCAAGCTTCTGAGATGGACTCCATAAACCTGATCGCTAGCGACATGAAGGAGCTGGTCCGAAAAATTCAAGATCTACGCCACATCGGGATTGAGGACAAGATGATTGTGCTACCAAAAATCTGCGTCATTGGTGACCAGAGTGCCGGTAAAAGCTCTTTGATCGAGGGAATGAGCGAGATCAAGGTGCCGCGAAGTGCCGGAACTTGCACCAGATGTCCCATGGAGATCAATCTCTGTGAAGGGGAACCTGACCAGACCTGGACTTGCAAAGTCTTCTTGTCGCGGAAGTACATGTATGACGCTTCTAAGAAGATCGGTAAAATTTCGAAGAAGTCCCACTCCCTCGGACCCTGGGTGGAGCAAGAACAACAGGAAGATGAGCTTTTCACGACACTGACAGACAAACGCGACCTCGAAGAAGTCATTAGATGGGCACAGCTTGCCATTCTAAATCCAGGCCGGCCTTCTAGCGACTATATGCCTGGGCAAAACAGCGAAACAGATCCTGAATATTGTCAAGTGAAATTCTCCCCCAACGTCGTCCGACTGGATATTACGGCTCCAGGATTTCCTAGCCTATCATTCTACGACTTGCCTGGTGTTATCAGCCAAGCCGAACGCGAAGATGAGCGTTATCTTGTTACTCTGGTCGAGAACCTTGTCAAGCATTACATTCTGCAGCAACACTGTATTGTCCTTCTGACGTTGCCAATGACGAACGATGCAACTAATTCGAGTGCGGCACGAATTATGCAAGAGATCCGTGGGGCGAATGCTAGAACAATGGGCGTTCTGACAAAACCCGACCGCATACAGACTGGGGAGTCATATGCCCAGTGGGTCGAGATACTTGAAGGGGACAAGTTCTCGCTTGGCCACGGGTACTTCGTTGTTCGTAACAACCCCGACCCAGCGGTTGAGCACTCAGTAGCCCGGGAAGAGGAGGAGGCTTTCTTTTCAGGGGTCCCCTGGGCAACTGATCTGGCTCTCTACCGGGAAAAATTCGGGACACGTCGCTTACAGGCGGCACTTTCCTCCCTGCTTCTTGAGCAGATACAAGGGTGCCTACCAGACTTCATTGCCAAAATAAACGCCAAAGCAGACAGAATCGAGGCTGAGCTTTGCACGCTCCCAGATCCGCCCTCTGCCAACGTTCCATATATCATCTGTGGCAAGTTGAGTCAGCTCAAGGAGCAGATCCGCGCACATATCGATGGCGGGTCAGCAAGTTATCCTCTGCAGAAGATCTGGTCGCATATTGCCATGGATTTCAAGCGGGCCCTGATCAAGACTCGGCCCACTGTGCAGTTGCTCTCTCCAAGTGATAAGTTCCCTGGTCCGACGGACCGAGATGCAGAGGGAAGCGATTCAGACCTCGAGATGACAACGATTCCACAACCGGTCAAGCGGAAGTCGCTGAGTGATAACGAAAATATCCCAGCTGTACCGGCATCGAGACAGCCAAGTTTGGCAACAACCGCGACCAGTAACGGTCTATACTCGACAGAACATTTCGATAAGTTCAACGCTCCAGCTCTCACGTTTACTTGGGAAATGATTCGTGAAATAAACGAGGACTCGTATCGAGCCGGACTTCCAGACCAGACTGATCCCAGGGCTATTGAGATCATGAACCAGATGAGCGTAAAGCACTGGTACGACCCACTGTCGGTGTTCCTGGTTGCCACACATCGCCTGGTCCGGGCGATGCTGCACAAGCAGCTGGATGAAGTCTTTTTGCAATATCATCAGACGGGCCTCTATCGAGAACTCAAGAGGATCATTGATGGCTTCTTGAATAAGCTACGGGCTGCTCACCTTGAACACGCGCAAGAAAATTTCAACATCGAATACAACAAACCCTTCACAATGGCACTTTCGGCATTGGACCAATCAATCAAATCTGCTTACGTTTTTCTGGCGGAAAGGCGTCGGTTTGCTCGCGCAAGCTCTTACCTCGATGCTCAGGGAAAGTTCCCCAAGGGAGACGCACGGCGGGAAGCCGAGATGAGGAAGCTCACAGAAGCCGAGCTGGGTCGAGACCCATTTTCACAAGAACTTACAATGATGGCGGTGAGTTGAATACATGCCAGAGACTTGACTACGTGTACTAACTATCCTGGCTAGACGAGCAGGGGGTACTATGATCTGGCCAGTTCACGTTTCATCGATTCCATCTGCCAGAGTGTCCACACGAAGCTGTTCGCAAAGTGTCGCGATGAACTAATAAAGGAGATCGAAAGAGAGCTCTGTATCTTCGATGAGAATGGTACGTTTCGTTTTCCATCTGTTTCTGCAGAGACTAGATACTAAGACATTATTCCCACTCAGCACTGGAACGTTGTCTGGAGCTTATGGCGGAGGATCCGGACCGCCAGAGACGCCGGCAATTCCTTCTTAGAGAGAAGGAGCGAATCGATAAGGCCCAGGAGTGGCTCAAGCTAGCGAGGAAGGAGGACGAACAGGAAGACCCGTTCGATAGTAATGTGAGGATTAAGTCGCAGCCTCCTGATGATTGGACTAATTGATGGCGCCTGGCGGGTGTCGTGTGAGCATTTCCCTGTCCACAGTGCGCTATTGCGACATTATCTACATTGGCGATACATGGTGTTTAGAACGGTTACTGGACTATGTGAGTGGATATGTTGGACATAGTTGCAGTTGAAGCTGGGATGGTGTTGAATGATGATTTGATAATTGATCAACGATGGATAGAAGAAGGATTGACCGCAAGCATCGAGGCGGGGTATAGAACCCCACTCTGGTGCCCTAAGCCCTAAACCCTGCTTGCGATTGGCACGAAGGGTGTGTGGGAGCATGTAATCAATGAAAAATGAGAGATGTCAGATAGAATGTTTATGAGCTATGGAACGATATTCAATGGGGATATATGGTCCTTTTTGTGCTAGGCTCGTGCATTGATGATTTAAAAACAGAAGGCCGAGTCAAAAACACAGGCGATTACTTAAGGACTGGCTGAGCGGGGGGAGGGAAGCTGCCCCCCTCGCGGTGCCCAATGAGGATGGCGGGCGGCGACTCCCGCCCAAAATTCTCGCTCCCTCCGACTTCAGCCCACCATCTTGTGTGTCATCGATCGATCCCTCCACTTACCTTTCTTTCCCTTCTCATCGTCTTGTTCCCGCGGTGACTGAGACTGAGCAATTACCCTCCCCTGTCCATCACCATGGCTGATAACAACGCTGTTAAGGAGGCCGAGGTCTCCATGGCCAACCTCCTCCTCGATGAGGTGACCGGCGAGAAGGTCTCCAAGTCCGAGTTGAAGAGACGCCAGAAGATGCGTGAGAAGGAAGCCAAGAAGAAGGAGAAGGAGGCCGCTGCTCCTCCCAAGCCCGAGAAGAAGACTTCCGCTGAGGACGAGGAGGCCAACCTGACCCCCAACGTGAGTTTCATTTTTCTTCCCATCTGGCGCGGGGGCGCGCTTCTTTGTGTGCTATCGGGGGGAAATCATTGTCACAGCTCTGCTAACATTTCCGCTCATTTCCTCATCAATAGCAATACTTCGAGATCCGCAGCAAGAGAATCAACAAGCTGCGCGAGACCAAGAACCCCGACCCCTACCCCCACAAGTTCCAGGTCACCGATGATCTGCGCAAGTACCTCACGGATTACGAGGGTCTCGCCAAGGGCGAGCAGAAGCCCGAGGTCACCGTCCGCATCGCCGGTCGTATTTTCACCAAGCGTGCTTCCGGCGCCAAGCTGATCTTCTACGATATCCGCGCCGAGGGCGTCAAGGTCCAGGTCGTCGCTCAGGCTCAGCACGCCACTGGCGGAGTGCCTTTCGAGGATCAGCACGAGCACCTCCGCCGTGGTGACATTGTCGGTATCGTCGGTTTCCCCGGTCGTACCAGCCCCAAGAACCGTGCCGACGGTGAGCTGTCCATCTTCGCCTCGGAGGTGGTCCTTCTCTCGCCCTGCTTGCACGCCATCCCGTCCGAGCACTTCGGTCTGCAGGACAAGGAGCAGCGCTACCGCCAGCGCTACCTGGACCTGATCATGAACGACAAGTCCCGCAACGTCTTCATCACCCGTTCCAAGATTGTGCGCTACGTCCGCAACTTCTTCGACAACCGCGACTTCGTCGAGGTGGAGACTCCCATGATGAACGCCATCGCTGGTGGTGCCACCGCCAAGCCCTTCGTCACTCACCACAACGACCTCGACATGAACCTGTTCATGCGTGTTGCTCCTGAGCTGTACCTGAAGATGCTGATCGTCGGTGGTCTCGAGCGTGTGTACGAGCTTGGTCGTCAGTTCCGTAATGAGGGTATTGACCTCACCCACAACCCCGAATTCACTACCTGCGAGTTCTACTGGGCCTACGCCGATGTCTACGATGTCATGAACCTGACCGAGGAGCTGGTTTCCGGTCTTGTGAAGCACATCACGGGTGGTTACGAGACCACCTTCCACACTCAGTCTGGTGAGACCTACAACGTCAACTGGAAGGCCCCCTGGCGCCGCGTGGAGATGATCCCCGCTCTTGAGGAGGCCACTGGCGAGAAGTTCCCTCCGGGTGACCAGCTCCACACCGCCGAGACCGGCGAGTTCCTCAAGCGGGTGCTGAAGAAGACCGGTGTTGAGTGCTCTCCCCCGATGACCAACGCGCGCATGCTTGACAAGCTGGTTGGTGAGTTCATCGAGGAGACCTGCGTCAACCCCACCTTCATCACTGGCCACCCCCAGATGATGTCTCCTCTGGCCAAGTACCACCGCAACAACGTCGGTCTGTGCGAGCGTTTCGAGGCTTTCGTCTGCAAGAAGGAGATCGTCAACGCGTACACCGAGTTGAACGATCCGTTCGACCAGCGCCTGCGTTTCGAGGAGC
Organism: Aspergillus brasiliensis CBS 101740; assembly: GCF_001889945.1. Classification (NCBI taxonomy): domain Eukaryota; kingdom Fungi; phylum Ascomycota; class Eurotiomycetes; order Eurotiales; family Aspergillaceae; genus Aspergillus; species Aspergillus brasiliensis. Next base: position 2,401,269 of record NW_027137442.1, read on the forward strand.
AGGCCCGCCAGAAGGACCAGGGTGACGACGAGGCGCAGCTCATCGATGAGAACTTCTGTACCAGCTTGGAGTACGGCCTGCCTCCCACTGGTGGTTGGGGTATGGGTATTGACCGGTTGGTCATGTTCTTGACGGACAACTACAGCATTAAGGAGGTTCTGGCCTTCCCCTTCATGAAGGAGGACAAGACCGCACATGATACCAAGACCGCCGCGGAGGTGGTTGGCATTGAGCCTCAGCCTGAGGAGGGTATTGGTGAGTTCCTATCTTGATCTTTCCCCGAATGGAAGACGAATGACTAACGATCGAATTACAGCCCACAAATAGATAAATGTGACGAACTGATTATTAGATGTTAGTATTTTCTCTGATGACTAGTTGCATGGTATTTGGATGTCAATGAAGAAATGCATAAAAATGATTATAGATGCCAGAGATGTTCAGTAATAGTGACCTTTTACACCTTCTTTCTTTCTCTCTCCTCATACTTATATACACACACCCCAACAAGCATAGTAAACCCTTGCAGAGAGTACTAAGAAAAGAAGAGAGTGGCTTGCCTGAGTTCCGCCGCAAGCAAGACCAGAGGTGAGATTCACCCACGCCCCTTTCAGGACCGCAGTCAGGTGACCCTGGCTTAACGGTGCGTTAGACCCCTCGACCATCTTGTCTACTGTTGGCAGAAGGATACGGTGGGTTTGGAAGATTTGTTGCGGGATTGTTAGCTTTTGTCTGGTAATAAGTTGGGGTGTGAGTCATGAGGGGATACGTAGTTGATTTGGTCGTTGTGACGGGATGGATGACGGGATATAGAAGTGGATGTAACTAGAGTTGACGGGAGAGAGCCTGGTAACTATAGGATAGGGTTTAGCGCCGGTTACATAGTACGTACTGTAGTCTGCAGCGCAAGTTGGACCCACTATTTACTTTTGCTTGTAGGTGGCCTTGCAACAGTGTAGTATAGTACTGCTATTTACTATACAGATGGTGAATGTAGGGTCGAACACTATCATGATAGATAAAAAGCTTACTCTGCTTCGTAATTGTAGTGAATGGATAGGTAGGTATTCGCCATCATGCTTACTGTCAAATAGATGTAAATTGAGTTTTTACACCATAATAAGGTTGAAGTATCAAGAAGTTTTATGTATAAACCGCGGTACGAATAACTTCACTGTCAGGAGTCTGAGGTAGTTTCCGTAGATGGATTATCCGTGACTATGTTCGGACATTTCCGTATAACTAACTTCTTATATGATATATGAACTAGTTATGTCCTTTACTTTAAATCATCGTTTATCATCTTTCATCATTTATCTTGTAGGACAGTAGTATATGCGTTCAGAGCTGTTAGTTGTTCTATATCTTCTGATAATGTACTAGGGACTACTACCAACTGACGAGCATTCACTAGTTGACTGACTACATGACTCATAGTCACTATTCTCATCTATCTAGGTAAATGAATAAGCTGTATGAATTGTACATTCCGTCAGAGGCAATGGACATGGTCTGCAAGCCCAGTTACTACAGTGACTGTGTGCCATGTTCACTGGCCATGGGACATGGTAGATGCTGGAATATCCCGCCAAGCTTAACTGGTCTAATTTCTGATCTCCCCTCTCATGATAAATAAATGATGAGCCCCAGCAGACATGCCATGCAGAGAAATTCCAAAACGCCCGAGAGAATCAGTCATTCACGCCGGCATTTTCCTGCCTAACAGCTGTACATCCCTGTACTTTTCTTCCAACGGTGAGTGTTCTAGAATGTAGGGAATAAATATATATACTTCACCCCCAGATGTTCTCCACTCTCCTCGATCACTAGTACTAATACTAACCCGAATCTACACTTTTACCCATTACAGCCAGATTCAGTCAGTACACAGCGATACCAGTGTACCTTTCAACCCCAAATACGAAGCTCAAATCTATCATGGAGTTCCACACCGTGTTTCCCTCGCACGGCACGGCCGCAGACCAGAGCCCAGACCCAGAGATCCATACCGACTTCCGACGCATATCAGCCTACGAAGCCGTTTGCGACATATGCGACCAGTACAACATGCAGACTGCCATGTCACAGTGCGTAAGCTGTGGGTGGCGAGAATGTCGCGCATGCACAATCCGAACTGGTGGCCGTCGATCCCACAAGTCCGGAGGAACGACACATTTCTCGCAGGCTAATGTGGAAGAGTTGATTGCCCAGGAGGCTCTTGATTATGAAGACAGAGTGGCTAGAATCGGAGGATGGAGTACAATGAGGGGAAGGCCTAGATTGAGGGGTTATGACAGAGGGAGGAGATATCACAGTCGAGGAAGGAGAGGAAGGGGCGGAAGAGGAGTAGGACGGCCTAGAGAGTGGGAGAGGAGCCGACAACGAGGCTACCGTGAAGGTCGCCCTCGTTTTCGAGCACGAGCGCATAGAGCTGCCGGTTCTCCGTCCCAGGCAGCTTCTTCTTCTTCTCCTTCTTATACTGGGGGACGGGGAGGGTCCCGTGGTGCTCGAGCTCCCGAGACAGCGGACGGTGCGGAGATGCTGTATGCTTTGGGTCTCGAAGACTCTGCTGGCCGCAGAAGTGAAAGTGGTAGGTGACGGCTACAGTAAGTCTGGGATCATGGGCTCCTTCTCACAGAGTTCATAGGGTCCACCACCTCTGAGGAAGAGAGACGAAGCAGACGCGCTACCTATCTCACCCAGGCAAAACGTGCCCGCGAAGATTTCGAAACCCAACGGACAGGGTAAATGAGGACCGAGCATGTCACATCGAACAGATGACTGGCTTTTGATGTGCTGTTAATCGATTTCGGCTCCTGCTGAACGAACTTATACCCTTCGGCTTTCCATCATGCATCCTGGTGACACGGCACCATTTCCCTTCATTCTCTTTCACCGTCGTTTGATATTATCTGCATTCACATGTCCACTGACAGGTGGTACAGATGAGCCTCTGAGAGAGATGAAGAGAACCACACTCTTACTACAGGAAGTCCGAAAAAGGAAGGCACAGATTGCTTCCAACCATCGTTCTCCATATTGTCTGTTGCCTGCAGACCACCTCGAATAGACTTATCGCTACTACGACGGCGCTTTTAAGCTGATATACCAGAGAGAGAAATTCAGTTATGTGTGATCATATTATACAATGCGTGAAGTAGAGATTTTAGTAGACATACAGGGCCACACCGTGGCAGTATAATACATGTAGAATGTAGTCTAGAACTCCTGCCTGTTCGTCATATCCGACAAGTGACCCTTACACTCTCCGGGGCGCATGCGCCGCGGCATTAGCGAGAGCCTGTCCACGGGCCTTGGCTGCCATCTGAAGCAGCTTAGCAGTCCTAGACGGGTGCCAGACACGGCTTCCCAGGACAAGCACCCAGGTAAGGAGGAAAAGACTGCCTGCCTGGTGGGCAGAGGCCAATGGTGTGGGAACGAGGTAAAGAAGCGTCGAGATACCCAGACCAACCTGCATGCAGGCGAATGCGACCACACCGTGGACACCCTTCTTCGCGGCCGGGGGCAACAGGCGCTTCATGGTGGGAGATCTGCGAGTGTAGGCCCACAGAGCCATGATGCTCGTAAAGGTGGTCATGGCCAGAGTGCGGTGGTCCAATTGCACCAGGGAAGGATTCTCCAGCATGTTTCTCCACCACAGGTCCGATCGGTCCTCGTGGCGGGAGTAGCGTTCATCAAAAAGTTCAGACTTAGGAGGAGCCAGGCCGTTACCCATGAACGGGAACTCGTTATAGATGAGACCAGCGTCCAGGCCAGCGACCAGGGCACCCGACATGGCAGTCACGAAAACCAGAGCAGCCAAAGCGGCGACGGAGCGACGGAAGATCTTAAGCTTGGGGTCACGGAGCGAGTCCAGAAGCTTGATTCCAGCTTCCGGATCGGCGAGCAGTCGGTGGGAGCGCAGGATAGCCAGACCGTTCCAGAGCATAGCAGTATAGCAGACGAAAGCCGCACCCAGATGGGCTGTCAGACGGTACTGGCTGACACGAGGGTGGCTGCCGGGAGCGAAGAGATCATCTTTCAATCCAGACTTGACCATCCACCAGCCGATGAAACCTTGGAACCCAATCAAGCCTGCAATACCAGCGAGACGCAGAGCCATGGGCTTGGTAACCTTTTTCGTAGCAACGAAGTATGCGGCCGGGAGCACGAACGACAAGCCGACAAAGCGGCCCCAGAGACGGTGAATCCATTCCATGTAGTAGATCGACTTGAACTCGGAGAGGGTCATATGCGGGTTGAGGAGCTGAAATTCGGGGGAGGCACGGTACTTGGAGAATTCCGACTCCCAGTCTTCGGCGTTCATGGGGGGGAGGGATCCGGTAACAGGGCGCCATTCGGTGATACTCAGACTACAACACGGCTGGATTAGAATTGGTGTGCATCACGTAGCGACCAAGATGAAGACCTACCCTGACTCAGTCAACCGGGTAAGGCCGCCAAAAACCACAATTCCAAACACACTGGCCGCGCTGGCCAACAGCCAGTAGGCCACTTTCTTATCGCTCACATCCGGGAAGCTCGACTTGGCTTTCGTGGCCTCTGCCTGGGCAGCAATTGCCTCCGGTGCTGCTGATCCGGAGACGCTTCTTCTCAGACTAGATGCAAAAAGCTTTTTGGCCCTCGACTGCAGGGCAGAGGTGGCTCTGCTGTTGGCGTTCTGGGTGAAGGGCAGGGCGGAGAATTGTCTGCGGAAGGCGGATTTAGTCGCGAAATTCTGGGTACGGACTAAACATTGGCGGCAAGTGAAGAGCTCCCTCGACAGCCGGGGAGACAAGCTTCGCAGCAAGGGCACGGAGGGCCCTAGGGATGCCATGATGGGGCGGATGAGAGGGAGAACGAAGCTGTCCAAGGCTTGCCAGGATAGAATTTCTGGTTGTAACTCGGCGAGTCTCGCGTTCGGAACGCCGAAGGCCGAGACCATATCAACCAATCAGAGGACGCCAATTTGTCGCCGATCGATCAGCCCATATACTCTACTCTATACTAGTAAGTAAGTAGTCTATAACTACATTCGACCACACTCAGTCCATCTCCCGATTTCTACTCCGGATCATTTTTATAATAGTGGGATCTTATACCGTCGATTCCGCTCACTTCACGTCTCACAATCCTTCAGCCAATCTGAGGTGACTGGGTATGCGAATGGGATGTATGCCCGAGCTTACTTCAAGCCGGCTGAAAAGTCCTGGCTTTGATGAGTGGTCACCGGTTATTAAATTTCCTCTACAAGGCTGAGCAGATTCTAATTCTCGTTTGAAAGCTGCTAACCAGGCTGGTTATCCACTCAAGACAGTGCTTTTCACACATGTTCAGTCCAGTGGCATGTCACATATAATTATTGAGCGAACTTCTGCATCAAGAAATAATCGAGACAGTCTCACATCCTGGAAGCCACATTTTAAGCTACAATTGGCATTCTTCTAATAGTCTTTGTGACTATCTATACCATACACGGTGCTGAGATTTGATCCGTGACACTTTGAGAATAGTGGGGTTTGTTGAGCCAGGTGAAAAGCGCCTGAAAAGCAAGCCATTTATTTGAAGCTATTCTCGATGCATTTAAAACAGTCCTGTTGCAGTATGTGAAGCATCTTGTATACAGACCGGCCACTTTATTGTCAAGAGGAAAGCATCACCGTATCTTGGTATGTGGGATCAGACACGGGCAATTCCGATTCTTTCCCGCTGACTAAAGCTGTCCCCGCTCATTCGCTTCAGGGTCCTCAAAAATGATTCGTGATGCTGTGAGCTTGTGATATTATGTCTGTGGGGTCCTGCAGGCTCTGCAGCATCAGCCATCAAATACAATTATTCACGCCATCCTGAACCCCAGACTTTTCTCCTCTTTTCTCCCGGAATTCCCGGGGCCCCGCACCCACTAGTGGGGCCGAATGCAGGGTATCAGGCACTAGACACCCCTTCACCTCATCTGTACGAATACGAACTCATGTCATCGGCTACAATCAGGCCGACCTGTATTCCTTGCATACGACAGTGGAGGACGGTCAAAGCTGCCACGATCCCGGACTGCTCAGCTCGTTGCAAAGAATACCACTATCATGCTTTATTCCGGTCCTCTCGTGAGCTCCATGCATTGCCGAGCAAGTCGTCATCCAGAGATCTTCTGCCTGACTCCTTCATCTCGGCTCAGTATTGCACCGAGTGGCCTAGCCCCTCATCAGGCTCTGCAGAGAAGAATGGGCGGATGGTCTATGAGAGGTCTATATAGTATGATGTATCGCCCTAAGGAGCCATGCCATCCTCACCAAAGATGTTATCAGACCATCAAAACCAAGGAATATGCAGTTACCGTATCTTCTCATAAATACTGCTCTCTTTATCCAAATCGTGTCGGCTGTCGGGATCAATGACCAAGTTGAACCTGACATCGATTATGGCACCTTTCAGGATCCCTCATCCAATGTGAGACCACGCTTCCGCTACTGGGTCAATGATGCGTCCATCAACCCGAGCGTGGTGGCAGAGGATGTGAAAGCTATTGGTAAAGCAGGGGCAGGGGGGCTTGAGTTACTCGGTTATTATTTGTATGGAGACTCGCAGAATTTGGGTGGACAATTGCAATGCCCCCTGCAGTCGGACTGGACTATATTCGGATTTGGAAGTCCTGCCTGGAGTATGCCCTGCTGCAGCCCATCATTTCGCTCAAGGAGCATACTAATGTGTTAGTTAGAGAATTTGGTCGACACTGTCTTGACAACAGCTAAAGAATATGATTTACTTGTGGACTTGGCCATTGGGCCAAACCAAGGTGCTGGTGTTCCGGCGCCCTACAACGACGATGGCCTTTTGTGGGACTTGGCCGGATTTAACTCGACATTTTCTAACGAGAAAGGCTTCGATGGTATCATTCCTGGATGGGGCGCTGGCCCTCTGGTTGCAGCTGTTACCGCTCAGGTCAGCTCGACCGGTCCAAGCAATGGTACATACAAAGTCCTGGTGGAGAGCTCACTACTGGACGTCACAAATCTCGTCAGCTCCAACGGACATCTTCAGGTCAAAGCAAACCATACCGCGGAAGGCTCTGAGCATCTTCTTTTTGTCTATTACTTGATTCATTCTGAATATCGCGAAACACAGAGTCCTGCTGACGTTCCGGCCGCTGTTCCACAGTCGCCCGTGACGACTTATGCGCAGAACGGATCATGGGTTGTCGATCATTTCTCTCCCCAAGGCGCGTTGGCAGTTGTAGATTTCTGGAGACAGTCATTGCTGGACAGCGAGACAGGCACATTGATTCGTGAAGTGGGCAACTACCTCTGGGAAGACAGCCAAGAATACACCGTCTCCACATTCTGGACTCCGCGCCTTCAAGAGGTGTTCCAAGCCAATAGAGGCTACAGTATCAACAGGTTCATTCCAATCCTCATTGGTTCTGGCGGCGGGTCGACCCCAGAGATTACCTATGTTACCGATGAGCTTGACGCAGGTGCCAGTCATACAATGGACTATCAGCAAACGGTTCGTGTGCCTCCTCTTGTGATGAGAAAGGGCTTGGATACTAACTTGCGTAGCTCACTGAACTAAATGCCGACTATCTCACATCTCTGACACAGTGGAGCAATGATCTTGGTATTCAATTCTCCGCACAGGTAGTGTACAACCTGCCCATGGACATGCTTGCCAACATACCTTACGTCAACGGTCCCGAGTGCGAGACACTGGGTTTTAGCGACAACATCGACAGCTACAGGCAATTCGCAGGTCCCGCGCATCTTGCAGGGAAGCGCATCATTACCAATGAGGCTGGTGCAATGATAGACAGCGTATACCAGGAATCCATACCGGAGTTGTTGTGGACCCTGAAACGCTCTTTTGCCGGTTCTGTTAACCAGTTTGTGCTTCACGGATACCCAACTTCGGGTAATTACGGGAACACAACGTGGCCCGGCTTTACAACTTTCTCATATCTGTTCTCGGAAATGCATGGCCCTCGTCAGCCGGCTTTTGCCTATTACAAAGATTGGCTCGATTGGCTCTCCCGGACCCAGTTCGTAGAGCAAACAGGTATCCCCAAGGTAGACATTGCCTTCTGGTCGAAGTCTACCTCTTACAAGACTGTTCCAACTATTTACAGTCCCGTTGATTTACAGAGCGCAGGTAAGCAGCTTTATCTTTGACCAGAGTGTTTAGGACACTAAGCTAGAATCATTTGTAGGGTATTCATATGAATATCTTAGCCCCGACAACTTCGTACTACCCGGAGCGTATGTTTCCAATGGCACCTTTGCACCTAACCAGCAAGCCTTCAAAGCCCTCGTGGTGCGGGCAAACGAGACCCTGACAGCATCTGGGGTCGCGAAACTTGCTGAATACGCTCATTCCAAGCTTCCCATCATCTTCTCCGGTGGATTGCCATCGAACTTCAGCGGGTACAACCCAGAAGCTGCAAGGCTGGCCGTTAATACAATCAAGAATCTAACGTCCTTGAGTAATGTCCACACTGTGCCGTACGACAACCTCGCGGCAACACTCAATTCCCTAAACATTCTACCTCGCACATCTGTGAGTGCGAATCGCACCTGGTACACAACTTGGAGGCATGATACCGCGACACTGACGGAGTACGTCTACGTGTATAATGATGCAGCTGGTGTTCCGTATGGGGGCGGCATATCGTCAGGGAGTATATCCTTTGAGACAACGGGAACCCCGTTTCTGTACGATGCCTGGACCGGGAATATCACAGCCTTGTCCATCTACAAGAAGTCGGAGACCCATGTTACGATACCTCTTACGCTGGCCGGAAACCAGTCCGTGATTATCGGCTTCCATAAGGACTCCCAGCCAAGTCTTCACTTGCAGAATACAACAGACGGTGTCCTTTCGGCAGCTGGGAATTCGACATCCCTCGCTATTCTTAGATCCTTCGATCAGCAGTCTCGTAACGTCTACCTTTCGAACGGAAAGTCCGTGACTCTAGCCCCAATGCTAACGCCGACCACTACGCTTGGCAATTGGACATTGATAGTTGAGTCTTGGACGGCGCCATCGGACATCTACAACGTCGAGTTGGGGCCGACGCGCACCAACCACACATTTGAGCTTCCGACTCTACTGCCCTGGAACCAGGTTTCGGCGTCTCTAAATAATGTCTCTGGAATTGGATACTACTCGACAACATTCGACTGGCCTCCAGAGGCTACCAATGACACGGTCTCCGGCGCGATAATCGATCTTGGGCCCATTGTACACACAGCACGTGTCAGCGTAAATGGACACGTGCTGCCACCGGGAGAAATCACCTGGGCAAAGTGGGATATTGGACATTTGCTGCAACGCGGACAGAATACGGTGGAGGTCGTTGTTACTACACCTCTGGGGAATGTGCTGCGGACATACTGGGATGAGCTGGAGACGAGTGGGAAGCTTGCCAGTGCCGTTGTGTCGTCACCACCGGATGTGGCAGACTACGGATTGGTTGCTCCGGTGAAGATTATCCCTTATCGTGAAGACCAGGTTGCTTAGATGTATCAGCTGCGGGTAACAATTCTGCTATGTCTGGCAAGTGCTTACCAAGTTCATTACATATCAGATCCTCAACATTCACTTGATACTGTTGTTGTAGTTGTTAGCAAGCACAAGAGCGAGCAATCCATCCCCACAACCAAGCCCACCTATATAAAGTCCATCTAGACACACCTTCACGCAGCACCATTCCTCAACTTCTCTGCCACACCAACATATGACCCGTACCTCACCTCCTCCACAATCCCAATCTTCTTCGGCACCCATCCCAACTCCCTCATCGCCTTCCCCCCAGAAGCCCTATTCTCCGTGCTCCAAAACCTAGCAAAGAACTCTCCCCACACCCTCGCCGCCTCCTCAAACTCCACCGACCCAACCTCCACTCCCAAAACATCCGCCATGGCCCTCCCCAACTCCCCAAACGTAACCCCCCACTCCGAACACCCATTAAACACCTCCCCAGCACCGGCCCTTTCCGCAGCAAGCAAATACAGCTCGGCCGCATCCTCCACATGCACCGCAGACGTAACCACCCCTTCCGCCTCCCTCACAACCTTCACCTCTCTCTTCTTCCCATCACCATCACCATGAACATCATTCCAAAACATCCCCATAAACAACCCCACCCCACTCCCACCCCTTCCATACACAAACGGCGGCAACCGAACCACGATAACCCTCACGCCCATCTCCCCCCACAATCTCAGATTCCTTCTCTCCGACACAATCCGCTCATTCAGCGCCTTCCCTTCCTCCCACAACGCAGACTCCTCATCCGTCTCCTTTCCCGTAGGAGCAACGACCAATGATCCAGACGTCACTACAAGCGGCTTATTCGTCCCCGCTAATCCCTCAGCAATGGCGGTGACTGCTTCGTCGTCGATGCGGATGCGTTCTTCGTATGGGAGAGAGTAGTTCCCTGCCATGGGGTCCGCTAGGTGGATGACTATATCTGCCTTTTGGCTTTGTTTGCGGAGGACGGAGAGTGTGGTGAGGTCCCCGCGAATGGGGATGGCGCCGAGTGAGAAGATTTTGGCGTCGCTTGAGGGGCCGCGTGAGAGGGAGTGAATAGTGTAGTTCTTGGATTGGGCGTGGGTTGTGATGGCGTGGCCGAGGTAGCCGCTGCCGCCGGTTAGGAATATGAGGGGCATTTTTGGGCTGGGTGGTTTCGAGATAATGGTGTGAGTTTGTGGGCGTGATTTGTGGAAATTTAGTATTGGTGGGGAGGGATCTAGCTATGGGTTTATATACTGGTTTACTCCTCTTCTTCTTGCTATGGGTGGGAGGTGAGTGAGGTATATCGGGGTTAAAGGGTTAAGTCCGGGGAGGATCCGGAGTTTAGGATGTTGGATCAATATCGGGGGTGAATAATTACCAGGGGATGTGTGTGTGCATACGGAATACTAGAGATCCGAGGAGCCTTTATGCTGGATTGAATGCGAAGTAGTACGTTCAGTTTACGTATAGTTATCACTATGGGTCAAAGTGGAGGACGATAAGCTATTATTTGTAAGACATATAGAGATTAAGCTCATCAGTTCATATGTTAACAAGCTCTGATATAGTCGACCGAAAAGGTCATAAGCAACATAATAGCAGCTTCGTATATACCTACCAATTAGAAAGGGACTTCCTCCCCCCTCCAACTGATGAACCGTCCTCCAACTGTTTCCCTCGTGGCGCTTTCAATCTAATCCACTCAGTATCATACCCCAATATATCAGCATCACTATACAAAAATAAACTTACCAACTTGACCAACGCCTCCGCACACTCTTTCGGCTCCGCAAATGCCTCCTCCAACCCAATACTCTGCGCACACGCATTCCCCATCTCCGTCTTAACGAACCTATACACTCCACATCAGCACCCAACCCCTATTTTCATATCACATAATAGTAAGCTCACCCCGGATGCACCATAAAACAAACCATCCCCTCATTCTCAACATGCATCTTCCTCGTCACCCAATTGCCCGCCGCTTTACTAACCCCATACGCTGCACCTGGGAAAAACTCCTCCTCGAGACCTCCTATACTCCCCAGAAAGCTACTAACAGTCACAAACACCGGCTTCGTGCTCTTCGTCAGCATGTCATATACACCCTGGAAGAGACGGATCACGCCAAGCGTGTTCACGTCGAAGTGCAATTGCACGGTGGAGAGGGGGATGTTGTCGACGCGGTGGGTGGCGTCGTTGTAGTAGCCTGCGTTGGAGATTACGGTGTCGATGTGCGTGATACTGTGGGTTGATTTGAGGGTTTTAATGGCGTCAGCTATTGAGGTCGTGGATTGAATGTCGAGCGGAAGGAGGATGAGGGTTGAAGTGGGGGATGTTGGTGGGGGGTTGGTGTGAAGGGAGTTGATGGTCGGGTTGCGCATGGTGGCGATTACGGTGGTGTTGGGACGAAGGAGGAGGGTTTGGGTGAGAGAGAGGCCGATTCCTGGGTTATTCTTTGGGTGAGATGGATGATGAGGGGAGTGTGGGTTGGGGATGGGATTGGGAAAGGTGGTGTGTACCTCTGCTGGCTCCGGTGATGAGGTAGATGGTTGGGGATGACATTGTGGGGTGGGGGATTGCGTTGAAATAATGATGCCTTATGAGGATGAATACAGATACAGAGTAAAGGAGTAGAACTATATGAGTGTATGCATAGAAGGGTAATAGAGTCGATCTTGGTGGAGGATAAGCGGCGCTTTTATAGTCATTTGTTTCGGGGTTAGCTAAGCTGAGTCTAGGGCTAGAAAGGAGCTAACGAATCGCGGCTTGTGGTGGGATACGAGGTTCGCAGCTCTGCTGACGCAATTAGATTTCATCCAGGACATCACAGTGTCTAGCTAAAGGCCTGGATATACAGAGGGTTGGAATATAATTCGAGTCGTTGACTGTTCCTAGATCATAGTTGTCAGTTTCCAGTCCAGCAGTTCAGCTTCACTCTAAACGTCAGAATAAGTTAGAATTCGACCAATACTATAATGATATACAAGCACCTACATCATATGCGATCTGAAATTGTTTTCTTTAGTTCGTCGCTTATTATTGTTTGCTACTTAATAGTCATGTGCCTCGGTGTATATCCTACTGATGGATGCAGCAGTGATTTTACCTGCGCTGAAGCCCGCCTTCTGTACAACTGAAGATTTTGCTCGGTTAGGGGGCTAATGCTAATAAGGGTGTGACTACTTGCCCACTTGAATTACCCTGAACGCTACAATGATAACAAAAGTACTTGATTATGGCGAAGAAAATGTCTGCATGCTCCTAGTGTCGCTGTTTTATGTACGAGCAAAACAGCATAACTGCGGAAAGGGCATTTATGGATTGCTGATGGGGATATTACTCCATACACAGCACGCATCTGTTTACATCATTCGGTACTTTGATCAACAACAGAATATTGTCGAAATCTCCATTGTTGTCAGGACCACCTCGGCTGCTACGTGGTCTCTCGCCTCATCTTCCTCCAAAAGGGCCTTACTTCTGGGGCTTGAGAAAATCTCCTAGATAGGCACATTCAAACCCTTCCTTGCCCTGGCCATCGATGACTCGAGTAAATCTGAAGCTAACCCCTGACTTTTCAGAGCTGCCTGCAAAAATGACGCACTTCTCAAGATGACTGAAATGTGACTGATCAAATTAGCCAGGGTGCCCGCCTCAACGCATTGGACATACATACCAGAAGAGGAGTAATCAGCTTTTCAAAACATGCTGTGGCGTGGCCCTCGTAGTCTGAGGAACAAAATTCGTAATGGAAGATGTGTCGAACGCAATTATCTTTAAATTTGATCTCCTCGAAATCAGAAAGATCGATCCTCCCTGAGATCCACACGCTATGTAAGTTTGGAAACTGGACAGTGTCCAAGCCATCAGGTTTGCGTTTATAGTCGTATAGCATAGCGGTCTTGATGTATCTTGCATATATATTCCGGCGTGCTTCTGGGATCTTCTCAAGCAGGTCCAGTACATCGACATGGTTTCCTTCTGGGTCAGGAAATTGTTTCGGGTCTCTCCAGAGCCAACGCATTGCTTCCGGGAACCATGACTTGCTGACGAGAGCGCAAGAAAGGAGTAGTGAACGTCCGCTCCAACTAGTACCAGCAGCTGGGATGACTTCGTAGAAGCATTCGAAAATCCGACTCAAGATCTCGGGAGCCGCAAGCGCACGCTGAACAGCTTGAACACGGTTTATTTCACTGTCGGGAGCCATTTGCAGATCAAACTATGTGAGAAGATGTCAGCAAGGCCAGTGTAGGTTAGGAATTTTGGACATTGTAGGCGCCATGTACGTGACCTACCCGTCACTTGGCCGTTATGATTGCCCAATAGGTGGATGTCACGAATAAGTCAACAAGTCTGGAAAGCAGCAGAAGGGCTACGACGAAATCCTCATAGTATTACGTTGCACGATGATGGACAAGGTAGCATCCACGATGGTATTGAAGGTAAAGAATGCCCGACAGCAAGTGTGAGTTGAGATAGAACTCAGGTGTAAATACAAGGAGTAAATAACTTGTCAAAAATTCACTGGAGCCAAGCATTCACTAGATCCTCCACCACTTTTGCTGTCTGCAAGGCCTCCCCTTCCTCGCTGAGAGGGCCTTTCTGAGTATGTAGAGATCCTATAGATGCGATCATCTCTGCCCCGTTCCTCGACGTTCTTAGAGAACCTGGTAGCATAACTGTAAGTATAATAGATAATTCCCCACATGCTGCTCGCATACAATGCTAGCATACGAATATATATGATCAAATCCTGTTTGCTGGCGATTGAACTGCAGGACGAGCGTCTCTTACGTTGCCTCAGGCAGTAACGTGATAGCTCCATTTCGGGTCTAGCGCCACCAGCTCCGAGGCCGACCCAGGATCCAGACTCCCTTATCTCAAAGAACAACTTCAACTGCACAACACCTTTACCTCAGCGTGCCGGAAAATGTCCTACGCCGTTGAAACGAAGAAGCGCAAGTTCCACCGTGTTCTCGAATCTCTAACCAAACCTTCAACCTCCGACTCTACAAAATCAGCCACCGCCGAAGCGCCTGCAACAGCTCGAGACGCATCGAATAAAAAAGCCCGTCTAGATGCGCCCAGCTTCTCACTTGCACGGAACTCACTACTGAAAGTTGCACGCCCCAGCTCCAGAGATTCGTCGGCATCTTCGACCTCGCGACCAAGCTTCGTCCCCTGGGATCGCGAACGCTTTCTCGAGCGATTGGAAACATTCCGTCGCGTCGACCGATGGGCACCCAAACCGTCAGCCATTAGTGAGGTAGAATGGGCTAAGCGCGGCTGGATATGTACGGATGTGGCCCGGGTAACATGCGCTGGAAATTGTGGTGGGTCGGTAGTTGTCAAGCTCCCGGACGAGCTGGACGAGCTGGATGGGTTCGATGCCGAAAAGGTGCAGGAGAGGAAGGAAGTTCGTGAGTCTGCCAATCCTCATGTCTGCTTCGTGCTTCTAATGGAGATCAGGGGCCAAACTTGTGGAGGAATACGCGGACCGGCTGGTCAAAGGGCACGGAGAGACTTGTCCGTGGAGGAACAAGGGTTGTGATGGTGTGTTCCTTCAGAATTGTGGTTGCCCTTCGTGAGCTGACCGTTACAGCTACTATTCATCGATTGCCGCTAGCAAACCCCGAAATAGCCATTTCTGGCCTCGAAAAGCGATACTCAAACCTCATCAAGATGGCCGATCAGTTGCCGGCAGCAGACGTCCTCCACACCCCCGAGGCCTTCGATATCGAATCGCTCATTAAGATACTTCCAGCGAGCTTCAACGGGTCCGAAGACACTACGCGCACGGAAAGTATTGAGACCAATACAGAAACTGAAAATGGGAAAGAGAACGCGCAGAACTCTGAGCCTGAGCCATCCGTTTCGAGGAACGCTTTCATACTAGCATTCTTCGGCTGGGACTCTGTCCCGGACGGGACAGCTGGTCTGGTCGGCTGCAGCGTGTGCTTCCGGAGACTGGGCTTGTGGATGTACAAACCAAAGCCCAACGGGGATGAAGCTCTTTACGACTCGTTAGAAGTGGTGAACGAGCACATGGACTATTGTCCTTGGGTAAATGGAAAGGCCCAGAGTGGAACAGGCCGGGCCACCGAGAAACCAGAAGGCCTACGTTGCGGCTGGGAGCTGCTGGGCCAGGCACTCAATGTACGCCATCGTCGACTGAATCGTTCGACCACCTCGGGAGACAGTCGTGCTGTCTCTGAGGTACCATCCACGGATGAGCCCGTGGCGGACGATGTTAACCCAGAAGCGAAAAAGGCCAGTGACCGGGAATGGTGGGCCAAGTTACGCCGCATGAGACAGGTCTTGCACGTTGGGTCACCTAGAAAGAAGCCGACTTCGCAGTGACATCCTTTCATCATTTGTCCTTCTGCACATGATACTCATCTGGTTGTTAATGCAGCGTGGCGTTCGGGCATTCTCATATCTATCTTGCCAATATCCTTCATTTCACAATATAGCGAGCCTTTATCATCCGCCCCGATATATTAGAATACATCCATTCTGTATCAATGAAATATCAGAAAACAAAATCCCTCATTTACGCAACACATAGGAAGTGCTTGGAACCCAGATGCACAACCAACTAAGCGCAAGTAAGCTGACTATAATAATCACCCATTGCACCTGCCCTCCTCTTTCCTTTCGCCTGTACATCTCCCAGCCGGGTCCTGAGCGTCCTGGCAACGGCAGGAAAGTAATAATCTCTGCATCCGCCATCATTTTCGATGCCAGGTCAGCAGGCAGGTTGCCAGCATAAGGAGCCCAATATCGTCCAAACACGGTGTTCAGGATTCCATCTCGGGCCTGAATCCGAGAGACCGAAGCCGCAGTGCGACACATGCCTACCATGCGAGTGTAGCGAGTTTGTCGATACTGCTGAAGGAGATGCTGAATCTGGGTATCTGTCGGCTTGCAAACTCCGCGGGCATTGACGAGATCATGTAGGAGGGAGGAGAGCGCGGCCGCATCCTCGATGGCAGAATTGGCTCCCTGACCAAAATTGGGCGTCATCTGGTTGCACACATGAGTCAGCCTAAGTATATCATTTCAATGATCCAGCGACGCACCTTGTGAGCGCTATCGCCAGCTAACGCCATCCTATCATAGTGCCATGTCTCAAATACTCCCTCCTCCAGCGCCGTCATCGAGAAAACCTCTCTGTTCTTCCACAAATACCCCACGCAGATGTTTTTCCAGAACCGCACATGCTTCACCCTTTCGAAGAGCTGCACGGCATCCTCGTCTGAGAACCGCGGGACGTCAGGGTAGACATACTTCCTATCCAACTTCTGGATCACAAACCAGAACACCCGACCATGTCTGCCGTGGATTGTCAGGATGGATAGATGGTCGAAGATCCCGTTGATCTGTTCGCTTATTTCGAGCCCTGGGATGGCTGACGAGATTCCGAAAACGCAGACATATTCGACGGTCATGCCTGCTTATATTAGTTCGCAATGCACCCATCACAAAGAAGGTGAGGGACAGGGAAGCAATACTTCTTTTTTCGCGCCTCGAAACTAACGTAGGCTGATTCTTCTCCGCCATCTTCCAGATCTCACTTCTCACTCGACTATGTACTCCATCAGCGCCCACCACCAGATCCGCCTCATACTCTGTCCCATCAGCCACAGCAACAGCAATTCCATGCTCCAACTGTCGTACTCCAACTACCCTTTTTCCGGTGAGAACGTTCTGCTTCTTTCTCAGCCCTTGATATGCAATCTGCAGAAACTTCTGTCGATCTAAGAATGCAACCGGATATCCGAACCTAGAACCTTAGCCACAGCACCGTCTCCCTTCTTTGTCCGCGTACTGGCCAGAGACCATTGACATACCTATCGCCCAGAACCTTCGGATAGACGTTGCTAAAGCAGAATCCATCTGGATAACTTATATTCGCCCGATACAACGGCTCAATCACACGCTCGATCTCCCCAAATAGACCCAGTTGCTCAAGGATCCGCCCACCATTGGGCATAATGCCTATCGAGGCACCGACTTGCGGGGCAACATCATCTCCTTTTTCGAGTATGAGGTAGTCGATATTGGCCCGTTCGAGACAGTGCGCAAGGATGAGGCCTGCGACAGAACCGCCCACAATAAGGACGCGAAAGGGGGGCTCCTGGGTATTAACCATACTTGCGGATGTCGCCAGAACCTGAAGCCTTAACCAAGGGTAAGGCTTACTTATGGTACAAATACTGGGTTGACCCCTTTGCCTGAAATGAGATTGGGCTTGATGCAGAAGGATTTCAAACTACACGGCAAACCGAGTGTTTGCTATCCCAGCGAATGACCCTCAAGCGATATCCAGCACTGCCATTGTGGCAGAACTGCGTAGTCAGGCTACTTCGGGCTTATGCAAGCCAGCTCCGTGGTACATGCGCTTGACCAGTATTTGTTGTGTATCACAAACGTGGCTGTTTATCATTCCATCGTCTACTTGCAAAACTAAGTGGTAGAAAGGTATGTATGCCGCACCTATAATTCTACACAATTGAAGAACACAGCAACATTTGTGAAGAGAGCATATTGAATGCTTTATTCTATCGTTGAATGGTTGTCTTTACCATCCCAAAACTGTCTATCGCATGACAAGCAGAAACTCCGTTTCCCACGACAGCACTACAAGAAGTGGTACAGCACCGCGAACTTTCTCCGCCATTCCGTCGCAATGAATAGCTGTGTGTTACACACGCGTCTTTCTTTGAACCGTTCCTGGATACCAATTCCGGTGATATGACATCTTCCCGTATGTCATACTTGTCTGATGCATATACTACGCGTAACTGCCTCAAACAAAGCGTCTATCTCTCCTTGCGCTTAATTTCACGCCGAGTGCCCTCTTCTTGTCGCTTGACAAGATAGAATAACACGCCGTACAGGATTTCGAAGAGAAAGAACATCGCCACGGCCCATATCACAAGCGGGCAATTGAGCCACGAAAAAGCCTCCCACCAACGGAAGTATCGAACAAGGGCAAAGCCAATAGCTGATGTTGACCCAAAGAACCTCGAGATCCTAGTTGACTTTTAGCACACTAATTGCCTAGTCAGATCAAACCAATGCTTACCATAGCGTCCACGATGCGCCTCGTGTGTTTCCTCGACTCAACAATTGAAACACATTCCCTATGCTGATAAAGAGCTGACATGCAATTGCCCCCCACGTATAGGCTTGTGCGGGACCAACCTGGGCAGTAAGAGCTATGTGTCCACTCAGACAGCAGAGTGTCGTTGCTGCAAAGACGAGAGGCATATTGTTCCTCACTATTGCAGAGTGGTGCCATTCATTTGGAGCATTCTTGATACCCGCGTAAATGACCCCAAGGTCGAGAGATATGCCTATAAGAAAGGCAGCCCGCTCGACAAGTCCTTTTGCAGGATACATTATGCAGAATATAATCTCCCAGGCAAAATTGATGCAAAGGCCCCCAATGGTCATGCAGTATGTTTGATCCCTGAACGATGTGTGGATCATTTCCACATAGTGAGCAACCCAGCCGACAGCCATTCCAATGATTGAGATATTGGCGAGCCATATTAGCTCGTTATATTCTGGAGGCGCAGTAGAATGGTCGAAACCATCCATTGAAGCGATATGAGAAAAATGATTCAATGCTTTGAACAAATCTAGTCGCCGTCAAGATTTGGCATTCGAAGCCACTTGCTTCCTGCATGACCTGAGCGTGCTTATATAGTGAGATGGCTTGTGGTCACCTGGTGCTACCACGCCCTGGTCCTGTTCTGCTGACGGTATGCCATGAATGTCCGTCATTTCCTATGAGGGGACTGATGTCCGCACCAGGTAGGACCGCCAGGAGTCTCGGGAATTACGTGTCACCAGTGTGCTATTCTCTAGCCGTTCGGAGACCTGCAAGACAGCCAGGGGAGTGCACCAGATTTCGGAGGCTGTATCTCCTGCCGTGTCGCTAAAGGCATGCCGCCATACCCCAATGTCAGCTTCCCTGAACAAATAGAGTCAGGCAACAACCATTTTGGCCGGCTCGACCGCACTAGAGAGGAGATAGTGTAACTTGAACGAAGCAACAGCTTACCCAGAGGGGGACCCTGAGCCATTGACGATGAGTGTACGGTCGAAGTATCTTGTCCATAGCATACATATATAGACAGGAGAGCGTCCCTTTGCGAGCTCATCGGGGTACTGCGCTCATCCGCTAACCTTCTTATCCTTGCATTCTCGTCCCACTCAGGAAGGACCGAACCATGGCGGCACTTCCGGACGTTGCCTCCATTTCGCTTCCCCTGGTGGCTACCCTGGGCATTGCCCCTTTGCTTTTTTATGTCATTCTTGATAGGGTTGGCCCTTTGTGGCCCAACTCCAAAGCTTTCTTGATTGGCAAGAAGAAACCGGAGACCGTGACATCCTTCGAGTGCCCATATGCCTACATTCGTCAGATCTATGGGAAGTATCACTGGGAGCCATTCGTACAGAAGCTATCCCCAAGGCTCAAGGAGGAGGATCCAGCCAAATATAAGATGGTTCTGGAGATAATGGATGCAATCCACCTGTGTTTAATGCTGGTGGATGATGTAAGTATACCTCGAGGACTTTGTAAATACATTCTTACATCGAGCAGATAACCGACAATAGCGACTATCGGAAAGGCAAGCCAGCAGCTCACCGGATATATGGCCCTTCAGAGACAGCAAATCGCGCCTACTACCGAGTCACCCAGATTCTCAATAAGACTGTGCAGCGGTTTCCCAAGCTGGCCAAATTCCTGCTACAGAATTTGGAAGAGATCCTTGAGGGCCAAGACCTGTCATTGATCTGGCGACGAGACGGACTGGCTAGCCTTTCGACTGTTCCTGAAGAGCGAGTTGCAGCCTATCGCAAGATGGCGTCATTGAAAACGGGGGCCTTATTCCGGCTGCTGGGGCAATTGGTGATGGAGGACAAATCGATGGACGGAACGATGTCTACTCTTGCGTATGCCCCGTTAAATTCATTACAGACTACATTTCACAATCTCAAAAGAATCTAAGGCTAACCCCGAGATAGGTGGTGTTCCCAGCTGCAAAATGACTGCAAGAATGTCTACTCATCCGAGTATGCCAAGGCCAAAGGGGCGCTTGCAGAAGATCTGCGCAATCGAGAGCTTTCGTATCCAATTATTCTGGCGCTGGAGGCTCCTGAAGGGCATTGGGTTGCCAGTGCCTTGGAGAGCAGCTCACTGCGCAATATCCGCAAGGCACTTGATGTGATCCAGAGCGAGAGGGTGCGCAATGCCTGTTTTAAGGAGCTCAAGTCGGCGAGTGCTTCGGTCCAGGACTGGTTGGCTATCTGGGGACGAAATGAGAAGATGAATCTGAAGAGCCAGCAGACGTAGCTTTTTCATTGATTTCAGGGTATACAGATTCCGTTTGGTATGAGGGGTGAGGGAACATTCTTCTTGGGATATGTTCTGGGATTAATTTGTGCCATACATACACGGTTAGATCAAAACAGCATACTTATTTCAACATTTATATGTTGAATTCCAGTTCATCCAATATGCTATGAACTGGCATATCGACGTCTCTGTCGTTGTTAAGACTTACATTGACCCTCAATTGCCGTACAGCTCTGCTTCGGATCAAGTAAAGCCATAGAAATAGTCCGAGCAAGTTGTGGTAGCATCAAGCAAGCCACAGAGGGGTACGCGCATGAACCATGTTACAATTTGAACCACCATCAGCTGGCAGCTGGAATATCCCTACTCCGCCAACAACATCACAGCCCAAGGGATTCCGAGTGATACTGGTGCTGCAGCCACCCCAGCCACCATTGCTCCTATCCGTTTGTCTTTGCGACAGTGCTGTCGTGTTCATTGTCTAATCAAGTACAAGCTCTATGGAATGGCGCTTGCTTCCATAAGCAACTCGTTGCACATATGCTTGCTGTCCTAAAGCCAACAAACGAGACTTATGCATGAACTGTTAGGCATACCATAATTCTCTGCATACTACCTCATCGAAAAGCAATAAACATTTGGTTCTTACCTCTCGGGTACTAATAACTATTCCTCACAGACTACCCCTACAGTCCCACTGGTCACGTATCTGACCTCATCCTACCAGGTAGAATACAATGACTACACCTCCCTCCCCTAACATTCTCATCTCCGCCATATTCGGCATCACCGCCCACCTAACCTACTTTATCCACGCCGACCTCGAAA
Organism: Aspergillus brasiliensis CBS 101740; assembly: GCF_001889945.1. Classification (NCBI taxonomy): domain Eukaryota; kingdom Fungi; phylum Ascomycota; class Eurotiomycetes; order Eurotiales; family Aspergillaceae; genus Aspergillus; species Aspergillus brasiliensis. The sequence continues at coordinate 2,422,981 of NW_027137442.1, forward strand.
AACACGTCGTCTTCCTCGCCAACTGTCTCATCTTTTGGCCCTTACTTGGCCTAATAGCCCTCTTCATCCTCGGATACAGAGAGACATCCCAATGGATAGGACTAGCTATACTGACCTTCCACGCCTCACTGCTGGCATCTATAGCTATCTACCGATACTTCTTTCACGCGCTGGACAGATTTCCAGGTCCACGACTGGCAAGAGTTACAGCGTTGTGGGATTTCAGGAATACAGTGGTAGATGCAAAATGGTATATCAAAGTGAAGGAATTGCATGGGGTGTATGGGGATGTTGTTCGGATTAGTATTCCTCTCTTCCCTGTTTTCTTGTGTCGAACTGAATGGTCTGTAAAGTTTCTGATTGTGTAGAACCCAGGGAACTCTCAATCAATGATCCATTGGCAATCAAAGATATCTATGGTGTGGGTACCACATGCGTGAAGGGGCCGTTCTATGATCTACATTATCCGCATCGATCGTTGCAGATGGCGAGGGATAAGGCGTTTCACTCGAAGAGAAGGAGGTTGTGGGATCGGGGGTTCACATCGAAAGGTAGATCCCTACACTTATCTGCAGATCGAGTGGTTGATGTGATGACTAGCACTGGCTGGTTATGAGCCATATATTCTCGAGCACTGCAAAGATATAGCTCGGGTTATTGAATCCCGATCGTCGCAGGCACAGGAGGCTACAGCGTTGATTGATGGGTTTGCATGGGACTCGATGGGGATATTTGCGTTTGGGAAGTCTTTCAATATGCTGCATGGAGCGCCGCCGAAAATGCTGCAGATGATGAGGATGATGGGGCGCGGGGCGAGTGCCCTACTGTCCTCGATTTGGCTGGTTATACTCATGAGGGGGATGGTGGGAGTGAGGCGGTTTACAGATAAATGGTTGGAGTGGTGTGCACATTGTGTGAAGGAGAGAAGTAAGGTATGTTTGCAGTTACTGTCTATTCTGAGTTGGAGGATGGTATGGGCTGATGTGACTCAGGTCAAGTCTGATCGTCAGGATCTCTTCAGCTATTTGATCGAGGAGCCAAGCTCTGAGGGAGGCCAATCCATAGGTGGCGTTGATGGGAATCTGGTTCGCGATTCAGAGCTCGCTATTACGGCTGGCAGTGATACCGCAGCCAGCACCCTTAATGCTTTGTTCTATCTGCTGGCACGACATCCGGATAAGTTGCGCCGGCTGCAGGAGGAGATAGACTCTGCTGTTCCAGCTGGGGAGGAGCTATCCCATGCGGCTTTGGTGAAGAAGCCGTATTTGGAGGGCTGTATCAATGAGAGCCTGCGTCTCTGTCCGGCGGTTTTGAGCGGATTGCAGCGCGAGACAGGACCAGAAGGTCTCCGAACGGCGGGTGTCTATATCCCGCCGGGGATGATAGTGTCTGTGCCGACATATACTGTTCAAAGAGGTAGACTATTCATCTCTCCGTTTAGAGATAAGAGCTGACCTCGTTCACCGTCTAGACCCGCGTAACTTCCCCCGTCCCGACGAGTTCATACCTGAAAGATGGTCCACTCTGCCAGAGCTAGTCATCCATAAAGAGGCCCTGAACGCATTCTCAAGCGGGACATACTCCTGCGCAGGGAAAGCATTTGCGATGATGGAGATGCGACTGCTCGTTTCCACGATCGTGAAGCACTTCGACATCGAGTTTCCACCAGGAGAAGGACAAGAATCGTTGGAGAGATTGGGAGGAACAGGACCACTAGATTGTTTCACGACACATATCCCACAGTATCATCTTCTTTTCAAGAAGAGATAGATAAATAGATTGCAATACAGTGTTGTGTTACTCCATACCATAGCTAGGTTGTCAATGTAGTGACCATAGGCATCTCCCGTTACTGTTTCACTCCATTCACAGGCCGCATCCGGCCAGGCAGGAAACACGGTTAAGGCAGGGGTTTCAACCAAGGAACTCAACTTAAAGCAGCTCGAATTCCGTCTGACTTCAACTGCTTTATCCCTGTCTACTGCCACTACTGCTGAAATTTCTTTCATGGCTAATTTTGATCCTCTCACCTCCGTCTCACTTGATCATGACCTCCGAAGAGGAACAACAGCGCACAGGCCAGCGGCCCAGCATCAGCATGTACGATCCCGCCCGAGACCGCTGGGAGGAGCAGCCCATTGTTCCTGTTGAACCCGTGCCAGCTTCAGCGCCTATCAAGGACACATCATCTCAGACATATGAAGCCAAACCGGTAAGTTAGTTATTTCCTTTTTAGATTCAGTTCATGCGAGAATTGTCAGCCTAGTGGAGAGAGCAAGTGGAGTCCTGCAGCGTTCATCCACTGCGAACTAAAGTGGCGCTTACGCTCGGCGGAGGCGGTGATTACTTATTCTTCCCGCAAATAAAAGAGTCCGAAAGAAAATGCTCCTGCGCGTCTGTCTGTCTATCTCACGGCGCGATATTCTTAGTGTTCCATCTTCTTCCCATTGCAGGATATCCGGAACTAATTGTGGATAATTCTTGGGTCTTTCTATATAGGTTCATGATTCTACTGTGACTTCTACAAGTGAATCGATCCCTCTTCCCCAAACCAGCATCACCGATCCTTCTCAACGACCGGAGCAACAGCAGCAGCAGCAGCAGAAGCAGCAGCCTCCCATTCCGACACCTCCATCCTCTCAATCACGCCGCAACCGCAAAATAAACAAAATGGGTGACTACTCTCGCTCTGGCTCCGCGGACGTCTACGCCGAGCAGAGCTCTCCTGCGGCCGATAGCCACAAACGCAAGCTAGAGGACGAGACGTCGGAGCAGCAGCCACCCGCCGACCAAGTGAACGACCGTCCCATATCGAAGCGCAAGCGTCTGGAGGAACGACACCAGAAGCTCCGGAAACGCGGACAGGCACCTCCTTCGGCGTACTCGCGCCGCGATGGCGACGAGGCATCAGCACGCGCCGCACCGCAGCCACGATCGCCCTCACCGCCCCTTCCTCCGCGGTCTCCGTCGCCTGAAGTCCAGGCGCGTCAGCGTAAACGACCCGGTGGTGGTGCGCGGCGCGGCCTCGTGGACCCGCAGACGCTGCGCCGGCGACAGGAGGAGCGTGAGCGCGCGCTGGAAGAAGATGCGATGCGCAACTCGCAGAGCCGAGGTGTGACGGATATCGTGAGACAGCATTACAATGCGGTTCCGCAGCGCGGCCGGGAGTGGCGCAAGACGGAGAGTAAGATTAAGGGGCTACGGAGCTTCAACAATTGGGTGAAGAGTACGTTGATTCAGAAGTTCTCGCCGGATGAGGAGTTCGTGGCGCGGGCGATTGGGACGAAGGATTGGGCGGATGGCACTGGACCGCCGCCGATGGAGGAGAAACGGCTACTGGTGATTGATCTGGGCTGTGGCAAGGGAGGCGATCTGGGCAAGTGGCAGCTGGCGCCGCAGCCGGTGGATCTCTACGTGGGATTGGATCCGGCGGAGGTGTCGATTATACAGGCGCGCGAGCGGTATGCGGGGATGCGTTCGGGCCGGGGACCTCGTGGTGGTGGACGGAGGGGAGGACCGCCTTTGTTCCATGGCGAATTCCGGGCGAAGGATTGCTTTGGGGAGTGGTTGGGGGATGTCGACATTGTTCAGCAGGTGGGAGTGGATGCGAATGTCGGACCAGGAGGGTCAATGATGGCGTCGCGATGGGGTGGTGGTGGGTTCGATGTGGTGGCGTCCATGTTCGCCATTCATTATGCGTTTGAGAGCGAGGAGAAGGCTCGGCAGATGCTGCGCAACGTGGCAGGCTGTTTGAAGAAGGGTGGTCGGTTCCTGGGCGTGTGTCCCAACTCGGATGTTATCAGTGCCCGCGTGGCCGAGTTCAATGCCAAGCGCAAGGACCGCGAGGCGGCGAAGCAGGACGCAGAGCCGGAGGACGGTGAGGTGGAGGAGGAGGCGAAGGCCGAATGGGGGAACTCGATCTATCGGGTGCGATTCCCTGGGGATACGCCAGAGGATGGCATATTCCGGCCGCCGTTCGGATGGAAGTACAGCTACTTTATGGAGGAAGCGGTGGGCGAGATCCCGGAGTATGTGGTGCCGTGGGAGGCGTTCCGAGCGTGAGTTCCTCTTTTCGAGTCTGAGACTATCAATCGGATACTAATGAAGTAGATTGACGGAGGAGTACAATCTGGAGCTGCAGTACCGCAAGCCGTTCATGGAGGTGTGGCAGGACGAGAAGGACGATGCAGAGCTGGGTCCGCTGAGCGAACGGATGGGTGTAAGAGATCGCACGACGGGCGAGTTGACGATGACGCCGGAGGAGCAGGAGGCAGTCAGTAAGTATTTCCCAGACTGAAGAGCTGAAAGTGATGGATGCTAACGGGACAGGTTTCTATCATGCGTTCTGCTTCTACAAGGTCTGATGACTAGACAACATAGAAAGATGAGGGTAAATAGGATGTAATCAGCGAACATAATCATTCCATATACCTACCTGATTCAATCATTGTAGACTGCTCTGCCCTCTATCTCAGACTCGAATGCTGCAGTGATATCGATAAGATAAAGAAATCTCTCTCCAAAAGCCATACTTCCCAAAATAGCCTAGCGCCGCGCATCGCGTCGCGTCTTTCAACTTATCTTTATCCATCCATCGTTAAGCATCAAAGACATATCAAACAAAGAAACCTACACCATATACCCTCTTCACCTCTCACTCTATACTCTCCTTCATACCTATACCTCCGCACCCACAACCTACCTCCCACAACCACCGAAGCCAACCCCACATCCACTTTCAACCAAAAGCAAAAGCCAAAATGCCCAAACGCGCACCTACCGCACGACCAGGGAGAGAAAGAGAAAGAGAAAGAGACACAACTCCCCCTCTCCCGCCCTACCAACCGCCCACCAGCACGCTCACCACTCTATCCCACCAACCCACCACAGCTCCGGCGCTCTCCGCCCTTCTCGCAGCTCACACCGCATCAACCCTAAAGACGCACCTGCAACACGCACAGGAGAAACTCACCGACGCAGCGGGGGAGATTAACGAGCGGTTAACGGATGCTAAAGAGAGGAGTAAGAAGTTCAGAGAGAGGAGGAGGAATCTACGGAGATCTGCGTCGGAGAATAACGGTGATGGTGCAGAAGAAGGAAATGGAAGTGGGGATGAGGATGATGGAGACGATGGGGTTGATGGGATTGAGGAGTTCGAGGAAAGAGTGAAAGAAACTACCAAGATACTGGAGGAGACTATTCGGGGTGTTATTGATGCGGAGGTGAAGGGGGAGGAAATCGGACAGGTTCTTTCGGGGTTGGAGGGGGGTGTTGCTGAGCGGATGAGGGTTAGGGAATCGAGGAGAAGTAGACGACGGTTGAGGGGGCATCATCATGGTGATAATGATGAGGAAGGAGAGGGAGAGGAGGATGGAGGGGCAGAGGACGTGGATGAAGATGAGGAGGGTGCGGCGGCGGTGCCGTTCCTGGCGCAGTTTGAGGACGAGCTTCGGGGGAAGATGGATGAGTGGAATGGGATGAGTTTGACGAGACGGTATATCCATCCCCATAATACTATACTTCCACGGGTCTATTTCTTACTAACTATGGCAATGGTAGGTACTCAACAAACAACTCCTACATAGGCTTCTACAAAGTCATCCACGAAGCCAAACATATCGGCGACGATATCCCTCCTCCACCCCATCCATCGACGTGGTTCGCGCACTTGGAAGATCCAGCTCAACCACCATCCCACCATCCATCTACTACCTCCACTGCCTCCAACACCACGAACAGCAGAAAAACCGCCCGCTCTCGGTCCCACCAACAACCCTCACACTCAAGCAATGAACAAGATGATGACGATGATGATGACGAAATCGCCATCCAAACCGAACGCATGTCCCTAAAATGCCCGCTCACGCTCCTCCCCTTCCGCGACCCCGTAACCAGCACGAGATGCCCACATAGTTTCGAGCGCGAGGCAATATTCACCATGATTAGCGGAAGTAGTCAGACGGTACCTGATCCGAGGGGGGAATCTGCTGCTGCTTCTGGTGGTCGAAGAGCGAAGCGCGTGCGCAGCGTCAAGTGTCCTGTGTGCGAGGTGCAGTTGACGGAGTTTGATCTGCGGAGTGATCCTGTGCTTGTGAGACGGGTGAAGAGGGCGGAGTTGAGGGAGAGGGAGAGGGAGATGTTGGATGATGATGATGAAGATGGAGATCAGGATGGGGATGGAGAGAAGGGTGGAGGGGGAGGGAAGAGGAAGAGGAGTGGGAGAAGGAGGGTGAGTGCGGTTGAGATTGGGAGTGAGGATGATGATGGTGATGGGGAGGCGATGATTCGGGTTAAGAGGGAGAGAGCAATGTCACTTGCGAGGATTAAGCAGGAGAGGGCGGCGTCGATGTTTGGGGATGGGGATGGGGATGGAGATGTGGAGGAGGTTGAGAATGAGGTTGATGTGCATGATGGACAGGAGGGAGAGGAGGGGGAAGGGGAAGAGTATGATTCTATGTATGATGAATGATTTAGTTATCGAGTACAGTTCTATTCTGCTAAACAATCAGAGTAGACTTCATTCTTATTTGCCTATCTCTATCTGAAATCCTCCTTATGTAGCTGCAATAACACGGGTATAATAAATACAAAACAGCCGTTGAAACCGTCCCATTGAAAGATCGAAACACCATCCTCCATTCACAATCATTAGGGCATTTCGATCTTCTCCTCGCATCTGTTCCAGACAGCATGCAACTAGATCCGCACCTGTGCAAGAAACAACAACCGAACCGCGGCATTCGAGTAATCAAGTAAAGAGTCGAGTACTGGTCGACAACAAGGCACAGCTAGAATAAAATGCTGCTTCTTCTGCTGCTTCTTCTGTTGCTACTACTGCTGCTGCTTACTTGGTAATCAAGTTCAGATAATCGGCCACGATAAGCGTCACCATCCTGTGTGGGTCTGGGGTTAGCCAACGGCAACTAGTTCATGATAATGGTGGAGACACTAACGCATGAGGAGCGATCCGCACATAGTACGTTCCGAATCCGCGGTAGAACCGCAACCAGCCCTCCTCCTGGACGACCTTACGCGCGCAATCCAACACGCCCTTGTAGGGGAGCTGACCGGTCTTGGGATCCTTCTGCTGCTTCTGCAGACGAGTCTTGACAAAGTCGAAAGGGAGCGAGAGGAAACTGGCAAAGAATCCCGCAATGGCGGAGGCGGCAAAGGTCTGGTTCTGAGTCGACAGGGAAGTATGCTTCTTGAGCTGCGCCTTGGACTCGGCAAAGAAGGTCAACTGGCCGACGTTGAGCGCCATGGCACGGATGACGGTGGGGAAAGCACCCGCCCACAGAGCCGGGACACCTTCGTGCTTGGAGATGCGGAAGAGTGCATCCATGACGGATCGGTAGTTGGCCCGCGCCTCGGGAGGCTTGAGACCGTCCGACTGCATGCGCACCAGCGCCAGATCAGCCGGGTTTCCAATCATGGCGGCAATACCACCGGCAGTCAAACCAGCACCGGCACGTTCAGCGAAGGTGACACTGCGGTTGGCGGCTTCGGCACGCTTGTTGAGAGTCTTGCTGAAGGTGTCGAAGAAACCCAGTCGGGCGGTGGTGTAGACAGCCTGACGCAGCAGTCCAGCCGATAGACCAGTGTACAGATCAAGCACCTTGCCTGAGGCAATGATGTCGCGAGCCACGCCAAAAGCAGACGGGCGGGGACCAGTGCGCACACCTTCACCGGCGAGCTGCAGACGGACCTTGATCATGTCGATGGGCTGAATCACGACCGTAGCAGTCATGCCAGCAAGGCCACCGTTCACAAAGGGAAGAGCAGCACGGGTGTAGGGGTGATGGAGGAAATCGATGGTAGGCTGGGGCTCTTTGGCCGCGGTAGGGGACGCCATGTTGACAACGAAGCAGGATTCACACCAGATCTAGATGGTGAACGAGGGTTAATGCGGAGACTTTAGATGGTGAGGCAGATGAGACGCGCCGAACGAGGGATTCAAGAGGAGGAACACAGATGAACGAAGGATAAAACGCGAGATAAAAAGGCAACACAATACGCGGTGGGGGTGCAGGGAAGAGACCATCTGGCCATAAAAGAACTGAGTGTCTGGCGCAGCAAAGAGAAAGACGAGATTTCTTTGCCAGGCACTTCAGCATGACCGACCGTGACGTGAGGAAGGGGCGGGAGGGGAGAGTCAACGTACCGTGGATTGATTGCACAACTGAGGCAATGAGGGGGACCCGGAGAGTCACGAAAAGCGCCGACGAGAATGAGTAGGAAGTGGTGAACCGGTTTTGGAGGAGGTGCGAAGTTAAACCGTCAGATGATTGGAAGCGGACGAAGAAGGCGACGAAGAAGTGAGGAGGCGAGAGGCCAGTGAATGAATGAATATTGGCAGGTTGTACAACTCGAGGCAGGGAAGACGTAGTGGGTGATTCTTGATACTTATAAACTGGTGTACGAGTAAGGTAGCATCCACGGGGATTCGATGATGTATTTGTATGCTTTTGATTCTATCCGAGAAGCCGACCAGAAACACAAGCAGTAACTGCTTGACTCTCTCTTGAAGCCTCTCCAGACTGGGGAACTATTTCCATCCCCACTTTGTTAGCCGATGCCAAACTTAAGGCCCGAGCGATCGATGAGGATTCTAGTAGCTAGTGAGTATACTCAAGTACTTGCTGCACGATGCCGCCAGCTGGAAAATGCGGGGTTGCCACGTCTGATGCTTTCCTTTCCCTGTTGTTGTTGCTGTTGATTGTGTCTAGAATGAAGGTATTCTGTTATCTACGAATCTCGTGATCATCTCTCTCCCTTCTCTAACAGTATTCTAATATTTTCAAAACGTGAAGTGTACTGCAAATGTTGAGAAAAATGGATACAGACAGCTGCTAATACCAAAACGTCATGGCGGGGAATAATCATCCATCATACATAACTTTCCTTACCGTAACGGGACGGGACCACTTTCTTGTCACTCCCCCCACACACACTAAACCCCATCGGGACTAACTACGAGAACGGTCCGGTTTGCGCTGCTTCTTGCCGCCTTCCCGAGGTTATCATTCTCCTCCCTTTCCCCATTCCTGACTAGTTTGTTAGTAATAAGTAATGTCCGTATTAATGCAGCTGGAATTATATTTTCCAAAGCTTGGTCTTTGTCGATCAGTCTAAGGTAGGTACTTGTTCACGTCGGAGAAATCTGGTCATATAACATATTCTTTTTTTCAACTTCATTATACTATCGACAACAGTATATGCTTCTGGAAACGAAACAGTAGAATATACACCATATATCTATAGTATCACAATGAATGCGTTTACCGGAATAATTATATCCAGATGTCGTACTGAATGCTGGATTATCTATCACATCTCCTTTCTCCCGCGATTCCTCCGACTTTCGGCCCTTCCCCCCTGTGCTGCTGCCACTGTCAGCCGGAGAAGAACTCCTCCGTGCTTAACTTCAGTGACAAAGTGTTGACTACTCAGTGGCTTAGCAATCTGACTATGGCAGTCAAGTAACCGGGAACGTGGATGACTCGGTTGGTAAGGGTTTGTTGGCTATATGCCGGAGCACTGATCTCCTAGTCCACTTTTACAATAGTTACTGTTGGGAATCTACAACAATAGACCCATAAATGCTGGTAATACTCACGGTATCGTAATTACATCTCCAGAAAAGGGTCCTCTCTATCACCAACTATCCTAATGAGACACGAGATCCCCATACGGAACACTAGATAGTGGATGGACTGGGGCGAACGGATACCTACGCGGTAACCACTCCCCCTCTGGCGGCAGCAGGACTCGGGATCCCGGAGCGGGTGAGGCGGGTATCGGTAGTCGCGCGCGGTGAGAATCACTTCTAACCCTCGGTAACAGTCCCGGGTCCAGGACCCAGCAGGTGTAATCATCGGCTTGATGACTGGCTGGCTTATCCTGTCAGGAGGCCCAGGCCAGGCCAGAAGAACGGTTTAGCTACTGGGGCTTAGATTACGATCCTGCCTGTGGGGACAACCTGCCACAAGCGAGCTGTGCCTGTGCCAGCTTGCAAAGAAAACAGCCGATTCTCGCTGGAATGCCCATCTCTATCGGAGTATTGTTATCTGCATGGATCTGTCGTATATCCATCTGGCGGCCTATATTGCTCCTTGTATCCGGCGGAATAGCCGACTTGGTTTATCCCCCCTCTGCTCCCTGCTCTGCCTCATCATTACCGCCCGCGCGGCCGAAATTGAAGGACCGGCCGCCCGTCGTTTCTGGCTGATGATGTGGTCGTAGACTTGCAAATCCTGCGGGTTAGTCCGCCCAATGCCTGCCTCCGCGTGTCCTGCTCCCATTGATTTGGCGGCCGTGGCTGGCCGTCGGAAGCCGTAGTTCTACGCGATGCTCGCCAGCGCCAGCTGTGCTCTAGCTGCGCTAGATGTCGCCCGACGCACGCGCGCGTGCCTTGCGAGAATGGCGTGTACTCTGCCGAGCTAACGCCGATTTTTCTGTCTCAAATTCTGCTTTTGAACAGCCATTGCTCCGAGAGGTACTCGTCCGAGCGAGAAGAATACAGCGGGCTGCGGTGAATGCTGTAGATGCCTGTGCCGATGCTGCACCCAGCTGGACTTACTTGGCTGTCCATAATGATTGTGACGTCTCCACCCGATTGTACGAGCACCCTGCCATGACTAGCGAGATGCACAGGGTCTCCTTGATGCAGGCTTGGGGGTATGTGCATTGCTGCATCAATGGTCCGATGAAATTGTCGTCAGCCGTATGAAAGACGCTCTAAAATTCGTGCCCAGTTCTCGTACGCGTGGGGGTAGATTGCAAGCTAGAAGAGACTCGCGCCGCACACAGACTGACGGGAGTATAATCTGGACCTGAGTATGTTAGCGTTGATCATGTCTAAAACAGGCGACCTACCAGCAACGACCAGCATTGCTGCTTCAGAATATATACATCTGCTTCATCCCTCGGACCCCCTCCTTGAACAACTCCTTGTCCAGCCGACCGAGGAATACATACAGCGCATACATGAGCAGCAATAAACGCTTCGTCATCCCCGAGATATTGTACACCGTACATGGGGAACTGCTGGCTGCCAAGCAGATTACAGTCTTTGGCGAATACAAGTTCAGCGATCAAGTCGGATGCAAAGTAGCAGCACCACTCCAACATAATCATGGGCGGTTCCCACGAGCTGCCATCTGCATCTGTCTGCGCGGGATAGAGGGCGTGGCAGAACCTCGAATGCACGACAGAAGCTTTGATCCGAAATTATGCATAGCGGTGCTCAAGAAACCACCGCTGATTCTGCTCCGTTTGGCATGTTCTTTTTGGTTCGTCACGTTTAGGAGATTCTTCGTCCCCAGGTGGATCATTCCGTAGTGGACATACTTCCGTAGGTCTTTCCCTCAAACGTAGAAATATATCCTTGTCCGTACTGCCTCAAGCACAGCGACTGGTGTTAACAATCCAATCTTGGTATACACCCCTTGTTTGAAAAAGGGGACTAGGGATGAAGGACGGTATTTTTTAAATGGTAAGACATGTAGCATGTAATAGAGTATAAGGAAAGCCAAATCGATCACACCCTAGAAAACTCCCCTCGGAAAATAGAGTGCGTCCGTTGATGCAAGCCTACAGACTTCATTCGCGTCAGCATGCAGCTCGCAACTCTAACTCGCGTGATCAAAAATAGGGCCAAAGGAGGGCTGTTTGAAACTCACGTCGACATGAAACATGCCTCACCTCCTTGCATGAAATGGGCAATTATAGCGATAGTTACTTGGTGATAGGTTGCGTGAACCATGCCGAGTTTGAAGTACTTTGTAGTGATTGACATAGTAGCTGATGACGCTGGGTCGGAACCTGGGATGACTGTCTGCTTCAGGGTGTCAGGTGGTAAATTACCTAAACTTTGACTCCAGACCGTCTGAGACCTGAGTTAAATGAATAGAAGGTAAAGACTTCACGGTCGGCATATAATAGTAATCGGTAACAGGGGCAGCGTTGCAGAGAAAAGCAACGAGAAAGTCGCAGACGCTAAACGGCGATCACATGTGGAGTCAAAGGATCGACCCCTGTTCATCCCGTGACCCGCTGTGGATTCAAGAAGTTCCGCTACGATGGTGGTTAAGGTGTACAATGCTTACAGAGGACGTAGAGTAAACTCTGAAAATGTCAATTTCTAATCGTTATCTCGACTTCTAAAGAAGCCAAAACCCAAAAGGAAATGCCAATGGTATTTTCCCCGCCGGCCGGGGTAGGCCACACATGGTAGTGGAAGATTCAAATGACCCATGATTGGAAACGCAGCACGCCATGCAAGATATCAAAAGCAGACAAAAGGAAATATGTTAACAAAATGCGAAACAATTTACTGAGGCACCGGACCGGCCGCAATGACCTCGGGCGTCGCTTGGTCAGCGTACTTGCCGAAGTTGTCGTTGAACAGCTTGGCAAGCTTGTTGACCTCATCGGTAAAGTTCGTCGAGGCGGTCCAGCTGTTCTTGGGGTTGAGAAGCTCGGAAGGAACACCGGGGCAGGTCTTGGGAACGTGCAGGTTGAACACATCGTAGGTCTCGTACTCAACCTCGTTGAGGGAGCCGTCGTGGATGGCGTCCAGGATGGCACGGGTGTACTTGAGAGGGCAACGCTTACCACCGGTGGTAGCGCCAGCACCAACCCAACCGGTGTTGAGCAGCCAGGCATTGGCCTTGTGCTGCGAGATCTTGTCCGCCAGCATGCGGGCGTAGCGCATGGGGTGCAGGGCCAGGAAGGGCTGGGCGAAGCAGGAAGAGAAGGTAGCCTGGGGCTCCGTGACACCGTCCTCAGTACCGGCCATCTTGGAGGTGTAACCCGAGATGAAGTGGAACATGGTCTGCTCGGTGGTGAGCTTGGAGATCGGGGGGAGGACACCACGGGCATCGCAGGTGAGGAGGATGATGTTCGAGGGGTGCTTGTCGGACAAGCAGGGGATCTTGGCGTTCTCAATGTACTCAATGGGGTAGGCGCAGCGAGTGTTCTCGGTAAGGGTGGAGTCGTCGTAGTTGACAACACGGGAGATGGGGTCAAAGACAACGTTCTCGAGGACGGATCCGAAGCGGATGGCGTTAAAAATATCGGGCTCCTTCTCGGCGGAGAGGCCAATGCACTTGGCGTAGCAACCTCCCTCAATGTTGAAGACACCACGGTCGGTCCAGCAGTGCTCGTCGTCACCGATCAGGGCACGGTTGGGGTCGGCAGACAGAGTGGTCTTGCCAGTACCCGAGAGACCGAAGAAGACAGTCACGTCGCCGTTCTTGCCCTCGTTGGCCGAGGAGTGCAGGGTCAGGACGTTGTGCTTGACGGGCATCTCGTAGAAGAGGACAGTGAAGACACCCTTCTTCATCTCACCAGCGTACTCAGTACCCAGGATAACCATCTCCTTCTCGGCGAAGTTGATGGCAACGGAGGTGGCGGAGGTCATACCCTCAGTGAAGCGGTTGGCAGGGAAAGAACCAGCGTTGTAGATAACATAGTCGGGGTGGAAGTGCTTCAGCTCCTCCTGGGAAGGGCGGATAAGCATGTTGCGCATGAAGAGAGCATGGTAGGCACGAGCGCAGACGACACGGACGCTGATACGGTATCTCTCGTCCCAGCCGGCGAAACCATCGATAACGTAGATGCGGTTACGGGTGTTGAGGTAGTCGACAGCACGCTCACGGTTGATGCGCCAGACCTGCAAATCGGGATGCCGTTAGCAAAAGGAGTCCGGATCATGGATGACGTCATCTGCGGAATCCCGACCAGGCGCAACCTGGCGAAACAAGCATTCTCAGGAACACAACCGGACAGAGCCCAAACTTTTTGGCGTCGCACAGCAATCGCAAGGAAAATGCCTCAAAAAGTTTATAATGAGGCATTTCTTGCGTTCCGATGTGCTGCCAGAAAAGCTTGGGTTCATGCCAGCTGCGGACCCATGCAAGGGATGATTCTCATGCGCGATATATTGCACTTGCAGGAGAACCCGGGGGAAAAAAAACAAGAAAGTAACAACGGAAAAAACACGTACATCAGGGGTCATGGGCTTGTTGACAGGTCCCCACCAGACATCGTTCTCGGAGGTCTCCTCCTTGACGATACGCTTGTCGGAAGGAGAGCGACCAGTCTTAGCTCCAGAGTAGGCAGTCAGGGCACCGCTGGAGGTGATAGCAGTACCAGTCTCGTAGACCAGAGCATCTTCGTAGAGAGCAGGGACAGCAGGGTTGGCAATCTATCTTAGTGAGCAAGGTGTCAATGACATTGCGACAAGTGAAGCTTACAATAGCAACGCGGTCATAGTCGATGTGGGCGTGTTCGTGAAGCTCTTCCTCGAGCTCAGTGTGACCCTTGCCCGGCCTGGAAGGTCATGGTTAGCAATGATCTATACCAGGCAAGGTTATAGATTGATATGCGACGCATTGCGCAAGCACTTTATGGTAACCCGGAGCAATGCGACAGCATATCAAGAAAGGAACAAATGGAAAAGATGGACAAGGATAAGACATACTGAACACCACCAGGGTGCAGAGCAGTGCGATTCACCGAAGCAGCAACCATGTTTCTTAGTGAGGTAGAATGATAATTATTGTTTCTTTGTTTTGCAAGTTGCTGTTGGAAGAAATCTGAGTAGAGAGGACCAGGTTCAGCGGGGGAATCGGGGGGTATATGAATGTTTGTCGCAGGGCTCATGATGGGAGCGATCCAAGACGCCTGAACGTGTGGAATTGCAGCTCGAAATGTTTACTCCACCGTTCCACGGAAGATGTCGGGGCAACAGACCGAGTCTCGAGTCTCGACGGCGATGGTTATCGTGAAAGAGTGGAAAAGGAAGACAAATGCCTCGAATAGAAGCCCGAAAAGTCCCGAACCCCAGATGTGGGCACGAGGTGGTCCCGGAAGGGATGGCGGATGCACCAACTAGATTTGAGCAAATAACACAAGCTTCGGAAACAGGATCAGAGATTTGAGGCGGTATCACGGATAGCGCGTCAGGGGATGATGAATTAATGTCTCATCAACGGCACTAGTGGGAGTTGGTACGCAGGCTTGGAGTGGTTTGGAGTACAGGGATGGGACGCTTAAGCTGCTAGTGAGGGCTAAGGTGGGAATTTCGTGGCCCCGACGCTACGGGAACGAGGTATTTATTATTTATTATGTGATTGTTCTTGTAGCCTTGCCGCGCGCAGCCACCACTGGATCATCGAGTGAATTGAGGGGGGCACTGAAGAGAGTCATTCATTTACAGTTCATATAATTCACTAGGTTCCAAGGACGACAGGACCGTCTACTGCTATTAGCTGGCGGAACAAATAACAATGAACGGAGAGCGACGGGGAGATGGAACGAGTTGGAGTGGTGACGTTGAATGAGCTCAATGCAAGAGGACGGAGTCTAGAGGCGATAACTAAAACGATCAAACTACCAAGAAACTAAAGGGAAATTGCGGGGGGAAGGCAGCTTTCTTCTTTTTCCTTTTTCTTTTTCTTTTTCGGCTAGGAGGGCTGGACTATACCCGACCAGGCGACTCCGTGTGTAATGCATTGCCAGGACTGGCTGAGGACGGGCACAGGCTGGAGACAAAGTTAGTAAACTTAGTCAACTTTTAGTACTTCCTTTCAAGTCTGGGCCCGACCAGAAAAGCAGAATGCAGCCATTGCGAATGGAATCCTTCCGAGTGACGAAATATCGGGGGGAGAATCTCGGGTTCCCCTCGTCCGCACTTTCCCGCTTCCGGTATCATCTTACTAATCCCTTTCCCGAAACGTTCCTGCTCAGCCACCAATCAGTGTCCGGATGTGCGACTGATTGACAATCCAACGTCACTATCGTGGGCAGAAGATATTGCCGTCTTTTCGGGCTCGAGCATTATTTTCGGATGTGCTGGAATTTGAGGCAAATGAGAGCTATCAGCTGGATCCGAGTCGCATTTCTGGGATTCCAGGTCATACCGATGCGTTCTTTTGCCATCGTAAACCGCTCGCTGCGGCCCCTTCACTATAGGAATATCCCTCATACAAAAGTCTCAGTCCTTATCTACGGAATGTATGCTTCAGATATGAGGTGCGTAGATGCTGAAAATTCCTTTTCAATTTCCCTCAGTTTCATTGGAAAAGGGGCTACCTCACAACCACGATAATTGCACATGATAGATCAACTTGGCCTCATTCCCGAGTTCCCAAGAATATCCGAGTTCCCGCCCCCGGCTTTGGTCAGGTGCCTGGAGTCCCCTCCGTTTTTGCCTCCCACGCGGACAATCAAAGGAATGGCGTATGACGCATTGGCCAAGAGACCGTCGCCCGGGATGTTATCACGGTAAATAGATAGTTAGTAGTATGCGACGGAGAATTAGTGCCCTGGCATTGAGGAATCAGCCACTGAGCCAAGATGTCACTGCGGTGTCTTTCCCAGTTTCCCCTAATCTGTACCCCGCATCCGAAGTGTGCCGGGGCCACGCGGGCCTTTTTCCCCGGATGTTCTCGTCCCCCTGGGGGGTTATCCGATTCCGGCTAGAGCGGTAGATTAAACGCTTTTCCGGTTTGTGGCTTCGGTAGTCTACTGCTCTGGGAAAGGGTCTGTTCGACTATTGATGATGATGGACAATCTATACGAGTGTTTTGGGATATTGTAGGATATCCGTTGCACAAGAAGTCACCTGCCTTACTCCGAGATTATTTATTACCTATCACTTAGGTTGATTTTCGTGTCGGATACGAACTGCAGTTCGGCTCCTCTAACGGGCTGTTAGCTTCCGTTGCTAATTCGATACATCTGGCTTCACCGACTTCTGCGCCACCACTTCATACATTGATTTTTAGCTCTAAGTTGTATTTATCTGCAGTTAGTTTGAGTCATTTTAGGAGTATGTACTGATTAGGGAGAAATAAGGCCGCAATTCTAGCAGTTTAGCCAGTAACTTGGGTACCAATCTCAGCTGTATCAATACTCCTCGTACTAACCACATTAGTATATATTTTCCTCCGCACTGGGCATCCAGTGGTGTACACACAACAATGGACTTCATACCGTAATGATTGCAGGCAGCGGAAACAGAATGATTCATGAATCAGCTAGTGGCCAAAGCGTCAATCTTTTTCACAATAATAGACTAGAATTCTCAAAAGCTAGCTGAGATAGTATGGTGGAGGCAACGCGACCTGGCGAATGAAAACAGTTCCCCGCGATTCTCCCTGTGCACCTGACACATTTCCACATTCGAAGTAATAATATATATGGAAACAATCGTCGAGTTGAAGGATTCGGCTCCATCTAGTCAGAACTCCGTAGTGAGCTAGCCAGCGGAGTAGACCTAATCGCTCTTCTAGACTGGCCGGCACGATCTCGCCTCTTCCTGATTCAGGCATCTGCCTAATATATGTGCGCGTGATGACTATTTCCCTGGCACTAGTCCATGTTGTCTTTTGCTCGGGTCATCTTCACCTGCTTAGAGTACGATAACCGGCGAAGCTATGCTGTCGGTTTGATGCAGGGCCCATAACACGCATCGGCAAGTTGTATCTGTCAGATAAGTTGAAATCTTTGACCTCGGAGGTTTTGTCCTGTAGACATTATAGTCGCAGACTCTTTGCCTCGAATCAAAATCTCTCGACACATTTGGCTTGAATTCCCTTGGAGCTGGCTGGCCCGCGTACATGCCCATTTCGAGATGTTAGGGAGGCAATCCTGATGAGTTGACAGACCTTGATGTTGCATCGTACAGGTTTACCTCGAAACAATTTACTCAGCCCTCATGAACAGTCTCATGATACTTTCCAAATGCGCCAAAATACACGCTTCAGTGACTCAATGCCCTTCGAGGAATATCTTTAGGACAGCAGAGCTCCAATTTAGTTTATAGTCGCTCCGAGAATGGAAAAGACGCCATCACCACCCAAACCTCCCGAGTACTCGACATTCGTTTCAAACAAGCCCAATAAGTGCAAATCATTCAACTACACTAGTCACCGTTTCGCAACTTCAGCCCTTGGCCATCGCAAATTACCGTTTTTATTACCTGTATATAGCACACAGTCAAGCGAGTTTCTCTGACAGCCTTGCACAAGACCGACACCACCCGTCCAGGTCTCAATTCCTGACTCGATGGACCCCTCTCCTGCAAAATATAGCATTCATCTCGCCTTGCACAATCCTAGCGCCGATTTGAAGCAACACGACCATCAGTGATCCTCAAGATCCACGTCTCAGCCTCAATTCCAACACCAAGTCTGCTGCTACCATGCTGCGTAAGCGATCATCCGATCTATATATCAACCTCAGCGTCTAATTTACCTTAATGACGCCTATCATCGTGTACTTAGGCAACTAGTGCCCATAGCCATATAAGCAGTACTGCACTCTGTCCAGCTTTACTCCAGCAATTGACGAGACAGGCACATACACTCCCCGATGACAGCTAGCCATAGCGCAACATGGCAACGCCGTCCAGATTTGCTTTGATGCCTCTAGGTTATCACCAACAACATGCGCATTGTCTCAAACTAGAGATATAAGAAGACATTGGATGCCCGCTGCAACAAGGTCATCCCGAGCAGCATCGCATCCGACTCATCAGTCCACAGCTCGCAGGCCTTGAAACCCCAATCTTGTCTCATTCTCTCAGAAATACACCGAGCTAAACCATGTCAAGCACAATGCAACCCTCTATCCTCACCATCGCTACCCTCATTCTGGCACTGCTCCAAGCAGCCGAGCCCGGAAAGCTGACCCTGAGCGAGGCCGATGCCATGATCTTCCGTGACGGCAACACGGGCAATCTCTCAGCACGAGTGTTCAGAATTTGGACGTCGACAACAACTGGGTTAACTGTGACATTCTAGTAAGAACATTGCCATTATCTTTATCCCAAGCAGCGAACTAGACCTGCACAAGTCCTACACACTAATGTCAATTCCTTCTTCTTAACACGACCTGATCTAACGCGCTACGCTGGGAAGAAAAAAAAAAAAAAGGAACCTGGAGGCGGTATGCTACTCGGGACAGAGTGGACGGTTTCAGTTGAACTACCCTGGCAACTGGCAATATTCGGATGATCCTCTACAGTGTCCATTGTTTGGTTGAGGACTCTGACTGAGTAGGGGAATGACTTTGTCATACCCACGCTGGTGAAACAGACAAGGGGCGGCGGGGGGAGGTGCAGTCGAAGGTATGACATGAATCGATAAGTAAAGAGATACTACTTGGAGCAATGATAGTCAACCATGCTACTAGATAATAACAAACAACCCCCAAAGCGACATTAAACCCTCTGGGGTCCCTACCACTACTTCAAGCGCAATCAACTGAGTTAGTGATATCGCATAAACCCTTAAACTAACCATGTAATATTCGTCGATCATCCATCATCAACATACCCCACCATCCAGCACACATACAAGTTATGCACCACCTTACAACACCCAATGCCTCCCCTTCACCCCCTAGAGAACATACTATACATAATGTACACTCTACAGCAAAATCGATGATCATATTATCCCACCAAAAGCAAATATTCACACAAAGAGGAAAAAGAAAGCAAAAATAATCATCTGCGCAGTGCACTCGCTTCTTTTCTTATCAACAAAACCCACCCAACAACGAACCATCCAACCAATCACACCACGCGGATCCCGCATCAGGCGGGGCGGGGCAAGTCAGAAGAATATCACGCGGCGGGGTCATCGCCAGCACAGCAGTGAATCATCGCTGTGGGATTATTAAATTATTCTTCTTTTCATCTCATCTCCTCCATCTCTTTGACTTGTTCTTCATCCAAGTTTCACGGTATTTGGCTTCTGCTTTGCTATTCAGGTGAGTTTGAAGAGGATTTACTTACACAGTTTACTCCCGGTGGTGATTAATGAACTATTTGCTAACTACGAACTCTTCTTTTGATGACTGCATGTAGTCAAGTTCAACTTCTTCTCTACACATCCAAATCTATCAATCAAAATGGCTGGTGCTCATCAAGCTTGCCCCTCTTGCGGTGCTGCCATTCCTGGCGAGACTAAGACTTGTGGATCTTGTGGAAAGGTATCTATCTATCTATTTATCTTTCTCAGTTCTTCTTGTTCTGTCTGTCTAGTCTAGCGGAAAATGAATGTTCGCTAATCTTGATGTTTGTATCATAGACCTGCCCTGTTTAAGACTCGCTCCGGTTCAGTTCAACCTAGAGATGATATCTGGCGTTATGGTGGGGGTGTTGTGTGCGGGTGAGGATGGGTAGGTGATATGATTGTATAACGGGTTGACGAGTGATGACGATGACGATGACGATGACGATAAATGTGAAATGCGATGAGTTGAATCAGACATTCTATGTTTCTTACTTCGTAGGGGTATGTAAATCACACCATATTTCTCATGTCCACGGTTCGATGCGACCGATCGGATTGCGTTGGGAAGCGCTCCATGCTTCCTTCCGGACTATCCTCTCTCGACCGAAGCATGGTTTCCGTGTCTTCTTTGTCTTCCTGCTCCTGTTTATCCTCGCTCTCTGAGGGCCGCGAGAATCGGTTGTTGAGGACCATAGAGTGGCGTTGAGGGTTGATCGTACTGTTGTTAGGTTGAGGTTCGTTATTTGAGAGAAGGACGACGGTGACCGGATGGTCGCAGATACGGGGTACTTTGAAGACGCTGTAGAGTGCGTTGAGAGCGGGTACTGATAGGCCGTGGACCACAATGGAGAAGAGAACTAGCCAGTAGACGACTGTATCCAATGGTTAGAAAGGGACTGTGGGTTCCGGATATGATGCATGCATACCTGGCACCATTGCAGCAGTCATGCTGTTGATTTCCTCGTCACTTTGTCCAGGGGGAGGGAACAGTCGGCGAGTGTATTCCACGTAGGAGACTGCACCGATTCCTATATATGTCTGAGCATGAGAGGTCTTGGAGGAAGGTCTGCAAGCTTACCGATTGGCCCAAAGTGACCTAGAAACAATGCCTCTTTCCAGTCTTTGCAGACCTTTGGCATGAAGCGATAGCCCACCAGAATGGCTGGGATGCGCCGAAACACCAGGATCATAAACCCCAGCGCAAACAGCCGCCAGAGGGTAATCCCGGTATCATGGGGACGTTGGAAATATTCCCATGGCATAGTCGCGCCCAGGAACATAAACGCTGCGAAATTTAGCAAGGTCTCCATGGTCGAGTTGAACGAATCATGTCGAGCTTGAATCTCTTCATGATAAAGCCCATTCCAGTTCAAGACACATCCAGCGACGAAGCAGGCGAGCGTCTCATCGGAGCCGAAACAGCCACAAGTGCCAACAAGGAGCAATCCAATTGCCACTGGGGCAAGTGTAAAGCTTTCGTAGTCGACCCACCTGTGCTTGGTTGCTTTCTTCAGCAGCTTCTGGCACACAAACCCTACGAGTGCACCATAAGCTGCACCTAATAGGATCATGTATAACACTCCTTCAATAGCCCAGTGTTTGAGCGCCACGCCTGCGCCGCCGCCGAAACGTCCAACTCCAGTTGTCCCGAGTACATCTGGGACTCCCCGCTCCAGGTCGAATTCTTCCAAGCTGAGGGTATTGGCCGGGGCTTCGGCATATCGCAAGAAAGAGACTCCGAGCAACAAGAGAGGAAAACCGAATCCGTCATTTCCACCTGCCTCCGCAGAGATAAATTCTCGTAGCGGTCGGCGGACGAAGTTGTCAGAAAATGGACCTTTCGCGATTGCCTGGGAAAGGACTGGATCTGTACAGGTCACGCAAGCGCTGATAATAACTGCTGAGAGCTTTTGTCGAGCAATTAGTCGCTTCCAGGGGTTACCATCGGTATTATAGAAAAGGGATCAGCGTACAAAAGAGATGCGTGGGATCACAAGCTTCACGCAGGCAGAAGTTGCAAGCCACGAGATAGTCATCAATGGTAATAGGCAGATGATCATCTCCACCAGGCGTTGCTTCAAGTACTTCTTGGGTAGTTCATATCCCACTTTGACTAACTGAACGCCAATAACTAGACGTGCCAAGCCCTGAATAATCAGCGCCGATTCTCTCTGTAGTGCTCGGTGGACTTACATAGGCTATCTCGCTAGTCTCATTGTCACCATCGCCTCCCCACTGAGAAACGGTCAGTAGCTTAGCACCAGCTGGCCCAAAGCAAATGCCAACAACAAAGGCAGGCACTGGGAGAGTTTAGCACCACACTCTTTAGTGTAGGATCATAATGAATCATACAAGCTTCACCAAGGTACCATCTTTGTTTCACCTTCAGGGAGACGAAGCCAAATAGGAGGATGTAAAGGCCTTGTGAGGTATTAGCTCCCTTCGCATACCGTATGATTATAGACTTCTTCTCACCTGCAACGGAAAGAACGAGGTTAAAATTGCTAATGTCAAGAATCGGATGCAACATCCCTGCTAACGCTAAACAGCTGTTGACTGGGTCCGGCTGGGGCAAGAAAAAGCCTCAATCCCAAGTCGAGTTAGAGGATTCGCGCATGGATCCCAACGAAGATAAACACCGAATACTATCAATCTTCTAAAACCAGAGTTTGAGAGACTCGAGTAAGTGGGCTATCAGAGACGGTCAAAGATACCAGTCAGATTCTGACCCGACTAGGGCAGATATCGGGGGAAGGCCGTCTGTTCATACAGCACGTCCTTACCAGCAAAAAGAACCCCTGGTCACCCCTTACTACACTGTACAAGGGTCTGGATGCTGTCACACCCTTCCGACAAGATTGCATACATGTGGGTCCTGATACGCCTCCCTTGCAGGAGGGATTGCAGCTTCAAAGCTTGGCTGCGCTGAAGGACAACAATTAGCAAGAAGCGTAGATAGGAATGGACCAAGAATGGAGAGGCCAGGCTGCATCCCGATGGGCGGTGCATTCTGATGGGCGGAAGATAATTTTGCATGCCGGTATGTGATTAAGCTTTGGATCTGTAGGGGGACTCTGGAACGTAAGAGACAGCGTGTCAAAGGTTGGCAGGCAACGAAGCCTTATCTGTATGTACCGAAGGGATGAAAGGGAGCAAGATAATGATAAAGGTAAGATTGTGGTAAGCCAAAAATAGCATACAAAGCTAGCAGATGATGCAGGTGGCTCTGGACTTATCTATCCAGTTGTACTGTGGCACCGCAGCACAGAGTGCAGGTAGCAGCTCACTCGAAGGCAAAGAAGTAGGGGGGGGGGGGGGGCTGTCAAAGACAGCATCAGGGCCAGTGGAGAGTTGAAAGGCGACATATACCTCTCTGTCGAATTCCAGGCTCCAATGACCTTTATCACTAGCTGGCGTTGAAACAAAAGGTCAGATGAAGCACTTTAGTGGAGAGAAGTAGGTTGATTCAGAAACCGGCTGTTCTTGCTGCGAGTAGCCGCCGGCCTGAGTGCCTGATCCCGAGGGCTGCAAGGGGCGTCATGCGAAACACGGCCAGTTGACGTGTCCGATAGTGGCTCGGACCTGTGAGTGTAGCAGGGAACAGATGCATCAAGTTCAGCCAGATAATGAGAATGAACAGCTGAAAGAGAAATTGAATACCTGCAGAGCAACAGATACAGCCGAGGAAGGTTAATATTTGGCTAAGGCAAACATAGGGAATAAGCTCTAAGTTACATGAATCCATAGAATAAATGGCTGGGACCCGCCTCGCAAATGAAACGCTCAGTCAGTCCAACCCGTCAGTATTTGTCTCTCACTTCGTCTCAGTGCGCTCATATTCACTGGCGCGTCAAATTGCAGTATCAACAACCGCGCCGAAGGCGGTTGATGATGGCTATTTTTCTAAGGCCTTGTTGACATATTGTCTTCGCAACGCTGTCCAAGTAACAACAGCTTACGCAGTCTTCCGCCACTGGGACCAGATTCCGATCAAACTGCTGACCGTTCCTGCAAGACCCACAATACCGTCGTCGAGAGATGCCAATCCGAGGGCGGACACTGGAACGCTCAAGTCGCAGAGGTCGGAAATGAGCTGAATGCGTGCGGCAGAACGTTCCCTAAAGGTACAACGTTAGTATATTGACTCAGCGCGAGTAGATTGACCAAAGAACATAAGACATACTTCTCGAGCTTCTTCGCTTCCACGACGCCTTCACCTTCCTTGCGGTCGAGGGTCTTCTCCTTCTCCCGCAACCTGAACAGTGTGTATACGCCGGCGACAGCGCTGCAGACCAAGCCCGCCATCCATGAACGGTAGGCGTGCTCCTGCAGTCGCTTGGCAGAAGCAAGCTTACGAACACCGATCGTGTCGATAACGGTGACTGTGTCGAGAGAAAGGTAGCCCGCGTATCCGAGCTGACGGCCGACGGCGAGATAGCGGAGTACAGGGTCGATAGGGTTCTTGTTGTCGGAGGCCAGTGCGGCGGCCTTCAGATGCTCAACGAACTTGCCAATCCGCAGAATCTTTCGAGTCGTTCCGAACTGCTTCTTAATGGCGTTGAAAGGCTCGATGGCGGACTGGGGGCGGTTGGTGCGGTAGAGATACCAAGCATAGAAGCGGGAGAAGTATTGCAGGGTTCGGAGGATCTTATCGCGACCGACTGTGTGATTGTTAGTGATCTTCTGAGGCATGATCAAGCAGATCCTCCAAAAGCACGAGAAGCAAATCCTCTGCATAGAGGCACCCTGCTCTCTCCCGGCCGAGAAACCAGCTGCGCAGGACAGATAGAAAGCCAGCACATACCCGTCGTTGCGACAAAGCGCAAGTAGTGCGCCAAGGCAGGGTGGTAAACCAAAGCGTCTGCGACCATATTGATTATCGATGAAGGTATGTGTTTTGTCGATGGGAAAGGCTCGAGGAGTGTCGGTTAGTTAATTATTGCAAGGGTAGAAAATGGCGGGAGTCGAATTCCGCGCGGTGTCGGGACGACGTGGGGACCGTGAAGGGGGAGACGAAGCTCGGACGGAGAGGAGAGGTTCAAGGTGTGGTACAGACTGGAGATGGACAGGATACTCCGCACCAAGGATGGAAGGAAGAAAAGACGGGGGAGGGGCGGAGAAAAGGATATTAGTACTCCGTAGTATTAGTAGAAGTAGGGGTCGAAAGGCTGGCTGATGGATGATGGGATCGGTAAATGAGCGGCCGGCGATCGCTCGGCGTTGGAGGTTGAGAGACTTCCCGGAAGTTGGAACCTCGGCTGGTCGGACCATCGAAGCTGTCAATCACAAGATCCTCCCTAATCCACTCTCCCCGCCATGCGAATTACGGGTCCAGCCAGTCTTTCAACATTTACTTGCTTGCTTGCTTTCTTTTTTTCTTTCGATATATGAAGATAGACGATAATAATAATATTTCTATACATTACATCACTGACACATCGTCATCAGTCATTAACCGTATACTCTCTTAAGACCCCGAGCATCCTCTTTCAAGGCTCTGCTCGGGCAAGTTGTTTGTTATCAAAATCGCGCTTCTGGGCAAAGTTTTCTTCTGTGGTCGCTTGGGCATCTTCACTCCAACTCCGATTGTCAGTCATCGCGCGTTCACTGCTTGGGCTTTCTTGATGGATGTTGCATGGGCCGTTCGTCGGTTGGAATGTCGCTTGGGGTACGGGAGGGTTGGCGCTTAGTAGGCTGGGGCGTTGGCCGGGCAAGCAGTTCAGATGCTATGTTTTATCAGGTTCGTCAGGCGTGTGGGTTGTAGGGGGGAACCGACTATCGCTCCTCTCGGTTGCCCATAGAGGAGGTGTCGTATCCATGGGCTTCGAGGTAGGCCCGGAATTTAGCATCCTCATATGTGATCGTATCCTAAATGGGCGATTAGCCTAATCTCACCTCTATCACCAAGCATCAGCCGGGTCCAGATGATATGGCATACCTGTCCGATGTTTGGCAAGAGGAAAAAGGCCAAAGCCGCACTAAAAATGCAGAGTGAACTGGAGACGAAGAAGGGGTCCTGACCGGACCGGACCTTGTTAGGCGCGTTGTTTTGAATGATGGGGATCACATAAGTCCCAACAAACGCGCCTATCTTTCCAGCTGCAGCAGCGATGGCGTAGAACTGACCCCGTACAGCGGTTGCGCTGCTCTTGGCACAGCACAATCCAATGTTGTCGCCAGGGCCAAACTCACCAAGACTCGAGAAAATGCTGGGTTTGTAAGTTAGTAGACGAGCTGTTATCAAGGTGATAGGCCAAGACTTACCCGAAGACCACGACAAATGCTGCGACATTCTTGGGCGTTGACAGATACTCATAGCATCCGGACATAATAAATCCAACAATGCCTTGCAGCAAGACTCCGAGTGCCAGGGTGTTGCGGGGCCCCATCCAATCACTCGCCAATGCTCCTAGAAAAGACCCGGGAATGTAAAAGGAGTATGTCAGTGTAGTCCAACCGAAGCTCTTCCAGAGAGGAGCACTGTCCCCCAAGATGATGGCGATCCAATCAGACGAGTAGATACTGAATGAATAAGAAGAGAAATCGTAGAGGAACCAGATCAAGGAGCAGATAAACTGTATACAGTCAGTGTTTCTCTGAGTATTGGTTAGAACGAGCCGCACAAACCAGACGCTTCCAATAGAACCTGTGAATGTGCGATTAGCTTTGCATACAATAGCTAGTGAATGACATTGGCCAGGCATCTTACTTGATAATCAGCCAAAGAGGGAACTTGCGCATGCGCTCCCGGTTGAACTCCTCAGGCTCCTCCAGCTTCAACCGGAGATAGATCAGACTAAGAGGTGGAATGACACCAAGCCCCAATCCAATACGCCAGACCGCACGCAGATGATTTTCGGTAAAGATTAAAACCAAGATCATTGAAACCAAGGCGGAAACAACATAGGCAAAATCAATCTGAAAATTGGTGAACATCACGAACCATCGGTTGCGATGGCCTTGCTTGAGTTCGCCAGTGTTCTCTGCGGCTGCGACAGACCCAGCAGGGTACTCGCCGCCAATTCCAATTCCCAAGAAGAAACGATATGCGGTCAGGGCCGCAAATAAGCCATAATGGCTATTGTGGTATCCATAGGCACCAGCACACAAAGCGGCAAAGACGAACAAAATAATTGTAGAGATCATTAAAGACCATTTTCTCGACCAGTGATCACTCGTGTATCCAAAGATGAGCATACCGACCACAGTACCGGCGAACGTAATAGAAGATACGTTCTGGCTGGCGGGAGAGTTGGAGTATTCATCAGGGTAGAGCCTCTTCAGGATGGTATTTACAGGTCCAATAATCTGTAGGCAAGCTAAATTAGCAAGGCAAATGACCGCCACGGAATTACGCTGAGGGTAGGGTGCATAATTTTTGCGCACATACCCCATTGAGATAGCCATCAGAGAATAGACCAGCACCGCAAGCAATTGTGGGCCAACTGCGCTCCCAACGGCTCTTGCCTGCCGCAGTTTCCTCCAAAGGCACTGCGTCAAGAGAAGCGGGGCCCTTTTCGGGCGGCACATTGACCTTGGACTCAACGTCCGTCTTTGGCTCCATGCTGACTGCTTTTGCAGGTCAATTCAGGTTCACAGCCTTGGGTTATCGAAAACGAGGAGAAATTGGCCCACGCTGTGTGTATACAAAGAGCAATCGTCTCTGAACACCAAAACGGATCTACCAAGCTAACGGACCCGGAAGACAACGAAGGAGAAACAATTAAAGGGCGATTACGCCTATATATAGGAGGGGTGAGAGTAAAAGACCAGTGGAAGGGACAGGGGAAGAAACAGGATCCTAAAGGTATAAATAAGAACAAGGGGAAAAGAAAAAAAAGTTTCGGTGGGCATGAGGACCAGCGAGAGAACCGCATTCAAGGCACATGATGGATTTCCTCTTTGATCCTTGGTCTTCCATTTCCCACGCTAAGCTCGCCGACGAGGTTGTATTGGCCCCTCCCAAAGTAGCCTTAGCGGCAGTATCACCGCGGGTCAAGAAGGTAAGTGGATCCCAGTCCTACTACTTAGTTATTACTACCCCATCTTCCCTATCAAGCCCAACTATGCACTATACCGCTTAGGGTGTAGTCCACCCCGTCTTCATGTGCTTTTATTCGCTGATGCCTCAGTCTTGATTTGACCAGCCGAATCTCATCGAAGCATATGCGAGATTCTTTAGCCTCGCCGACCTTGTCTGGTCGGATACAGAAAATTTTCACTCGCCCCATAGCACGTGCTGGTCACAGCAATTTCTTGTGCGTGATTGCGAGAAGCCTGCGCATTCGATGCAAAGCCCAGAAAATGTTCATATTACCTGAAGTATAGGTAGGGGATGATGCTCTACTCGGCCACTTACGGACAATGCTTCCCGACGAGCGGACAAACACCCCTTGATGCCGGAGTACCCCGAGGGTAACTTATGTCAGATCCAAATATCTGTTAGCCTCGTGCCGCCCCTCAAGGCTGAGTACTACAGACGACTATCTTGCATATTCCATATAGAGACTGCAGCCTACATCGTAGATACAAATGATCAGCACCAACGCCGGATGTGGCTTTCCGCCACATCTTCAAAGATCTCGTGGCAATTGCATCCTTGACTGATCCTATATCGAACCACATCAATGCAGGCATTAAAGCTCTCATACATGCGACTTCGCTCTTGGGTGGCAATCCAGCTGGGAGACAGCAGCATCAGTAAAAGGGTGTCCTATGCAACCCACGGTTAAGTACTTACTTCCAAGTGAACGAACTGCATAGGGAGTTATTAGCCTGTCATAAGCGCACGTGTGGTCCTCAGCCCACCCAACAACTAAATCAACTTATCCCAGCGGGCTAAGTATGGTACCCACCAAATCAGTCAACTCCGTGGATGATCATCTGTACGTAGTATACACGCACGCAACACCCGGCGACAGGAGGACTGTAAAAGATTCGGACATTCAATGATGGTTTAATTCTAATAACAGGCACCATAAATACGTCTACTGTCATCGTTTGCTTTTCCGGGGTCTAACCATCAGTCACAGTCATGTGACTTCACCCTCTACTAGTATGTGACGCGGACGATGATGAGAAGGGTAATAACTAGGATAGCTCTTGGATTATTGGTTATATAGGGCGTTGTATAATGTGAGATGCCAATGGTCATAATCAAGCGGACGAGAAGCATTCGCTGGAGTCGTGATTAATAGCTTGCTTCCTTGAATGGTACGATACATGCTGTATCCGATAAATCCATAGACCTCTGTATTAAACTAAGGGACCCATAATGTCTAGCATGGAGTCATTCATTCTGTTTCCCCCAACTTTGTTTATGTCTCAATGGTGTTCGGCCTATAGACCTGTGGTTGGAAATGGCTGTTGGAAACCTGGAAGCGGCTTCGGCGGCCGGAACAACATTCCCCCAGCTGAGCTCGGGTCAGCTACGTTCCATAGGTGATGTATCTGCCTCATCCATCATCGACCCCAGACCATCTGCTCACTGACCTTCAAGCTTCGCTCCATAACCTCTTCATTTTACCTTTTCTACACGCGTCTCTTTCCTAGCCCGATATTTAAACCCCCTTCGTCAGCATGGGGTCCGATCCGCAGTACATAAAGTACCCTGATCTCAACCTTGCCCAACATGTCTTCAACCTCTCCAACCCTGCATGCCCGCAAACAGTGCGACAGACATCATTGAAGAGACTTCAAGATGTTATATCCGAGAACAAGATGGCTCCGTTTTATCGACACCTTGCTCATCCCGTCGAAGGAATTCTGAACCACTCCGGCGAAGGTGTCGCTCAGCACCCGACCAAGTCCCTGATTACGTCAAATATGCTGGCTTCGCGGAAGTCGCCTCAGAACATAGACTTCCCCTGGGATGAATCTCTGTACCAATCACTGGTGGAAGACAACCGGAAGGAGTTGGAAACCTTCCAGAAGGAGGAGGACGAAGCTGAGGAAGCCGCCGGGGAAACTGAGGTGTTGGCCGCACGGGGTAAGCGCGCCGAATTCTGGGCACGTGTAGGCGATAAGGTACGTCTTGAAGAAGCTCCAGCTATGAGTCCTTTTGAAACAAGCTCCGCGTGTTGTCTATATGCTAACCTCCGACCGTGATTGACAGGACAAAGCTATCGAATCCCACGAGGCCCTCCTTGAGAAGACGACATTCCTCGGAACCAAGATCGACCTGATGCTAGCCATGATCCGGATTGGTCTTTTCTTCGGGGATACCCATTCAGTCAAGAAGAGCATTGAGCGGGCAAACACTCTCATCGAAAGTGGTGGCGACTGGGACCGGAGAAACCGCCTCAAGGCATACAAGGGCCTACATCTACTCACCATCCGCTCTTACAATCTTGCTGCCCCTCTGCTACTCGACAGTCTATCGACCTTCACCAGCTACGAGCTGTGCAGCTACTCGTCCCTGGTCATCTATTCCATCCTTGCCGGCTCATTATCCCTGAAGCGAGTCGACTTCAAGGCCAAGGTCGTGGATGCACCTGAGATCAAGGCGATTCTTGGACCTGGAGAGGACCGCCTGGCTGCTCTGACCGGCGAAATATCTTCCGGGCCAGGTGCCCAGGATGAGGAGATGAAGGATGCTACTGTCACCAAGGCCACGCCGACCACGGCTACCACTGTGGTTAACCTCACTACTCTGGGAACGGGATCTGGCATCCAGTCTGAAACCGAAGCGCCCGTGGACTTCTCGCCTCTTGCAAACCTGGTAGACAGCCTGTACACCGGCAACTACCGGACGTTCTTCGTAGCGTTGGCAGCCGTGGAAGACAACTTCCTGAACCAGGACCGTTACTTGCATGAACATCGCGCGTGGTTCGTTCGCGAGATGAGACTTCGCGCGTACCAGCAACTGCTGCAGAGCTATCGCGTTGTTGGCCTGAACAGCATGGCCAGCGACTTTGGCGTCACCGTGGACTACCTGGATCGGTAAGTCCGCCATTGAACCACTACTCATTGATTACGTTGACTGACAACTACAGGGATCTTGCCAAGTTCATTGCCAGCAACCGGATCGCATGCACTATCGATCGGGTCAATGGCATCATTGAGACGAACCGACCCGACGACAAGAACAAGCAGTACGCGGATGTTGTGAAGCACGGCGATGCTCTGATTACGAAACTGCAAAAGTACGGACAAGCCGTGCGGTTGCGGGGAAGCGAGCGGAGCTAGAGGGGAGGTTGCCAGGAAGGAGTGGTCTTGATCTTGACTCACCACATGGTTCATGACTCGCTAGATGAGAGACTCAGTGATTTATACATCTTTTGACACCGGTAACCATTGACCCTGCAATGCAAGCGTCCAGACACGTGAGGCTGCTGTATCATACATATAATGACCTGAAGACAACATGACCTCGAGGAACTCAGCTAGTTGTGGGGAGTGGGCCAAAGTTATTTCCACCGACATATGGTAGAACTGGGCAACTTTAAGTCGTAGAGGCTACTTTGTACTATCTTTCTACTGTCTAGTCAATACCCGAGCCGAAGTTCGGGAGGCTCCGGAGACCGTGTGGGATCATGGAGATGACTGGCCTTCATTGGACCAACCATAGTCGCCAGGGGTGCAACGCAGTCCTCAGCCGTCTAGTCGCAAGCCACCAAAGAGTACGCAATACGATCGCCCGTTTGTACACAGTTGCCCTTCGATATATCAGATATTGTTACATAGAACCGACATGATCGTCCTTGTTGTAACAATGCCCTTCACGTAAGGAAAGGAACCGTTCCTGACCCGTGTGGGAGAGGAACTCAGCTGAGTCATCTGCTCACCGCCCCGTGGGATTTCCCTCGTGGATTTCTGCTTTTTTTCTCCGTCTGGGATCTGCTTTCCGGCCCACGATCAGGCATTCTTCTTGTGCATTGTCGGCCTATCAGACGGGCTTGCCTTTTTCTTTGCTTCAAGGTGCACCCTGTTGCGACGTCTCCCCCCGCTAGCCCCCACGGTGGAGTAGCATTGATTGTGCAATTGGCCGACTGTTTGAAGCAAAGGTGCCGACATTATGACCTGGCAAATTAAGCTCGCCTCTCGACTGCGGGCAACTCCGCTGCGATGCGCTGTTTCCCGGCCGAATGGTGCCTGGCTGTCGTGCCATCAGAACGGCCCGCGCCATTTCTCCTCCAGGGCAGTTCTACCCGCCGGCACTCTGCAGAGGGGTGAGTGAGACTTTTTTTGTGTTTCTTTTACTTTCCCCCCATTCCCTCGCTGCTGCTGGTCATTGGACGTGGCCTCCCCCGCTTCCCCCATGTTCCGATTGTCAGAAGGCCACTTCCAGCCAGCCCCGATCTTGTGACTCCCGGTCCCCCGTATAGTTCCCATAAACATACAAATGGACCTTCTCCGCCATTCCGGGCAGAATCCTCTGTTCTTGTCCTACACAGGGTCTGTTTGCACGTTAGCTAATCATACCGTACGACCGTCGCAGAGTCCACCATGACTGTCACCCTCACTGCTAAGCGCACCCTGGCCGCCTCCGCCGGCGGTCGTCTCAACTTGGACAACATCAACCCCCACGTTAAGGCCGCCAAATATGCGGTCCGTGGTGAGCTGGCCGTCAAGGCCGAGGAATACCGTGTGAAGTTGGCTCAGGGAGACAAGTCGTTGCCTTTCGACAGTGTTATCTTCGCCAACATCGGCAACCCTCAGCAACTGGACCAGAAGCCTATCAGCTTCTTCCGTCAAGTCCTCAGTCTTCTCGAGAACCCCTCCTTGCTTGAGAACCCCGAGGCTCTCCGTACGTCCTTCGGCTACCAGCAGGATGTCATCGACCGGGCCAAGGCCCTTCTCGCCGATGTCCAGAGCGTCGGTGCCTACAGTCACAGCCAGGGTGCCCCTATCATCCGTAACAGTGTCGCCAAGTTCATCGAGGAGCGTGATGGATTCCCTGCCAACCCTCAGGACCTGTACCTGACCGGTGGTGCCTCCTCCGGTGTCAGCACTCTTCTGAACATCATCTGCGATGGCCCTAGTGCTGGCGTCCTCGTGCCCATCCCTCAATATCCTCTCTACACCGCCACGTTGTCCCTTCTGAACGCCCAGTGCGTTCCTTACCACTTGGAGGAGCACAGGGCCTGGGGTACCGATGTGAATGCCATCCGTGAGAACCTTGCTCAGGCCAAGGCTGCTGGCACTGATGTGCGTGCCATCGTTGTGATCAACCCCGGCAACCCGACCGGTGCATCCCTCAGTGCTGAAGACATCAAGGGTGTGCTCGACCTGGCTGCGGAGGAGAAGCTGGTGGTCATTGCGGACGAAGTCTACCAGACCAACGTCTTCACCGGCGAGTTCATCTCCTTCAAGAAGAGACTCCGTCAGCTGCAGCAAGAAGTGCCCGGCAAGTACGACAACGTGGAGCTGGCCTCCCTGCACAGTGTCTCTAAGGGCATGGTTGGTGAGTGTGGTCACCGTGGTGGCTACTTCGAGTTGGTTGGGTTCGACCCCGAGGTCGCGGCCCAGGTCTACAAGTATGTCAGCATCATGCTCTGTCCGCCGGTTATCGGACAGTGCCTGGTCGAGCTGATGGTGAACCCTCCCAAGGAGGGCGAGCCCAGCCGCGCTGTGTACGAGAAGGAGTACAATGGCATTCGGGATGGTCTGCGCAAGCGCGCTTTTGCTTTGTACGAAGCCTTCCAGCGTATGGAGGGTGTTGAATGCCAGGAGCCTCAGGTATGTAACTTCCGTGGCAGTAGCCTATCCTATGGACAGTTCACTAACCAGTGAATTAGGGTGCCATGTACCTCTTCCCCACTATCACCCTTCCCCCTAAGGCTGTCGAGGCCGCCAAGGCCGAGAACCGTGCCGCAGACGAGTTCTACTGCCTCCGTCTCCTCGATGCCACCGGTGTCTGCGTCGTCCCCGGCTCCGGCTTCGGCCAGAAGGAGAACACTCTGCACTTCCGTACGACTTTCTTGGCGCCTGGCACCGACTGGGTTGAGCGGATCGTCAAGTTCCACTCGGAGTTCATGGCCAAGTACAAGTAAGCAGAACTGGTAGGTATACCAGCTGCACGCGTTATGAAGATATAGAGCTATACCATTTTCTCATTAGAAGAACAAGGACATACCAAATAGAAACCAATTAATATCCGAGAAGCTGCCACTTCTTCTCGGTTGTATATTTTACATGTCTTTACTACCATGAATGCTAAACTGAGTAACTCACACGATGAACCGAAGGAAAACATCCTTTACGTAAAGGTGTCTCAGGCACCACCAGAGCAAAAGTTTGTCTGTCATAATATTCGCACAATACTAGTTAACCAAGAAATAAACAAATAACTCACTTACGTACGTACTTAACTGTGTCCACTTTACATCGACATTGAGTTTCCCCGCGGGCCCATCCCCAAACATCGATCAATAATTGCCGTCAAGTGGAGACCGCCCACACCACACCACACCACACGATGACCCAGATTTCTGGAGTGGAACCGATAAAATGAGTGAATGAAATGAATCTGGGGCCGAGTGTAGCCGACCTAACTACTCCATCTGCTCTACATAGGATTTTATTTTTATTTGAGGTGAATCTATGTGTGCAGGATTCTTGGGGTTCAGAGTAGGGTTTTATACCGAGATTGATGATTCCATAGTAGTGAATGATACTTAGCGACTTGGTATCAGAGATTTTTGAGTGATTGTAGGGCCAACTATTTCTTTAGTACTGATTGATCCATGTAATAATCATTGGATTTATACTAGCTGTGCGAAAGTAGGTAGAGAAGAAGAAGAAGCCTTGGTTGATAACTGTAAAGCAACTACGTAGTCTCTTTGCGATTAGCAAGTGTGATGTCTAAGATTCGGGCATTGCAAGAAACGAGAGATCGTTTCGCAAGGGGGTTGAAGAGGGTTGTAGGGATGAGCTGTGATATGAAGCATTGTATCGCGCAATTTGAAGAAGTTCGAGCTTGCAACTTATCAGATACTAAGCCAGTGTCTGTGTTTGGGAATTGTTGGTTTGACACTCTCAGTTGCTAGCTGCCTGTTGAAGTGGTATGCTGATAGGGATGTAGCAGTCAAATATGATGTAGTATGATATCTGAGATGCCAATAGTACTAAGGTCGATAGAGCGTTGTTGTGTAGTCAGGAACAGAAATGCTTCCCTTTTTCCCTTTTCAGCTCTATACTCATCAGCAGATGGCGATAATTGATGTCATGAAGTACAAATGGCTGGCTTGAGCGAAGGATGACCATTCGACGCCGGTAGATTTAGAGTATTGTGAGTCAGAAGCTGCAGGATTCTGATTGTTAAATATTGAATGAGAGTCGCCATATCCTGCTAGATCTCACAGCCGCAGTATATCAAAATTAGCAGAACGCGTCCGTGCTTTGACTCTTCCCTCCGTAACATTCTCTTCTTGCGATGTTTATAGTCCATAATCACCTTTTGAAGTCATTCGTTATCCTGATGATTATGTCATCCGCCCCCGCCTTCAGGCGCAACTTATCGCGAAATCCTCCACAACAAAGTGCGCCAGGGAGCAGTCTTGTGTCGCAAACAAGCACCAGACATCCTAGATTCCCTCTAACTAAGGCATGCTTAAAAGACTTAACACCGAACACTTGTGCCATATTATTGATTTCGAACATGGGTGACAAGGATGACGGTCCGCTCCAGGTTAGTCTGCCAAAATTGTGCGCGCCTTCGCCAACACCAACGCAATGGCCGGTGCCAAACAGGTCTGTAAACAGCTGATGCTGAGATCAAATCGCGTCGTAGGACCTGGAAAAGACATACTGCCCTCCGTTGGACCCAGCCTTGCTCACGGCCATCGCTTTCGACTTTGATCTTACAGACTCTGCCCAACTTGGCCAACTTCGCGAGACTCTTGATGCGCTTCGGCTGTCTGCATGGGAACAGGAGGATCTACCCTTCGACCCTTCCGGTACCTCCGGCATGGGTGCAGGACATGGCCTAGAAGCAGATGGGTTGTCTGAGCTCAGCGAGTCTCAGGGCGACCGGTCGCGGGAAACGGATCTCACCAGCCTCACATCGGGCTTCTCTTCGGTCGGTATCAGGGACCATGTCTCGTATACTATTGGACCGGATGGGTCTCTCCATCTATCTGGAGCGAATGAAGATGATAAGATTGGCTACTTGACTGAGATGTTCCCGTCAGTTGACCGCTTCACCATTCAGCATACACTGAAGAAGTCTGATGGGGACATTGACCGCTCGATGGACGTCCTCCTCAACTTATCGTTCTTTGACGAGCAAGTACCTGATGAGGATGGCGTAGTTACTGTCCCTAAGGGGGTGGACGGCTTTGATGACCCTGGATCAGGCAAGAAACAAGCTCGTAAGCGCAAACCCAAGAACAAGAATGGCCGGAGACAAGACGCCCTATCGTCCATGAACTCTGAGTCCAGCTTTGAGAATACAACCAATAAGTGGGATGCCGCTGGAAAGGACGTTGAATTCATTCACGCACGAACCTCTGCGATCTTGAAAAAGGAGACTGTCCGTTCCACTTATCACGCCAATGGAGCCTCACTTCCTGCTACGATTAGGGCTCTTGCCGATACGCATGCCCCGAAGAAGCAGGTCGATGAGGATCCAGTCACGGTTACACAAGTGGCCGAGCTCACGCAAGAATTCCCGTCGGTGCCACCCCTCACATTTGCCGGCTTGCTTAAGATCACAAGAAGTTCCGTGTCAGCCGCCAGTGAGCTCGCGGCGGCTATGCTGACAAGCCCGGTGGCTCCATCACTTACCGAAATAATCAAGATCACCACAGCACCCCCACCAGTGGAAGTTGACGAGGAGACTCCGAAACGAGGCGCTGCGCCGGTCACGCGAGACCTCAACCGAGCGAGAAGTGCAGCAGGCGTGCATTTTGCAGCTGGCGCTGAAGCATTGTCAAAAGCATCGGTCGCATACCGGCGTGGTAAATCGGATCGATTGATGGGAGGGGCAGCTGCCTACTATTCCGCAGTCGGACGAGATCATTTAGAACGTGCCAAACGCAATGCCGCTGCTGCTGCCGATGCCCTGGTAGACTCACAGTCTACATGGAACTCGCTCGATCTGCATGGAGTATCTGTGCAGGATGCGGTGCGGATCGCTAGCGAACGGGTATCTGAGTGGTGGGACTCTCTAGGCGATGCAAAATATATGCGTGGAAGTGGAACCAGAGATCCTGTCCAGGGTGGCTACCGCATTGTCACTGGACTTGGACGGCATAGCCATGATGGCACTTCACGCCTAGGCCCGGCTGTTGCGAAGATGCTGGCTCGAGAAGGCTGGAGGGTGGAGATTGGTGCCGGAGTTTTGACCGTTGTTGGAGTCGTTCGGCGTCGCTGAAGCATGACATGTTGGATCTTGGTAAACCTTTTTATGACCCCATTTAGCGGCTGATGCATACGAGATACCCGGAGGCGTTCATGTGAAGAGCGGATCTAGATGGAGCGCTTTTGTGCTAGACATTTTCTGAACATAACATCTGCTGTACATACATGCATACAGAACTTGGCGACAAGCTTTCTCTCAGTAATCTGCAGAAGACGAAATTAGCTTCTGGTGCTCCCTAAATCATAAACAATATTGACATAGAAAGTAAGATAACTAAGAGGAAAGTATTGGGTGCTTTCCGTCCGGATGACGTAAAACCCCCCAAGCAAATCGGAGCTTCAGCGGCGACCATCAACGAAAGCGATTAACTAATTAGCCTTCACTTTTCTTCCTCAGGGCC
Source organism: Aspergillus brasiliensis CBS 101740 (assembly GCF_001889945.1). Lineage (NCBI taxonomy): Eukaryota > Fungi > Ascomycota > Eurotiomycetes > Eurotiales > Aspergillaceae > Aspergillus > Aspergillus brasiliensis. The sequence continues at coordinate 2,460,497 of NW_027137442.1, forward strand.
TTTTTCTCTTCAGTGGTTGACTCTCAACCTTTTCTCCAACCTCTATTTAACTCATACCATATTGAATTATACCCCGATGCGCTTCCAGGGCCTGATCCCCAGCCTCCGCATCTTCGCACTACCCCTCCGATCGCACGCCATCCGAGCCCTCCAGCGACCTCCTCTCCCCATCCCCAGCGCAACTGTCCTCAAAGCCGGTCCCACGCTCCCCTTCCTAGGCGCATTATTCGGCTCTAGCGCGAAATCCGACTCTCAGTCCAACAACATGTCTTATCCCGACCAGCGCAGTGACGATGCATGGCAAGCTGTGCTAAGTCCTGGTACGTATACCCTGATCTTCATTCTCTACCTACCTACCCCTCATCTGTTCTATGGTGCTAGCTCTATGTTGGTATGGGGAAAACTAACTCCAAGTCAATCACAGAGCAATTCCGAATCCTCCGCCAAAAGGGCACAGAGCGACCCTTCACAGGCGAATACGATTCCCACTACCCTTCCCAGGGAGTCTATAGCTGCGCGGGATGCGACGCGCCCTTGTACAAGGCAACACATAAGTTCAAGTCGGGATGTGGGTGGCCTGCGTACTTCGACTCCATCCCTGGAGCGGTCACAAGACATACGGATCGGTCGTTTGGAATGGAACGTACGGAAATTGTGTGTAGTAACTGTGGGGGACATTTGGGGCATGTGTTTAAGGGTGAGGGATATTCGACTCCGACGGATGAGAGGCATTGTGTGAATAGTATTAGTTTGCGGTTTAAGGAGGATGAAGGCCAGGGGAACTAAAAAGGGGCTTGTGTAGGGATGGAGAGCTGGTGTAGAGTGCTGTACTTTAGCTGTGTGACGAAGAGATGAAGAAATGAGAAGAGAATGATAATGATGATGATCGTCGCTGTCTGTCTGCGACACTGGTGAATTCCACACAATAATAAATCAAAGGCAATCAATCTATATCAAACTGCATCGCTGGCACGTGCCGCTGGCCGGTCGGAGGTCCACCCACCGCCTACAGCATATGATGCCTGAGGCCAGCAAGACACCGCAACCCGCCACTTGGTGGCCCTTGACGTCTCTCTCTCCGTTTCAACTCCCCTTAATTGTCTCTCCTCTCTCTCCTCTCCGGTCGCATTCCCTGATAATTCGACTCGGACTGCGTCCATAGCTGTGATGTCTCGACGTGCCACGCCGTCCCAGGCTGCTCAGAATCAGCAGATCATCAAGAGTCTGCTGAAACTCGAACAAAACAAGATATGTGCCGATTGCAAGCGCAATAAGCGTTAGTGACCCTCCGCGGATACACCAATCCCACGTCTATTGTTTTGGCCCCACGAACATCTTATCAAATGTGAAAGTCTCATGGTATATTGCGATCGCTGGCTGATATTTGTCTATTTAGATCCTCGATGGGCATCATGGAACTTGGGAATCTTCATCTGTATCCGTTGCTCGGGCATTCATCGCGGCATGGGCACCCATATCAGTCGGGTGAAGTCAGTCGACCTTGACTCATGGACGGACGAACAACTTCAGAGCGTTGTGAGATGGGGAAATGCTAGGGCCAACAAGTTAGTCTTCTTCATGACCTTTCTGCTATTCTTAGGATTCTAATCTTATTGTCTACGGCAGATATTGGGAAGCGAAACTGGCACCCGGTCACGTCCCCTCGGAAGCGTAAGTGGATATCTTCCCCGCATACTGGTCAATATGATGGCATAGTGGCTAAGGAGATGCCGTGGACAGCAAGATCGAAAACTTCATCCGGACAAAGTATGAATCCAAGCGGTGGGTTATGGACGGCCCAATGCCCGATCCGAAGACCCTGGATATTGGCGACGACGATGTGGTAAGTTGACCGGAGTTGCGTAACCCTGTATGATGAGACTAACACATCTCGTCATAGCCCCTCGCAGTAGTCCAAGAAAAAGCGAAGATTGAACGCTCCGCTTCTCAGCGTGTGGCTGCCTCTAGTCAACCCGCAGTCCATCGCCAGCAACAGTCCATCGATCTCTTTGCCGATGACGATATCGCTCCTCCTGCGCGTCCCAGCACGACAGAGCCCACCCCCAGGGCACCCCCTAGGCAACCACAGTCTGCTCCTGCTCCTAAGCCGGCGGCTCGTCCCGGCGATTCGTTACTGGGTCTAGACTTCTTCGGGAGCACTCAGCCTGCCCCTACCAGCCGCCCAGCTAGTACCGCGTCGACCCCCACCGGTTCGACCTCGATGTCTAGGCCTGATCTGAAGCAGTCGATTCTGTCGCTATACTCGAAGCCCCCGCCTTCTACGACACAACACGAGCGTACATCTTCATTTGGCGATCTGGCATCCCCCGCACCTGGTTCATCAGCCTCTAACATGGGTGGCCTGACCGATGCCTTCAGCGGATTGAGCATTCCCTCATCCACTTCCCCTCCGGCTCCTAAACCGGCTGAGAAACCCTCACCTTTCGCCAATCTGACGAGCTTTGCCAGCATGAAGTCTACCCCAGCAGCTCCCAAGGTGTCTTCGCCCACTGCCTCTGTTAATAGTGGAGGTGGTAGTCTGTTTGATAGCCTCACTTCTCCCACGGTTCCCCCGCCAAAGCCGCAATCCCGTACCACCTCAATCTCGTCTACTGGGTTCGATGCGGGCTTCACCAGCTTTGCGTCTCCTCCGCCGCCTAAGCCTAACCCCCCCAAGTCGCCCTTGTCTGACGACTTGTTTGGACTCTCTTCGCCGGCCCCGGCTGCACCGGCTGCTGTCTCGCCTCCATCGGCGTTCACATCTGCCTCTCCACAGCAGGAGCTGAAGTCTGCTTTCAACCTTACCCCGGCTCCCGCTCCGGCCCCGACCCAAGCTCCGAAGCCATCAGTGGCTAGCGCCACCGCGTCCGTCGCGAGCGTGCTTCCTCCAAGTACCATTGATCCCTGGGGAGGTAATGCATGGGGCACCCCAGACCCTGCGCCCGCAGCACCTTCCGCTTCGGCTTCGATAATGAAGGTGCCTGATACTCTGACTGCCAATGATATTGGTGCGGGCTGGGGCGCTCCGGCTATGTCGGCCAGTTCCAAGCCGGCTCCAACTGTTGCTGCCGATGAGGACTTTGGTGGATGGGCCAGCGCGGCACCCATCTCGTCGACCAACACCACTACGACTACCACCACGAATGCTCCTTCCAAGCCGGCGGGCGGGTTTGGCGGAGCGGACGATCTTTTCTCTAATGTTTGGGAGTAAGGGCTGTGCGCCAGCTCGCCTTTACCTTTTTGCACATAATTGGTGTTTTATCGTCTATCTTTTAGACTTGAGCGGCAGGTTTCCAATGTCATTTCATATTGATCCCGTTCTTACCCATTGTAACTGCTTTCTCCTTGCCTGTTTCCCACTCTCTGTTGCGGTGCCGTGTTTCTCATCTTTCTTCTTTCCTTTCTCACGCATGCCTAGGGATGGACATTGGGTTCGGATTGTAAAATGGGTGGGGTTATGGGTCCATACGTTAATGTAGTCATGCCATACGTGTCATGTATTCCCAATGCATCCTCGCATATTGACGATAGGGGTTTAGACTTGGGGTTGGATGGCTGTAGTTGAGTTGAGGAGTTGTAGATGTGTGGGCACTCGTTCGATGCTGGGGTGCTTAACAAGTATGACCATTGAGTTGATCCCTGAACAAATAATTACTAGTCTCTCACTGACCTGCCTCATCCTAAGCTTATGCCGCTACCATCCCAGCCGTCGCAAGCACAGCAAGCACAGCAAGTAGAAGAGTAGATTGTATGTGGATTTTAACTGAAGCGCAGAGAGGAAATTGTGGGTCCTGAGGCCGCCACGGGCGATCCATCCATGGATTGGGTCCAATAATAATCATCCATCGTACCGGCTTCCTTTTGCTCTTCGGCTCATCTCGTGTCACTCTTCATCATGCCCAATTCTTTTCCCACTGATCAGCTTCATCATCAAACCTCGCTGAGATGAGCCATGTTCAGCCCCTGTAGCTCTCCAATGATAGCCTATGCTCTCTTAATCCACTGACTACATGCACGGACTTGGCCCCTACAATAATGAATCATCCCGATAAGACAGGAGACCCAGCAGGCAACGTTACGTCCGGGCACTCCTCCAACAAGCCCAACAAGCCCAGAGTGCGCCTGAGCTGTGAAACCTGTCGGCAGCGCAAAGTCAAATGCGACAAGCTGAATCCATGCACGAACTGCCAACGTCTCAGAACGAGGTGCGTTCCCGTTGAACGGGCACGTTTACCGCGCGGTAGATCCGGCAGACCAGCAACGGAGCGACCAGGCGACCAGGATGCGAGCCTGAAGGACCGTGTCTCGAAGCTGGAAAACATCATTCGTGAACTTGCTCGTGGGGGCGATCAGGCCTCCGCTCGGGCTATCTTAGCTGCTGCTGTCGATGAAGGTTCACAGGCTGGATCGTCGGATGGGGAGCATGGCGATGATGATGATTCGCAGCCTGGTCGTGTTCGGACCCCGGATACGTATCTGGGGTCTTCGTTTTGGGCTAGTCTGTTGAATGAGGTGAGACCATGGCTAATCTCATTTACGCGACACACATCCGATGATTTGGCTACTTAGTTAACTCCTGAACAGGTACCAGATGTACATCCCAGTGAGCAGAGTGGTTCGAAGGATGACCACCGTAATGCTGAGAACAGCAACCTAACCAACTACCGTCGACTTTTCTCCATGGCAAGCGGCAGTGACTCTACTAACAGGAACCCCCCGGGTCCCTCCCGCGCCCATCAACAGCTATGTTGTATATTCATGCAGAGGGTAGACCCGCTGTGCAAGATCCTCCACCGGCCCTCAGTGAAGGAGTTCCTCGCAGATGGAAAACCCTATTTGGACTATGAGCCAGGTCATCTTGCGCCAACTGCCCTTGCCTACGTCGTATACTTCGCCGCCTCATGTAGTCTCCACGACGAAGAGAGCATGCGCTGCTTCGGCGTCCCCAAGTCGTCCTTGGTAGCAAAATACCAAAAAGAAGCCGAAGCAGCCCTCGCCCGAGCAGACTTCATCACCACCAACGACCTCACCGTCCTACAAGCCTACGTTCTCTTCCTTGTACGTCCTCCCTTGTGCCCTATCCACCTCCACTTACTGATTTCCCCACCCCCAGCTCGCCCTTCGCTCTCAAGACCAGAGCCGCCGCATGTGGACGATGCTCAGCATGGCCCTGCGCATCGCGCAAGCGCTCTCCCTACACGTCCCCGATCCCCCATTCCACGTTACGCCATTCGAGCGCGAACTCCGGCGCCGCGTTTGGCTCGCCATCGGCTTCCTCGACGTCCAAGCGTCAATGGACCGCGCCTCCGAGCCAATGATGCAAGCCGCCTGGCTAGAATCCCACCCGCCAGCAAACGTTAATGACATCGACATAAGCCCAACCATGACCTCAAACCCACCCGACTCCCCAGGCTTTACAGATATGACTTTCACAATGGTGATCCGCAAAGCACAATACGTTACCCGATCCCTCAACTTCTCCGACTTCATCGAACCATCCATCAACACGCTCGCCATCCGCCAACAACTAGTCGTCGAATTTCAACACTCCGTCTCCAAGCTCCTGGCTCACGCTTCCCCCACCACAAACCCCCTCCACTGGCTCACAGCAGGCGTAGCAGAATGCACCCACGCCTCGATGCAGCTCATCACCCTACGGCCCCTCCAACGCGCCCCAAATTTCACTCCACCCCTTGTCCGTGGCGACCGTCTCCTCGAATTCGCCGTCAACGTGCTCACTGCCTCGTACCGTCTTCGCTCCGACCCCCGCTTCGCTACCTACCAATGGATCGAATTCGCCTTTCCGCCATGGCATAGTCTTGCTGTTGCGCTGGCGGAACTCTGTGTCTGCGACGAGAAAGCCGTCATGGAACGCTTCTGGGATCCGGTCGAATATACCTTCCATCAATTGGGGAGACTTGTCGCTGATTCGCAGCGCGGCATGCTGTGGAAGCCTATGGTCAAGTTGATGGATAGGGCGAAGGATAGGCGGAGGGAGTTACTTTTCAAGTCTACTTCCTCCGGCGGTTCTGGCTCTGGCCCTTCTTCATCCATACTCACATCCGGTTCGGCTATCGGTTCGGCTATCAGCTCGGAGCAGTTCTCCCCGCTGGATTTGTCTCGTCAGCAACAGCACCAGGAGCAGGAGCAAGAGCAGCAACAACAGCAGTCTATGGCTAAGCAGATCGACGCGCAACACCTCATGCACACCCCCGAAAGTCACAGTGGTCTTGATGGTGCAGCTGCTGCAGCGGCAGTCGCTGCGTCTGCGTGGCCGAATGTCTGGGACGCAGTTGATTACAATTACGCGGGACCAGGACTAGGGAATATGCAGATGGCGTGGACGAATTACGAGAACTTTGTGGCGGACTTTTACGTGAATGTTGATGATCCGGAGATTAATCGGTGATAAGATCAGAAGTCACCCGCCATTTTATTACCCCAGCGATAAATCTATCAATCCCGGAGGATGTACGAAGGGAGTCCGATTCTCTGAGGACATCTGATGGTGATGATCATGATGGTGATGATGAAATGAAACCCGAACCGTGCAATGGCACACTTTGGTCTAGCAAGGATATTGTGGGAAGCAGCTGCTCCCACCTCCCCTGTTACCTAACCTAACCTGACCTAACGCTACTATTCCCCTATCATACACTCGTTGAATTCAGGCATGCAGCAGCAGAGACTGCGCGAGCGAAACGAAAATATAGTGTGAATGACGTTTAAAGAGAAAGAAAGAAAGAGCAAACCGGGATAACACAAACAGCCCAATCACCATGTCTACCTCACCAATCAATCCTCCACCCACCCCGTTCCGGACGCCTAATTTATGTCAGATTGCCGATCAAGCTCCCCTCTCACCGTTACAAGAAAAATAAGATGAAGATCATATCAAACTCCTCTCCAAAACGTCATGTCCTGACTACTACCATACATAATGAACAGGTAGGAAGAAGGCTTTATTGGGGGCTCAGTGTACCCCCCCATTGGCGGGGGAAAGAAAATGATTTTGGAATGTAAAGAGTTCACCACCGCACGATGAGAAGAAGAATGAAAAGAAAGAAGAAATTCCAGGGTATTTGTACAACAATATATCAAAGTAAAAGTAAAGGGGAAAAGGAAACTCAGCAATGCAATAGTTAGCCAGATGATGAAGATGATGATAAGGATGATGATAACATGAAAGTTCGTTGCTCGAGGCTCGCTGCTTGCTGCTCGCTGCCCCATGTCACGCGTTCATTTCAGTAGTAATCCTCTTTCTCTATTATCATAATCAACTCAGTGAGTTCCTTACGCAGCGACCGGTTACGGTCCCAGGTTTCCACAATCTTCGGCCGGTGACTGAGAAATACGGCTTTCTTCCACGAGAGACCATTGTATTTCTGAGCCATGCCCGTCGGTAGGTTCCTGGCGATATTGCGCAGGACCAACGCCGCCTTGTAGGCCACACCGAAGGGTTCGGCTCTCTCATTGACTGGTGTATCCATGTAAAACCATTTGCGGACGATCCGCTCTTGAAGTACCGCACGCTTGGAGATAGGGGGTTCTGCATCGGCAGGGCGCTCTTCGGGCAAATGTGATGCCACATGGCCGGCCACCATGGCGGTGTTGGTGCTGGGGCCAGAAGAGCGGAACCGGGTGCAGTTATCCCAGAGGCAGGTATGAATCGGGGATTCGGCATTGTCCAGATTGTAGTGGCCCGGCGTGTCAGTAGGCTTGAGCTCCATGTGATCTGCGAAAACATGATTGCGCAGGTTGGTAGGAGTAGTGAAAGCGCGCTGGCAGGTTTTGGTGGGCTTCGAGTTGTCTGCCCATTTGCAATAAAGGTAAGGGAATCCCTGGAAGGTGTAGGCTGTTTCTAACGGACGGATGCCCTTGATGATAAAGCGAGTCGCCGCGCCAGGCCCGTTGATGACCTGTGCTTGCGCATTGGTGAACGTCGTGCTGACATTCTTGATGAATTCGGCTGCCGGAAGGACACCACCTCCCGGAACCCGGGGGTCCGCAAATCGGCTCTGGTATGCCTGCCACAGAGCTATTTGGGTGATTTCGCACTCTGCATCTTCAACAAAGCAACAGCGCAGCCAGCGCGAGCTACGCTCCGGCTCTTGTAGCTCCATTAGATCTTTCAGTAGTTCTGCCGGCACGCGAGGGATCTCGGATGGCGGCGGTGCGACTTTTTCCTCCTGGAGAACTGTCTCTTTCTTGCTAGGACGCGCTTCGTGCGTCAATAGGGCGATCATTCGCGGAACGAATACACTTGGAAAGTCGAAAACTTCAAGCATGGTCTCGATATTCTCACGGGAAAGCGTGTACTGGTACCAGAAGTCCAGCGCTCCGCTTAGGATATCCTTGTCCAAGTCCAGAAGAGTGTGGAAGTACAGCTGTTGCAGGGCTTGTTTGGGCATGCGCTCCAGTGCTTGGTTACCCTCAGAATCATTGATTTCGGTAGAAAAATGGGTGAGCGCCCAGAGCGCCCGGACGACGTGCGCACGGTCTGGGGACTCGAGGCAGTGAAGCAAAGAGATCCAAAGCGGGTCTTCAGGATCAGTCCTCATAAACTTAGTAACCTCTTCCGCAATGTCTAACGCATCGTTCTTGATTTCATTGAGGCGAGGCTGATTGGGAAGATTCAGCAGTATGACCAAGAAGTCCCTCAAAAGTCCCTTCGCATAACGTGAGACATAGAACGCGTTATCTGGAAGTAAGACCATATTCCGGAGAACCAATGTAGCTTCTTTGACATTGCGTAGACGGTGGTTGAACTCGTGCGTTTCGAGAGTATCATCAGGCAGAGTGACGGGAATTCTTTTTATCCTCTCGAGCAAATCGCGCGTTCCATGGAGCGAGTTGAGGACATTAACACGCTCCATGGGATGACGGTATTCGTACTGAAGTTCCCATTTGACGCCCGTGCATATTATGGAGACATCAATAGCTTTCTCCATTAGAGTTTCGGCCAGCAAAGGGAAACCCTCGAATTTGAATTTGTCCCAGCGTTGGTTGGAGATCTGGACAAGATGGTACAGCGCGAAATCAACCTCATCAGATATACCAGATTGCAGGCCGTAATGGGCGCGCTTATAGATATGGTCCGCTATAGCGTGTCAGTGGTACTCATGTCAGGATCATGGGTTGCTGCAAAGGCTTACGCACACTTGGGGACCTCGAGGTATCTGAGGGGAAAGTAAGGGTCATAGAAATCAGGTTGTTTAGCCACCTTGCCCGGCACAGTAACAAAGAGGCCCGGCCTGTTGCCTGGCGTTGCTACTTCGCGTGTGTTCATAGGGACTTTCTGCTCTTTGCCATCCCAGCCCTCCGTGGGGAGATGTGAACTGTTCGGGTTGGGCGCGGGGGAGTTCGAATGGGTTTGCGACATCGAGCTTGGCTGGGGTGATTGGTTTGAATTGTGATGTGAGCGCCGAACCGGGGCAGTATCGGGAATGAATGGTTGGTTGGCCTTGGGAGCCTGCCGCAAGCCCTCTACGGACGGGTTAGCACTGGATGTCCAGCAAAGATGCGAGTCACAGAGGTAAGATGAGTATATAAGTACTCACCTCGGAGGGACGTGCGGGGGGTTTGAGAAGCCATGTTGGCCTTGACTCGAGCACGCCAAAATCCGATTGAGTGTATCGTTCCGCGCCTTGGAAGGGGACAACCGGCTCTGTTAGGGCGCCCTGGAATACCTCTAAGAAAGACCAAGGTTGACCCAACGGGCACAGCCTACTAGTCAAGGGCACCTTCCGCAAAAGAAGCGCGAGATCTCGTGATTAGACGCGCCGAGAAGAAGTTGACCTCGAAAATGCTCCGTTTCTCGAAAGCCGTGCTTCTTGTCTCTCTGGAATATCGTTCCGAATTCCCTTTCTAAGACGATCGGAGTATGTTGAACGTGGAATCGAAATCTCGTCGTGTTCCGGAGAGTTTGTTCGCCTGCTGGGTTCGCGGGATGTTGTCCGGTAACGGGCTGAAAGCTGGGTCGCGATATGAAGCTATCGGAGAACTGCCTTTTCGAAACCAGAGAGGATGCGACGACGGGACAACAACAGACGTTCGCGTGAGAAGCGCTCGGGGATTTTGGATCGAAAGAGCCACTGCGCGATTTATCGAGGAGTAGCAGCGACAGATATAACCCGAGGACAGGCGTCAATTCCTTTGTCGAAAGCCGGGAGGGAGAGGGCGCGGCGTAAATATGAAGACAAGCTGATCCTGCGATCGATCCGTCCGTCGTTCATCCGCAGGGCAAAAGTCCGCGCTGCTCCTTCTGGCCTCAGGCGCGTGGCCGGAGTCATGGTTGTTCCGCGATGCCGTTCCCGGTCATGTTTGTCTGGTTTGGCCGGATGAGTAATGCTCACCACATGGGGTGCCTGATTCACCACGTATATCAGGCACTCATTATATGTGTAGATCAGGGTTCGTCGATCAACCCGGCTTGCATTGGTCTATCTCACCTGCTCTTCCTTATTTCAACCTCCATTGTAGGAGGCAGAGGGGCATCAAGGTATTGTACTAGCTTAGCTTTGGCATATCGCCCGCATCTGCCTACTAACGAGCCCATTAACCGAGGTCTGGTAGTATCTATATGAGACAAACTTTGCTTTCTCTCTCCCTCTCTCTCTTCCTTCACACAGATATCGCACATCACGACCTGACATCGTAATAGTTGCTGATTACTATATCTAGAAATCTCTGTAACTATCTAACTTTTGTATAATATTGGGGGTGCTTATGAAGATATGAAGATGTGCATCGCCCGAGTTGCTGATTTTAAGCCTAGCCTCAAGTCACCTGCTTCTATACTTCCAAACACCATGTCTTCTACCTGCGTCCAAATGTCCCCACGTCAACCCCTTCACATCAGTCACCATAGTTTGTCTGTCATAAAGCTCATAAGGTATTACATTAACATCTGCATTATCTGTCCTTATCCTTCCATATCCATTTCCCAATCCACACGATGCAAAGCCTAGCCCATCAGTTTACCGATGGCACTGCTCTCGCTCGTCTATCATTAGCCAAGTTCTCCCATACAACTACATCAATTACCCACAGGGGTCCGCTAAACTGGAGCCATATAATGGGAAACGGGGATCTGACCGCTATATTCGAGAAACGCACATTGACAAGTTTCACCCCGGACAGAGTAATATTGAAGGTCCTTCGTGTTCATGAGATCCTGGTATTACTTATTTTGGGGTAGGAGCAGAGGAAGTTCAGGTGCTAATCGGAGTGATTATCAGGAAGAGATTGATATTACTCACTTTATCGTCGAGGTTGGGAACATAAGTCAGTCGAGTCAACACGCAGGGTCCAAGCCAATATTTGCGGTAGTCGCGAAGCCACCGTGTCTTGCAGTGAAATATCCACGGGGGAACACGGTATGAAGATAAATTATCTACACTGACTCGTAACTAACATCATCATAGGTCCGCCGAATTCAGATCAAGTTCACCTTTGATCCTGACTACTACACTGCTTTGTCCATTCTTAGGGAAATAGGGTGTCCAGTCTCAGAACCTAGTGTCGGGTACATGCGCAAATTGGCCTCATCACAGTGGAACTCGGAATCGATTGAAGCGACATCTATAGCCAGAGGGCCTTCATATGGGAGTAGCATGTCAGGTCCATTCGTGCCTGTGGGTGCTTCTGCAATCCAACGCCCATCGACTACCCGCGCATCAAATTCCTCATCTAGTATCACAGCTTGTGGGTTTTCCCAGCGTCATTGGCACAGGACTACATATCTGACTCTAACAGTCAACTCAATGCCGTCTACCTCATGGAGCACTGCTCAGACAAGTGATGCGACCTGTATTAGTGCGAGCAGAGATCAGGACATCCTCGCATCAGCCCGAACACCTCTCCAGTACGCCCCAGTAATCGACTCGGAGGACGTGAGAAACCGCAACAAAAACACTGCTAGACCGTTCACCTCGTCAGCTGCTGAGCATCCCCCCAGCCTGGAGACCTTACCACCACGAAGAGTCCTTCCATGGGCCAGTACTGCCAAGAGAGCCAATACCATGACAAAAGCACCACCCGCTTTCTCACACGCAACAGTCACTCATGGTACCTCAACCAACATAGGTACGGAGGGTAGATGTCAAGTTAATCAAATCTGAAAGTGTACTAACCTTTATGAAAGCAACAGATACAACAGACAATCCTCAGATACCCACTAACTCATCCCAAAACGCACACTCACCCCAGATGAGAACGCAAAAGCAAAGAAGACCAGCCACCTCATGCGGAAGAACCACTGTGCCCCGACCATTCTCACCCTCACCAGCCTTACCCGACGTAAATGACGACAGAAAAATGCCTCAAGCGGAGTCAGATCCTAATCTACCATCTCGGCCAGGACCGTATAACCAGCCGCCGGGCCTACTAACAGCCATCCCGCAATTTAACCCACCATACCCACCTGGCAACACCAATTCACAAGCCGAGAGAGCAGACGCGAACAAAAGCCCGGCAGGAAAGCAAGGAGAGGCCCATCAAGGGAAGATCTTCGATGCCCTGACAGCGGCAGATCTTTCGTCGTACATGTCCACTCCCACGGAAGAGCGTATGACTCGTCTAGAAACGTGGGTCTGCAGCCAGCTTGAAGATGACGGCTTCCTCGAGCTTTGTAGAGATGTAGAAGGTATATGGCAGAGAATTGCGTTCGGGAGATGAGATAAGATTCCATATTTGTATTGTTTCGCTGCTCGACTGTATGTCCTACGGTACAGAAATTCGACTTTGATGGTATGTGAGTGAGCACATAAATATGCAGGCGGCTAATTGAAGGTTCTATGGGTTTGTTTCGTGCTTCAAATACTTGATGGGAGAAGAAAGTATGATATCCATTTAACTATACACGGACCACGAAAAGAAGAAGATAATTGCGCTAGTCACAGAAAAGAAATCATTAATATGTTAGGTAAAGCTGACCATTTTCTTTTCTGGGAGAGGGATAAAAAAAGAAGAGAAAATCGAAGCCAAATTGAATCAACTCAATTTTTCCAAAATACAGCCATCACTGAAACTAACCCCGTTCAATCGATCCCTGGTTATGAATCAGTTTACCGGCGACGATAGATCAGCCCAGAGAAGACGTTGAGGTAGCCTTCCTTAGTGAGAAGAGTGAAATCCACGACCATGTGACCATGTGGTTGCGCAGCCGATGTCATATTTGGTGATGTGGCATTCATGTTGTGTTCAGAAATTGCTGGGGGTGGAGAGGAGGCATTGGCGGCTACTTGGCCTTCAGCACCGACGGCCAAATCAGCGAGGTGTTGGAGAGAGCGTTGTTCGTTCGGGCCCATCACTGGTGGAGCAGCAGAGCCGCTCTTGCCGAGGCTGGGGTCATGGAGCTGGTTCTCCTGAGCTTTGGTTCGTCTCCATTCCAGGAAGACGCGGATCTTCGAATCCCAGCCGGCAGTACCAAAGATGTCGCCATATTCACCTGACTCAGCAGACCGTTTGGAGCGGTAGTCGAGGATTTCCTCGACCTTTTTGAGCGCCTCCCAGCATTGGTTCGAGTGCTCGGGAAGCACAGTGGCCTCAAGAAGAGTCATGGATCCCAGCGCAAGACTGTGCAGGTCGAAGGGTGTCGCCAGTCGGGACTGCATACTGGCTTTGTGCAACTCGTTGATAACCTCTTCCGCGGCGTAGATAATCTCGTATGGACTGTAGACGAATATATGCCGCTTGATGAGTAGGCGAATGGTCCAGTACAGCTGGTTTTGTAGGCTTTCAAAAAAGCCAT